>NC_141136.1:97399994-98014994 GCF_053477565.2 Lygodium microphyllum | reverse complement strand
TAATCTATGAGCCACTCTCATATCTCGATTTCTTCACAATGCTACGACCCTTCTCAAGCTTCTAGATATACAATACAAAATGACAGGTTAGGAAGATGGCAAAGGTGTATAGCAACTTGGCATATGATGTTTTCGTTTGCCAACCTAGTCCATGTACTCTTGAGCATGGTATGAGCATTGATTTGTTTGGCACACTCAATTCAGTAACAAAGGACAATCAAAGATCAATATGAACTTGTATTTTGTGGTGGTCTTTTTTTCCTAGAGTATAATAAATATTTGCCTTATACATATCTCACTTCTCATTTATAAGCACAAAGCTTGCTTTGTATGATAAAATAGCAAGTGCAAAAGTACTATTTAGTGTATATGTGGCATGTTGCCATGGTAAATATTCATGTTGGTTGTTCTAAACACATTAACCTTGTATTTATACTTAAATGTTTTCCCCTTAATTTCTCTCTTAACCCTTGGTAGCAGTTTGTTAATGTCCTTGGTCATAGGGCATGGATGGCAAGTTCAAGATACTAGGGGCCTTCGCACAAACCTTGTATTTGGTGAGTGTTTTTCCCTTAATTTCTCTCTTAACCCCTGGTAGCAGTTTGCTGATCTCCTAGTCATACGACATGGATGGCAAGTTCAAGATATTGGGGGCTTTCATGTAACTATGGGGTATGATGCTCCAAGATAGATTGTCTAGATGCATGCTGTGATGGTGTGAGCCAAGGGTGTTTGGTGGGAGGCTTGATGGAAAGATGGAGATAGTATGCTAGCATTGATGATGATGATTGTGAATGTCTAGCGACTCTTAGAAATTTTCATTGCATTTTTGGCATCCTAATCATGTAACCATTGGTTCTAATCCTAGCATGTTTCAGTCAATCAGATTATTTACTCTTACTTTAATATTAACATAAGTTGCTGACTACTATTTTTGTAGGAAACAATAAAGAGCCAACCTAGGAATGCAATATCGTCAACAAACACATTTTTCTGATGAATAATGTGATGAGGCACCGATCAAGCACGCCTAAAAATCCACATGCAATCCATTCATCCAATTCCAATCCAATCCAATCAATCAAGGGATAGAAAAAGAAGTAGAAAGAAGAAATTGAAACACTTATGCTTATCAATACTTGCATGTTGCTTGTCGGTGAAGATGATTGTGAAATTGTGAGTATACACTGATCCTCCATTTTATAGCTTGAATGAAGCTACAGAATTGAAGATCACACTCATGTGTTTCCTCATGAAGTGTGGCATTTGGGCTTTTATAACTATGATCTTTTTTTAGGTGCCTACTTGTGGTCACCCTAAATCCACTTACGGTCTTATAAAATCGACTCAAGTCTCATCATCTTGGCAATTGACCTCTTGAAATCAAATCCTATTTTTGGTGCCCACTTGTACTTTTCTTATGAATATCTCATATTAAATTTTTGTTTTTCAATTTGGTTGGGTGTTTAGGGTTGTTTTTAAGGTTTTTTTTTAATTGTAGGAATTTGGTGGGTTTTTTAATATTTCATTTTTAAATTCAAGTAATCATCAAGCAATAAAGTTTGTTGTAGGTTGTTAGGTTCTTTTCTAGGTACTTCGTTATTTAATTTGATTAAATTTGATTTGAGTTTTAGGATAATTTATGTTTTTCAGCTTAGGCTCATGTCTATGTTTGCCATGTAGTTTGGGGAGTCGGGTTTGGAAGTTTTATGGATTATAAGTTTAATAGATTGGAAATTGAGACCACTCCTTAGCTCTAATATTTCAAGGTCTAATATAAATGTCACCACTCCTTAGCTCTAATATTTCAAGGTGTTGTGATTTGAGTGTGTTGGTGTGTAGAGGATGCTTGAGTTCAAACCTTGGGGGTCGTTCTCATTTTGGGGCGGGGGGCGGGGGGGGGGGGGGGGGTTCCACTTGAGAAGACCAAATTGAGGGTATTTCAAATTCAAAACTTGCATGACACCCAAAACTAAAGGCTAGCCTATGTGTCTTCAATGGTTTTCGAATTTCAGTGCAAACTTCCTGAATTGGTTTATGAAAATTAGCTAATGTGAATAGCCCATTGGATTCACCCAAGACCATTAGTCTATTCACATCCATAGGAGTTACTACCTTTCTAGAAAGAGCAAAGCATCAAAAGAAGGACAATTGCGTAATTAGCCCATTGGATTCACCCAAGACCATTAGTCTATTCACATCCATAGGAGTTACTACCTTTCTAGAAAGAGCAAAGCATCAAAAGAAGGACAATTGCGTAATTGTTCTCTTGTATTGACCTTCCAAGTGCATAGCTTAGCATTAATTAGAAGTGCTTGTCCAAATTAACCCTGCAAAATTCAATAAGCTTCCTCTCAACTCAAGGGCAAGTTCCTACCATCTGACAAGTTTAGGATAGTGATAGTTCTAGACTTCAAGCACCTTAAGGTTATTAAGCATTGCAAGTGATATATACTAAGTGAGGGAAAATTTTCATCAACCTCTAATTATTTGGTAAACCCAAGGCTGATAGCCAAACCTCAGGAAGGTCAACCAAGTGCTCAAGGAGCCATCGAGCTGTCAAACCACAAATCATGCATTCACTCTAAAAGTGATCATAAAAGTGAATGAAAAAAATTTAGTTTTCGAGTCAATGTCTTGACAATAAATAATATATTCCCACGAGGGTGTAGTTCACAACTAGGGTACAAATTGGTTGCGAAGTTATTGTTGAATATCAATGCTCCACCCCTCAAGTAACTACGTGGGTAATTGCTAGGTCTAATTTGGTGAGCCCCCCCATCTATCTCACAAGGGTGTAGTTCATGGAACTACTAAATATATGTTTGTTGGTTCATTCTGGTTGCATGCTCACGAAAACATGACTATAAGGATCTATTTAAAGTGACAATATGTGGTTCATATTACAAGCTTCAACCATACTTTTCTATACACATCCTTTGCTTTCCCATGTTCCCTATGTGCTATCGAAGGTTCCTAACAAAAAGCACACAATTGGGAAGCATCAACTAATTATCATAATCATCTACAATAATAATTTTTTATTATCGATATTCTCTATTCGTCACTTGCTTACAAATTTCCTATATTGTGTTGTGTTTTCTTTTCTTACAATTATTAGGTTTCTATGGCCTTTTGGTTGGTGACTAATTTTGATCTTGCAAGTTTGCAACCACAATGAGCCATGGGTGAGGACATCATCCAAAATGGGAATAGTCAAAAGGCACTTTTTCAGCATGTGACAATTACTGACAATAAAGTTACCCTTTGTTTATAAAAAATAATTTAGCTACATTGGGTGACTAAGAAGCATGTGGCCATAAATCTCTTTCAACAGGTGAACCGAGTTCCAAAACCCAAGCCTAATGCAAACAGATTCAAAAGAAAACAAGAAAAAAATAGTTATGAAGTGCCCATGATAAAACAACTTTCAATAGAGGACTTGATTAAAGTTTCTATGGACTAGCAACAAATGAGCTAGGATGATGGACCTAACCATGCTATGGACTAGATAGTAATGCTTGCGGCATGATTGCATGGAGGAGATTATCATTAGCATGGTGAAGAGAGCCCATTGCAAAATGCATGGACAAAATTTCACTAAGTTTTCGATGCAAGGTTGGTGATGGATGTCAAGTAAAAGGATGAAGATAGTAATGGTATGCACTTCGCAATAACTCGCTGATAGTAAATAAGAAATTGAAAACTATTTGATTAGGCATGTTTCTCATCACACTATAGTTTTCAATTGCAATGTTCTCCCTTAGGACATTACATTATTGAATCCACATTTTAAAAAGTCATTTTCTCTACTTTTTAAAAATCCATAAATGGTATATATATTGCAAGTAAAGGGAATTTATAGCTCCATTATGGGATGGTCAACAAAACCAAAAGGCTAGTTAGGTCATTTTCTCTATTAGTTCAGTAATGCACATATACATGGCATAGCCTTTAAGGCAATATAAGACATTCAAAACTTCTTTCAAGAGGATATCAAATGTTTGAGGTAGCAAATCAAACAACACTTGACTTTTTGAAATAACACATCATTCCTTGCCCTCCAAGTACATATGAGAAATAGGACTTTAATCACATTCCATACCTTCAACCCCTTTGGGATCGAATAGAAACTTCCTAAGTTCATTCCATAGAGCCTTGACTACCTTTAAGGAAATATAAAACATTCAAATCCTCTTTAAAGAGGATATCAAATGTTTGAGGTAGCAAATCAAACAACACTTGACTTTTTGAAATAACACATCATTCCTTGCCCTCAAAGTACATATGAGAAATATAAATTTAATCACATTCCATATCTTCAACCCCTTTGGGATCGAATAGAAACTTCCTAAGTTCATTCCATAGAGCCTTGACTGCCTTTAAGGTAATATAAAGCATTCAAAACCTCTTTCAAGAGGATGTCAAATGTTTGAGGTAGCAAATCAAACAACACTTGACTTTTTGAAATAACACATCATTCATTGCCCTCCAAGTACATATGAGGCATAGAACTTTAATCGCATCCATACCTTCAACACCTCTCATAATAAATATAAACTTCCTAAGTTCATTCCATAGAGACTTGATTGCCAAGCACTCTAAAGAGAGGTGCACCTAATTGTGGTGCAATTTTAGGGGTTGTCCCTACATCTACTACATCAATATTTTGCTCCTAGCACTCCTCTACTCCTTGCCCAACTTTGAGGGTTCTTTCTAACAGTGTGGACTTTGTCTTGGGCACTCTTTGGGATAGAGATGATCAACCATTGTTTCAAAGTTGTAGATAGACCTATTATTCATAGTTCTCAGAGTAGCAAACTCTTGACTGTTTATACTTCTTTGATGCTTATTCGTTGAAGGAAATGCTAGGATGATGTATTAATGCTTGGGGATGCTCTATAGATTTATCAAAGCTAACTTTGCTCAGTCACCATTGGAATGTTCATTGATGTTGTAACAATGGAGAACAAGAATATGCATTGAATATCAATGAAATACATGCTTTTATGCCACTCAAGAATGCTCTTGGATCATATGCATGCTTACCATTGTTGGTGATGTTGGATATGCTCTTCTTTGAGCTTTGAGCTATCCTTTTGAGCTCCTTTCCATTCATATTTGGTAAATATTGCATTGGTCAGTGCTTTACCACTTATGAGCTTGGATATTTATTTCATTTATACGCTCATGAATGTATTGCTTGGCATTATTAGCCTTTTGGATGTTATGATGTATATGCATTGATTTTGCTTTGCTCTTTAATTATCCGATTTACTTCCCATGGAAGTATTTTTAGTTTTGTTTTGTAGAGCTTGGCCTTTAGAGCCATGCAATCTCTATTTATGCTCACTGGTTTATGAAGACATTATCCTTGCAATTATTGATCATTGTGGGGGCTTATCTTTATTTGATATTTGGTTGTTAGGTACTTCATCCTGTTATATGGGTTGTTAGTCATGGATCCATGCTTCGTTATGTACTAAGCTTCACTGTTCATGAGCAATGAGTTGGTTGCAATTTGGTAGATCTCATAGTTGCTTGGAGATCTCTTATGCACAACTAGCTTTTGTACTTGGTTACCTTGTGCTTGGGATGCATCTGTATATCTGATACTCTTGGATTCTTTGACAATATTTGGTACTTGGAGCTATATGCTCTTTCTTGGACACTGCTAGTTTCTATCTGACCTTCCTTGGCAATAGAAGCATGTTATTTTGGAAAAGAACCTATAGTTGAATTATCATTTACTACAATTTTCTGAAAAGCATTGCTGAAATTTAATTTTGAGCTATTTTACTAAGAGCATACACTTGTTTCAAGCACTCTAGTGCTTCTAGTTGGAGAGCAGCAATAGATTGAATTGCTCTCCTCCTATTGCATTCATTTTCCATGAAAGTGAAGTGTCTGGGATGCATAACAAAGAAGGCTCAAGATTATCGGAATTAAAAACCAAGGCAAGCATTGAATAGAATTAAAAGTCAAGGTGAGCACTCCAAACCCCCCAAAACCCAGTTGAGATATGTGCAATGCAAATGACCCATCCCAAAGTTTTCCAAGCACGTTAAAGAAACTCTGAGCCAATGGAGAATGTGGTCTTGGTCACTTTGTTCCACGACGGAAAATCATCTCTACCTAATGAAGCATTCATAGGGAAATCTAGGAGAATGAAGTCAATGACCCAAGCCATGACAATCCTCCTCTTTCTATACTCAATCCCAATGTTACCTATGCTTAAAAAAAAGGTATGAATCTTGCCAAAGTCCTCATTTCTAATTGAGGATGCAAAATCCTTGCCCATGTCTATGTAATCACCAATCTCAAATGAGTAGAGAGTAGGATCACAATCATGACCCACATGTGGAGGAGAGTATGATATGGGCATATGTCAAGACACATGAGGGTGTGGAGATTGGCACCCTACGAAAGTAAAAGAGAAAAGATTGATCCCAAAAAAGAAATGGCGAGCCTAAGCTTTGCACCAAGCCAATCAAAAGAAATCTTGAGAAGTATACCTCTATAAAGACTCTCTGTTAAGTTTGCTCTATCAAAGCCATCATGCACCCCCAACTATCAATTGAAAATGTGACACTTCAAATTAAATTGCATTCATTCCAACCAAAACCAAACTATTCTCTTGAGTACTATCAATCTCTTTTTGTTTCCCTTGATCTGGCAGCTTTTCCCTCCCTTTTGCAACTCTCTCTCCCTTCTCAAGGATCACTTAGAAAAAAATGCAAGAAGAACCATCTTCAAAGATATGCATAGCAAAGGCAACAAAGAAATGTTGAAAGTTGAAGCGGTTCTCACCATGTGTTTGCAAATGACCACCACCTCCAAGCCTTGTGACCTTATCAAATTCTTGTATCTCTTGCTTGGCAAAACATTAATGGGGGCATATCCAATCACCATGGATAATTCTCAATCTCATACAGAGAAATCCCATCTGTCCTCCTCATACATATTGGATTCCTTATTTGTAATGTCAACCCATGGCTTGCAAGCCACCAACAATTCCATTATCAACTTGAGATCCCTCAAGTGAGGGAAATACATGTCATTGAAACATAGAAGAAAAGATACACATTCACATATTGTACCCCCAGTGATCGGGCAAAAAGACATAGAAAATGGTAGCAACAACTTGCCCCCATGTTTTCATACATGTAGAGCATGATAAGAGGCTCCATCTAGCTTAGACTATGTATGACCATCATCCTTCTTTCTAGTCTTGTCCTTTGACCCAATTTTCCTAATAGTTCCAAAGATATGTTTTTTGCCTTCATATCTAATTTGAGAGAAATATCATGCAAATAGGGCTCGACAAGCAAGTCTAAAGGATTCATGGTGATTGTTGCCAATTTCAACTCTTCCTCCAAAGTTTGCAATGCATTTTTCTCAATCATATCCAACAACACCTCTATAGGAAGCCACCTACACTCGAACAAAATTTAAGTAGATACTCCAAAGTACACGCACAACCTTCAATTAAAATTGATAAATCAAATGCTCAAGCAAGGTTTTACGTTGTAAATTCCATTTTTTTTTGTTGGCATCCCAGAGCACTCCACATTTCTCTAGAGATCTCAAATATCCTCAAACATGTGATATTTTTTTCTATGGAAATAGACAAGATTGCTATCAAGTTTAATTTCTCAAAAACCACTATTGTCTCAAGGTCATCAAACCTCAAGCAAAACAAAGTCTCCTTCCACTCCCAAAGAATTGATTATGTTGAGAACCTATGGGAGCCAAAAGTTCCAATCTAGCAATCAAACACATGGATCTCAAAATCTAGCATGTGCACACATAAAAGCAAAAAGCTAACCTTTTGCATGTGATCATTATAATTACACTTCAAATCTGTCAAAACCTCATGTTTTCTTATCGATCTCTTGTCCTCAATAAGATTCTTTGTTGCCTCTCTAATTTTTCTGGGCAATTCTTTTTGAAACTCAACCTACAAACCCAAAGATTGATTTGAACTTTGAATCATTTGAAAGTTAATCTATAAAATAGGAATACCCGAAAAACTAATTGTGCCATGTCCTTTCTTGCCAATGGGTACCATGATGGGGAGATTTTTTTATTCAAGCTTCTTCTTTACTCCCAAACTTCTGGCAACTTGCGATGGTTGCACTTGCAAGTACATCTTTATGTCATAGTCACAAATATTGGTAGAGATTTGCAACTATCACTACATGCTCATTCAAGCTTGAAGATGAGAAAAAATAGATTCAATATGCAAGTGACATAATCCAAAAGAGATACAAAAAATTCAATAATTACTCATTTATGTGCAAAAGGTCAACAAGTAATGCAACTTCACTAAGCTTGGTGGAATCAATAATAGTGCTTACAACTCTCAAATGTCATGCCCTCACATCCTCAAACTACTCCTGAAACTTCTCTGAGATAAGCTTCATCCAAGTTGTTGTGCAATGGTCCCCTTTCCAAAGATAAAACACCTTATTTGAAAGAAATGCAGGATTCCCTTTCCCTCTTGATTCATGCTCAAACTCCTTATCAATGTCCTGCCAATGGGTATCCCACCTGACAAGATCTAATTCATCACTTGCATCTCTTGACTTGCTGGAGAAAAAACTGACATAATGAAAGTGCCCTTCTCAAGACAATAGGTCTCTCCCTCTAGTGTACTCTTAAGGAGAGATGTATCACTTCTCAAACTGCGCATTCTTGGGAATGGAAATATGTGGCATAAGGAAATGGGTGGACATTTCAAGACATCTATAATCTTGTGTTTACATGATATATCACCACCTTTCATAATCTCTACTATGTAAGTCAACTCTCCACTTGTTTTCTTGTTGGCTCTACTTGAATGTGCCAAACTTATTGTAGGAATATGATTGGAATAATCATGTTATCTTCTAGTCAATAGCTTATATGTAAAACAAGCATCCAAAAAGTAGAGCACTTCCAACTTTAAATCCCAATAGGCATCCCTCTCATGCAGGTGTTGGATCCACTTAATTTTACCCTGTTTTCCAAGAAATTATCATTATCATCGTCAAGAGACACATTCTATTAAAGTGAACCAACAACCCATAACCCATTATGCTTGCTTCTTTAATCGAATCACATATATATGCATTTCAATCCATCTCTGTTGAGCTCTATCACTTACAAATTTTCCCAAGCACTAGTGGAGTTGGACATGGCATAAAGCACTAGCACTTTCAAAATCAAAACAATAAAAAACATGGCATAGTTCCATCAAGCACTAGTGCATTCAAAATCATACCAATAAAATTTAAACATGGCATATTTTGGCCAACCATTGGTGCTTGGAGGTTTCAACATGACATAGCTCTATTGTTGCAAAGAATAGCATGACATATCAACTTGCAAAACTTCAATCACTATTGGCTACAAATACCTACAAGCACTAGAACTTTGTCCATTGGTGTGAAAATCCTCAATCAATCTTGGCCATGCAAATCTTCAATCACAAGGATTGGTCCACTTGAATATCTGCTAATATTCATTGTTTGGTTTGCAAGTGCTAGTGATTGGTGCAATCAATGGTGGGCCTAGCCAAAAATCATGAGAAGTAATTACTTGAATATATTACTAATCATAGGGAATGACATTGCAAGTAGTTGAATGTCTACTGAAAATCACGAGGATTGACACTACACGAATTGGTGCTTTCATGCATTGCCAAAAATCATGGTGGTGAGATCATAGCAATAACATGAATATCGACGCATCAAGTGCTAGTGTTTGGATCATCTAGCCAAACATCATGGATACTAACGCTACAAGTGTTGGTGCTTTGACGCCTGGCCAAAAATCATGGTGGTGATCATAGTAGTAGTGAGCTATCCAAATATCACAATGCCAACATGAATGTACATCAAGCATTGGTGCTTGGATCACCTGGTTGAAATCACAGTAAAAATCATGATGCTGACACTACAAGCATTGGTTCTTTGATGCCTAGCCAAAAATGACACTTGGATGGTGGACTAATCACAGTCTTCAAGCATCACTTCGATCAAGCAAACTACCATGGTCCACTTTCACTTTGGAACCCTAAACATTGTTCACTTTCACTTTCATCGATTCTCAAGTGAGTTCCACACACACTGCCAGCTGTGTTTGAAAAACTTGAGGCTAAGCAAGCAAGCACTAATGTTTTCATTGATACTCAAGTGAGCTCCTTGCTCGACTTAATGCTCTGATTACTTTAGATCATGATCACTTTCAATACTCTAGACCAGTCACAAAAAACACATGACCAGGAAAGAAAACACTAGTGCTTTCACTATTGTAGTTCAGATTAGCCCACAAATCATGGTACCATAGGTAGCAAGCACTGCAAGATTTGGACTCATAAAATTGAGAAACAACAACCAAATGCTATCTCTACTTGAACTAGCACTTGAAAAATTGAAGACAAAAATTGTAGTCTAAAACACCTAATGTGTTGGTGCATGAAAACTTGGAGAGTATGAAAATTTTGAGTGTCTTGGCACTTGTTCATGAAGTGCCTTCAACTTCAAGAAACCGCACCTTATCAAAGTGCCTCCTTCAAAAAAAAGCCATGCTTTGATCAAGTCCTAGCCATTGAAATAGTGATAACATGGCAAGAGATACCATGCTAGCAAGAGATAGCAAGATATACCATGACTACACAATCACCCTAAACTCTAAGATTGATGGGTAGTGCAAGGGCATACACCATGAGGAAAATGAGTTTTGAGTAGCATGAGGAGGGAGAGGGTGCAAGATAGGAGGAAGAGGTGAAGGAGAAGGTGTGAAGAAGGAAGTTGAGAGGGAGAAATGAGAAAAGGGAGCTAATTTCCTAATGTGCTCCTTTGGGGAGTCTCCACACATGGTGAGATGCAACCCCACGTCTTCTCCAAGTTGTATTCATGCACATGGATGTCTGTTTGGATTCATAACTTCAAAATCATTGGCAAAGAGTGGAGAATTTATTTTCCCTTTATTGGAAGTTATGGATGCTGCTTACATGAAATGGACCCTCTTCTATTAATGCATCATTCCTTGAATATTTTTCAAATAATTTTCCACTATATATGTTATTGTCCTCTCGTACCACAAGGATTGTTTTGCTCTATATATTCTTGACCTCTCGTATCATGTGTGCCACATTCTAAGTCTGAAATGGTGCACATATTAGACACCCAAAGTGATGCTTCTCTTTGAGTCATGTCTCTATGTTTTGAGTCAAAGGAGATAATGGTGATGGAGAGGGAAAGGGAGAGGGAGAGGGAGAGGGAGAGGGAGAGGGAGAGGGAGAGGGAGAGGGAGAGGGAGAGGGAGAGGGAGAGGGAGAGGGAGAGGGAGCTTCAAGAATTTGAGCTCACTACCAGATGCTTATCTTTGCAATCCTATCATGCAAGTGTGCATAGATTCCTCCAAGCAAACAATGAGTATGCATTTCAATTAACCTCTGTCATGCAATGGGACTGCATTATCTCTAGTCCTATTGATAGCATATCAAGAATAAACTTGGATAGCATTGCAAATCTTTCACCCTTAACAACTACTTCTACCTCCCAATTGTCATTTCTCGAGTCCACTATACCATCATCTATGAAGAGCAATCATATTAGTATGCTCATTCTCCTTAGAAGATTGCCTTTGAATGATTTTTTGCTTGTTATGGTGATGAATGTCCCTACTATTATGTAGATTGAAGCTTTGTCTTCTCAATATGATGGAGACATTGTCTTTGAGCTACCTACAACCCTAGATCACAACCCAATGTGAGAAATGGAGCAAAGATATGATGGTCATGTTTGGGTGGAGTACAAAACTTCCACCAAAGATAACTTTGAAGGTGTGATCTACTGGCATAGCTCTTGTGTAGGACATTTGAGATGTTTTAATTTGGACTGCCTATATTATGGATGCACCAAGCAATACAATCAAACACAATGAAAGGGAAAGTTAAGGCAAGTTCCCTCTATTGGCATTTTAAGCTAAGCTAACATGACTTTTGTGTGTCAACATTGCTCCACTACCCCAAATTGATTGGCTATTTCTGATGCTACATAGGAATTTGCAAAATGACATCCCAATTTGGATCCTTCAATCATTGGCATGCACCTCTTTGCATTTTCCTTTCTTTGATATTATAATAATGGATTTGACATTATCGTTCTTCCAAAATCCCAAATATACATTTTATACCCTTCAAATCAACACTTAGATGCCAATACACTTCAAAGGATTCAATATCTTCTATGTCAAGGTGCTCTTCTTTATGTTGTGATTCAATAATGCTTGGGGATGTTCATGTGATGTAAAATTCATTTTCATCTCATGGCTCTCATTATGTGATGCACCATCCACCTTGCTCTATAATGGTGAATCCCTTGCATGTTATAGAGCTCTATTCATGAGTGCAATATGTTCCATTTTCTTATATTTATGTATTATTTTCTTGTGTTTTAATTTTTATGCCTCATCTATTTTCAATACAAATATAAGGTAAGGTTAAGTAGCAATTTTTTAGTACAACTTAAGGCAACACTTGAACTTCCCATCTCAAATCAATTAAATGTCATGGTACCTACTAGATCTGGTTCTTTGCTCATATTACAATGCTCTTTTAGCTCAAATTAGGCAATCTACAAGCTCTTAGAAGACAAGTCATCTCAATATCTTGTATCTAAAGTACTTTGCAAGTAGCAAGCAATGCCCATGACCAAAAAGTAGCCAAATGTTTCTAGTTAAGATGATGTGGTAGTTCTAGTTGAGGTGATCCTTACTCTTGCCTTCAAAGTGATTAGTTTAATGTTCTTGATAATGGTTGTGGATCCCATCACTAGAGTTTTACTGCTTGTGGTAGTGCTTCTAGAGTTGACTCTATTTTTTGTTTACTAGAGTAAAGGCCAATGTGGCTAGCCATCCATCCCACTCACTAACTCTTACTATACATGTACATATTCATCTTTATATCCTAAGTGATAAGGAATTAAGGTGTTGGTCTCAAGAGAGCAATTAAGGCACCGTATACTTAGCATCTCTCTCTCTCTCTCTCTCTCTCTCTCTCTCTCTCTCTCTCTCTCTCTCTCTCTCTCTCTCTCTCTCTCTCTCATATTGCATTCTCCACACTATGTAGCTCCATCAATTGGTGTCAAAGCTACAAGGAGTCTCCAACCAATGCTGCTATAGGAGAAATCTTCATGAGGTACTATAAGAAAAAATGAGAACTAGCAAGAACATGAGTATAATTGGAAATTTGATTTTGTGAAAAAAGAAGATGACATTGTGCATTCCACTTGATTTGCATAAGGTATGGCTATGCTCATGAGCACAATGGATTTGCCACTTTTGAGAACAAAGCAATAGAGTCTCTATAAAAGCATTGGTTCATTTTACTCTAGTTGGGTAGTTTTTTTGTTGGGGGGATTAGGGAAGACCATTTGATAGATTCATCATTTTTTCATTTGAGATTGCTTTAGGATCTATTTTCAATTTGAGGTAATGGTTCTACCTATAAGTGTTGAATATGCATTTTTCATCATTTTTTGTAATTGTGTACAGACTATTTCAGGATTTATTTTCAATTTGAGGTCATTTTTTTACCTATAAGTGTTGAACATGCATTTTTCATCATTTTTTGTAATTGTGTGCATACTATTCGAAGCCTATGAATCATCATACGTTACAACACCCACTACATAGACATTGTATGTGGGTTACCTCTAGTAAAGGTAACAAGTTATAGACTACTAGATACAAGCCACATTAGATTGTAGACCATTTTACGAAGGTTACATATTACAAATTTTATAGTTCTAGAGTTTGTTGTAAGTTTTGCTATTTTATGTGGTAATTGTCTTATCAAAGTAAAGATTATGATGTATGTATTATTGCATCATACGTACAAACTATATATATATATATAGTTGTAAGACATAATTCTATGATATCTACGTATGAATGAGCAATTTTGCAAATAGTATTTAGGTGTTATTGCTAAGGTATCAGTGAAATCAATATTTGATATACTTTTAAATAGCTTGATGCTATTATGCTATTATGTTTGTGAAAACTTATTGATATAGTAATATAGTGTACTAATTCTATGCTATTATGTTGTTATGTTTGTTTGTGAAAAATTATTGATGTAGTGTACTAATTCTATGCACTAATTTGCACAACTTTTGGATAGCATTATATGCCTAATTGATCATTAATCGCCCATGAATACAAAACTCCATAATATTAGGGAATTTGAGGTACAAACTTTAATTTGTGGAAAGAGCAATCTAGGATGTCCTAATACAAAAGAAATAGTTGAAGATGATAACATGTATAGATGTTGAACTTGAAAATATATCTAAAGAGGACTACAAGGACTCGAAAGATTTGGATGCATTGGCTAAGTCCACTATCATATTGCACTTGGAAGAATTACTTTATTTTAGTATTGTGAATGAAACCACTATGCATGACTTATGAAAAAAATTATGAGAGATATATGAGAAGGAGACTATCTCAATAAAGTGTACCTATTGAAGCAACTATTTGAGTACTCATATCATTTTCCCATGTCTTTATAAGGTATCCATTTTATCATAAAAACCTTTTTGTAAGATTTAAATGTTAATCGCCATTAATTGATTCACATTTGGAGGCTACCGGATTACTTACACCTTTGGATTGCACATAGGCTTTGATGACTTTTAATCTTGGAGGATTTTTCATGTTGGTTTATGCTCACTTTATTGAGATTATGTGGGCTAAAATTTATTTGTAAAGGAAATTTGCATTTATTTGGTCTTTGATGGTTGTTTCATGCTCAAAAGATAGCCAAAATACTTGGGATAGCTTGCAAAATTCATACACCTTTGTGAGTGCTAAATTTTCATTTCTACATCATAACTAGTTTGATATGTGGATAGCTATTGCTTAGCTTTATGGGGCACTTTGTTTGTAGTCCATTGGTCTATTCTGAGCTAGCAGCAATTGGATACATCTTGTTGTTTTTGGTGTATAGACATAGGTTTGTCATTACAAGTTCTTCATCAAGCTCAAAGAATACATTGTTCAATATTGAAAAGCTTTATGGTTCAAACTTCTCATATTGAAATGAGCAAATATACAATATATTGGTCTAGAAAAAGCAAGTAAATCTAATCAAATGTAGTGGGATTAAGTTAGAGGACATGGATGTAGATGTATAGGAGGAATTGGATGAGCTAGCATGCTCTACAAGTATATTGGCACTCTCAAAGTCCATGTGTTTTAATGTGAAAGACGTAGCAAGTATATATGGTGTATGGAAAAAGATTGGTGACCTATATGAAAGAGAAAATGTAGCCTAGCAAGTTTATTGACTTAAAAAACTCATTGATATTCGCATGGAGGAGGGGGCTTCAATGTCTAATCACTTCAATGTGTTCAACACTATTTTTAGCCAATTCACATCTTAAAATATTATCTTTTATGATTCAATGAAGGCCATGTTCTTTGTTAGTCACCTCACCTAAGAGTTGGGATACTTTCAAGACTTCCATTAGTAACTCCGCACCTACAAGTGGTCTTACAAGTGCTAATATTGAGAGAGCAACTTGCTTATCGAGAATATGAATAAAAATAGCAATGTAGGGTCAAAGATCTCCAATGCACTTATGATAAGAAAAAGGCCAAATGCCAAAGGGAACTCTTGTAAGAGAGGTAAATCTAGTGCACTTATGATGAGAAAAAGGCCAAATGCCATAGGGAACTCATGTAAGAGAGGTAAAACATGAAGCAAATCACGTAACAAAAAGGATATAGAGTGTTACTTCTATAACAATAAGGGATATGTCAAAAATGATTGCTACAAGTGGAAGAATAAGAAAAAAGGAAAGAAGGAAAATTAGGATGATCGCAAAGAGAAAAGTAAGGAAAATATTGAGAAGATTAATGTATGTGGTAGTGATGATGGTGATGGATTTTAGAGCATCATTTCATGTTACTCCACATAGGGACTTAATCTCTACTTACGATAGTAAAAAGAGAGGATATGTCTACCTTGGAAACAACTATAGCATTGTTGGAATTAGAGATATACAGTTGTCACTACCAAATGATTCTTCTTTTATCTTATAGAATGTTTAATAGGTTTCAAACTTGACAAAGAGTTTCATTAGTATAGGATAGCTTGATGATTGTGGCTATCATCAAGCAACCATCTATTTCTTTATGGCATCACCATTAGGGGCATATGCCAATCACTAGAATAAAAGTTGTGTACTATTTGAACTCTCTTCCTTGTCTAAATTTTTTTGAACTTGGTTTTTGTGACCATTGTCTCTTTGGAAAGCAAACAAAATTGTACAAGCCATTGTATCAAGAGAGAGTTGTCAATTCCTGAGAATCTTGCTCAAAATGGTGTGGTTGAGAAGATAAACACGACCAAATGGGAAAGGGTCCCTAGTGTGCTCTCTAATGCTAGTCTCACTATTGGATTTTGGGCTAAAGCTATAAAGGCAACAACGCATTTAATCAATAGGTCTCCTAGCAATACATTGGATGGCAAGAGAATTATGGTTTGACAAGAGACATTGTTATGAGATCATTTGCATTTTTTTGGCTATGAGACATTATGCATATGACTAGGAACAAGGAGAATAAGCTTGGTTCTAAGTCCAAGAAACACATTTTTATTGGCTATGGAGAATCGGGTGAAATAAGCTATCACCTGTGAGATCATGAATCAAAGAAGGTAATATGCAGCAAAGATGATGGTATCTTTAATGAGGATAAAATATAGAAGCAACCCATTTAAATGGTTGAGATCTATAGAGTAATGTTTCAAGAGGATGGGCAGCTAACACATGAGCAATTTATATGACCTATTCCACATGATATAGGGTTGGACATCTAGCAGGACATCTAGCAAATGTTGAGATGAGAGTGCCAAAATATGGTGAAAAGCCTCATGTTTTACATAGGCAAATGAGATAGCCAAAGGCTCTTATTGAGCTAGTTTTGCATAAGTCTATAAGGGTTTGTAGACATGTTGATGACATATTACTTATTGGTCCTAATGGACACATACTGTTGAAGAACTTAAGATTGAGTTTAATTCAACTTTTGATTTGTCATATTTGGGCCTATTGCATCATTATTTGAGCAAGTTACTTCAAGAAGTATGATGGAGATACTACTTTGAGTCAAACAAAATATGTTGAGACATTATTGCAAAGGTTTAGTCTTGAGGATTACAAGCCTATTGATACTCCTACAGAGACAAGTTTGAAGTTGTGCCTCCATTATGCCAAATATTTATTTGGTGTCTTTCTCTATCATGAGGTTGTTGGATACTTAATTTTTGTATGCATTACAAGGCTTCACATTCAGTTTATAGTCTCATAGATGAGTAGTTTTATGTTTAGCCTAGACACCAAGCATTAGTAAATGGTGAAGCAAATATTTTGCTACTTGAGTTGTACTCGATAGCTTGCACTATTTTATCCCAAGGGGGATCATTATTGCCAAATTTACATGCATTTTAGGATTCTAGCTCAGTCTAGTTGTTATGACACTTGTGCATCCATAAGTAATTTTGACTTCATGCTTGGCAACTCATGCATATTATGGTTGATTAAGAAGTTTCTAGTTCTGAAGCTACTATATGGCAACTTTCCTACTTACAATTGAGTGTGTTTGGCTCAAGTGCCTTTTGGTCAATTTGGTTGTTGGACAATTATTACCACTACCATCTTAACTAACAATCAAAGCACATTGGCAATAGTAGGAAACCCATTGTTCTATGTTTATACTAAGCACACTAAAGTTCATTATCATTATATCAAGGAGAGACTCTCTACAAGAGAGATCAGCATGGCCTATATTCCAACACAAGACAATCTTGTAGATCTTTTCAGAAAGGCTTTGCCTCATGATAAGTTTGAAGCTTTTTGTAAATGTTTGGGCTTACTTCCTTTTTGGTGTATTCATGGTAGTCCATTAGGCTTGGCACTTCCCTATACATGAGTGTTAGCTCATGTTCACCACATCACTTCCATGGAAGATTTATTACCATATTTCAATAGTGATATATGTGAGCACATTTAGGATCATTGTGGTACATTTTTCTCTCTCTAGGAGATTTTTTCCCCTATCCTTGTATGTAGCTTATTCACTCTTAGGGCATACTTAGTCTTGTAAATCTTCTTTATTGATACCTCTCAATACACTTGTGTTGTGCTCTCTCAAGCTTCTTCTTCTCCAAGCTATGTGTGTGCATTTCTACAACCCTAAACCATGTTGGAAGTAAATGTGCATGTGTCTATGCCACCTTGTATTTACTTCACACACTGTGACCAAACACCTATATTCTACAAGTGGCGAGCACCCATCACTATCACTTTAATATTTATTCTTTTAGTGACTATTGAATAAGGGAATTCTGATCACACATTGTGACTATTGGAGTTCCTACATATGCTCTCTCTCTCTCTCTCTCTCTCTCTCTCTCTCTCTCTCTCTCTCTCTCTCTCTCTCTCTCTCTCTCTCTCTCTCTCTCTCTCTCTCTCTCTCTCTCCGCCATAGCTCTTGTTGTGCTCTCGCTTCCTTTTTTGTGCTTCCACTCAGGCTCTACCTTTCAATTGATATCAGATTCAACCATTCAAAGAGCTTCTGTATCATTTACTTCAACTCCAATTCAAAGCTTCAGCTGAAGGGTTCATGGCAACCATTGTTTCTTCCTCCCGAGGTATGCATTGAGTTTTCCCTTCTCCCAACTTATTTTAGCTTGCTTCCAACTTATTGACGAGCTTCATAAGGCTTAGCTAAGCCTTGTTAAGTGCTTCTTGAGTTGAAAAGTAGCCATTCTATCCATTTTAAGTGGATACAAAGCATGTTGTAAAAGTCAAACAACTATAGTAGCTTGACACCACTGTTATATTTTGACCACAACTTTTGCATATGGTATCAGATTCAAGTATTATATAGCTAGAAACAAACTGCAACAAGAGCTATAAATTTGTCACTCATAGGGTTGATTTTGTGCAATTTTTTGTTCTTTATTTCACACAAAACAAAACAATTCAACAAACAACAAATTTCATAATGCATTTTTTATGCTTCAAGGATGCTATTTTAGTGCCTAGATGTGGTATGGCTATGCTTTTGGGATGCTATTTAGTTTGTTTAGAGCTTGATTAGCTCAATTTTCTAGAGGTTTATTACTATTATAATAGTTTGGACAACAAGCATACAACAATGAGCTTTATGCTTTCAATGCCTATTGTATCTACATGGTATTTCGGGTACACTACATGTCTACGGTGATATCTAGCATTGATGTATGCGCATAGATATGGTTATGACTTGCTTTAACACTTGTATTTGAGCTATGTTTGATGTACTTGGGCTTAGTCAATTGCTTGGAGCTTTTTTGCTTACTCACTTATAAATATTAAAGCTTCATTTGACACATACTCTCAAATGTATTTGTGATATGTTTGGGCTTCCTAGATACTTTGATGTATATGTCTTGAGATTTTCTTGCTCACTTTGCATTTCAGACTTGCTTCTAGTGGAAGATGCTTGTACTTACTTGGTAGAGCTTGATCCTTTGAGACAATGGGACTCTTGGTTCATGTATATGCTCTCTTATATATTATTGGGCATAGTTACCTCTACTTGTGGGATAATTTCCATATGCTTTGGACATGAGCACTTACTTCTGTCAACAATTTGCCAGTGATGTATATGCTTATGGGATGTATAGCTTACTAACAATTTGAGTTTGTGATAGTCTTTAGTACTAATGGTCTACGCTTAGTCACTGCTAGTTTTATTCTTTGTATCCTGGTTGCTACTCTGATATATGTGGCAATGGAAGCTTGCTTTCTTGGCTATTTGCCCACAATTCAATTGACATATATAGCTATCTTTATTTTAGCATTGTTGTAATTATTGCTTTTAGCATTGTCTTAGAGAGTAGACATTGTACTTTGGCATTTCATTGCTTTTAGTTAGTGGATATTGGTATTCCCTTCTATTTTGCCTTTGTTTTAGGGATGAGTTTTGGGGGTTGATTTGCAATCATTTACAATATCTCATTCTCTTGGATTTTACATTAGTATACAATCATTATGGTGGCCAGTTCTTTGAATGAATGTGCTATTTAATATTAAAAAGCTTGATGGCACAAACTTCACTTATTGGAAGACATAGATATGGTAGATACTAGTTTAAAAGAAGTAAGTTAGGCCTTTGAAAACCAAGAATGTAAAGCTAAGAGATATTGATTAGGATACTTTGGATGAATTGGATGATCTATGTAAATCCACTATTATATTATCATTATTAAATTAGGTTTATTTCAATGTTGTGGCATGTGAGGATAATGTTTGGTAGTTATGGGAGAATATATATAATCTCTATGATAAACAAAGTCCTACTTCACAAATGTATTGGTTGAAACAGCTCATGGATTTTTGTATGAAGGAAGGGACCAGCATGTCTACACATTTGAATGAGTTTTGTTCGATTTCCAACCATTTGACTTCACAGGGCATTGCTTTTAAGGATAATCTTTCTTCCTTATTCTTGCTTGTGATACTTTCTAAGTCATGGGATACTTTCCATGCTGCCATTTGTGCTAATATGCCTAAGAATAGTTTGAAACTCCAAGTGTTGATGGTAAAAAAGAATGTGGATGCAGCCCATACTTCTCACGCATTGATTGTTAGGTGTAGACATGATGGTAAGAGCAGTGTTGACCACTATGGTAGAGACTTATAGAGGTCTCAATCTCATGGACAGACATATTGGAGTAAGTCCCATGGTTGTAAGGCCTCTCTTACATGTCATTATTGTGAAAAGCAAGATCATATTAGGCCATAGTGCCATAATATGCGCAATGATAAGTGTAAGGAGAAAGGCAAGGGAAAAGTGCTGCATAAGTTTAATAATCATAGCATTGTTCCTAGTAAGTCTAGCGTGAAAATTGAGGAGATAAATGCCTTGGAGCTTGATTCTAATGATGATTACATCTTCATAGTTTCTTCTCTTAATGATAGTCAATTGACTGATGCCTCATTCACTTTTTCTCAATGTGTTGGTTGCTTGATTCAAAGGCTTCTTTTCATGTTATCCCACATAAGGATTGGTTTCATTCCTATCGCAGCATGACAAGTTCTCTTGTCTTTTCTCAAGGTGCCAAGGCTAGCAGCCTCTATCCCTTGCTTATATCTAGCGTGACCATGTTTGTGGTCATGGTTGATATACAACATGTATCTTTATGGCATTGTCGTCTTGGGCACATCTCCTTAAAATGAATAAAAATAATTTCTCATTTTTGCAATATCTTTCACCCCTTGATTAGAAATGTTTTGATTCATGTGATCACTATCTTTATGGCAAGGAGACATACAATTCTCATAAGAAGACTGACATTACATGCATGGGTGAGTCTCTCACTCTTGTTCATTTTGATGTATGTGGCCCCATGCCCTATCAATCACTAGGTGGCACAAAGTACTTTGTGACTTTCATTGATGTTTATTCGCATAAGGTCTAGGCATATTCCATAAAGCAAAAATTGGATGTATTGGCTACCTTTCAATGTCGGCTTGTTCTTGTTGAGAACCAATCTGGAAATAGGCTGAAATGTATCTAAAGCATTTGAGCAGTTTTGCAATGAGTGGGGTATTAAGCATCAATTGACCATCCCTTATATCCCACCCTAAAATTGTATTATAGAGCACATGAATAGGATGATTCAAGAGAGAATCCCTAGTATGCCTAGCCAGGCAAGCTTACCGTATCATTTTTAGGCTGAGACAAGTACTACTACTATACACTTGATAAACAAATCCCCATGTAGTGCTATTGGTTTTTTCAAGTTATAGGAGGAGGTATGGTCTAGAAAACCTCCATCATATGCTCATTTGCATATGTTTAGATGTGAGGCTTTTTGCCATGTTCCTAAGGACAAACACAATAAGTTGGATCCTAAAATTGTGAAATGTATATTTCATGGTTATGGGGATGCAAGTGAGATGGACTATTACCTATGGGATCCGTAGACCATGAAGATCATCTATAGCCATGGTGTTGTTTTCCATGGAGGAGAAGATGCATAAGGAGATCGATCAGGTAGTTGAGGTCCGCAAAGTTATATTTTAGGAGAAGCCTCCTGTTACTATGCAACCAACTAGACAGCCTACAACTAACATCCCAATGGCCCATGATCATGATGTTGGATAGGAGCATCATGTTACTATGCAACCAACTAGATAGCCTATAACTAGTGTCCCAATGGCCCATGACCATGATGTTGGATAGGATGTACAAGCCCCACAACCTATTTTGTAATGATTTATTGGAGATGGGGGTTAGCTTAACCAATTTGTGCCCTCCCTAGACTATGTTATGGTGACAAATGCTGGTGAGCCTCTTACCTATGATCAGGCCATGCATAAAGATGATAGTCACTCTTGGGAGACGGCCATGTAATTAGAGTACAACTCATTGGAAAAAACATCATACATGGGATTAGGCTTCTTTGCCTAGTGGAAAGCGTGCTTTGCCATCCAAGTGGATGCACAAGTTGAATAGTACCCTTAGATATCCCAAGCCAATATATAAGGCTAGATTGGTTACAAAGGGTTATAAGGAGAAGCATGGTATTGACTTTGAAAATGTCTCCTCCCCTATGTGGTCAAGATGACTACCTTATGCTTAGTACAGGCTTTGGTTACACAATTAGATGTGGGCCTCTATTAGATGGATATAAAGATGAATTTCTTATGGGGACATTTGCGATGAGATTTATATGCAATAGCCTAAGAGCTTTGAGGAAAAAGGTAGGGAACACCTAGTGTGCAAGTTGAGAAAGAGCCTTTATAGCCTTAAGCAAGCACCTAGGGAATGGTACCACAAGTTTGATACTTTCATGCATTCATAGGAATATACATGTAGCCAGGGGGGTCCACTAGGGTTTGCCGTATGGTACCACGTGAGTGTAAGGGAGGGGGGTTATTTAAGGGAAGGAATGTACATTTTATAAGGTAAGGTCCCATAAATAGGGGGTAGATAAGGGGTATTTTCATATATTTATTGCATGTAGGTGATGTCTCCTTATTACTCTAGTGAATCCCATGTGACATGTACTGATATGGATTTGTGTCTCTGTATGAAGAAGGCCCATGATGGCAACCTAATTATTTTGGTACTTTATGTGGGTGATATGTTGATTGTTGGGAGAGCTCATGATGATTTGGATGCCTTGAAAAAGTCAACTCAATAAGAGATTTAAGATGAAGAACATGGGACGAGCCTCACATATTCTTAGCATGCGCATCACTCTCGCGATTACTCTAAGGGACTCCTTTACTTGTTACAGAAAGACTGCATATAAAAGGTCCCTGAGTGCTTCCATATTCAAGATGTTAAGCCTATTGGTTGTCCTTTACCTTCCCATGTGAAGGTCGGCCAAATGGGCAAAAGGTTGAGATGCTCAAGATCCCCTATGCATCAATGCTGGATAGTTTGATGTATGCCATGATAGCCAATTGTCTAGACATAGCATTTGCAATGGGAGTTATGGCACACTATATGGCTACACTTGGCCAATAACATTGGGATGCCATAAAGAATATCATGAGGTACCTAAAAGAAAATGTAGATATGAGCATTTGCTTTGGTTGTCAGGATACTATAATCATGAGTTACACTGACTTTGATTATCTATGACATGTAGATAGTAAGAAGTTTACCTCTGGCTATGTCTCCACTTTTGCTAGAGATGCTATTTATTGGATGTCCAGGGTGCAAAAATGCATGCCTTATCTGCTACTAAGGTAGAGTATGTTGTAGCCATTGAGGCTTGCCATGAGGCCCTTAGACCTTAGCATTACTATTACTCTTACATTGCATTTGGATTCTATGAATGCTATTCAGTTGGCCATCAAGAGTTTGCCAATCTTCCATGAGAAGACAAAGCACATGGAGGTGCACTATCACTTTATCTAGGAGGTGGTAGAGGACAAGTCTGTTGAGCTTGTCAAGATCTCGATTGACAAGAATCATGTAGATCTACTCACTAAAAGTCTCTTAGTGGAATGTTTTTCCTTCCTTAGGAAGATGATGAGCATAGGATGAGATGATGCTTATTCCTCATCCTATTGTACTTTATGTATATTTGTACTTTGTCACTTTTTCTGGTCCTCTCCTCACTAGAGGCACATTTCACCTTTAAGTGGAAGGTTGTTGGGGATAACGATGCATGTGCCTAAGCCGCCCTATATTTACTTCACATAATATAACTATTGAATAAAGGAGGGCCAATTACACATCATGACTATTGGAGTTCCCACATACAGTGTCTTTCTCTCTCTCTTGCTCCATCTACCATAGCTTGCTTTGCTCTTGCTTCCACCTGTGTGGTTCCACTTAGGCTCTACCTTCAAATCCAATAATGCCATGCTATCAAAAATTGTCATAGTCTTATTTCTTTACTATAAGTCATTGAAAAATCATATATTGCCAACACCAATGTCATACTAGACACTTTTGATTAGGTAAAGAAGGTCTTACAAAAGTTGGGTATGTGATGAGGTAAAGAAGGCATACTCTTGAAAATTAAGTATGAAAACTAGAAGGTATGTCTAAAATGTCATATTTGTCAAAAGGACATGCAACAAGAGGTAGTGCCAATCAAGGTCCTTCAGCACTTCCCCCTCATACTACTAGTCCATCACATGCTCTAATCCAAAAAACTTACATAACCCTTATACTTGGCAATTACATAACCATTTCTATGATGGTATGCAATGTTTCCCATGGATTGCAAGGCATGAAAGAACCTTATTTGAGAACTCTAAACTTGATTGGTCCAATGGCAATAGTGTCTTGACAGGGCTATTCATGTGGATGATCTCTATCATGAACATAGTAGAGATAAAAGCCACATGGATCCCATCAAGATATACCTATAGGACCTACAAGTCAAAAAGCTACATAGAGTCCAAGGTGACCCAAGATTTGATTGTAAATGTTAAAAAGCAGCAGTAACAACTAGTTAGGATGGTTGAGCCACTCAAAATTTCAAGATCTTACCTTCAAAATCTACAATGTGTTCCCTATATCAATGACCATCTACCTTCAAAATATCCATGGCAACCTCAACCTTGCACAAATTGTGGATGATTCGGCTATGAAGCAACATATTGTAGAGCCCCACATAGGCTCCCTACTCCTAACTTTTCCTACCGACAATTTACCTCATGAACCAATTATGCTAGATAGCCTCCACTTGCTCCATAACTACCAGTGTTGGCCTTGCCAAGACTCGCGCAATGTGTTGAGATTAATCCCTCAAGAATTCCTAGACATCTAGTGTTGATTGTCACACACCTGCCTAAGCTAGGAATTCCTAGCAATCTAGGGTTGAAGAGTTAACACGTTGTCAAGTGTTTTTCTGAAAATTGAAAAGCCCTAGTCAAACTGTAGTTAGGTTTGATTTTTGCTAGCTTAGTCGTTTATGTGACAGTTTGTTTTGTTATTTCATAATTGAATTTCTTGTGTTTGTCTAGCTTAGGATTTGTTTCTATCATTTTGTTTGATTTGTTGAGTGTGAAACTTGATAGCCTTGGTCGAACTTGGTATTTTTTTGGACAGGATGAAGCTTGTGTTTGTCAATAGCTGCTGAACATTTAGGAATAAGGTATGTTTTCTTATTGAAACTTTTGCACATCATGGGGATAATGGGTTCACGAGCACTTCACATTGCACTTGTTAATGCACTGCACTCGGGGGTCGTCTCTTGTTCTTATCAAATACTTCCATGCCATGGGTTGGGATTATACACATTTTGCACCATCATTGTGCACTAGCACGGCATGAGGTCCACTGCAACTATATGCAATAAGTTTTAGATACATGCGCACATGAGAGAGCGCATGTCATTGAGCACGCACATTTCTTGCACGCACCATTTGGGATGTTCATTACAAAGTTAGGAACCTCTGGTTGAGTGTGTAAGGAGGTTGGGTGAGTTAGAGGGTCGTGAAGAACGCCACCAATTGTGAGATGGGTTGTTTTTATCTAGTCAACATCTTGAGGACCATCATTTTTTAGAGTGATTGTGAGATTTTGGATGGGTGGAGTAGAGTATATCATATCTTTTTTATGAGAGTTGAGAGGTGAGGATAATGAATTTTAAATTAACAAGAAATTTTGTTTGCATTTTGCATGACGCACGATCACATGTAGATAGACTAGGCACAATTTCTTCAATGCATACATTATTTTTGTGTGTAACATCGATTGATTGGTTGCATATCATGGATCCAACATTGCATATTTTTTCAAATCATGAATGATTGGGCACGGAGTTCATTTCAAAAAACCATATTCCTGCTAGGGCACACTACATAAAAAACAGGTTCATATCCAGAGAATATTCATTTTGAAGACTCAAGGATCAAAAGAAAAAGGTCGTACGTTTTACATCGTTAGCGAGTATTTCTTGAAGAAAAAGAGGACATGTGTGGTGAAAGTGTGTGCAATTACAAGAACAATAGGCCAAGGAAGGGAATAAGTCATCCAAGAGAAAAGATGGAGAAAAATCAGTATTTTTGTCCAATTTTGTCCAATTTTGATGGATTTTTGTAATTTTGCTCATGTAAGCTTTTCAACTAGATGCGTTCCGATCGTCTTGAGTACCCGAACAATTATATTCGGAGTTCAAATGATAAAGTTATGATCCAAACAAGTTGCAAACATGCATAGAGCAGAAAAAATGAAAATAGTGAAAAGCATTAGAAAAGCAAAAGCCAAAAGCTGAAAGCAAAAAGCCTAATGTATGTGAGTGTGGAGAGAAAACTATATAGGGAGATAAGAATGGAGAGTTAAGGGCCTTCCCCCTCATGTACAATTGTATTTTGTGAGAGAGGAGAGTGGAGGGTCGCATGCTAGAGTGAGCTCTAGTCATGTCAATTTGGAAGTTTGAGCTTTTGGGTGTCAAAGCGCCGAGCATCGACTCAAGGTTGTTAAGGAACGAAAATATATCTCACTTGGTTTGTTTTCGAATTGTTGGTATTTTCGTTGTATTGTGGTTGTGTGATACTCTACCCGCATACGGGTTTTAAATTTTTTTTGAGCTATAAGAGGCTTTGTTTTGTTTTTGTGTGGCTTGTGGTATATGATTGAATAATTGAATTTTTTAAGTTATGTTGTGCATTCGACAAAGTCAATTTTACTCAACCGGCACTCCTTAACGTCTCGTTATCGGGTTATGAGTGAGGCTTGCTCTTGATCACCGCTCGCGTAACAACGTTCTAGGAAGGAGCCAAGTGACATGTTGTCCTTCTTGTGTAAGCCCTTGGAGATATTATTGTCTCACAAAATCATAAACATTGGAACTAGTGTAAGCATAGTTAATCAAGATGTACTCAAAGCCTAGGGAAATTGGCCAATTGAACCATTATACTTTAATTTGACCATCATCAATGTATTTAAAGTTGTGTCTTAAGAGATTGGCCAGTTAAGATCACCGGAGTACTGTCCAAAGTTAACTTTGTTGTTATGAATGGTGTAGACTATGACCTACTACTTGTCTAGGATGCACAATGCACAGCTCATCGAGGAATTGGGGCAATGGTCTAGTCTTCATGGGGAATAGAAAGGAGGCAATTTACATTGAGATGGAATCTTGGAAAACCTCATTGATCGACTTGGATGCTATCTCGGCACTCTTGCGTGGAGATTCTAATGACTCCCCAACCTTTGGACCATTAGTCTGATACATTTTCTCTCTCAAGGATGAGCAAGATTGGATGTACATTCTCACCACCTTGGAATTTCTATTCACAAAAGAACCAAAATATCGATCAGCCTATGAGCGCTTAAATCAAAGAGACACATAAGAAACTTTGATTCTCATGATGGATTTCCATTAGGAAACAATGTTAGTGTTGCTCTTCATGTTGGCCTGTGACTCAATAGCCACAACCTTCTAGGGTTATCTTACCATGATGGACAAGCTTACATTTTCAAGATCCTCAATCAATGATCAGTATATGCTTCCATAATTGAGCAAATGCTAATTTGACTATCTTTGATGAATTTTTAAATAGCCCTACCTAGCAATGGACAACCATACACCAAGCCCTATTCGATTTCCATAACAACCTATTTGCCTCATTCATGAAGGCACAAGGTGTGCACATAGAGGAAGTAAGTGCAGAGGTGCAAACTATGCCTACTCAAACACATATGTTTACAATTGGTAAATGCTAGTATTATCATGACCTTTAGTTCCAAAGAGGTGCAAACTATACCTACAAAATCATCCTTATGTCTTAGTAACTCCACACCTAAGACCACCACACTTTTGTCCCAACTATTGAATGAACAAGTTCGCAAGAAGCTACTTGTCAACTGCACCACTCAGTGGAAGTGGCAACCTAGAAACTTTGCCCACCCCTCTTCACAATACAAGCTAGGGAAACATAAGCAAAAGTGAAGACTTTTCCACCACCACTGTCAAACTTATCATAACCCTCACCAATAGCTTGATGGGTTCTAAAGCCCTTCTTGAAGTGCAATGATATTATGACAATTGTCGCACTCTCTGGTTGCCAAAATCATCCATGCACATATGGCCCCTCATCATATTCAAATCACTAGTCTTACTCTAATGACACCTCATAGGTCAACCAAACCAATCCCCATTGAACCTTCACAAAACACTCTTACCAAAAACAAAGGATCACTAACTCCCTTACCCCTATTGGCAACTTGTTCTTCACATACCAATTCCCTAGTCAACACAACACCTTAATCCTCTAAAATGGATACCACTCGTCGCCAATCTACCTCCATAAGAGGATATTCTTTTTTGACCTATACCAAGTTTCTCCATATCAAGTGAGAAAATACTAACCTTCTCCATTGGCCACATTGAGGAAACCCTATCAATCTTGATCCATCTATAAAAGGGTGGAAGAATTGTCCACCCAAGCATCGAGTGCTTTTTGTAACTCGACTCCACATTTGGCACCTTTGCCATGATCAACCTTGGGCTAACTAAACCTGATATGATTATGCTCACTTCACAATAGCACCCACTTGGGAGGAGCACAAACACCTCTTACAAAAAAGTATTCCCATACAATACTAGCTAGCTTAGGAGATACTGAAATAAGAATTACAAGCTTGTTGCATAATTCCTTCATTCACTATAGCAACACTTCTTAAGGATCTTTCTACCATCAAGAGACTACACCATCTTTGTAATATGACCACTCGTTTTCTCAAAAGATGATATGCCATGCATTATAAAGCTACAACAAGAGGAAATAGGGTTGTCACCATGGTCGAGCAATGCAAGATTGTCAATTTTCTCAAATATGGTCCAATATTCTATGGGACCACATATTTATGTATCATCATCAAGGCCCCATGTTGACATGCCTCAAATAGCAAATTCATCATCTACTAATTGACAAACAACTCACATCACTCCTTGACAACATCATGTCTCATCTCTATGAGTGACTAATTCCATGTGACGCCTTGGATGCCCTAGCAAAATTTGAGTATATAACCTAGATTTTTATGATTGGTGGATTTGTGAACCTTCATTCATTGCACATCTGCAATATACCCCCTTTTCTTGGTAAATAATAATAAAACTACAAAGTGTGAAAACTCTATGCACACTTTATGGCCTACTCTCCTAAGCTAGGAAACTTGATCAACATTTCTAGGAGGGGAGACAAGAAAGACCAAATTGATCAAGACTAAAGCCAATGACCACAATTAACATTCCAATGAACAAGACCAAAGTTAAAGACTACAACCAAGACTTCTAAGCATCCGAGACCTTATAAATCAAAAGGCCAGCCTCCAGAGCTCAACCTTCCAATCCTTTTGATGTAGAGTCAATGTTGAGAAATGTGCAATCACACCCACTATATCCCCTTTGTAATGAATGGCAAGGCAAACTATCACATTGCAAATAAAGCCTTAGACTAGGTCATGTATACATGGTTTATTAAAACCACAATTGGTGAATACCATGGTCCCTTTCCACCTACCAATATCACCTACTTTAAGCCTATAAAAGGCACTCATACCCACACTCAATCTATCCATCATTCTCATCTAGTTGTACTTGCATTATGCTTGAATATATCAGTTATTCTTCTTTGTCATTACTATGTCTCATTATGATTGTCTACTTGCTCATCAGTGATCCACCCTAGCATGCATCCTCAATAATTTAACATGGTATCAGAACCAGTTTCAATGCTAATGAGTCATTAGGCCACTAATTAGGTCATTTCAGTTTGAATTTTTGGCTCCCTCCACTTTCCCATGAATCTCTCACCTACCTCCATAGCCACCCAGCTTCGTTGGAGGGCTTGAATCTCTCCTCCCAGGCATTATTAGCCTTTGCTCTCTTCTAGAGAACTCTTCCTCTACTCTGAGTGCTCTAGCCTAGCACCTCATAGCATAACATTTGTGCAGCTAATGCTCTAGCATTGCATCTGCATCAGCCTGTTGTCCAAATTTGCACCATCTCTATTCGTACTATCCATTTAGCTTGCATGTGCAGTGATGTTGATAATTTTCATAGGGAAATTGAAAGTTGGCTCATGAGCTTCTTCCTTATCAAAGGATTCATCAAATGATTGCATCTATAGGCTGTTGTGACCAAAAAACCATATGCCTATAAAAACCCTAAAGAGGGAAGCCATAGCTATCAAGCTTCAAGCTCATGCTTCACTTCTTTCTCTCACTCCTTTGACTCAAATTAAGCCACTATCTCTCTAATATGCCCCATCACTCAAATTCTAGTAGTGCTCTCATATCAAATCGTCGAGGAAGGGATTCAACTTCAAGATCGAACATCAACGGCTCAACTTGCTAGTATCTCTTGATACTCACATAGTGCTTTTTGGCACTAGTGCTTCTTGTGTCTTTTGACACACTCAACTTCAACTCTCTTACTGGTCTATTCTCACTTAGTTGTTGCTGCTCCTACCAACAAAATGGGAAAATATTCACCCTCATGCCGATTCAATGGTGTCGAGTTTCCACACATGGCAAACTAGGATCAAATTGATCCTGATGAAGAAAGGCTTGTGGTCAATCACAAGTGGTCAAGAGAAGAAAGCAAGGGAAGCTGCACTCTTAGTAATATGGGATAAAAATGATGATAAGGCTCAAGATATTATCAAGCTCGAACTTGATGATAGCTGCATTCATCATGTTGATGATTGTGAAACCTCTTAAGTAACATGGGATCGGTTAGAAACCTCGTTTCGAGCTCACTCAAAATCCTCCAAATATGGCTTGCTATTTGAATTTTTTAGGCTTGACATGAAAAGTAGTACCTCACTTGCAACTCATTTGAATTATATGGGAAGCTTCTTGACACAACTTGAAGATGGATAAAGACATTTGCATTGGAGTACTTCTCAAAAGTCTTCCACCTAAGTATGATAATATGTCTACCACATTCATCAACATGCCAAAGCCGAAGCTTGTGGATATCAAAGATTCTCTCCTTGAAGAGGAAAAGAAGATTAAGAGTAAAGGAGAAGCAATCACCCCAAGAGGAGACCAACAACTCCTCTATGTGAAGGACAAAGGGAAGAAGGGCATAGTTTGTGATTTTTGTAAGAGAACTAGGCATATTGAGAAGTTTTGTCATGCTAGGAAAAGATCTCAAAGAGCATACCGTGCAACAGTCAAAGAAGATGAAGACAACAATGGATAAGAAGAAGAAGACACCCAAGAACAAAAGGATAGGACTCACCAATCCCTCATTTGTAGCTCATTTTATGATGGAATTTTTAAGGTTTTAAATGTGTACTTGCCTAATGTTCTTACCATAAGCTCTTGTACTCCTCATGTAACCTTTGCACACTACAGCCTCTACACACTTAGTGAGGCCTTGTGGAAGCCTCTAGCTTTATACGGTTGTTTTTTTTCCATGTCTACACTTACCAAGGTTCTACTCATGACAGCCTCTATACACTCAATGTCTTTCTTGGTTGTGATTGAGGAGGGGTGTTGAGAAATGTGCAATCACACCCACTATAGCCCCTTTGTAATGAACATCAAGGCAAAGGATCACATTGCAAATAAAGCCTTAGACTAGGTCATGTATGCATGGTTTATTAAAACCACAGTTGGTGAATACCATGGTCCCTTTCCACCTTTTTCCACCTACCAATACAACCTACTGTAAGCCTATAAAAGGCACTCATCCCCACACTCAATCTATCCATCATTCTCATCCAGTTGTACTTGAATTATGCTTGAATAATATCAATTGTTCTTCTTTGTCATTACTTATGTCTCATTATGATTGTCTACTTACTCATGAGTGATCCACCCTAGCATGCATCCTCAATATTTTAACAATCAAGATGTGGAACAACAACAACCAAGGACAAGGAACCATCTTGTTCTCATCAAGGACCCCTTGAATGAGGACAAGGCCACCTTCACTACTAAACAATGCACCAACTTTGGAATAACATTTCAAATGAATGAGATGGGCTATGTTCAATTTAGGGCCCCTAGCAATATAGAGAGACTCTATCAATCACTCTAAGAGTTAAGGCAGGATGTGAATTGGATGCTTGCATCAAAGTTGCCACCCATGGCATCCATTTTTTAGTATGTGAGATAGTCATTAGTTCCTATAATCTAGAAAAGAAAGAATTCAAGTTCAAATACTCTATAAAAAGAGAAGAACAGTGGGAAAGACGTGAAATTGTGATATAACTCAACCCACAAGTAGTGAAGAAAACCTTTGGCATAAAGGCAAAGTCAAGAAAATATGGCAAAGCCAAGGAATTAGTACGAGTATCCCAACAATGGAAGGACCCCATTGTTAAGAGTGGGGAAGTGTTGCTAGTAAGGGAGAAGAAGAAGAGTTATGGGTCAGGACATAGGTGATCCACCACCATCTATTCAATTGAACCTCCACAAGTAAGTCTAGAGGACCCATATGGTTTATGGAAGACATCTTCCACATTGGAAACTTGGAAAAGCATGACCTTAACGCTCTATATGGCTAGAGTGCATCATGGAGTCTCTCAAAAAAGCTTGCAAGGTGTTCTACAAGGAAATAAACACCAAACTGAGCTACATGGAGGCAAAGAATACCATCATCAATTATGGCAACACACTCTCCCAATTGATAGCTATCCATATTGGGGTCTTCACAGGATCCCATATGGTGCCACACCCACCACCAAAAGGAAGACATGGAAGAAAAGAGCAATCGAAGAGGTGAAAGCACCTCTAGAAAAGAAAAAGAAAAGAGAAGACCAACTGGTCAATGCAGCTCTCCACAAAACACCATCATTGGGCCAGAAAAGAGCATCCACCCAACTGATTCCACAATAGATGCACAATAATTTTCTAAAGGGTAGAGTGCAATAGGAAGAATAGGAGCCCTTGAGTGGATAATTGAAGAGCTTGAGTACAAAAACTTATTGATAAATTCTAAAAAGCAAAGTAAAGAGCTCCAAGCTTAGTTGTAGGCTTGTGACAAGGCACTACAAGAGATTCAAGCAAGACAAGAGTAGGAGTTTCAAACTAGTTGAAGGAGGATGACTCACCACTCACAAAGCTTCAAACCTAGCTAAAAGAGCTAGATGCCGCCGCACTCAAGGATCTTTGAGGGAAACATGTCTTGGAGCTTTAGAAACAAGTAGAGGAGTGTGACATAGTGCTTAAGAAGCTCCAAGATTAGCTAAAAGAGCAAGAGGCCACCATGAGTAAGCTTCAGGATCAACTCAAGGAGCAAGATCAATTGCTTGCAAGCTATAGAATTGAGTGGCTAAGTTGAGCACATAGATAATGGTGATCAATCGCAAGCTCACTGAGGCCAAAATTAAAGTAACCTACGAGAAAGTGAAGGTAGAATTAAATAAAAAAAGGCACTTAGAACACTAGCAAATATAGGACCAATGGAATGCCTCATATGCAAGCTTGCAAGAAACCATTTCCGGTAGTTTGACAAGGGCCATGAGTATAGTGGATCACGACATGCAAAGACTCTATGAGACCACCTTGATGAAGCTCACCAATGACTTAGGAGCAACTCTATACAATGAAATCTTTCATAGATTCTAACTAGAAGCTTGCAAACTAGTCATGGTGAAGCAATAGGAGTTGTTCAAGGAATTTATAGTGATAACCTACATGCCTTTTGACAAAAAGCGTAGAAGAAGTCAAGGCCCGATTGGGATTGCTTTTTAACACTTTGGTAAGCATGGAGAAAATTCAAGGAATCAACATAATGACAAAGGAGCCAAACCAAGAAGATCTAATTTGATAGCTAATGCAAAAGGTTTATCACGAGCATGAACTCAAGGTAGAAGGATTGACACAACTTGAGTAGCCCCAACCAACATCTCCCATTGCCTTAGACTCAGCTACATTCATGACACCCGCTACCTAATTTACCAAAGTTTGACATAGGAGAGTTAGAGGATCAACCAACATTTGAAGAGGAAGACCCAAAACAAAATAAGGCTTACATGGCCATGATCCAAATCCTACAAGCTTAGCTAGAAAATGTGATTAAATATCCCATTCCCCCTGAACTCTTACCATAGGAAGAGGAAGAGAATCATAAGGAGACAGTGCAGAATTATCAAGAGAGGTAAGAGGCCAATCTTATAGTGAAGTTTGAATTTAAATTGCATGAGAAGAGCATATTTCGAGAGCCACTTCCTTTGCATGCTATGCAACTACTCATATGAACAACTGAAAACATTGCTCTGCAAAAGTGGTTCAATCCTCTAGATGTGGAACAATATCAAAAGTCTTGTAGGATTGAGGGAAGTAGGGGGAGTTATTTGAAATTGAAGCACAAGGAGGTGTGGCTAATACTATCGAAATGGCAATATCCTCTTCTGGAAGGCAATAGAATGGCATGGGAAGCCTTCATTTATTCCCAAAAGGAAGAGTGGGTAAATCCACTCTTCTATCCCTATATAAGAAGATACGGCCAATATTATTATTTTTTTAAACATGGGAGGTGCAAGTTTCCAAAGATTCCTAACGTTAGAGCAACCCATGTCAATAAAACATACATATTCCAACATGTTGACCTAGTTCCTTCCTTTGCACATTTTGCAAGAGATTTTGCCAATTTTGCCAAATCCCTCCTTCATCACCACTTGCAACTACCTCCACCTCCTCATCAAGCTTCTCGAGCAACCAATAACTCCTTATGAAGATAGGCTACCCCCACTCTTCTTTGACATCAACACTAAAATCAACCGAGTTTCTTCCTAGGTGTATTATTGCCAATCTATTGTATCTAGTTATTGGAGGTCATGGTGGATAGCAGATTCACCATGTGTTCACACCCATTCTTTCAAGAGAATTCAATGCAACTATGAGAACATATCAAGGTGTACCTTCTTAGAAGTAGGGGATGTCTCAAGTGCACACTCATACCCATATTTGAATAATCTATTCATTTTTGGTGCTTAGTCAATTGTTGTTATGTAACTATTAAATTAAAAGAGAAGTAAAAGAAGACGTAAAAAAGAAAAAGAAAAGCACATGCACATTCACTCCACCTAGGGCAACCACCTAGCCCTTCCCCACATCACACTCCAAGGCACATTAAAGGTGGGACTTTCTACACTTGCTTGGATGGCCCATCACCTTGAGGAAAGCACCACAACACACTCCTCCACCAACCAAGTCCTCAAGTGTGGGGCAATGCTCCAAGTATACTTGGAGCTCGACCCATCTCCTAGTTGCACAACACATGCACATCATTGCAATGGACAAGTAGACACAACCATTGGGGAGAGCATATACTATGAATGGTACATTGGAAGACCCATCAATGTCAATAACCCACAAGTAGCACGACTTCATCCATCAACAATAGCCACCAACCTACTCTTCCCCACAATTGGTGCAGTTCCACAACACCTACTCATATCCCTCCTCCACCAAGACCCCTCATCCCAACACCTCTTGCTAACCACTTAGCTACTAACATGAGTACCATGGGATTGACACTTGTATAAGGGAGGGGCAAATGTTAACCACACAATTGGTAGAAAGACCTAAAGGAAAAAAGAAGACCTAAAGAGCCACAAATTTTTGTAAACAAATTATCATGTTATATAGAGAGTCCATGCAAGTCATACTCATGATCGAAAGACACCAAATCACCAGGCATGTGCAACATTATTTGTAATTAACTAGTCCAAGTGCATTGAAGAGAAATGACCGATCACAATGCCAAAAGAGGGGTTGGATGCTCAAGGGGGATGGGGAAACACTAATTCTGAAAAAGTGTACTAAAAGGATGAGTTTGAATAGAACAAGATATTCTTGTGTGTGCAAACTTCTATTCTTGCCTTTTTGCTTTTGCTATTGAAAGAGAGAGAGTGAGGGAGAGTGTGAGATTGAGAGAAAAAGAGTGAGACTATGAACATGAGGGACCAATGGTAAAGCCTCCTTTCTTCTTTCTAATGCCCTCTCTATACCTATGCCCGTGCTCATCTCTTGTGTTCAAAGGTCTTAGAGGGCTTGCTAATCAAGGTAGTGCATTGTGGACCTTGCAACATGCATCCTTCATGCTCAAAGGAAGGCCATACATGCTCACTACAAATAAATCATAGCATTCATGACATGTGAGAGGCTAGGTGAGAGATAGATGTCCTCCTTTGTGACTAAAGCTCCTAAAGCAATAGGATTCTATCCAAGGTCCCATTGTTGAGTACGTGTTGCCCAAGATAGCTAGCACACAAGAGGCCCCTTTAAGGTGATACCTCAAAATAGCTAGTATGATGATGATTATCATGAGACCAGAACTTTTTTTACAGAGAGAGATAGCGTTGGGATCTACTACCCACAAATAGGCACAACTAATTTTTGGATGTCTTGTATGGCTAAAGAAGAGAGTGTTCTTAGTCTAGTTGGAGAGAGACTTTGTACCAGTTGTTCTTCAGCTAGGGCTACAGAGAGGCTTCAAGCCTTTTCAGGGAGCATTGTTCAACCACACCCATTATATCCTCTCTTTCTCTTTTCTTTTCTTTTCTTCTCTTTCTCTTTTCTTTTCTTTTCTTCTCTTTCTCTTTCTTTCTTCACTCTCTCAATCTCTCTTTATTTATTTTCTATATTCTCTCTCTCTCTCTCTCTCTCTCTCTCTCTCTCTCTCTCTCTCTCTCTCTCTCTCTCCCCCCAACACACACACACACATCTTTAACTTTATGTTACACACACTCGCACACGAGAGAGAGAGAATATATATATAATGGGGTGACGCGGGAGGGATATCATGGGGCGTAACGGCCTGTAACGCGACGCGATGCGATGGGGTCATGCTGTGACGCGACGGCGTGTTTCCTTGACATGTCTTGCGAGTTGGCTTCTGCTGCGTTTTCAAGACTCGACCCGTGCTGGGTGCCCGCGGGCCATGTTTCTTGTGTTGGGTCCGCACGTGAAACCCGCACAAGAAACATGGCCCGCGGGCACCCAGCACCGCGTCGAGTCTTGAAAACGCAGTAGAAGCCAACTCGCAAGACATGTCAAGGAAACACGCCGTCGCGTCACAGCATGACCCCATCGCATCGCGTCGCGTTACGGGCCGTTACGCCCCATTTTTTCTAACTCGCACAAGGGTAACTTGGCGCTTGGAGACGCCGGATCGCGCCACGGAAGAGTTCCAGGCTCACAAGGATCCACAATCAACCATCTTGGAACACACCGCCATGGGGGCGACACGGTTCATATCTCACCTTTCCTCATAAGAAGTCATGGCGACTCAAACTCGGAACATGGGGCCCAGCTGCCTCGCTCAAAATGAGAACCCTGCACACCGGGAGGCTAAAACGATGGTTATATATATATATATATATATATATATATATATATATATATATATATATATATATATATATATATATAGAGAGAGAGAGAGAGAGAGAGAGAGAGAGAGAGAGAGAGGCACCTATTGCAATGAGAGAGGGAAATTAATGTTTCATTTTAATTCAAAACTTTAGAGGTTTGGGGTTGTGGCAAGCTTGGAGGGTCCCTAAAGGTTTGGGACCTCCCTTGGCTTGCCATGCTCGTTTTTGCCTCATAGTTGCTTGCATCTTGCCTTGGGACTTTTGTTTCGAAGCCTTATATGGCACTTTCTACTCGTTTGGATTGACCACCACACATGCTTAATAGCTCGATGGCTAGCTTTAACTCTACGTTAGAGATATATATACGTGTGTGTGTGTGTGTGTGTGTGTGTGTGTGTGTGTGTGTGTGTGTGTGTGTGCGCGCGCGCGCGCACGTGCGTGCGTGCACATGTACACACACATGCACATGTGTGTTTCCAAAAAGCCAAAATGGCCTATGAGATAAGAAAATGAGTACATCTAACCATATCATTTTGATTGGAGAACAATAATGAAAATGAAAACAACTAACTATGACTACTACAAGCATAGCCCACCATCATGTACAAAATGCTCTTTTGAAGATCCTTCAACTAACCTATAGAACTAGTAGGATCCCACCCTCATTAATATGACTCCCTAGAAACAATGGGTCCTTCTTAGGACAATAATATCTATCATGGGGTGGTCCAAGTCATTAACTCCACTAAGGGGAGGTACTCATATTTGATTTTGTGAGCAATGATGGCTCTAATTTGCCAGAGGTAAGGTATGTTGAGCATGACGACGATGTGGTGGTGGGCACACAGAGAGAGAGAGAGAGAGAGAGAGAGAGAGAGAGAGAGAGAGAGAGAGAGAGAGAGAGAGAGAGAGAGAGAGAGAGAGCGTGTCTTACATGTACAAACACTCACACATACTTGCTCTCTCTCTCTCACACACACACACACACTCACTCACACTCACACTCACACTCATTTTGAGGCTTTACAAGCTTACTCATGGACTGCGTGTCTCTCTCTCTCTCTCTCTCTCTCTCTCTCTCTCTCTCTCTCTCTCTCTCTCTCTCTCTCAAATACACCCCTACAAACTCTCAAGATCATGGCACACTATCCCTTGTAAGCTCACTCATGGACACACACACGCAATGTGTGCTTGCGTGTCCCCCCCCCTCTCTCTATCTCTCAAAAAAGCCTCAAATGCCCATTTAAAATAATAAAAACTCACTCGCATCTAGTTATTCTATTGGGTATAAACTATTCATTACTCCCAAACAATAACCCAATCTCATGATCTAAGTCAATAAGCCAATCTCTTCTCACACATTCTTTTCTTTTGATTGTGATGTCATGTCTATTTCAGCCTCATGCCCCCTTTTGTTGTTTGATGTGCCATATTTATACAAACTAAGATACAAATAATATAAACACCATATGCCTCCACACATGTATAGCATGGAGATAGTATGTGATGTATGGAGACTAATGCAAGTGTGCTTTCATAAACTTGCACATACATTTTCATATAGCGTCACAGTTTCATAAAGATCTTCATTTTCCTATAATCTATTGAGCATGGATATGTTAAGATATCTAAGAAACTAATCCTTGTAGGCTCTATCAATGCCATGATTAGTAGTTAAAGGCAAAAGGATAGGTCATGCTTGATTTCATTAACTATAATCACTAAAAATAAGCTAAACTAACTACAATTGTAGACTGAGAGAAAATATTGTTGCAATGGAACTTATGCTACAATTGTTCTTTTCTACATGTATGAAGGAGCCATTAAACATTTTTTGTTGTGCAACGATGCCCCACCTCATGCTCCTCTTAATGACCAATCAAGGCTTTTTCTTCTCAAGAGTGATTTTTAGAGAAAATAAAGAACAAACAAGGACTTTTGAGCAATGGTGATTCTTGACCTCTTAGAGCATCCCCCTACTTGTCGAATTAAAAAAGGGTCAGTTCATTGGGTCATTGCCATGGACATCGAAAAAAAAGGTTTTAGGATCCACACAAAGAGAGAGAGAGAGAGAGAGAGAGAGAGAGAGAGAGAGAGAGAGAGAGAGAGAGAGAGAGAGAGAGAGAGAGAGAGAGAGAGAGAGAGAGAGAGAGAGAGGTAATCATATCTCATAATGTGTTTCTCACATATTTATTTGCCATCAATACCACTCCATGGTAGTTGTAGAACCACAAAGCTTGCTTTTGAGAAGCATGTTTATTCAACCTTGTATATAATGGAGTGAGAAATGGATGTTTTTGGAAACAAAACATAATCTATCTTTTCTATTGTCATTCTTAGAGTAAGCCTAGCATGCTAGTGCTTTCAACTATTGTTAGAATTAACATAGTAATAAGTGCCCTTACACTCTATAAGGAAAATTGTAATACAATTTTTAGCAGCAAGATGTGCTTTGCCTTTCAAAACTAAGTGCACCAAACTAAGCAAATTACTTCTATTCTTGCTTTCTAGTATTCATTTTAATATTTTAATGGACTGAGTCAATGAGTGGTAGGGTTGACATCTTGCACTTTGGGGATGATGATTGTATGCACCTCATTCTCCATGGTTACATTGATCTTATCAAGCCGAATGTTCCTAGATAGGCCAAAATTGCTAAATAACGAAGCCCCCTTGGACTCTCTCCACATGATCTTAATGTTCCATGCCCTCAATCTCCTCTTTCTTGTGCTTGCGACTTATTTGGAGTAGATGGCCATCCACTACCTACATCTTAATTACATCATTTCAAATGTGTAGGGCAAGCTAGAAACCATGGCCCTTGGAGGCTAACTAAAAGTACCCAAGTGTTTACACACACACACACACACACACACACACACACGCACGCACGCACGCACGCACGCACGCACGCACAATATCATCATGAGAGTAGTATCAACCTCAACATGAAGGAGGATGACAAAGCCATGGATTCTACCCCATAGTTGTATACACAGAGCTACTGTTTGTTTCTTGTTTAGCACCATTATTGTTGCTAGCATCCCCATCATCTTACTCTGCAAACTTGCGTGTATGTGTATAACTTGGCATATATGAATTAAAGAGACTTCTAGGATGTGAAAAATACACTGCTCCATTTGCATTTGATCTTGCTCATGATTTCCATATTCACTTCCAAGCTTCATTTGGCTTGTTCTTTTTTCATGTTTTCTCCGTACAATAGGTGCAATCATCTACACATCCCATTTTGCAATTTCCTTGACATTGCATCTTTGGTCCAATTCAAATCATTTGTAGGAGACCATGGAAGCTAGCTCCATAATAGTTGGATTGAGAAAAACCCTACTTTGGCCAAAGTACGGAGTCAACTGCTAGACATGGGGCTCTATCATAGTGGGTTACAAATGCTCCACATAGCATATGGAATTCACAATAGACTTAAAAATCCCAACCATAACAAAAGGCATCAAGCACTTTCTTGCCAATGCATCAAAAACAAAGAAACATGAGACATGTCATCCTTCTTATCCGCACTAACCTAGGATGTGGGCCGTATCTACAATTTAGTTTTGAAAGGACGTCTCATGGGGGTGGTATTTTAATCCACCTTCCGATGCCTTCACAAGTTCATGTGTTGTGTTTTAGACAACCATATGCAAATGTGCTAAATTGAGAATACATGGTTCAAGAAGAGCCAGATGCACAATTGGGAGAACAATCTCAAGCAACCAAATGGGTGGACATTGCCACATGAAAGAATGGTAGTGTAACAAATAGACGGGCACCAAATAGATAGTTGATGTAGATGCAACATGCACCTATAATAATGGTAGTGATTGGTTGGTAGGTGTTGCCAACATAGGGCATTCCAAATCAACCAAGCTATCCAAATAGCTTGGATGGACATGCCATGTGGCAATTGCATGTCAATCCTAGATAGCATGCTCACTAGCACCAATATGGTTTAAAAAAGAAGTTCATCTTCTAAGTTTTGATTGGAGAACACACATTAAGCAAAACCTTCTCTCCTTGGTCAACAATAGAAGCAATTCAAAGTAGCAAATCATGCATCATAGCTATCGACACATAGCTGATAATGAACCTTCATTGTCTACTCTAAGGGGTGTAGGTAGAACAATAGGTTCCATGTTTCTTCGATGAGATGTAGTGGCAGCAACATACTTGGTAGAGGCTTATAGTTGCCTATTGTCATTATTAGTCATGTCTATAAAATCATATGGCATAACATGGTTCCTACATGTTTGGATGATTGATGGTTTGCCATGAAGATGGTATCGCTCTCAACCACGGCCCCCAAAATTGAATCCCTCAATTCAAAACATAGCTCACTACTTTCATGCATAGAACATCACCTTAGCTTGAATTAATTATATCACTAGCTATTAATATTCAATAACATCCCAAAGCATCCTCTGCTAAGTGACCATGAAATCAGACTACTAAGAGATTGGGACACGAAGGGACATGCCGGTGACCTTGATGCTAGCCTAGTCAGGGCCTTGACATGGTAGCGTCCTCAATTTGTGAAAATTTGGCACAATAGTCTGCCTAAGACGACAATGGCATTGATCCCAATCACTAGCATTTCTTCTTCTTTGTGCTTCTTTCATACCACTCCTATGATTCATAATGAATCAAGAGGTTTGTTGCTAGCCTTAGAGTCAGAGCTAAGTCATGCTTGCAAGCTTACTACCATGCCTAGTGTTGTGACGACCATGGCAAGTTATGGTTGCTTGAGAGGAGGAAGTGAGGGAACTTCGTAAAGGAGAGCCAACAAGAGAGAGAGAGAGAGAGAGAGAGAGAGAGAGAGAGAGACAGAGAGAGAGAGAGAGAGAGAGAGAGAGAGAGAGAGAGAGAGAGAGAGAGAGAGAGAGAGAGTGTGTGTGTGTGTGTGTGTGTGTGCGATTTTAAAAAACTTATTTCAAAATCTTTTAGGTTTGTCGTTTTAGCAACTTCACAGGTTCCTCAGAGGTTTGGGACCTCCTTAGGCACAGTTCAAATTATTATAATACAATATTATGATATAGAATGGTTCATAAAAAATTAGAACGTAGCCTTTTACCATAGGAGGTCATGTGCCAAGGTCATTTTGGAGAGCAAAAGTTAACGTCCATAACAATTCCAGGTCATGGCCACTAGAAATGAACCTATTTTGTTGTTCACCCCATGAATAGTTTAGGAAGCTACAATAGATGGATTGTCCTTTTGCAGGTTGGCTAAGTGGAGAGTTTCCATCAGCTCTCAACGGTGTGATTTGCTCCAGGGAGACCGTCTTCATTGCACAGCACAAGTTCGATACATCAATGATTCTGGAGCAGTAATGGCTCTGCGAGCAGCCTTCCATGACATCAATTCCATGTCTTCATGCAGAGTGGCACACTTCCGTAGAGAATTTGCCTGTACGTTTTTTTCCAAAGAACGAATTTGCCGATATCTCTCTTCATGCCACAACGATCCCTGTCATTCATAAAACCAAACCATCTGGCTTTTTTGTCTCAGGGTTGCGATCTCCCAGGGTCGTCTCAGTATCGATTGGGAACTGCTGCTGCAAAGCTAACACACACTCAGCCTCCAGTGGCCTTGTAACAGTACCTCAAAGCAGGTATCAGAAGCTCTCTTATCGAGCAGATCATTTTATTTCAAAACATGAAAACACAAAATGTTTGTTTAGTCGCTTACAATAATGATGAACTCCGAGAAATCAGCGTAGTACTCTTTGCCCAATACCATGACCATTTAATTGATGTCTTACTTCTAATTTCATATCGATATCACCCTTCTAATTTCATATCGATATCACCCTCCTAATTTCATATCAATATCACCTTAATAACTTTTATGTTTTGATTGCTATTCTTGGCTGGGGTGTTGCCTTGTGTAGATTTGCCTGTGTGAGGAAACAGAAGCAAATACCATACAAGAGGAGACCATTTAACTAATGTCAAACTTGTAATTTCAAATCAATATCACCTCAAGCATTGTTCTGTTTTGATTGTAATTGTTGGCTGGGGTGTTGTCTTGTGTAAATTTAACAGTGTGAGGAAACAGAAGCAAAGGCTGGATGAACTATGTCAGGAAAGATTTCCTCAATACAGCCGGACACTCATCCAATCATGGATTCTTCAAGGTAAGTTAGTCTTATGCACAGTCAAGTGGCCCACTCAGGTGCATTGGCTGATTTTGTTCTTGCTTTCTTAGGAAAGGTTCTAGTGGATGGAAAGAAGGTGGAAAAGGCAGGCTCGCGCATCTCGTCTAAATGCGAAGTGGAAATCACAGCAGAAATCCCCAAGTATGTTTGCAGGTACTGTTCTTGAAATCCTAGCAGAACTCCTGAAGTATGTTTTGCAGATACTATTATTGTGGCCAATTCAACAATGCAGCACCCTTGACAAAATCTTTAATACCTGGTCAAAGATACAACAAAACCTTCAATACTGATGTGCTAGTTAACATTAGAGTGAGCAACCAGGGAACTTGATGACTCTAGCCTACATGTATGTTATTGTACCGGATGGTATACAATATTTTTGCAAGTCATGTGTACACATGGGTAGGCTTTACAAGTTGTGGCTTGATGATCCTAGTATTAAGTTTACAGACCAAATGGCAATGTGAATGAAAAAGCTGACGAAATTTAGGGAAAGTCATCTATGGGTAAGTAAAGGTGGTTGGGCTTCTATTTGAATTGCAAAACGGCTTTAGAGGATCATGCATACATGTCTAGTATCAAGTAGAGAGAAAGAAGCAACATTGTTCAGATATATGCAATAAGAGCGATTTTTGGCGCAATGTACTCCATGGGACAGGTGCATGTCTAGTACCCTGGCTGCATCACAAAACCATTGGGGAATAAATGCAGAAAATGCTTTCCATAGAGAGCCATCTTCGTCCCTAAATCCTACCTAGGCAGGCCCTGGTTCTATGTAGTTGAATAATGTCCATCCTGATGATTTTGTTGAGCTCCTCTGGATTGAGCTCTAAAAAAGGGAAATCCAAGCTGTAGTGTAGAGATGAAAGGTGATTGTAATGTCTCAGGTTTTTGAAAAAATTCTTCCTTGTCACCGTGTGTAAATACACATCTCGAGTTTACATCTCAGGCATGTAAAACACTGTTTTTGCCTTATTCCGCTTCTCTCACCTCCTTCCTGGGTGAACAATAGCCCCGGGTTTTATCTTTTGTCTCTCATTTTCCCTACACATGAACAAAGACTAAAGCTAGTAGAATAGAAAAGAAGAAAAGAAAAGAAAAAGTTAAAACATTTAACATTGTAAACTTATTATTAAACCTTACCTATAACCAGTCGGCCGCTTTGTCATCATCATTGTCCACTTCCTCTGCCACCCATGTGTCATTGCAGATGAGCACTGCCATGATCATCGACGTGATCTTCTTCATCATCGCCATTGATAGATGCTTCTCCCTCTCGCAGTTGCAGTGTAGACCCCATGCTCATTCCTAGCCACACACGTGAAGTGAGGATGATGAAGGAATGGGAGAGAGAGGGAGGGATAACCTTCCCCCCTCTAAAGGCTATAAAAAGCCTTATATCACAAGGCTTAAGAGGGACAACATGGTCATGACAAAGCGCTGCAGGGGGGGAGAGAGAGAGAGAGAGAGAGAGAGAGAGAGAGAGAGAGAGTCCATGAAGACGATGCCGTCGCCTGTCTGCCAACCCCTAGCACCGCCCGTCTAACTTGCGTGTTGCTGCTGTCGTGTGGACCTGCGCAGCCTGTCGGACAGAGCTACAACTCGATGCGCCAATCTCTTGCCCTGTAACGTTGCACCACGCTGTAGGCGCCCACCAAATCCGACGGTCTTGCTGTCCTCGTGATCGTGCTTGTCCATATTTGGAGAGGTGCCGTGCTGCAGTAACCCTAGCCAGCTACTGTCTTTGTCAGAGAAAGGGAGCGCCTGATCACACCGATCACATCCAGGTATTTTGCATTTGCTGCCCCGCTAGCTATCAGACCTGCATCTGCTGCCCCTGGGCGGCTACAGTGTGCACGCTGTTGTGCCGGGAGTGAGAGAGAGACATAATCTGGCAGAGCGTGACTGCGACCCTGCACAGATCAGAGTGCTCACCAACTTGCATGCGCACGCGCACGCGCACGCGCACACACACACACACACACACACACACACACACACACACAGTTGTGGTCTGCCAGCCTGCAAGGGAGACATAGTAGTTCATGCTCAATATCTAGTTCAGCGATGGATAATTTGTAGGAGACAAATGGTATTGATGTGGCCTGTGGCCTTTCTCGACCAGCATTTAGGGACGTCAGAAGATGTCGGTTGAAGACCCGCTATTATGCCCCCCAAATTTGCCTCATCCAGAGGTTCAGGCTTCTAGTCCACGACCTGATGGGTCTCTTCAGTTCATGCTGGCCACTACCAATCATCTTATGTCCGATTATGTCCATGTTAATGAGAGTAAAGCTAACTCTTTTCCGGAAGGGGATCATGTAGTTGCAGTCATGGGAACATAACTGGTTCTACAGCAGATTGCTGCCTTCCATGAGAGGGCAGCCATCTTTTACTTTAAAGGAAGGACTCCCTTGATCACCAAGATTCGTATGTGGCTGTAGTCTATGCTTGTAAATATTCAACAGTGCCAAGAAGATGCTTCAGGGCATGTGCAGGCCCCTCTTGTTGAAGAGATTTATGATGGTCCGAAGGGGTTTTTTGAGGTATTTTTTCGCTCCTCAGAAGTGCGGACTTTCATCATGTAGCACATCCCTTTGTTTTTAGATGGGCAGCTTGTTCACATGGTCCCTTGGAGGCCCATGGCCGAGTTTCAGGAGGTGTTGAGGCAGGCATGCCCTATTTGGGTGGAGGTGGTTGATTTCCCTGCGCATCTTTGGAGGCTCCTCCCTTTGGTCTTGAGAACCTTAGGCGACGTGTTGGTAGAGCCTCGCTTGGCTTCCCGCAATCGAAACAGGGCATGCATGCTTTGGGATATAGGAAAACCTCGCCTGACCAAAAATTGTTTTTAGATTCCAGGACTGCAAACCTTGGTTTATGAGTTGAAATGGGGTACTTTTGTAGGACACTGTTTCAAATGTGGCCAATTGGGACATTTCATTTCAGAATGTGACAAAAATCCGGAGGTTTTGCAGCAAACTATAGATCCAAACATGGATATGCAAGACCACCATCCTCCCCACATACTTCAGCATCCTCAAGTTGATCTTGAGATGCTTCCCCAACATGGTCGTGATGAAGGTAAGAAGGAGGTTTCTCAAGTGGGTCTTGAGCGTACTTCCCTTCCGGTTGACCGGAACTTGTCTTCTCGGGAAGATTCTTGGGTATCAGTGGTTAGATGTAATGCAAGACAAGCTTCTCGTTCGGTTCTTGCCCACCCATCGCTACACCCCATCACTTAGACCTTTCAATGTAGAGGTAAGGGGTTTTACAAGAACCCTCAATCTTCACGTGCTCCGCCGGGGGATGATAAAAGGAATTCCAATTCTACTTTGCGCTTCGATGAGCAGGAGAGGCTTGTGCCTCCTAGGGATGTTTTTCATTCACAGCAACAACAGTTTCCTTCTCGTGCTTCGATTGCTAGTTTGCAAAGGGCTGCACCTTGTAGATGTAATCCGAAGCGAGATAGAAAGATTCCAAGCAGCTAAAGCTATAGATGTAAAAGGGAAAGGAAAAGCGGTGGTTTAGTAGTTTTCTCATTTTTGACTTATGATGAGAATTGCTTTGTGGAATGTGAAAGGTATCTCTTTGGGTAGCAAGCAGTATTGGTTATGGAAAGTTGTGTTTGCTAGAAGGTGGGATGTATTTTGTGTAGCGGAGCATAAACAACATGCTTTGGCTAGATTCTCTTATGTTTATAAGGATTATGTAGTTTTTTTCAGTGGTCGAGTTCCATATAAATCTGGAGTTATGTTGGCCGTCAAATCTTGTTTGCAACCATCGCTGGTTTCTTAGGACCCTTAAGGTCGATTTGTGATTTTGGAGATACTTTATGAGGGAGAGGTTTTGTGGTTGGTGGGCGTGTATGCCACTTCCACAACAAGGGAACGTTGTTAACTTTGGGATGACTTGCACTGCCTTTCCATGGGTCGTCAAGGTTTTGTCATGGGTGACTTTAATGTATGCGTATTTGGGGATTAGGCTATTTCTCTGCACTCAGTTATGGATGGTCCTAAGCGACAGGCTTGGGATGCCCTTGCAGCTAGATCTTTGAAGTAGGACATGTGGTCCTGGATGTATTCATCACAATCTAGTTATACTTATCAATCTTTGCAGCATCCTAACACTTGAGCCAGACTGGATCGGATATATATTTATTAGAGTGATTCCTTTTTTCCTGCAGTTATTGACATGTGGGTGGAACGACAACATGTCTTATTAGATCACTACCCTTTGGTCTTGGAAATGACCCACAGACCTATTCATGTATTCAAGGCTCTTCTTACTCGGTTGCCACTTCGTTTTAATCAATCTTTTCTATAGTAGAATCTGTTTTTGGACTATGTTCAGTAACTGATCACTTCTTTTAGCTTGAAGGTCCTATCTGGAGGGAGGGACGCATGGTCTATTTTTAGGGATAATGCCTGAGAGGTATCCCATCAGTATGGTATTTAGCTTGAGAGGTATCCCATCAGTATGGTATTTAGCATGCTTCCTCTTTGTGAGCTGAATTGCAAAATGCCCAATATTTATTGCCCCACTCCTTGTCTCTAAGTCAATCAGGGGATTCTAATGATGACTTGCTCACATGCATTGAATGGTTGAAAGGCAGGGTTCATTCTCTTCAAGAAGAGGAATATGTAAAATACAAACTGCTGGCCAGAGCTGAAGCTTTATACGATAATAATCGTCAATCCCATCAATTCTTTGCTCGCCTGCAGGAGAAATATGCTCGGGAAAATATTGTGCGTTTAATGGATGAACATGGTGTTATGGTGACTGATCTGGCCTCCATCATTTGTATGTGTGTTGACTTTTATAAGTCCTTGCTGGGTCCGCAAGAGAATTTTTCTGATGCTGTTCTCTCTACTCGCCGATATATTTGCGAGTTGGTTAGCAATTAGGTCAAACCAGAATGGGTGGATTTAATGGAGGCGGATATTTCAGAAGATGAAGTGGAAGAAGTGCTATCCCACCTACCTTGAAGGAAAAGCCCTGGTTGGGATGGACTTCCTAATGAGCTGTTTTCAGCTAATGTGCAGCAGCTTAAAGACCCACTGACTCGCCTGTGTTAGCAAGTGTGGAATTTTGGTATCATGCCATTAGATTGAAAGATTGCTGTCATTTGGTTATTGCCCAAGGTTCCCTCTCCAACCTCTTTGAAACAATGGAGACCTATTTCCGTTATGGGTTCGTTATATAATTTTTTTTTTCCAAAATCATTGCCAATAGATTGCAGAGAGTTTTTATGCACCTAGTTCATCCACGTCAATATGGTTTCATTAAAGGTCGGAATATAATGCATAACATCTTGAATGTTCAATTGGGAATTGACTATGCTAAAGCTTCAGGACAGCAAGTAGTTATGCTTCAGCTCGATATTGAGAAGGCATTTGATCATGTTAGTTGGTCTTTTTTGTGGCAATTATTGTCTACAATGGGATTCGGCCCTTGCATGGTTTCTCTTGTTGATACTATTGGTCAGGGAGCTGTGGCTCGTATTGCTCTTAATGGAAGGATCATTGAAGAAATTGCCTTATCTCTTAGGCAGGGCTGCCCTCTCAGCCCTTTACTATTTGCTTTGGTCACTCACCCTCCGATGCTCTCATTGTTGGATAAGTTGGCTGATCAAGGCGAGATAGTTGGCTTGTCTCTTCCCATTGGTACTCAACTTGTGGGTCAATCTTTGGCAGATGATTCTTTTATGTTCCTTAAGGTTGATTGCACTAATGTTAATTAGGCAACGGTGGCATGGAATTTTTTTGCTTTGGCATTTGGTCTTTATATTAATACTCAAAAATCTACACTTCTCTCCTGTATGGAGACTGATATGTAGGCCTTGGGCTGGCATGGAATTGTGATCTCAAAGGGAAATATAACCAGACACTTGGGATATCCTATTGGTGTGGCGGCAGCATCCCGTGCCTTATGGGATTGGATGGCCTCCTGGATTCATGACAGGTTCATGTATTGGAAATCTCAAGGCTGGCCTTTACATGTCAGACTGAAAGTTGCTCAAAGTATTATGATCAGTTCTTTTTGCCATTGCTTTCCTGGACTAAAACGTCCCTTTCGGAACTAGTTCAATCTATCAGGTTTATGTTGTGGAAAAAGAAAGGGAATCGTTTGGGTCAGGTCTGGATTTCGTGGCAGCATGTGACTACGCCTAAACGACTGGGGGGAGCAACTTTGTTGGATGTTCATATGAAAGCCTTGAGGTCGGTTCTTTTGCAGGCGTTATGTGTACAGAGTCATCCTTGGTCAGACATTGCAAAATTTTTCATTGAAAAAACTCGCATCTCTCATGGTAATAATTATTCGTGCCTCCTGGTGGTATGCACTTGATTCTTGAGGCCTATTAAGATCACCCCGTCTTTTCTCCTTTCTCATTTGATTGCATCCTGGTAGGAGATCTTACGTTTTTTAGTTTAGCGCCCCTCTGAGATTCACGAGGAGGCGAATTCGCTGCAAGGAGAAGTCCTGGCCTCCTCTAGGTTGTTGGATTGGCCGGACAAAGATTTGCACAGGCTCAAGTTTAATTGGATGGCTCGTTTGGGGTTGTAGATAGTTTTTGACGGTGTTTCTTGGCAGTCCCGGCTTTACTCTTTTCGGCGTATTCGTCAACACTTTCAGGTACCCTGTGGATTTTGTGACACCTGGTCATCCATACAAGTCAAACTTCAGAGGTTCTCTCCTTTACTAGTGCTACAGCCATTGTATCCATGGCGTGACTGGAAGTTTGTGATCCTGGATGATTTTGAGAAGAGGTTTGCTAACTAGATATACCATCAGATGGTGGAGGCCAAGAGATGGGTCACTACAAAGGTGAATAAATTATGACATATTAGGGATGGTAAAAAGAAGTGGCAGGAAAGATTCCTTCAGCTTTGGAAGTCTAAGGTTCCCTATCAGGGTAAAGTCTTCTTGTGGAGATTGCTGATTGGTGGTTTTCCAATTGGAGAGGTGTTGCGTGCTCGAAAGACTGCTGGTTGTTGTGTATTCTGCACTACATGTGATGAAACATTGCTTCATCTTTTTGCCTCTTGTCTAGTTTTGAGATATATCTGGTGTTTTATTTCTTGTGTGTGGCTCTCAGCGACTCAGCTCCGGATAACAGCCTATTCATGGATTATGGGAAAGCTGCCCTCCGTGCCCTTCTTTGCATTCTGATTATTCCTGCCTTTTCCAGTTCCTTAGATGGAGTGCCTTGTGGCATATTTGGTGTACTTGGAATGCGTTTATTTTTGATTCGGTGTCGGGCATCCATGGTCATGTGGCCCGTGTTCGAGGTTTAGTGCTATGGCAGATTTCTTCTATGATATCAACTGACCTGGTTCTTCCTGATATTGCTGCCCCCTATTGTTCTCTCTACTCTAGCTGTGTGATTTTCTCGTTGTGTTTAGTCTTGATAGTCTTTCGTCACTTTCTTTGATGACTTGATGGTCTGATGTAAGAGAATGTAAGAGATTTAGTGAGAATGCTGTATATATTTTCTACTTAATTCAATTACCTTCATGAAGAGAGAGAGAGAGAGAGAGAGAGAGAGAGAGAGAGAGAGAGAGAGAGAGAGAAGAGAATAGAGAGAGAGGAAGAGGAAAAGAAAAGATATAGAGGGAATCATTGATGGATTGTGAGATCCATTTGTCAGTAGTCACATGTGTCTTGTGTGGTCATCTCTTGCCAGTGAGCCTTAGTTTGAGTCAGATGAGGACATTAGGAGCTTTGACATTGTATTTGTTTGTCATTTTATGTGTTTTAGACACTTTAGATGGAGGCCTTTTTGGCACTTTTGGCTATTTTTAGGGTTTGGCCCCAACTTGCTTATATATAGGCGGCCTGCCTTTCCACTCTCATTATCCATCATTGATCCTTCATGATTAGTGAACCCGTGTGATTCTCTCATTTCCTTGCTACCGCCTAGTGCCCACATTGACATGTAGAACTATGTCTTGGGGCTGATTGTCGTCGTAGCCTTGTACCTTTAGCCATTACAGTCGCATTGTTCCTTCTCTCTTGTATTCTCTCTTTGTCTCGTTCTCTCAGTATTCACTTTCCTCTTTCCATTGCGCACTCTCACATAGTATTAGAGCCATGTGTGGGAGTTAGAGATCTACGAAGAGGAGCGTGCTATCTGCGAACGAAACATGCCAGACGCCATCCATATGTGTTGTAGTCCTTGCATTTGTCATCAAACAAGGCAATGCTGTTTCCAACCCTTTAGGTTACGTTTACCAGGGCGGACTTTCGTTTTGACCTAGGTGGCCATCTTCTAGTCTAAGTGGCACTAATCCTACACTTCGGCAGCATCAGATAGATTGGGTGACACCATACAAGCCTGTCTTTTTTGCACGCAGCCCTCGATACACTTATTGTAGGTTTAGACCTGCATTTTTTGTAGGCAACCCTTCCTTCTTGCTTGTGCACCATTTACCCCACAAGTTCCATCCCATCCTCCACCATCTCCTCTGGTGGTTTTCTTGTACCTCCTATCCCTTTCAGAGGGGGACGATATTGGCGATGCAATTGTGGATTTCCTCGCTCTTTGTATTTTAGAGGGGGCTTCTTAGGATCGTAAGGAGTTACTTCAGGGCTTTTAGTCTACTTTGGGCCTTTCTTTTATGCAATAACCTCTTTTCTTCGTCATCGAGCTACCATTCTTTGCCACTTGGCCTTTGGTCCTTGCTGTTTCTATGTAGCTTATGGTGCCTTTGATAGTTTTTGGCTATCATCTCATAGTTGGGTTAGAGGCTTGGCTCACCCATCCCTGACTGGAGTTTTCTAGAGCGATCCATTCGAGGCCTCTCCGTTTTCTTTGCCCTTTAGTGGCCTTTTGTTTGCTCAAAGTTTTATATGGAGAGGGGGTCTTGCTCCTTGGCTGGCTTTCTTCATTAACAAATTTCATCGCCATTGGCACTCTTCTTGCCACCCTTGGATCCGCATCTCCTTTGGCCTTCCGCCACATCAATGATTTGAGAGGGGGTGTCAGCAGTCATGTATGTCTTCTATGGTCATCTCTTGCTTGTGAGCCTCAGTCCGAGTTAGTCAGTCAGAGTCAGACGAGGACGTTAGGAGCTCTAATATTGTATTTATCTATCATTTTGTGTTTTAGATACTTTAGATGGAGGGCACATCAGTGTATTTCTTTTTGGGCACTTTTGGCCCGAGTTCGCCAACATATAGGTGGGATGTCCTCCACTCTCATTATCTATCATTGATCCTTCATGATCAGCCAGCCCCCTCATTCTCTTATCCCCCTGTTATTGTTTGGCGCCCACATTGATGCGTAGAGCTGTGTGTTGGGGCTGGCTGCTGCAGCCTTGTACCTTTAGCCATTGTTGTCACATTGTTTTTTCTCTCATCCTTTCTCTCTTTGTCTCCTTTTGTTAGTGTTGACTTTCCTCTTTAAGTTGTATACTCTCACGCCATCTTTAAGAAGATCTCTCTCTCTCTCATCTACTCAAAGATCTACCCCCCTCTACAACATGTTGAAGCTCTACCATCTCCATCTTGTCTGCCTTGAATCCAAGTGGAAAACTCTCAAGCTGGTCAAAGGCTAAGAGCGTTGTGCAGCGATCTATCACTTTGCAGTTGCCCCAATGAGAAGAAGTTCGGGAGTTGTAAGTGCTGGAGCTGCGAAGGAGTGGCGAGTGTGGATAATGATCCAATGCCAATCAATCAATCCCAGGTTCCTTCTACTTGATTAAGTCGATTAACGAAAGATTAATTAAGGTTCTTTCTCATCATTGAAAAGATTATTTTGGAAAGGAAAGCTCATATCATTTATGCTAAGTTGATAAAATAGAAATTTATTAAGATTGTAACTTTTAAAAAACAAGTTAAGGCACTTGATATTTTGATAGATAAAAGAATTGAATGATAGTTAATTAATATATTTGAGCTATTCTTTGATAGGAAAGATTAGTTAATCAATGAAAAGATCACCAAATTAAGAAAAGAGAAATCCACTTCAGTTCGATGGATTTAAAACTTAGAAATAAATAAACCCTTTTTAGGAAATTGATTTAGATTTCTTTCATAAAGTTCTAACTCACATTGCACTAAGTTGAGAAAAACTTAGTTTGATTAGATTGCCTTAGAGAAAAGAAAGAAAATCTATCTTGATTAGGTGTACTAGCATTTAAGGTTTAGATCAACTTTCCTCTCCTTAAAGATTAAATTAAGTACTTAAATCTCCCTTTCGAGATTTAGCTAACACTTAATGAATTTAAACAAGTTAGATTCTTTCGTAAGAGTACTTAAATACTTAGATACGATAATTTTGTTTAATTCAAACTCATTGTAAAGATCTACATTAAATAGGATAGACCTAATGAAGGTTTGATCAAATGATCATTGCCAAAAAGGAACCAATGGAAGGATCCATTGGCCTTCAAAATGCTAAGGATTTAGATAGGAATGTGAAGAAAACTGCTAGGGTTTGCACTGAGGATACACAGTGTACGACCACGACAGAAACACAAAGAGACAGATACAAACACAGAAAGCAAAACTCAAACCCTAAATGCAAAACTCAAAACTCAAACACAAACAGAAGAAGGGAGAGAAGAACACAACTTTGAAGTGAATGAATACTGCAAATGAATGTAAGAGTGTATAGATACTCAAGGGTAGAGTGTTGTGTTGGAGAGTGATGTCCATCGGAAACGGATCCCAAGTGTTGTGACCACCAGTCGGAGTGACGAAGTGAGAGAAACACAAAACGCTGATCACCAGAGTGTGAGGAGACTGAGGTGACTGCAGAGGACGATGCCTAATGATGTAGGCGAAGTAGCAAAACGTAGCAGTAGAATGCCGCAGTAGAACGTTGCAGTAAAACACGGTAGTAAAACACAATAGTAGAATGCCGCAGTAAACTGCTGCTGTAGAACGAGGTGATGGAAGCAATCGTGAAGGCTGGACCGCCACGTGGTGGGAGATTGATGGCTAAGATTTGCACAAAAGGGTGAGAAACCTACACGGGAGGGATCAGACTGAATGGGGGCAGCCTGTCTATTTATAGATGTTGAAGGGTGCCCCAAAGAATTAGGGTTTTTGGAGGACCATTGAAACTCTCTCGGATCGCTCTCTGTTTTAGGGTTTTTCATTAATTAAGTGTGTTCTAGGGCTATTTAAGAATGCTAATCAACTAAAAAGCATCTTTTAGCTCAACAAGGAATCCTTTAGGGAACAAGATAATTGTCTTAATATTAGAGAAATCATTTAACAATGAGCTCTAAATGAGCCATGTGTCAACAAAGATCTTTAGTGTCTTGGAAAATCTTTACCAAAATAAGTCAAAGATTTATTAATGTGTTTCTCAAAGTATGAAATTGCTTCTTGATCTAAATCAACACAAGAAACTCTCAATACATTGGTTATTTACTTTTGATGAGTTAACCTAAGCTAAGGTGGTTGTCAAAATAAAACCCTAGCTGCTGAAAGAATTGATTACTTACCTTTCAAGGGGAAGATAAGAGATGTACTTTAAGAGAGCCCGGATTCTCTTAGAAAGAGATAAAATTCATAGCTTGTGAATCCGATGGGAAAGAGTGAACCAAAGGAATTGTTGAAAAGATTGCTACTAGTATGAATTTTGTTTGTGATTTCAATTGTGCATTCAAAGGGCTGCTTGATGCACCATGGAGAAAATGTTTGTGTTTGCAAAGATTTAGGATTCTGGTTGAATCTTAATACAAATAGGATAAAAGGAAGGATTATACTAGACCTCCTCCAAGGCTAGTTGCGGAACCCTACACCAAGGGGGTTAGTTTTATAGCTTTGGAGAGCTCGGATTGTCCGTGATTGCGAGAGGTTGCTCCGTAGGGAGGACGTTAGATAGGTGGTAAAGGTGTCAGGGGGGCTTTGGCTAGTAAATTCCTTATGCACTTAGGAACTGCCTAACCTCTACATGACTCAGGATGGACTTCTTGGGAGTGCTATTACTAGTTAAGGGCAGAAATCTTGGTGGTGCAAAACTCCCATACTCTAAAAGAAACGTGTGGGCGTTATCAGCCCACTGAGCGAAACCCGCACGCATAGGATGGATGAGTCGAGGCCCCTAGCTCACATACTGCTTTAATGGGTGAACACCCCAACCTTGCCATTCTATGAATTTCTTCCCTCTTTCGTACCGAGATAACCTGGTTTAGTTAACCAAGCAGATTGAACCTTTAGGTTGTTGCTTTTGTATGGACGGAATGAGAAATTGTAATAAGAAACCTTAAAGATAAATAAAGAACTATTTGATAAATGGCTGTTTTAGTGTTGTAACATAACTTATATGAAAGAATCCAATGTCCTAAATGTTGATTAAGAAAGCTGCCTTTATGTGTTGAAACATAAGCGTGGTTGGTAATTAGACAACTAAAGATGATCCAAAGAGGGAAGTGGGAGGGTGAGATCCGTGACGGGTCCGTAAAGTGATCTTGGTGAGCTGAGAGCTTTCTTCAAGTAACAACAATTAGGAATCATTTGTTGACCCAATTAGAAGGTTAAATAAGACCTTGACTTCTCGTCATTTTAGGGGACTAGAGTGAGACTGCCTTATGGATAGAGGAATTGACATAATGCACTCCCCCTTCTCTCTCTCTCTCTCTCTCTCTCTCTCTCTCTCTCTCTCTCTCTCTTTGAACCAAGTGCGACATAGGTCGGCTTTGGTTTGGGTGATCTAATGCAAAGCGGATGCTCCAAGACCCGAACTAATAGGTGACCTTAGTCTACTCTAAAAGCCTGGATTCATGTTGATCCTCGTGGGTTACGGTTGAAACATTTTGTTGTGAAGTGGAATTAAACGAACTTAGGTGAGAAACTGCATGTTATTCTAAGGAATACTGGGCAACGTCACTTAGGAATATCTCTTGATGGGCCACTAAAATTGTGTCACTAAAGGCTTCTTAGTCGGGCACGTTACATGTGGTATTAGAGCACAAGAAAAGATTAGTCGCAAACCTAGACATGCTTGAAAGAACTCATGACAAATTATAACTTACGATAGATTTTCTTAAGTTTACTTTCTTCTTTGCTAATGTACATTGGGTCTCGACAAAGTGATGAAGTTAGGAACGCTTCTTGGTATTTCGAGTGATATACACACCAGCCATGCACTCTCTTGATTTTGAATGGAGAAGTCAAGTTATGCGCAACTTGGAATGGTTGTATGATCCCTCTCCGCTGTACCATGAAAGATGTTAGATTGGGGATGGAAGATATTTCTATATTAGCGCTAATCATCTTTCCTGCATCCTCACAACTTGAAGAGAATATGTAGTGGATGGAGAAATTGAAAGTTATTAAGGCTTTCATATTTTATTAACCTAGAAGAAACCCTACCTTGTTCATGAGCGATCGGCGGCCTTCTATACGAAAGCTGCGATAACTAGAGTGTCCTTGTATAAACACCCTATCAGTTGGGATCCCTTTTGCTACTTCATCATAGATATAGCGGTCTAAGTTAATTTGCCGACCACCTGTGAACAATGTAAGGTTCCTTTTGGATTTACAAAATATGAAAGCCTTAACAACTTTTCATTTCTCCATCCATTGCATATGCTCTTTAAGTTGTGAGGATGTAAGGAAGATGATCAATGTTAATATAATAATATCTTCCATCCCAAACCCAACATATTTCCGAGTACAGTGGAGAGGGATCATATAATTGGTCTAAGATACACATAAGTTGACTTCTCCATTCAAAATCAAGAGAGTGCATAGCCAACGTATATATCGCTTAAAATACCAAGAAGCATTTCCAAGCTTCATTTACTGAAACCATCATTCCTTTTGTGGAGGGGTGGTAATTCCTTGATCAAGCACTTAATTACAGCAATTAGTAAATAAACATAAACTGAAATACACACTTCACCTTCATAATCTTGGATAGTAGACACCTTGTTGGCCCCAAAGTTGGCTCCCCTTTTGGTATTTCTTTAACTTGATTGACTAATGGATTGGATATAAGCTGAGATTCCATAGTCTTCTTGGCTAATTGATAAGCCCCTTGTAGTAGATGCAATTAGCAAATAAATTGGTCAAATTGCCCCTTGATTTTCACCCAAGACTTGCTCTAAAGGAACCCCACTTGGCTAAATGCTACCCCAAATTCACAATGGATGGGCTGGTATCTAAATTCCTTGACAATTCCACAAATTTCAAGTGCTGAATTTAGTGTACAATGCCTTCTACTGATGGCACGGTTCCAACGTGGTTGCAAAACCCTAATTTTTGCAAAAATTTAGGGTTTGCAGTAGAATTTTCTCCGTTGTCCACCAAATTTGATTGAGATCTACTTCAAATGACTGAGATAAGGTGAGATCTTCTGAGAATGGATTGGAGTAGGTAAGAGAATGCCAGAGAGAGAAAATGTGGAGATTCTTTGCAGAGAAATGGCTGAAATTGACTGCTATCTGCTTTGATCAGCCCAGATTACTATTGCCTATTGTCAAGGAAGTGCCCAATCGCTATCACATGCATTAAATGTTGCCCCTTGTGTTATGGAAGCACTAGACTGTGCTCGAGAGACTAGACTAGATGCAAGATTTGTTTCAAGAATTTTGATTTTAAGATGATCCCACGTAGGGACACAAGGTACAATGATAACTTAACAAGATACGGAAAATCCCACAACTTGGGATTGTAGGTATGGACAATAGGACTCGATAGGATATGAAGGATTCCACAACCCGGGGCCGTAGGTATGGATACAAGATATCAGAATTACAAGATCTCCCTCAACAAGGATGAACAAGATACAAGACAATATTAGACAAGATCTCGTACTACAAGATTACAAGGTGACAAGACAATAGGAGTATAATGGAAGACAAGACAAGACTAGATACCATCACTAGAAAGAACTAGAACTCGAACTCGAAGTTACTTACTTGGAGGTCTGGACTCTTTGAGCTCCCAAGACTAGCATTGGCAAGACCGAGAAGCTCTATGGCGAGCCTCTCCTTTTATAGGTGTTGGAGGGCAGCTAAAGATCTTCTAGAATGTTCCATGATGATATCATCGATGATGTATGCGATGATATGGTATATCTTCTAGAAGGTGCTATGATGACATGGCAAGGGTGGGTTCGCATGGTTGGCTTGAGGATATCCTGTTAAGGGTGTGTTAACATGGGGTGTGAATTCAGATGGCATGAGCAAGAATTAATCCGTACACTTGATCATGGCATGTTTGTGACACCTTACATCAGAAGGCATCATAAATGTTATCGTTTGTATCACTAGTATCTCCTTCAATTGCTTGTCGCCTCTGAATGTCTCCTTTGCAACAAATTCTGATCGACAGGCTCTTCTCTCTCTTCCATAGGGTAAAAACCTGCTGAATAGCTAAAACCAAGCCCAAAAAACGTTTTTTGAGTTTGCATGGGTATTTTTGCTAAGTGGTAGCCTTCTATACCCAATTTTCAGCATTATCCAACCATTTCATTAACTTTTAGAATTAATTAATTCTAAAAATAAAATTCAGTTCTTTCGACCTTGCCCAAAATTAAATGTGCCCATCTATAATTAATTTGGCTTGGCCATTTGCAACTTGGAGTGGTTTCCAATCTCTATTGACCCTTAGACTGGTATTAAGTAATTAATTAATGCTAGTCCTTAGTATCACTACTTATTGGCCAAATCCTAGGGTCAAAACTGACACCAACGGACCACCAAGGTCTAGTTGATATAACTTATCACAACTTTTGCTTTTGACATCCATTGCATCCTTGGGTTGTCGTCACCATGGAATAACTGCCATGCGCATCGCATGTGCTAAATAACCTTGCACATTTGATTAGTAACTTAATCAAATGTTATCAATAAGATTAAAGCATCTCAAAATTTTACATCCCCGTTATAATTACTATGTCAAGTCCCAATGTACATTAGTAGAGAAGAAAATAAACTTAAGAAAATCTATCGTAAGTTACAATTTGTCAGGAGTTCTTTTAAGCATACCCAGATTTGCAACTAATCTTTTCTTGTGCTACTTTGCAGTTTGTAGAGAGTAATTATGTATTGCTACGTTTTGAAAAGGCAAGGCTAAAAAAGATGAAAGGAAGAGAAAGACTATATCCAAAGTTGAGTACGAGATACTATGGGCCCTTCTAGGTGTTGGAGAAGATTAGCGATGTTTTGGTATGGAATATCAGTTGAAACAACCTCCACATTGGGAGATACATGATGCCTTTCATATCAGTTTGTTGAGGCCTTTTCATGGCGATGTACTAGAGGATATGTTTGCTGAAATTCGGCCTGAGGTTGAGGAGTTGGATGAGATTTTCATACCTAAGTAGATTTTGGCACATTAAAAAAAAAAAGATCAAAGGTAAAGTTTCTGGGAGATACTTAGTGAAATTTCAGAATTATTCACCAATGGATGCCAAATGGATAGAAGAGGATGGTTGGTAGACCATCCTCTGTTGTTGCAACTTTGCCTAGATGCCTTTCAGTTAGAGCGGACTTTAGTTCGGGCTTAGTCAGGTTCAACAAAGTAGGGGTCCAAAGTATTGCTTGATGCTCAAGGGGGAGGTAGCACTTTCACTCCACCAATTGTGGACAGCTCTCGTATGTAGTGGATCTCGGATGTATTTAGCATGTATCCAAGGTATTGTGTTGACCGTATATTTGCCATGAGGTCACTACTTAGCGTACTAGTCACTATGAGATGTATGCGGATGAGTATTACTTTCACATGAGCATTGGAACAATACTTTTGCATTAGCTTATGATCAGTTTGGCATAAATTTTGCCTCAATTTTGAGACAAAGATTTTGATCAGTTTCAGCTCAGTTTTTGATCAGTTTGAGAACTGTTTATGGCCACTTTTGGGATGAGTTTTGCATTGATTGCTGATCAGTTTTTGCAATGAGTTTGGGGTCACATTTGTAGTAGTTTGTGATAAGTTCTTAGATCAGCAACAAGTGATCAGTTTATGATCAGATTATGCTTAATTTTCAATGGTTTAGAAGCTAGTTTCATGGACAACATATTAGTAAATGCCATTGATAGTTTCAGCTATGCTTTATGTTGAATTAATGCTTTTCTATGGTTGATAGTTACAATAGTAGAGAAACATGAGTTATGTATGCATCCAATGAATTTCTAGCAATAACTCTGGATTGATTTCAGTTTAATGTTATGTATATGCTGGCTGGAAAATTTTCTATAGGTTTGGGACATGTATCATGGTTGGATAACTGTACGCAATTTTGCGACCATGATGCCTTATGGAAATTCCAGTGCAATTTACTTTTTCTATGGCGCAATGCAGTGCAATCGAGGATGATTGCAGGGATTTCAAGGGGAAGGTTTGTCATGAGGACATGAAATTTTAAGATGCTTTAATCTTGTTTATAACATTTGATTAAGTCAATAGTCAAATGTGCAAGGTTATTTAAGCACATGTGATACACATGGTAGATATGTTATTGTAACAAGCCAAGTAACCCGAGGATGTAGTAGGTGTCAAAGGTAAAAGTTGTAATAAGTTATGCCAACTGGGTTTTGTTGGTTAGTTGGTATCAAATTGGGTCCTAGGACAGTGGTTTGGCCAATAAGTGTTGGTAGTGACACTAGGGACTAGCATTAATTAATTAATTAATGCGAATCTAAGGGTCAATAGAGGTTGGGGATCACTCCAGATTGCAAATGGTCTAGCTAATTTAATTGTGGATGGGTACATTTAATTTTGGGTAGGTTCAGAAGGGTCGAAATTTATTTTCAGAATTATTTAATTTTGAAAATTAATTAAATGGCTGGATAATATTGAAAAATGGGTTTAGAAGGCTGGCACTTGGCAAAAATGTCCATGCAAATTGAGAAAACGTTTTTGGGGGCTGGGTCTTAGTCATTTAGTCAGTTTACAACTTGGGAGAGAGAGAGAGAGAGAGAGAGAGAGAGAGAGAGAGAGAGAGCTGCTAAGTCCATTTTTTGATTAGAGAACAACAATTTGCTATAGAAGACAGCCATCTGGGGGTCTCAATAGGCTGGGGACAGCAGGGAGTCACCTTCCAGGGGCTGGCAACAACATTGCTGATTAGGTGACGACATTTTGGAGGTGCTTAGCAGTAGCTGCCTGCACTAAATGCACACTGGAGTAGGTAGCAAGCAGAATTTAGGGTTTTCTCGCAAAGAAAATCAGATCTCTCTCTCATCCTGGATTTCTCTCATCTTCTCAAATCCATTCTCGGGAGATCTCAGCATTTCTTAGCCATTTTGAGTAAATCTCAGTCAAATTTGGTAGAAAGCAGAGAGATCTCTGCCGTAAACCCTAAATTTCTGCAGAAATTAGGGTTTGACAGTCACCTTGAGACCCATGCCAATTCGGTAAAGACATCGTACATTAAATTTAGTACGTGAAATTTATGTAATTGTCAAGGAATTCAAATGCTAGCTCATTCATTGTAATTTGGGGCAGCATTTAGATAGTTGGTGGTTTCATTTGCACAAGTCCTAGGTGAAAAATCAAGAGATAATGGGCCCAAATTGATTGCTGATTGTTGCTACAACAAAGAGGCTTTTTGGAACAACAAAGGAGATTGTGAATCTCGGCTTCTACTCATTCCATTAGTAATTAAGTTAAAGAAATACTGAAAGGGGCGCTAGTTTTGGAGCCATTAGGGTGTTCGATGTCCAAGATTATTAAGGTAATAGGTAATTTGTGCATTCAAACTATATTCATTTGCTAATTGTTATAGTTAAGTGCTTAATTAGGAAATTACCCCCCTTTTCAAGAAGGAGGGCTAGTTTCATAAGCTCAAAATAGGCCATAACCAGCAATCGGTATCAACATTAAATGCTGGCCAACTGGCACAGAATGCCAAGCCAATAAAATGCCTATTATACTAATAGATGTGCCCAGTCCAACTAGTAGGCACAGACTTACACATGAGCTGACAATCTTGCTAACAGGCATCAACTACCTTGTTTTGTTTCCTAGGTATGTGCAAATATCTGAAAGTTAAATTAAGCTAAATAATTAGCCCATCAAATATGCTTCTTAGAAATCTTTGGTTGGTTGAGAAAATGTCTCAAATTGTCATGGTTTGCCTTGATGAGAAATTCTCCACCTATAACAGATAGTGTCTCTAATTTTTCAAAGCTTGAATTGTAGCCATAAACTCCTTTTCATAGGTAGTAGTATTTTTTCTTGCATTTTGTAACCTTCTGCTTGTAGAAGCAACTGCATGCCCTTCTTGTTTTAAGATTATACCAATGTAGTATCTTGAAGCATCACATTTCTCAAAGAAAACATTTGATAAATTAGGTATGATCAAAATAGATTCTTTGCTGATATAGCCAATTCTGGCCAAGTACTGAATCTCTTTTAGGAAAAATTCACTCTTTTTGCCATTCACATAAAGCTTGTATTTACGGAGTTCTTGAAATACTATTTTTAAGTGTTGTCTATCCTCTTTTTCATCGTTTAAGTTTGAATGAACCAAAACAAAGTATTTGTAAACTTTTGACGTGCTCTAAAGATTATTTCCATTATTCTATTAGAGGTTGCAAGAGTGTTGGCGAGACCAAATGGTAGCACAAGAAACTCATGCAAACCAAAATTTATCTAGAATACTATTTTATAAACATCTTGAGGAGCATTCCTTATCTGATACTAACTGCTCTTCAAGTTAATCTAATTGAATATTCTGGATCCATCTAACACATGCACCAAGATCCATTTTTCTTTTGTACTAAGAGGACTAGAGAGCAAAAAGATGAGGAATTGGGTCTTATTAGACCCTTCTCCAAAAGCTTATTCACTTGCTTTATAATCTCCTCTTATTGTATAGGATTCACACAATAGATTGGGCTATTTGGAGATGAGCTTTTAGGAATGAGATCAATCGTGATGACCTTATCGTCTCTCTGGTGGTAACTTGTCAGTTAAAGTGTCTGCAAAATTGTAAGTGCAGGGAAGAACGTGAAAATGACAATACTTTAAACTTAACCAACTTGATCAATTATGACAATGAAAATTAGAAGAAAGACACACACACACACACACACACACACACACACACACACACACACGTGTATGTATGTATGTATATGCATGTATAAAAGGGCTGATTTGCTGCAATTTTAAAAATTAGAGTTTTGAAAATCTAAAATTTTCAAACTCTGGCCAGCAAGTTGATTTTCTTCTTTAGTTCTTGGATTAGATCAAGCTAAGTAGAAAGTGTTTCTTGGATGAGAGAGAGATAGAAGAGTACAAAGCATGCCGTTGAAATTTTAGTATGAGAGCTTGTTTCAAATGAAGAGAGAGACCTCCATTATATAGGTGTGGGGCTTGGATGTTCAAAAGTGGAAAATAGAGGTTACAAATGACAAGTGTTTATTGAAAATAGCAAGTGTAGGGACACTTGTCTCTTCAAAATGGCACATGTTGTCTTTTAGATGCCACATGTTACTTTTCTAGAGAAAGAAGTTTCCAAACCTTCTACTTTAATCTCTCAAATGGTTAAGAATTGAGAAAGTTATTGAAGACAAAATTGTTTCTTGCGAAATTCTAGAGCCTTTGACGTGAACAGAATTTCCATTTTAGCAACTTCCAAAAATAATAATCTCCTAAATTTTAGAAGCTACTAAATTTAGCTTTTGGAGAGCTTTATTATATATGTTCACCGGTTCATGGTTTGTTTTTTTAATCATGAGGATCTAGTGTTTCACTTTTTGAAACCACTCATTACATAGGCTTCTAGTCAATGTGACTATCTAAGTGTAAAAGGCTTAGTCATCTGAGCTTTTTGGTCAATCTGACCGCCCGACCAAACTTTTAATTTCTCTTGGGTATCTCCTTTTCTCAATGGCGACCCAAGGATAATTATAGGGTATTCTGGCCATTGGCCATTCTTAACTAGAAAGATGAATACTTAATCACTTAAATAATATAAATCATCTTTTAAAGTACATGAGTATCAAATTAATTTGGAATCATTTAGCTAATATGTCTTGGTAATAATTGATATACAATAGGTTTGTTACATCTCTCCCTTTTGAAATCCATATTGTTTTCAAGATGTTTATTAAAGTGTTTGTGATGCTATAGCTTTTTTATAAGTTGCAAGTATTTTTTGATAGTCTTTAAAATACTCTTTTGACATTCATTTAGAATCTAAATAAGAGTAATTTTTAAATTTTAAAAGAAAATTTCTAGGAATGTTTCTTTTTTGTTTCCTGATCATATGAAAGACTATTTGCTCTGGTTAAAGTATCCTTTTCTATTCATCTACTTAAGATGGATTCTCTATTGTAGGTTCCAATGGTGGAGGCCTTTTATAAGGCTTTAGAAGATGGATATGAAAAGTATTGTGAATTCTCCAATGCTCTGGAAGTTGTAACTTGTAACAAACATCATTAATCTTTTTAATGACTTGCTATGGGTTTCTTGTTGCAAGCTTAGTGACTTGGGATGAAGACTTGTTGGAGTTTCTTAGATGAGCTTTGTCAGATTTCAACCATATCTAATCTCATTGTTGTAAAATCAATTGCCTTCGATGCTTATCTATTGCTGTCTTTTTTTTTTCTTGATCTTTAGATAGTTTATCTAACTTGGGTGAAAGCTGTATCCATATCCCGCATGAACTCATTGGTATGAAGTATCTTCTCCTTGGTTTTGAGAATAGCTAATAAGAGTGTTTTTCCATATATGATCTCAAATGGTGCTTTACATGTAGAAGTATGAATTGTGTTATTATAGGGATATTCTACCAGAGGCAAATATTTTTTCCATTGTTGGTTAGTTTCATGGCAATAGTACTTCAGCATATCCAGTATTGTAAGATTGGCTATCTCACTTTCATCATCTGTTCGAGGATGATAAAAAGAAGAAAAGGTAAGCTTTGTACCTGAATTTTTAAAAAAAGCTTGCCAAAAGAGACTAGTGGTGTGTGGATCTCTATCGCCCACAATGGATTATGGTAACCCATGATACTTAAAGATTTGTTGAATAAATATTCTAGCCATATATTGAAACTTGATAATCTTCTTGGCTGGAATGAAATGAGCTTGTTTACTAAACTTGTCAATAATAGTCCATATGCCATCATTGCCGTTTGCTGATTTTGGCAAGCCAAAAATAAAATCCATAGCAATGCTTTCCTAAGGTTGGCTTGGAATTGTTAATGATTGCAAAAGCCGTGTATGCTTTTAGCGATCAAACTTAATCTTTTAGCACATAAGACATTCTTTGATAAATTGCTCAATGTCTAGTCGAAAACTTGACAAAAAGAAATACATTTCAAGTGCCTTGGTTGTGGTTAGAACACCATGTTGAGCCATGTAAGGTGCCGCATGACATTCTTCTATTACTTTAGTCATGAAATCTTTAGTAACACACAAGTTATTTTCCATCAATCTTTAATAACATAAGAGTTTAACCTTTTACCAAGTTGTAAATTCTCCTAGATAATTTTAAAACCTTCATTAGAAGCATATATGTCCCTTACTAGTGAAATCTGTATGATGGATCATGGATACTACATGAATCTGAGGTCTTCTTGCCAAGGTATCTGCTACCTTGTTTTGTTTTCCAAGAATATGTAGTATTTGAAAGTTAAATTGAGCTAAATAATTGGCCCATCGAAAATGCTTTTCAAAAATCTTTGGTTGGTTGATAAGATGTCTTAAATGATCATGGTCCGTCTTGATAAGAAATTCTTTATCTAAAAGAGTGTGTCTTTAATCTTTTAAAGCTTGAATGATGGCTATTAACTCTTTTTCATAGATAGTAGCATTATTTTCTGCATTTTGCAACCTTTTGCTTGTATAAGCAACTGCATGCTCTTCTTGGTTTAAGATTGTACCAATATAATCTTCTGAAGCATCACATTCCACAAGGAAAGGTTTTGACAAGTTAGGTATAATAAAAACAAGTTCTTTGTTGATATAGAACTTTAGAGTATCAAAAGCTTTTTTTTCTAGTTTGGTTCATTGGAATGCCATTGCTTTCTTTATTAAATTATGCAATGGTCTAGCAACCAGTGCAAACCATTTAATAAATCTCTCATAATAAGAGCATAATCCCAAGAAACTTTGAACTTCATGAAAACTAGTCAATTTTGGCAATTCTACAATAGCCTTGACTTTTTCTGGATCCATTCGAATCCCATCTTTGGATACAATATGGCCTAAGTAGTGAATCTCTTCTTGAAAAAAATCACTCTTTTGCCATTCACATAAAGTTTGTGTTTGCGGAGTTTTTGAAATACTATTTTCAAGTGTTGCTTATGATGTTTTTCATCTTTTGAATAAAACAAAATATCATCAAAGAAAGTACTTGTAAACTTCCGATGTGCACTAAAGATACTTTCCATCATTTTATTAAAGGTTGCAGAAGCATTGGTGAGACCAAATGGTAGCACAAGAAACTCATACAAACCAAAAGTTGTCTTGAATGTTGTTTTATGAATATCTTGAGGAGCAATTCTTATCTGATGGTAGCCACTTTTCAAGTCAATCCGGTTGAATACTTTGGATCCATCCAATGTATCCAAGATATCATCTATGCTTGGAATGGAAAATCTATTCCGAATTGTAATTTTGTTGAGGGCCTTGTAGTCCACACATATGCGCTAAGATTCATATTTCTTCTGCGCTAAGAGGACTAGAGAGCAAAAAAGGAAGAAACTCGGTCTTATTAGACCATTCTTCTCATTCACTTGCTTTATAATCTCCTCTTGTTGTGGTAGACTCACACGATAGGGTGGCCTAATTGGAGGTGAGCTCCCAAGAATGAGATCAATGTGATGATCTTTTGGCCTTTCTAGTGATAACTCGTCAGGTAAAGTGTTTGCAAAACAATCCCAAGCCATAAAAAGCTTCCTTTTCTTTGACGGAGTTTCATCCTGTTGCAAGGATTCCTTTAATACAAAACTTGCTTGAGGTATCTTTTGGGGCTAGTTTTCCTTCTTTTCCTTATTAGGGCATTGACTAGCTATGTATCCTTTTTCTCCACAAGAGAAACATTGTCCTTCTCTTTTATGTTTTGCTAACTACTGATATGTTAGCTTCTTTTTGGATGGCAAAGGTGGTCTACCTCCATCCTTATGCTTTGCTTCTTGTTTATCTGCTTTCTTTTAGTCAAACATCTTGATCTTTTTCCTTTGTGGTTCTTCTTTTGAGGCTTTACCAAGCATCCATGGCATATGTAGTCCTTTAGCTTCTGCTAACTACTGATATGTTATCTTCTTTTTGGATGGCAAAGGTGATCTACCTCCATCCTTATGCTTTGGTTCTTGTTTATCTGCTTTCTTTTGGTCAAACATCTTGATCTTCTTTCTTTGTGGTTCTTCTTTTGAGGCTTTACCAAGCATCCATGGCCTATGCAGTTCTTTAGCTTCTAAGGCTGCATCTTCAGCTACTTCCAAAGTATTAGGCTTTGTCATCTTGACAGCCCGCTATACCGTTGGATGTAATCCATGGATAAATTTTCTCATCTCCATATTGAAAGGAACTTCATTAAGAGATGTAAACTTAAGATAAATAGCGGCAAACTTGTTGATATATGTTTCAATATTGTCTCCATGGCTTTGCTTCAGCTCATTTCATTCTTATTGCACATTGGCTTCAAAGGATGAAGGCAAAAACTTCTTGTTGAATATCTCCTTAAACTCTTTCTAAGACTTGGGTTCATTTTTCTCTTGAATAACTTTGAGCCACCAATTCAAAGTGACATTGTTTAGATGCATTTTAACCATCATAATTTTTGGTTTTGCTGTATAATCTTCACCACCAAAAGCAACATTAAATTGTCTAATAAAACATACAACTTTGTGAGAATCTCTCTTACCATAGAAAACGTCAAACTTGATACTCTTCTCTCTAGGCTTGAAGTCTCTTTTAGCATCATTTTCCTTTGCTAAAAGCATCTTTGGAGATTCGGCTACTATGGAAATAACCGGTTCTTTGACTTTCTCCATATCCTTCTCCATGGAGGGATTCTTGGGATAAGAGGAGGTGGCTTGTGTATAATGAGACTTTGAAGTCAAATGGTAGGTGATATGTTACCTTTCGTAGGCTTAGTTGCATCAATAATATTGATACCTTTGCTAAGGTAGGCCTCCGCAGCCATAATACCATTTATCTCAAGGGCCTTCTCGATAAGGAAATCTTCAAAGACCTTTGCTTCAGCTCGTACCTTAGCCCTTTTCTCTATCAAAGCTTGAATTTTTGGATCGGCTTCCAGCTCCTTGTATCTTTATATCTTCTCATAATTAGAGAAGCATATAGATACAGAGTGTTGGGAGCCTTCCTGTTGTTGCCAAAATTCTTTTCTTCGCCTAGTAACATGGTGATAAAGTTAGGCTCAAAGAACTTGTCGCTTAGAAAAGTTCTTGCAAAGAAGAAGTCCTTGCTCTGGTACCAATGTAAGTGCAGGGAAGAACGTGAAAATGACTACTTTGAACTCAACCAACTTGATCAATTATCACCATGCAAATTAGGAGAGAGAGAGAGAGAGAGAGAGAGAGAGAGAGAGAGAGAGAGAGAGAGAGAGAGAGAGAGAGAGAGAGAGAGAGAGAGAGAGAGAGATGGCGACCTTCTGTATCCGCTAGGGTTTAGATCGTCGGTGTCTCAGCGGCGGCTGTGAATTCTGTTTTCGAGTGCCTGCATGACGCGAAGCCTCTGTTTCGTGATTGCTGTCCATGGCGCATTGTATACCTGCGGGCCTGTGAGGCGCCTTTGACATACAACGCAGAGAGGAGCTGCGCTCTATCCTATCGCGAGCTCTGGAAGGAGACGGCACAGAGCTGAGAACACTGCTCACTGCGTCTGCTGTCCGTGGGTGTTTGCCCTGTACATCTTGTTGCGCCGAGTCAGAGAAAGAGAGACCTAACCTGGCAGCATGCGCCTGCAACCCTGCACAGTTCAGAGAGCTGATCTACGCCTGTATACACACACACACACACACATAGAGAGAGAGAGAGAGAGAGAGAGAGAGAGAGAGAGAGAGAGAGAGAGAGAGAGAGAGAGAGAGAGAGAGAGTTACAGAGGTGCAGATTTCTATCACAGCAACAATCAGAGATCTGTGACACAACAGACACAGTGAGAGAAACAGAGAGTGAGAGAGACCTGTGCTGTTTCTGGCTTCTGTGAGCTTTTGGTGCAGCATCCAACCTGCACAAGTAGTGATACAATATGGCTGGTTTGGATATGGCCTTTCTCGACCAAACGGTGGCAGCCCTTGGTCCGGATTCCGATAGAGAGGAACCAGAGGATATGGTTCCGTGTATGGAGGAGATGCCCCCTGGTCTTGACTTCCAGCCGGCGGGCAAACGCACCAAGCATATTTCGGAAGAGGCAATGGATCATCAGGAACGTTCGTATGCGCAGGTTGCTTCTGATTCTGTGGATTCTCGGGATGTTGATTGGGAGCATTTGTTGGAGTTTGCCAACACCCTGCTTGGTGATTATGTTCAACATAATCATGAAGCATTTTCCGACTCTGGAATTGAAGATGTTCTGGAAGCTACTGTGGACCCGAAAAATGTCCTGCGCTCCTTCTCGGGGTTTTATGAACGTGCTGTTATACTCTTCTTCATTGGCAGGATTCCAGTGCTTGCTCATATTTGCCAGTGACTACACAGTCTACTATAAGGAGAGTGTGTTGAAGAGATTTTTGTAGGGCCTCGAGGCTTTTATGAGGTGTTGCTAAAATCCGAGAAGCACCGTGCTGATGTGCTGTCTAAACTGCCACTGTTCTTTGATCGCCGTTTGGTCCATGTTGTGCCATGGCACCCAATGGCGGATTTTCAGCGCTTGCTTCAACATGAATGCCTGGTATGGGTTGAGGTGGAAAACTATCCGGCTGTCTATTGGCCACTGTTAAAGGATGCCATGGCCGTTGTGGGTAGTGTTTTGGTCCCCTAGAGCCTAAGGGCTACGAATTGTAACCGTTTGTGTATGTTATGGGACACTGCTCGGAAAAGGCCTGCTTGGTTACGTCTTAACTACTCTGGCATGCATCCTTTGCACTTTCGACTGAAATGGGGTAACTTTGCAGGCCATTGTTTTTCGTGTGGTAATTTGGGGCATTTTATGGCTGAATGTCCAAAAAAGCAACCGACTTCAGATGCGGAGCATGTTTTGCCTCCCAGGAAAGATATGGTGCTTGATGCTCCGTCGCAGGATGCGACCCAGGCCCCTAAAGTTTTGGATAAAGGCAAACAACACGTTTCGGGCTTGGATTCCCGTGATAATGATTGGGTGGATGTACGTGCCAAAAAAGATAAAAGGTTTGATGCTGGCATGGCGGATATTGTGCCTAATGCTTCTCAAGATTCCTTGCGTACTTATACGCGCAGGAAAGACATGTTGTCGTTAGAGCCTCCTTCTCATGCTAGGGTTTCTTCTGTTCCTCGCAATCCGCCCACGAGGAAAGTATATTCGAATGGTCCAAAGGGCCCACCTGCTAAGTTGGCTTTCGATGCTAGAGGTAATGTGATTACCCCATGGGATTGGCGTTATCCCCGCTCCATCCCCAAGTCAGTGGATATACAGTCTACCTCTAAATCTGCCCGTCGGAACTCTTTTGCTGTATTGGCTGATTTTTTGGACGAGGGAGTCCTTGACATTCTTGCAGAGAAGGTTAAATCGAGACAAGTGTTGCCTCATTCCTGATCTTCTTTTTGAATATACATGAATATAGCCACATGGAATGTGAGAGGCATTTGTTCTCGCAATAAGCAGCATGCCATGTGGAGTTTATTGCATGAGAATCAGTGGGATGTATTGTGTGCTGTTGAGCACAAGAGTCACAACGAAGCAGGAAAAGTTGTGGATTGCCATGGCTTTCGCTTGTTTTATGCAGGGACTCATGCTATGCATTATTCTGGTGTGCTTATGATTGTCCATGAGAAATATCAGCCTGTTCTTATAAAAAATGATGTACATGGTCGTTTTGTGGTGATTGAAGTTTTATTTGAAGGAGAGATCTTATGGTTACTTGGCCTCTATGCTCCGAATGATCCTTTATCCCACCGGGATTTTTGGAATACTTTGTAGACCTCCTTGTCACTTGGCAGAAGGGGTTTTTTGATGGGGGATTTTAATATGTGTGTTGATTCTTCACAGTCCACATCAGAGCATTTGGTAATGGACGCGCCGGAAAGTCGTGTGTGGAATGTGTTGGTTCTTGACGTTCTTAAGCAAGATCTTTGGTCTTGGCTACACCCTTCTTCTACAGGATTTACTTTTCATTTTGCGCAGTATACATCTACATGGTCGCGGTTGGACCGCATGCACATCATGCAGGATGATGCTTTTCTCCCTGAGATCCTGGAAATGAAAGTGTTGCAGCAATACGCCCTGTCGGACCATTTTCCTCTACAGCTAGAAATGCTTGCACAACCCATTGCACCTTTTAAGCAATTTTGGATAGACTCCCTCTACGTTTCAACTCGTCTTATTTGAAGCATTCAATCTTTCAGGGTTATATGCAGCAATTGATTGATAGATTTTTATTGGACTTGCCGTCTGAGGGCAATGCTTCTTTTGAACGATTGCTCTCTAATGTGCAGTGGGTTGCACGGCAGTATGGGATCCATCATGCCTCTCTTTGTCGGCGGCGTCGACACGCCGCGGAGGAATTACTGGTTTTGGTTCGTTCTCTACTGGTGGAGACTCTAGATGATGTATTTTTGCTACCATTGGCGATGCGTTTGGCTGATCTTTTTAAAGAGTTTCAGTTGAAATCTTACCAATAGGCTAAATTGCAAAATTTGACAGAGAATTTTCAAGATAGTGCTTGTCAAACTCATTAAGTTCTTTTGTGCTCTTCATGCATCTCCTGGTCGAGAGAATATGACTAGACTCTAGGAGGCAGATGGTCATATGGTCACTGATCCTCAGACTATTGTGAATATGTGTAGGAATTATTTTCTAGACCTTCTTGGTTCTTTTCCTCCACCTTCGGACCAAACTACTCATGCTCGCTCAGTCTTCTATGATTTGGTCCGCAATCAGGTACCACATGACATGCAAACTACTTTGGAGACGAATATTTCTGAGGCAGAGGTTATGGATGTTTTGTTACACTTGCTGTAACTGGCCTGCTCACTGGAAAGGGCGGTAGTGTACAACCAAAATATATAAATGCTTTCACCTAATTCACAGTCACCCACTTTACCTGAACTTAAAGACACAGAATCAAGAAGACATATAGGAAGCTAGAATGCTCCTGTTGCAACACAGACACCCTGTTGGCCCCTAAGTTAGGCGCCCCTTTCGGTATTTCTTTATTTTTAAAAGGAGAGAAAGTACAATGAGCTGTCTTTCACCTATTCTGAGTGAAATTTGGCAGCATAACAATACAATTACTGACCCAAAACAAGCTGACCAGAAGGGGAACTCTGCCCAAGTCTGAAACTTCTGGTTGGAGTGCAGAATTGTCCATTTCAGTCTGCTGTAATTACTGGTTCAGACCTGTTCTGAAACCTGTTTTCAGCTCATATTGTTCCCTGTACTGTTCTGCATCATCTGTGCCAAGTGCCCCTTGACTCTGACATCAATTGGGCTCTGAAATAACCTCTGAACAGTCCAAAAACAGTACTGATTTAGTGCTGCTTCAGACACTTGCTTGGTGAGGTTACCATCCTCACCTGTTCCTGCTTGTAGGCAGCAAACAACTGCTCCTGTTCTTGGAGAAAGAAGGCTCTTGCCTCATGCAAAAACAGCATATTCCCACACAACTGTACATGAATCAGCAGAAAGGCTCTCAACTGAGGCATATCCATAACTTTCAGGGGGAGAGAAAGAGAAAGTAGGGAGTAAGCTCAACCCTTTGTGCATCATAGACAAGGTAGACCAGCTCTCCATAGCTCTCCATCTGCAACTGTTCCTTCTCCCTTTCACAAATGAGTTCTCCATCCTCAAAAAACTGCACGCCAGCCCCTCTTTAAAGAGGTAAGTGCAGCAATTTGTGCCAAATGGCAGCACTGGAGGATATTTCCCGTTCTAACCTTCCGGTCTAAAATTCTCCATCCTCGGTACAAAATTCGACCTCGGCACAGACTAGAGGATTAATCCTCGTGCAAAAACGAAGATAATGATGCGAACGGATTGTGGGGTCCAAAAATAGTAACTCCCTAAATTTTAGGAGTTGCTTCCATTGCATCCCACTAGTCTTCTGACCATCTTTGCAAACTATGGCTACATCCATTTGCAATGTAGCTCAACTGAAAGTGAATTTCTACAGATGACCCCCACATGGACTGATCTCTTGGAGATTTGTCCATCTTCACTTTGAACTAGTCTCTTCCAGGCTAGTTCTTCAACACAGTTGTCCATATACACTTTCACAAGTCTCTTCCAGACTTGTACTGGACCTTAATTGTCCAGTCTTGACTAACTAGACATTCCTGTCCGTTTCACATACTGGCCATGCAACTCAGGCGTTTAGATTTCAAGAGGGATCCTTCCAAAAAGAAAAACCAAATAAAGTATGTAATAAAGAAATCAACAAAAAGGTAATAGTTGTCACAGTCGTGTGACATACCTCCCTCTCGAAATCGCAAATGTTCTCGTTTGCATGAATGTTATACATGCTATCAGCTAACCCAGTAAACTTACACTTGGCAGCACATGTACAACACATACATGCTATCAGTCAACATTGTGTACTGAACACACTGTTAACACATGTATCTTCTAACTGTGAAACATGGCAGACTATCATCATGTGACTCCACATCACTGTTTCCAGATATAGTGGCCGGTATACCACAATGATATCCCCATAGTGGCAGATTCTCATTTGATGACTCCACATCACCTAGAGATCTAGTGGCCGGTACATCAAAATGATATCCCCACTGAGTCAATTCACAGAATACATGCCCGATCGAGTAACCATTGTTACAACATGTATTGAATCCAATAGAAGTAAAAACTGCATTCTTGTAAGCAATATTTACTTCTTTAGCACTGAGAAAACCATATGGACACAATAAGTGTTAACCTGTATAAAATCTGTTTCTGTACATAATTTCTTTCTTAAGAAATTGTCACTTTGACAATCTATTTCAGCTTAGAGATACAAGGGGTCAAGGTAGGTTGCAAGTGAAATGCTTCAAGGTAAAGTTCCAACACATTAGGTGACTCTGCAAGTTCACCTTTGTCCATCCACTTAGCATCTATAGCTGGATAGTTCTTGAACTTAACCAAATACCTTCTAGCAACCTTGCCTTTCACTTTCCTTTCCTTGTGTGCCAGTACCTGTTCTAGAATAAGAATTTCATCAAGTTCCTCAACTTCGGGCTGTTCCTCAGCTAGCATATCTTTTGGCACATCACCCACATAGGGTCTAAGAAGACTTACATGGAAAGCATTATGAATCTTCCAATTGTCAGGCAATTTCAGCCTATAGCTGACATCACTAATCTTCTCTGTTACTTGAAAAGGCCCATAGTATCGCATACTAAGCTTAGTGAAAAGACTTTCCTTGCCTTTCCGCTTCTTTAAGCGTGTCTTTTCAAACCGCAACAATACCCAATCACCAAGTGAAAACAACAATTCACGACGGTGATGATCAACAACTTTCTTTTGCTTTGCCTGAGTCCTTTCAAGGGCATGCTTACCTTTCTGATACATTTCACCCATACTCTGCACATATTGATCTGCCTGAAAGATCTTATCCTTTGTATGCAAAATGGGAGGAACCTTTTTACCACCTTCAACAATTTCAAAAGGGGCTTTGCTTGTTGACGAATGCACAGTATTATTGTATGCATACTCGACCAAAGGCAAATACTGCTCCCACTTTGACTTGTGCTCTGACACATAGCACTTAAGCAGATCCAAGACAGTAGAATTTGCCTCTTCTGACCGTCCATCAGTCTGTGGATGAAATGACGATGAGAACTTAAGCGTTGTGCCCATGTTCTCAAATATGCCTCTCCAGAATAGACTTGTCATCCGTGGATCACGATCACTGACAATAGATTGTGGCATACCATGATACTTGAAGACATTGCACATAAACAAACGTGCCATCTGATCTGGTTTTATCTTCTTCTTGACAGGAATGAAATGGGCCTGTTTGCTAAACCTGCAAATAATAGTCCATATCCCATCATTTTCTGTCTGTGTCCTTGGAAGATCAAATATAAAATCCATATCTATGCTTTCCCATGGTTTATCTGGAATAGGCAATGGCTGTAAAAGCCCTGGTGCTTTTTGCTTGTCAAACTTGACCTTTTGGCAAATCAAACACTACCGCACAAAAGCATCCACGTCTCTTCTCAAAGTAGGCCAATAAAAGAATGTCTCTACTGCTTTGACTATTGCATCAATACCACGATGCCCTGCATACGGTGGAGAGTGACTCTCTGTCATAACTTTCCGTCTCAATTGCATAGTTACACATAGTCTACCATGCATCAATATGAAACCATCCTTGAGAAGATAATGCTCATGATGTTGTCCATTGACAAGCTGATCAAAGATCCTTGCAAAATCTTCATCATCAGCATACTGTTCCTTCATATCATCAAGCTCATGATGATAAGGAATTGACACAACTGAAATTTGTGGCTTCCTTGACAAGGCATCAGCCACAACATTCTTTTTGCCTTCCACATGCACAATCTGAAAATGGAACATTGACAAAAAGTTTGCCCAACGCATATGCTTTTCTGACAGCTTAGTCTGAGTTAAGAAATAATGCAATGTCTGATGATCTGTCCGGACAACAAAATCTGCCCCAAGTAGGTAGTGTTTCCAACAAGAAAGCGCATGAATCACAGCCAGCAATTCTTTCTCATAGACCTGCATAGTCTTCTCTGGCCCTCGCAAGATTCTGCTTTCATAAGCCACTACCTGGCCATCTTGCATTGGCATTGCACCAATGCTATTGCCATAGGCATCACACTAGACAACAAATGACTTCCTAAGATCTGGCAGGATGATCACTGGACTAGAAGTCATCTTTTCTTAAAAGCTGAAATCTCTTTCTGTGTCCACTGGAAAGAGACTCCTTTCTTTTGTAAAGCATGTAGAGGTGAAACAATCTTTGCAAAATTGCGAATGAACCTCATGTAGTAAAAACACAAACCCAAGAAGCTTCTAACATCATGGACAGTCTTAAAATCTAGCCATGTTCTAATTGCTTCAACCTTAGCAGGATCCATTCGGACACCATCCTTTGACACTATGTGCCCCAGGAACTGGATTTCTTCCAAGAAGAACTCACTCTTCTTGCCATTGATAAGCAACCTATTACTGCAAAGCTCATCAAAGACTGCTTTCAAGTGTTCTCTATGCTCTTGTTCATTCTTTGAATCATGTCATCAAAGAATGTACCAACAAACTGCCTGTATGGACGAAAAATCCTGTCCATCATTTGATTAAACGTAGCAGGAGCATTAGTAAGTCCAAATGGCATTAACAAGAACTCATAGAGACCAAACGTGGTCCTAAATGCAGTCTTATGCACATCCTCTTACTTGATCTGATGGTATCCACTCTTCAAATCTATTCTACTGAAAATTGACGCTCCTTCCAAACGGTCAAGGATGTCGTCAATTCTCGGAATGGGGAACCTGTTCTTGATGGTACTCTTGTTCAACGCTCGATAATCTATGCACATGCGCCAAGAGCCATCCTTCTTCTGCACTAAGAGCACTGGTGAGCAAAAGGGAGATGAACTTGGCTGAATCAGCCCCTTTTCTAATAGCTCATTCACCTGGCTCAATATCTCTTTCTGTTGGGCTGCACTAACCCTATACGGAGGTCTATTTGGTGGGCTACTGCCTGGTACCAAATCTATCGCATGATCCTCAGACATCTCTGGTGGCAACTGTGATGGTAATGAGTTAGAAAAACAATCACTGAATTGAGACAAGAAAGCGGACCTGTCTCTATTTAACATAGAGAAATTTGACTCATCATTATCCTTGACATCACGTGTAAAAGTACGCAGAAAGATGATTCTTTATTACAGATGTAATGGTAGAAGCCGATACGATAGGTATAGAGTCTCCTTTAAGCTTCACATCATGCACATGAGTTTTTCCCCTATGTTCCAAAGTCAGTGTCTTGTTAAAGGCATCCAACACACCATGCTTTCTGAACATCCATGGCATTCCCAACAAGACATCACAGCCTTCAAGTGGCATGATATAAAATTCTTCTGCATCAACATAAGACTGTATATGAAGACGCAGCTTCCCAAGAATGGGTGTCACAGACTCTGAGTGGCCAGGACATGCCAACCCTGCCTCTGCTGTGTAGCCCATCTCATCTGCTCTGATGCCCAAAGTAGAAGCCAACTGTGGTGAGATAAAGTTTGCCTTAGCTCCAGGATCAAAGAAAATGAGTACATGTTGATCCCTAACTTTACCCCAAGCTCTGCAAAGCTCATTAGCATCCGAGTGTGGCTTGTCTCCCAGCATATCTGGCACTAAACCTGCTGAAGGTTTGGGCTTCTTTCCTTTCCTGTCCTCTTTATCATCATCAGCTGGTCTCTTATTCTTGTCCGGACAATTAGACGCAATATGACCAGTCTGCTCACAGATAAAGCACTTCCTCTCAGCCATTAAAGCCTTTCTCTCCTCAAGAGACTTGCGCACAAAAGGTTTCTTCTGGTCCTTTGACTGCTGTCCAAAGAACTTGGCCGGCTTCTTCTTGAACTGCCAAGGTTTACTTGTGCTCTGAGAAATCTAAGAAACCTGTTTACCAAATGGCTTCTTTGCTGAAAATTTCTCAGATTTGTCCTGTTTAATGCTGCCCCCAAAACCACTTGACTGTCCCAACAATAATGCATTTCCTGTAGTGGCATTCTCAATTAACTGAGTCAAAGTGGTGACCTTTGTCTTTGCACAATAATTCCGGAGTTCCTTGGGGAGCCCACAACAATATTTCTCTATCTGCTCGGCCAATGGCACAACCCTGTAAGAAGTGACTAGAAGTAAAGCCTCCCAAAACTTCTTGTTATAGTCTTCCAGATCCTTGCATTTAGATGCATCCAAATTGTGCCAAGTTGACATAACATCGATCTCAAATTCATTGGTCAAGCAAGCAGAAGCAAATACTTGCTTGAAGTGAGTCCAAGTGGCAGGAGCTTGTCCTTGCATCAACAGTGTACTCCACCATTGACTAGCATTGTCCTTAAGAAAAGTGGCAGCTTTTTGGACCTTAGAAGGCTTTGTAAAGTTCCCTCTTGCAAATGCGGCATCAAACTGCTGTAAGAAGGAGAGAGCCTTAGTCCTATCTTCAAATCCTCGAAAGATGTCAAACTGTACAGCTGCACCACCTTCCTTGTATGGCTTTGGCTTCTCATGAGCCATCAAAGGGTTCGTAGGATATGCCTATAACATAGGAACACTAACAAGTGGCATAGGAGTTGCCGGACCATTGACTACAGGGCTTGTAGACACAATACTTGCTTGCTGATTTTGATAACCAGCCATACCAAAAGTGCCCTGTGGCATGCCAAAACTGCCCTGAACACCCTGAAATCCAGGCTGCATGCCTATATTGCCATACATGGGGTTTGGCATAAAACCCTGTGTACCCCCAAACATTGTTCCTGGTACATAAATTTGTTTTCCAGGTGCATAACCAGCCATACTCTGAAATACAGATCCACCTCCAAAGTACCCAGGATGTACAGAGGTCGGTGGGAAAACCTGTGGTAAAGCCTGAAAACTGTTTCTCTGTCCATTTAAACCAACATTTGGTTGCTGTAAAGTGGCGAGCTGAACTGGCAATGCCTGTGTAACTAGCGTTTCCGCCACCTGTTCCTGGAAAGTCGGAACCAATCTTGGAGTCTCCATTGACTCCACAAGTTGCCTTGGTGTTTCCACTGAATCTGCAGCATGCTTACCCTTATCCTAGACCTCTACTGGATCTGAAATCTTTGCAGATTGCCCAACTTGCTGTAAAGGAAGGGAGGGCTGCAAAAATGCCAAAAACCTTGGATTCTGCATCACTTGAGTAAACATACTCACAGCAGCAACTAACTGAGTCTTGAAAATGTCTTCATCCATAGAAGAAGCCGTAAGAACTTGTGGCTCAACCATAACAGGAGGAGTAACAAACTATGGAGGTCTAGAAGACTCTCCCACCTCATGAACAACAGGGATCTCCTGTGATGCAGACGCTTCCTCTCTGGTGTCTTCCTTTCTATCAGCCATAATGCCCAATTCTGTGTCTTACACCCAAACAAACCCTGGCTCACTCTTTAGGAAAAAAGTGATTTGGTCTTGGCAATGGAGCCATGTAACCGGCCTGTTCACTGGAAAGGGCGGTAGTGTACAACCAAAATATATAGATGCTTTCACCCAATTCACAGTCGCCCACTTTACCTGAACTTAAAGACATAGAATCAAGAAGACATACAGGAAGCTAGAATGCTCCTGTTGCAACACAGACACCCTGTTGGCCCCTAAGTTAGGTGCCCCTTCCGGTATTTCTTTATTTTTAAAAGGAGAGAAAGTACAATGAGCTGTCTTTCACCTATTCTGAGTGAAATTTGGCAGCATAACAGTACAATTACTAACCCAAAACAAGCTGACCAGGAGGGGAAACTCTGCGCAAGTCTGAAACTTCTGGTTGGAGTGCAGAATTGTCCATTTCAGTTTGCTGTAATTACTGGTTCAGATCTGTTCTAAAACCTGTTTTCAGCTCATATTGTTCCCTGTACTGTTCTGCATCGTCTGTGCCAAGTGCCCCTTGACTCTGACATCAATTGGGCTCTGAAATAACCTCTGAACAGTCCAAAAACAGTACTGATTTAGTGCTGTTTCAGACACTTGCTTGGTGAGGTTACCACCCTCACCTGTTCCTGCTTGTAGGCAGCAAACAACTGCTCCTGTTCCTGGAGAAAGAAGGCTCTTGCCTCATGCAAAAACAGCATATTCCCACACAACTGTACATGAATCAGCAGAAGGTCCTCAACTGAGGCATATCCATAACTGTTAGGGGGAGAGAGAGAAAGTAGGGAGTAAGCTCAACCCTCTGTGCATCATAGACAAGGTAGACCAGCTCTCCATAGCTCTCCATCTGCAACTGTTCCTTCTCCCTTTTACAAATGATCCCTCCATCCTCAAAAAACTGCACGCCAGCCCCTCTTTAAAGAGGTAAGTGCACCAATTTGTGCCAAATGGCAGCACTGGAGGATATTTCCCATTCTAACCTTCCGGTTTAAAATTCTCCATCCTCGGTACAAAATTCGACCTCAGCATAGACCAGAGGATTAATCCTCGTGCAAAAACGAAGATAATGATGCGAACGGATTCTGGGGTCCAAAAATAGTAACTCCCTAAATTTTAGGAGTTGCTTCCATTGCATCCCACTAGTCTTTTGACCATCTTTGCAGACTATGGCTACATCCAAATTTGCAATGTAGCTCAACTGAAAGTGAATTTCTACAGATGACCCCCACATGGACTGATCTCTTGGAGATTTGTCCATCTTCACTTTGAACTAGTCTCTTCCAGGCTAGTTCTTCAACACACTTGTCCATATACACTTTCACAAGTCTCTTCCAGACTTATACTAGACCTTAACTGTCCAATCTTGACTCATTAGACATTCCTGTCCGTTTCACATACTGACCATGCAACTCAGGCGTTTAGATTTCAAGAGGGATCCTTCCAAAAAGAAAAACCAAATAAAGTATGTAATAAAGAAATCAACAAAAAGGTAATAGTTGTCACAGTCTTGTGACACTTGCCCAAGGATAAAAGTCCCGCTGGGATGGTCTCACCAATGAATTCTTTGAGGTCTTTGCTACCAGTCTGGTGAAACCATTGACGGCTATGTTTCAGCAAGTTTGGGAAACCGGGTTCATACCTTCCTCATGGAAAGGACTTATCAAATTGCTTCCAAAACTTCCTTTGCCGTTGATGTTGACATATTGGCGACCAATTTCCTTGATGGGTTCTCTGTATAAAATCTTTTCCAAAGTAATGGCGAATCGGCTCCATAAGCATCTTCCTGCCATTGTGCATCCTCTTCAATATGGTTTTATTAAGGGCCGAAACATTTTGCATAATGCCTTGAATGTGCAACTGGCTATTGACTATGCGAGGCACTCTAATCAGGAGGTGGTATTGATTCAACTGGACCTGGAAAAGGCGTTTGATTATTTAGACTGGTTCTTCATTGCAGACCTTATGTCTACTATGGGCTTTGGTACTTGGATGGATCGTTTGATTTACACCATTACTGTGGCGGCTTCTTCGCGAGTTATGCTCAATGGTGGTGTTACCGAGCCTTTTGTCCTTGCACGCTCTGTGAGACAGGGTTGCCCTTTGAGTCCTCTCTTTTTGGCCCTTGCGACTCATTTGGTGCTTTCAATGTTATCGCGTATGGCAGCTTCTACTCGGTTGGCTGGATTGTCTCTTCCTTTTGGAGAGCACTTCATTAGTCAATCCCTGGCTGATGACAACTTTATGATTTTGCGTGCGGATAAGGATAATCTTCGCAAAGCATTAGATGTTTGGACTCTCTTTGGGCATGCTTCTGGTCTTCGTATCAATACTTTGAAATCAGCCATTCTCAGTTGCACGGAGTCAGATTTGCAGTCACTGGACTGGCAGGGAATGGTTGTTTTCCATGGTTCCATTGTCAAGCATCTTGGGTACCCTTTGGGTGTTGATGTTCGGCTGAAGCAACTACTAGAGTGGATTTCGCAGAAACTGACAGCTAAGTTTCTGTATTGGAAGTCACAGGCTTGGCCTTTCCATGTTCGCCTCAAAGTGGCTTAGACAATTATGTTGCCAATGCTCACATATTTCTTGCCATTGCTGCCTTGGACTACTACTACATTGAATGCTCTTACTCAGTGCATTCGTTTCATGTTATGGAAGGACTCCTTAGATGCAAGTATTTCATGGATCTCTTGGTTGCATGCATGTTACCCCTAACGCATGGGTGGTGGGGCTATTTTGGATGCCGAAACTCATATGTTGGTACTCCGTTGGTCTCTTTTTCGTGCCATGTGCTTGGATCATCACCGTGGGTCTTGATAGCCCGTTATTTTCTTGAGAATCATGGGCTTCTACATGATAATACTCAAATTCGGAGCTCCTGGTGGCATGTGCTTAATGCAGACTCTCGGTTTTCTAGTCCTTCATCATCCCTGCTTGCTCACTTGGTATGTTCCTGGAAATTGGTTCTCCAGAAGGCTCAATGGTATCCAGCCGAGGATCGATTAGCTGCTAACTCTTTTCAACAGGAATTGTTGGCAGCCTTGCGATTACTTTCTTGGGAAGGCAAACATGAGCTTTAGACCAAAATTTAATCGTATGGCACGTTTGGGCTTGACTTCAGTTGTAGATGCCACCCTTGCTAGTCGCAATGTCTTGATATCGTTTCGTACAACTAGAAGGCATTTGAGGATCCCTCGTGGATACTGTGATTTATGGGGACAACTTCTGATGGTGCTCCAGAGCAAACAGCCCTTTCTTGCCCTTGCTTCGAATCGTTCCTGGCAGGATTCGAACCTTGCAGGTCGCCTGAATTTGGAAAGGGCCTCAGCTAACTAGGTGTATCATCTGCCGATTACAGATCATCAATGGCTGGTTACTAAAGCCAATACTGTATGGGGATTGTGTAAATCTCGGTCTTGGTGGAAGGCAACTGTGATGGAGGACTGGATGAACAAGACACCTTTCAAATGCAAGGTCTTTCTTTGGAGGGTGATGATCGGTGGTCTTCCTCTTGCTTCAGCCCTTTCCAAGCGTTGAATCTCCAACGGCAATTGTTTCTTTTGCACCACCAGTTTGGAATCGGCCCCTGGAATCGGTCCGTCATCGATTTATTTCTTACCCTCTTACTAAGAAAATCTGGTCACTCTTGTCGGTAGTTTGGAGAGCAGTGGTTGGTTTCTCGCTAAGCCCTTTTGACTGGGCTTTTGCGCGGCCCAAATACCCCACACTGGCTGCGACACATATGAAGATCTTGTTTCACTTTCTTAGATACTGGGGCTGTTGGCACAATTGGACCATTCGGAATGCTTTTCTTTTTGATTCAGCCTACAATGTTCAGGGACATATTGCTAGGCTTAAAGGCCTCTTGCATTGGCAGATAGATCTCATTCGGCACTCTGACTTACTTCCTCGGGAGGACTTGCTTCCTTGGCATCATATGGCAATTTCCTTTGCGTCGTTGCCATGACTTTTTGTAACTCTTTTGGAGTTTAGTGCTTTAGAGAGCTAGAGAGATTGCACGTGATGGCTTAGAGCCATCGTGTATCTTGTAATCATGTAAACTTGTACCTTTTTTTGGAATTAATACAATTACCTTTTACGAGAAAAAAAGAGAGAGAGAGAGTCGACACCATGTTGAGAGAAAACCGGCTCCTCCCCCTTTTCAGGAATTTATTGAAACAAAACCATGGGTACCAAGTGCCTGAACCATATACAAAAGGGTTGATTTGCTGCAATTCTGAAAATTAGGGTTTGAAAACCTAATTTTTGCAAACTCTTAGCAAGTTAAATTTCTTCTTTAGTAGATTAGATCAAGATAAGTAGAAAGTGTTTCTTGGATGAGAGATAGTTAGGAGAGTACAAAGCATGTGGCTGAAATTTCAGCATGAGAGTTTCTTCCAAATGAAGAGAGAGGCCTCCATTATATAGGTGTGAAGCTTGTGTGCTCAAAAGTGAAAAGTAGAGGCTACAAATGATAAGTGTTTGTTGAAAATGACAAGTGTACACTTGTCTCTTTAAAATGACATATGTCACTTTTCTAGAGAAAGAAGCTTTCAAACCTTGTACTTTAAAAATCTCTCAAATGGTTAAGTATATGAGAAAAATGTTGAAGACAAAATTATTCCTTGAGAAATTTGGAGCCTTTGGCATGAATAGAATTTTCATTTGAGCAACTTCCAAAAATAGTAACCTCCTAAATTTTAGGAGTTGCCAAATTTAGCTTTTGGAGAGCTTCATTATATAGGTTTATCGGTTCATGTTTTTTTAAAAAACTTTTGAAAACCACTAATTATATAGGCTTCTAGTTAATGTGACTATCTGAGTGTAAAAGTCTTAGTTATCTAAGCTTTTTGATCAATTTGACCGCTCGACTAAACTTTTAATTTCTCTAGGGGATCTCTTCAATGATGACCCAAGTATAATTATAGGGCGTTTTGGCCATTGGCCACCCTTACATAGAAAGATGAGCATTTAATCATATTTTGAAACACTTAAATAATACAAATCGCCTTTCAAAGTACATGAGTATTAAATTAATTTGGAATCATTGAGTCAATATGTCTTGGTAACAATTGATATATAAAATGTTTGTTACAAAACGATCTTCATACTCCTTTAAGAAACTCATTCGCTCCTTGTTCATATATGAGATAGAGTCTTTAGTTCTAGACTCTTTGTTAGAATCTTTGATAAAAATTACGTACGAGGAAATAGACTTTTTCATTGGTTTATAAATTTGTATGGGATAAGATGAAAATAGAGTTTCCTTTCACTCCCACATTAAAAAATATATTTTTACCCTTGAAAGAATATCTTAACTTATTTTGATTCTAATTATTGGCTAGATCTATTCTTTTATGCTAGATATTTATAATACAACATCACAATAACCAAGGTCTCCCATGACAAAACTCTCATGATCTACATAATCTCCTATCTCAATTTGTAGTTTCCTAAAAATGGGAGTCACTCGAAACTTCATTCCTTGAAAAGTAGCACATGATATTTTTGATATTACAAACCTCTTCTTTATAGCTGTACTATGTAGAGCTTCAACAATCCGAGGATGGATATAATGATATGTAGTCTCTATACGAAAATGAATGAGAACAGACTGATTAGTAATCTTATCCCAAGCCATAAGAAACTTCCTTTTCTCTAATGGAGTTTCATTCTCTTGCAAGGATTCTTTAGGTACAACATTTGCTTGAGGTGTCTCTTGGGGTTGGTTTTTTTCTTTGCCTTGTTAGCACATTGACTAGACATGTATCCTTTTTCTCCACAATGAAACATCGCCCTTCTCTTGTATATTTTGCTAACTGCTAATATGTTAGCCTTATTTGGATGGCAAAGGTGGTGTACCTCCATCCTTATGTTTTGGTTCTTGTTTACCTGACTTCTTTTGGACAAACATCTTGGTCTTCCTGACTTCTTTTGGACAAACATCTTGGTCTTCTTTCTTTGTGGTTCTTCTTTTGAGGCTTTGCTAAGCATCCATGGCATATGTAGTCCTTCAACTTCTAGGGCCGCATCTTGGGTTGCTTGCAAAGTATCAGGCTTTGTCACCTTGATAGCTTTGGATGTAATCCATGGATAAATTTTCTTATCTCCATATTGGAAGGAACTTCATTAAGAGATGTAAATTTAAGAGAAATAGCTGTAAACCTATTGATATATGTTTCAACATTGTCTCCTTGGCTTTGCTTTAACTTATCCCGTTCTTATTGCACATTGGCTTCAAAGGATGAAGGGAGAAACTTCTTGTTGAACATCTCCTTAAACTCTTTTCGAGACTTGGGTTCCTTTCCCTATTAAATAACTTTGAGTCAACAATCTAAAGTGGCATTCTTCAAATGTACTTTAATCACCCTAATCTTTGATTTTTTTGTATAATCTTCAGCACCAATGGTAGCATTTAATTATCTAGTAAAAGACATAGCTTTTTGAGAATCTCTCTTACCATAGAAAACATCAAACTTGATGCTATTCTCTCTAGGCTTGAAGTCTCTTTTAGCATCATTTTTCTTTGCTAAAAGTATCTTTGGAGATTCAGTGACCATGGAAATAGCCAATTATTTGACTTTCTCCTTGCTCTTCTCCCCATGGAGGGATTTCTAGGACAAGAGGAGGTAGCTTGCGTATGATGGAACTTTGAAGTTACCGCTTGGGTGGATCCTCGAATGATAGGTGATGTGTTACCTCTCATAGACTTAGTTGTATCAATAACATTTGTACCTTTCATGCTAAGATAGGCCTTCGCAGCTGTAAAAGCTTGTAATACCATCTATCTCAAGATGCATCGTCTCATAATCGGAGAAGCATATAGATACAGAGTGTGGGAGCATGCTGGTGGTTCACAAAAATTTTCCTCGTCCCTTCTAGACACGGTGAGAAAGTTGAGCCCAAAGATCTTGTCACCCCAAAAAAGTTATTGCAAAGAAGTCCTTGCTTTGATACGAATGTAAGCGTAGGGAAGAACGTGAGAATGAAAATACTTTGAACATAACAACTTAATCAATTATCACCACGAAAATTAGAAGATAGAGGGAGAGAAAGAAGAGAGTTGACATCATGTTGAGAGGGGAATTGGTTCCCTCACCTTTATAGGAATTTATTGAAACAAACCATGGGCACTAAGTGCTTAAACCATATACAAAAGGGCCAATTTGTTGCAATTTTGAAAATTAGGGTTTTGAAACCCTAATTTCTGTATACTCTAGCCAACAAACTGATTTTCTTCTTTAGTGCTTGGACTAGATCAAGCTAAGGAGAAAGTGCTTCTTGGTTAAGTTCAAAGGATTGTTATTCTCACGTTCATCCCCGTGCTTACATGCCTGCTTAGCATAAGTGATTTCTACTGGTAAAAAGACCTTGGATAGTTTTTTTGAGAGGGTGTTTCAAAGTGTTGTCACAAAAATCCCACACTTATTGTTTATGGACTATTCTAGACCTTTAGTTCTGCTCTTGTGTTTCTTACCTAACCTGCATTTTGGGCTGTTTAACAAAACCATTGGTGCCATTGAATGTTTGATGTGCATGAAAGTTATCTTTCTTTTGATAACAACATTTAAAGTGGTGTTTTTATTGAGGGAGTCACTAAATATAGATATCTTCCTGGCTTGATTTCTGATTGTTCACTGACCTTTCTACATGGTCAAATTTTTAACCACCTATACTTTTGATTCTGCTCCTTGGTTCTTACTGAATCTGCAGCGTGGGTTATGTATCAATAACAATAGTTCCAGTTGACTGCTTGAGGTGTATGGAAGTTAGCATTGTTTTGATTAAAGGTTTCTGACTTGGTGCCTTTATTGAGGGAGTCACTGAATATACATTTCTTCCTGATTTGTGTTTCTGAAGTAGGTCACTACTATCACTTTTACAGAGCAGGGTACAAGTTGGAAGCTGCACTAAAGCATTTCAGGTGTGATGTTAGAGGAAAAGTAGCACTTGATGCAGGCTTGTCCACTGGTGGTTTCACAGATTGTTTGCTTCAAGCAGGCGCAGCTTGTGTTTATGGTGTTGATGTGGGTTATGGGCAGGTATGCAGTTTGGTAGGTTGTGCTGTTTAGATAATTAGATTCTCCAGTAACATAGCTGGTTTGAAATTAAGATACATGCATTTTTGTTTGAGAATTTTCTTAAAGCAATGGCTGCCTAAACTAAATGTCCAAAGACTTTTACCTGCAAACTGCTGAAAGTTTTTCAAAACTGAAGTTAAACTCCACCTCACCTGGCATTTTCTGAAATCAACTTTCTAAGGCAAATCTGAGATAAAGCCATTATGATATCATCCATTCCACAACTGATCTATTGGATAACAAGTCTTTAGCATGCCTTGGTTCCTTAATTTAGCTTGTTCAATATAGCCTTGTACACTTGATGCCAACTCCTTGCAACATATAACACTATCCAATCTATAGTTGCTCGATCAATCAACTAGGCGATTGACTTAGAGCTAAGAAGCCACATGTTGCCTCAGTCAAGTAAATCATTGGAGTCTTCATGGCATCAGATTATGCTACAATATTCTCCAAAAGAGTCACACGACCCCATTCCTATGCTTTATTCTTAATAATTTGTGAATCTTTAGATCTCCATAGAGCTTCCATAAGCATCAACTTTCTTTTGCATGCTTTGGTACCCTTGCAAATTTTATGCAAGGCCTTAAAGCTGCTCCCCTGTCCAAAAAAAGAGAGGATCCAGTTCCGCATTAAATGCAGACAGTTTTTGCTTCTTCTGCTTTTCTCTCTCGTACATCTGAGTCCTTGAGCTCCTAATTGTCACTTTCTCTATCTCTTCCAAAATCTCTCCTCTTGTTAATACCATGTCTTTTCATGGTGTATCTCCCTTTGATGCACCCATTCCTAGTGAACCTCAACACATGGAGGATGCTTGTCCGGCTTCTCCTCCCGAACTTGAACACATGTACGGGTAACATCCCGGAGTCTCCTCTTCTTTAAATTTTGAAGGAGATTCATCCACTGTGGTGATTTTCGAAGCTCAAGTTAAAGAAGTGCAGCGGCAATTGGTCGAGCTCCACACCCCCCATTTTTCATTTGTACCTGCAACCATGAGGACGTTGCCTCTTCAATTTCAACCCGATTTCTTTAAATGGAGAAGAAGGAATGCAATGATATGAATATCGGCTCATAGTTGGTTAAATGGACGGCGTATTTTGCTTTGTATTAGTTGGATGATGCCCAGCGCATTGGGCAGATACAAATCATGTTATAGGGGAAGGTATACTCTTGGTGGGTGGGCTTACATCTTAAGCTGGTGACTTGGATTGATTTTCAATTTGCTTTTCAGAAATGTTTCATGAGTGATGATTGGATTGAAAATTTCGGACCATCGGTAAAACTGTTTTTGGCTCGTATGATCTTTTAAAGGTCACTAGACCTGTAAATGGCCAAGCGATTACAGTTCTATTTGATAATGATTCTACTCATAATTTTATTTCTTCTCGCTTGATACAAAGATAATGACTCTACATGGTACCTGTACTAAGTTTATCGTGTTCAATATGCGGAGGGCCCTATAGTGGATTGCTGGGATCAGGTGGTACTAGACTTGGATCTTTCGATCCAATAGCATCATCAGATTATGGATTTCCGATTTAGGAGCCTTGATTATGTCGATGTCATTCTTGGCATGCTGTGGTTCTGTGAAGAATACTCATCCTTGTAGATTGGTTATAAAAATCATATACTTTCTTTTGAGCTTGATGGTTATTTTCATGTGATCGAGGTTTGTTTACTCTCCGGGTGTCAGAAGTGGTGCAACAATGGAAGTGTAAACATAAGTTGCAATAAATTGCTGAAACACAAGACAAAAGAGAAAGGGAAAGAAAGAACACAATACAAATGAGAACTCAGATGTATGCTCAGGAAATGGAATCCATATACCAAGACATGAGACAGTATAGAAGCAATGTGAATCATCAACTGTGGAGGCATCGGCACATGCTCCCTCTCTCCAAGAACTGTTAGGTGATGAATGAATGTGGAGGAGGGAGCCTGAGAATATATAGGCCAAATAAATGCAAAAAATATGATAGGTTGGCCAACATTAAATGCTGGCCGATTGGTTGTAAATAATGCCAAAACACAATAAATGCTGGCAAATAAAATGCCTAAAATATCTCTGTGCCCAACCTGCTGTACCACATGTACAGACTCAACCATGAACTGACTAGTTTACTAACACCCTCTCTCAGATCATGGGTGATCTGATACAATACAATATACAATGCTAATGTCGCATCAGAGTAGATACAACAATGTCCATCATAGTAGAACCATGGATACCCAAGTAGTGGGTGCACAAGTCACTACCAAAGTGCCTCGGAGAGAACCTGATGTCGATGTTGATCGTATCAGCTCTCCTGACGATAGATAAGATCATAGCAGCTCTCAATGTCTGTCAACAATGCCTCAGATGTAGCATACATGACCATCTTGTTACCAATGCCACAACGCAGAAATAATCATGAATTTCCCTTCTTTGACCAGACCACCAAAGTGTCCCCTCATGTGAGCTCGAGATGAAAGCCACCCACTCTTTGTCATGTAACCAGCCCATCATGAACCTTGATGTCAATCCTAGCTCCAAGATTTGAACCTGCCAGACTTCGGTCAATACGTTAGGGACATCCCTTGCTGGATCTTGTGCATCTGTATAGAAATATAGATGAGGTAGGATTGCCCCATCTCACCACCCTCTCACACTCACTCTTTGGTACTGGAGAGTTGTGAGAATGACCGCATCACCACTACTAGAAAGCAGCTGAGGAAGGGGCCACCATGATCCGAAGAAGACGATCCCTTCCGCACCTTGAACTTTGCCTTGGCTAGAGGAGTTGAGTCGGAATTTGAGGCAGATGATGACTGGTTGGAGGAGTTTGCATCCCGCTTCGTCTTCTGCTCCTTGTTCTTCTTAGAAGCCGCTAACTCGTTGTAGTCCTTCCGTAAATGACCCTTCTTGCCACAGTGGTAAAACTGGGCCTTCGACTTCTTCATCTTCGAACCCCTCTTTGAAGCTGCAAGAGTCTCACTTGAACCTCCATAATATGACGGAAGCCTCCCCTGTAGTCGCAAAGTCGCCTCATGCTCAAGTAGCATTGAGGACATATGAAGAAAACTAACAAGAGTCGTAGATGTCTGCGCCTTTAAAGCATTTGCCACTTCATCAAACTCCCGAGGAAGATTGTAGAGTACCGTACCAACAAGATGTGCCTTTGATAGTTCAGATTTCATAATGCAAAGCTGGTCCTGGAGTTGGGTAACTCGAAGTAGGAATGATTGAATCGTATGTGTGGGTTCAAACTTTAGTTGCTGGAGCTGGCCATAGAGAGTAACGGCCCTCATGGTGGAAGGAGCCTTGTATATCAATTGCAACTTTGACCATACGTTTGAAGCTGTCTTGCAGGACGTGACGGCCGGTAGGACTTCTTTGGAAATACACCGAAGTAGGGCCGAATAAGCACGGCGGGCATCATCCGAATCCCATGTAAGCACTGCCTCATGGTTGTCTTCATCAAAATTAGATGGAATAGGAGAAGTTTGTTGAGGACGTGCCATAGCTCCGCCAACCACGTACCATAACCACTTCTAGATAAACCATACCTTCATCACCGTTCTCCACGTGTAATAATCAGGTCATGGAGCTTGTCATTAGTGGATGTGCATGGAGGAGCCATCTGTAGAGGATTGAGAAAAGAAGGGATTTGGAGAGGGAACATAGCCAAAACACGAGCACAGACTACAAAAAGTAAGAGTTTACATATAATATAACCCAAAATCTAACCAAAATAAGACAAAAGCTGCTGTAAAAAGTCAAGAAATCAGTCAAAAAGTGCTAAAAACAGCAAAAAACGGCTAGATAATGTAAGTGTAGAGTGAGAGGAGATGCTGAGGTACCAAAACGCAGGCTGAAACGGATGCACAGGCTGTATGAATGCTGACGTCAGCAAAAAACGCAGGTAAAACAGGTTTCCTGGTTGGAGTAGTAGTTGCTTGATTAGCAAGGGTGAAAACAGTCCTGAAATCAGCAAAAAAACACATCAAGAACACAAATCTTGAAATCTGATACCATGTTAGAAGTGGTGCAGCAATGGAAGCGTAAACATAAGCTATAATAAACTGTTGAAACACAAGACAAAAGAGAAAGGGAAAGAAAGAACACAATACAGATGAGAACTCAGATGTATGCTCGGAAAATGGAATCCATATACCAAGACATGAGACAATAGCAATGTGAGTCACCGGCTATGGAGGCACTAGCACATGCTCCCTCGCTCCAAGAACTATCAGGTGATGAATGAATGTAGAGGAGGGAGCTTGAGAATATATAAGCCAAATAAATGCAAAAAATATGACTTGTCAGCTGGCTCGCTGCAAATAATGCCAAAACACAATAAATGCTAGCAAATAAAATGCCTAAATATCTATGTGCCTAGCTTACTATACACATGCACAAACTCAACCATGAACTGACTAATCTGCTAACACCGGGATCATAGAAAACCAAGAGATAAGATAGTTATTGGGTAACGTTTCAATTCTATAGTGTAAGGTTCCGTAAGACAACAAAGCTAGCTCGAATGGAAAGACATTAGAATACTCATATAATATCAAATCCAAATACTCACTTATATTTGAATTCATATTAATAATATTATTAAAAGAAGCTAAATTACATTGGTAATCAGACAATTGAACTTTTTCAACGAAACAAATATTAGTAATACTTCGATCAGAAAAACATTGAGTAAACTCCATTGCTGAAATCATCTGTATATTACCTGACAAGTGTAGCTTGAAAAAGGAGGAGAATATAGGTAGGCAACTTTAAGACTATTTGGCTAAGGGTTATATTGAGCCTACTAAATCCCCATGGGATGCACCTGTCCTTTTCACTAAAAAGAAGGATGGCATGATGCACTTTTGTATCAATTACAATGGTCTCAATAAGGTGACCATCAAGGATAAATATCCATTACCGAGGATGGATGACCCTATAGATTGGCTTTGCGGTGTGCATTGTTTCACTAAAATCAATCTAAGTTTCAGATACCATCAGATACATATAGTTTCAGAGGATATTCCGAAAATGGCGTTTTAAATGCAGTATGGACATTATCAATTTTTGGTTCAACTTTTGGATTGACAAATACTCTTGCAACTTTCCAATAGATGATGAATGATTTATTTCGTCCGCATCTTGGAAAGTGGAGCTGTTTTCCTTGACAACATCCTTATTTATAGTAAGTTGCTGGAGGAATGTAACAACATCCTTATTTATAGTAAGTTATTGGAGGAACGTGCTAAACACTTGCGTATTGTCTTACATCTTTTAAGATAAGAACAATTGTTTGCTTAACTATCCAAGCGTGAATTCGTTCGCATTTATACGGGTTTCACGATGCGCGGAGTGCCGGACACCTTGGCATGCACCGGGGACCTTGGTTAACTGCTATTTTTATAGGCTGCATATTAAGACTATGGTTGAGTCTTATATGTGTAAGTGTCCGCAGTGTTTGCTTAATAAAGCTTAATGACACAGATAGGTGGGGATGTTACATCATTTATCAATCCGTGATAGGAAATAGAGTAGCATTTTTATGTATTTTGTAGTAGGGTTGCCCCCACACGAATTGAGGTCATGACGCAATCTAGGTTGTGATCGACCGATTGAGGAAGATGGCTTGATTCATTTCTACAAAGATGATTGTGAAAAGCCATGAGTTGACTGGTCTCTTTGTCGAACATCTTTATAGAATTTATGGTTTGTCCGATGAAATAGTTAGCGACAAATATCCCAAGTTCATTGGCCAGATCTGTGGCAAATGGTTTTCCAAAAACTGGAAACTTGATTGTCCATGTCATCCTTAGAACATCCTGAAACCAATGGGCAGAGTGAATGGATGGATCAAACCATGGAGGATATGCTTTATGCATATATCTCCATAGACAATGTAATTGGGAGTGTTATCTTTCTTAAATTGAGTTTACTTATAATAGTGCTAAGCATTTGGCTATTAGTTATAGCCCATTTATGCTTATGTATGTTTATGAGTTGAAACCACTGATTGCCATAGATCTTGGGGGAGGTGGGGGGGAAGGTGGCTGAAAATGCAATCCGTAGTCAACTTTCTGTACGATATGTAGGAGATGTTGACGATTGCTAGGAAAAGTATTAAAATGGCTGAGGATTGTGCCATGTTTTATATTAACCAATGTTGTACTCCCAGGGAGCTCCAAGAAGGCATGTGGTTTTACCTTAAAGTCTCAAAGAACTCTGATTCAATGACTACTAGTAAGTGCTATAAATTGTCTTTGAGATATTGTGGTCCTTTCCAGATTACCAAGAAGATAAGTAGCATATCCTATGAGTTGGACTTACCTTCCGAAATCCGAGTTCACCTTGTGTTCCATGTGAGTTGTTTGAAAGAACGAGTGGGAAAGATGAGTAGATTGCTCTGATTGAGGAAGTCCCACAGCTTGAGGATACCGCTCGTCATATTTCACTTGAGCTTGAATTGGTTCTTGACCTTGGGATTAAATGATCCCGTTGGACCGTTTATCCCAAGTATTTGGTGAGGTGGAAAAATTGCATGGAGATTGAGGCTACTTGGGAATCGGTACACTTATTGAAGAGTTGTTTTTCTCACTTTGTTCTTGAGGATATTGTTGAGGACAGTAATCAATTATAAGGGGGAAGTATTATGTCCCTAGACATCTGGATGGCCGCTAGTAGCATTGGTCACGGTGGTTATGAAGTGACATAGTGTGAATGTACTAAGGACACTTCGGGTTAGGGCAGCCAAGTCCTATTTATAGGACTCAAGACCCTATTGAGCACATTCATTGTGTGAATACCACTCTTGGACTCTTTGCCTGTTGGTCGACACATCTGTACACCGGGAGAGAGTGGGCTGGTGGTATGGGATGCAAATCCTTGGGATGTGGTTGTGACTCAGAGTGGTGCTAGCTTCCAAGCTCAGGGGTGAGCTTGTTTGGCTCCACGGCTGGGAGGTGAGTTTGATGTCCAATTGCTTTTATGGCGAGTTTGGCTTGCATCGTGGCTCGTGTGCAAGTTGGATCTTAGGTGGACATTTCAAACCGGGTTTCCCTTTCCAACATAATGGAGATAGTCCCTAGGCTATTAGATTCCCACCAAATGGAACTATGATAATTTTAATAGTAGGATGGTTGGTGCTAGTATGGCAACTTTCTTTATGTATTTTTAAACTATTAGGCTGTTTAATGTTAGTAGTGTTGTTATTTATTGCTAAAGTCCTTAGTGCATTCGCACTAAGTCACCTCTCAACTACCGTGACCAATGCTACTAGCGTCCATCCAGATGTCTAGGGACATAACACTTCCCCCCTTATGATCTAGAGTCTCTTAGTCTATGCGAAGACTAGCAAATTTATACTTCTTGACCAACAGAATAGAAAGCTGCAAAAGGACATGAGTTAAGAAAAAAGGTTAACTGCTCCATGGCTGGTATAGATGATAGGGGAACTTATTTTATGCATCTCGTTTGGGCTCCTGCAGCTATGCTAGGTTAGGAGGAGGAAAAACTGTGTTGATTATCTCACTTTGACAGTCAAGTTCATTAGTGTTTCAAATTAATGTAGAATTCTCTGGAGCAGGTCGCTGAAAAAATAAGGGTTGATAAAAGAGTGCAAATCTTCGAAAGGACAAATTTGAGGCATCTCTCTGTACTTCCACAACTTGTAGACTTCACAACACTCGATCTCTCCTTCATATCTGTACTTCTGGTACTTTGTCTTCTTATTTTTGGAATTCAGCATAACCTTTGTACTAAAATAGAATAATAGAAGTTGTATTTGAGTTGGACTTATGTCATTTTTCCTCTTTTGTTATTCTTGTGATTTGAGTTGTTACAGGTATTACCAGCTGTTTGTGCTCTGATGAAGGCAAATGCAACTTTAATTGTACTTATCAAACCTCAATTTGAGGCTAAGAGGTCTCAGGTGTGTATTTATCACTACCAATTTTGTGGATATTCTTGGTTACAGCCTTCAAATGAGTTTACAATGTTAAGCTAGCTTCAAGTTAAAACATGAGAGTTCTGACTTTACTGTGGTTTACATCTGCATGTGTGTGTCAAAACATGGTGATCCTATTTTGGTGTTCATTTGAGAGTGATGATCCTATTGTTGGTAGATTTTCCTCATGCTTTGGATTTTTTGTCTTTTATGGCATTCGTCTACTGGTCTTCTAATCAGTAGAGCTCCATGGCAGCTGCTCTATGTTAAGCCACATAATTAGCCCTAAAGTACTAACTTTATTGCCTAATTTTATCAGCTCTTGAACAGCCCGAACATTATTTTAAATCTATTTATTTATTAGACATGAGGCACCAGATTTATGTTAGTGAAAAAAGGCTCTATAAAGATGGTGAGTATGTGACCATCTCCTCATCCCTAAGCCTATCACTATCTTAGAATTTTGCAGCCTGCTTTTTCATTGCCACCTTCCTGCTCATACGTCACCATGCTGCTGGTCTGTCAACTTTCCTGTTGCCCCTGCAACTTCAGTGATGCTGCACACTGCCTATTGCCATCTTCTCTAGCCTGTTGCCTCCTGTTGCTTCCTAGTGACACCATTTCCAGCAGGGCAACATCATATCCAGCAGGTCGTCATCTTCAGATAGCCGTTGCAGCATTCCTACTGCTGCATTTGCTGCAGACAGGGATATCCCTAATCCTACTCGTCTGGATCCTCCTCCCTAATCCAGTGGTGTATCCAAGGTGTCTTTGCAAATAGATGTCTCCAACTGGACTCCTCAACGTCCCATTACAATCTCTAAACTTTGAAGAGGCCTCCTCTGATATGTCAAATACCTCCAACCATCCATCATGAATGTCTTGGGGTTTGGGTCTAAATACAAATCTTGTCATAATGGACCACAACCCTAATTCTCTACTGATAGCACCTTATGAATTCCGACGCTGGTAAGAGTCAATAACTTCTCAGGGATACTTGGGAGACAAAGTGGCCTAGCCAATTTAATTATTAGCCAATGGAATTATTTTTTTGGGCACTAAAATAATTGTTAAATTAATTTTTATAGTTAATACTCTACAAATCGATTTAATAAGTTGGATAACGCTAGAAAATGGGATCAGAAGGTTGCCATTTGGCAAAAACTTGCACGCAAGTGTGAAAAATGTTTTTGAGACTAGGAGAGAAATGCAATGATATATTAATGTCTACAAAAGACCAAAATGACCTATGAGACCATGAGTTACAATCATGTGTATGATGGTACAACTGTCTAGGCAAAATATGTAGCACAAACAGAATAAGAAAGGAAACTAACTATGGCTATGTGTAAAACATAGAGCTCTATCTAGTAACAATGAGCTCCAAAATGGTACAATCTCATGTGGGTATGGAGGGCCTAGCTCTAGGCCGAGCAATAATCTCCTGTATCCGCCTATGAAGGTGTTGTCGCTATCTGTGTCGAGGCCTAGGACGTCTGGATCGGCTAAGCTGAATGGCTCGATCAATCAGTACTCCTTGTCTGTGTGTGGACTATGGTGGTGAGAGAGGCTCTCGTGTGGACTGTGGTTGTAACTGTATTGAAGTCTTCTGAGTCTCCTTTGCAAAGAAGTCTGTGAGCTGCCTCTGTGAAGGGCCTCCGTGTCTTGGAGCAGCTGTACTCCTGAGGCGCATGTCATGAAGCCGTCGTATCTCAAGAAGAAAGAGGCCAAGGCATCGCCGATCGGTAAAATCCATGACTCTGGATAGTGGTCCAAATCCGTCTCTAAAGAGACGAGAGACGATGGAAATGACCACGGATCTCATAATATGCTGGGCAGCAGTAGATATAATGCTTCTTGTCTCTGGCTCTAATTGGCATATCTGGCATATGCGCTCCTCTAGTGGGATGGATCTATATCCACGAGTCTCAATTTCTAGCTGATGTGAGGAGGTGCGCAACTGGCCAATAGTACATCTAATCCCATGGAAAAGGTGGGTGTCCATGTATCTCGGGCGAACAATAAATCCATCATCTGTAGTATGAAGGAAATGCTCGCGGTAGAAAGCCATCTTTGTCCCTAGCTCCTGCCTTGGTATCAACCATGTCCCCCTGATATCCAATTGGGTAAGATCCATCCTGATGATCTTGTGAATCTCTAACCTGCTCAAATCAAGAGATGGTGCATCAAGGGAGTACTGGAAGGGGGGTAACTTGTCCATGCTAAAGCCATGCAGCTCAAACCAAGCCTAGATCTGTGCATATCAGCATGAAGTATCACCCTCTCTAGCAAGCTGCTTGGAGGATTCAATGGCCAACCGTGCATATCTCTGTCTGGGTAAGTCCCATAGGCTATGTATGTATGCGATCGATCGGGTGAGGGCCTCTACCACAATCGGTGTAGCTGCTAGCTCGGCTTTGATGATCTCATGTGGCACTGAGGCCTTACATCTGATCATCCTGGATATCATGGACATTAGGGGTTTCTCCATAGACCTCCATCCGTCATAAGTGCATCCTGATCTGCTACGGTGGTCAAGAGTGGGCCCCCATATGTGTACTCCATAAAGTAGTGTGGATGTGACCAGTGTATCGAAGAGCCATAGCTTGGTGCGGGGTTCTTGGAATTGCACCTGTGAGCACATCCTCTCCAAACCACCTAGTGTTGTGTATCCGCGAGTCAGTCTAGTGTTTGCTACCTCTCACATAGAAAAGGTGTGTCCTGTGAATAAGACTCCTAGGCATGTATAAGAATTCACATACTCCAGCTCCTCAGATCCATATGTGAATTTATTTGTTGATCTTCTGATTGTCAAAAGATGACGTACCAGCGAGATAGTAGGGTTTGCGGGGAGGAACACGGAGTGAACTTGGCAAACATGGAGAAGAGAAGAGAAGAGAGAAGGAACTTTAATGAATGGAATGATGAAGATCTGAGTTATGGAGTGAATGTGATACAAGGGAACAAGGGTGCCGTAGCATAAAGAAGATGATGAAGACAACCACGAACCACGAACCACAATATTCTCCTGAAGGGGTGTGTGGGCAGTGGAGAGGCTGGAAAGAGGAGGTGACGGATTGAATGAATCAGCTGTGAGGAATGAATGAGAGAGTGGCCTATAAATAGGCATAGTCAGTCTAGGATGGCGTCCCTTTTTGGAGCTACAAACCCTCAACGCAAACCCTAAATGCAAAATGCAAAAATGCAAAAACGCAAATTGCGGGTGAAGGGTTTCTCAACACCCCCTCTCAGGCCCAAAAAGGGGAACAAGAGAAGAGTGAGGTGGAGATGCAATGCTACATGCTAAAGAATGCTCATGCAGCAGGTGCCACTTGGACAGTGTCCCTCGTGGGAAAATTGTTCACTTGCCCAAGCGCCCTAGTACAAAGATGATGAAAACATGCAATACATAGGAGGAATTTCGGACTTTGTGTGGTGCCGAGAACCGTAAGGATATGCCCGTACTCGATCTCGGGAGGTGGCTCCATGCTAACCAAGTGACCAAGGCAAGAAGAGAAGAGGAGGAAGAAGATTTAGAAGATCCCTAAGATCCAAGATTTCCACCGGAAAGGGATCCTGGAGTAAAAGACCAGTAGACAGAGTGAATTGGAGAACTCGAAACACAACCTTGGGAGAGAAGCCACTAGCTCCGTGCATCCATGTTGGAAGAAATACGAAGGCCTCGTCACCAAGTCGCGGCTAAACCTCCGAGGTCCCGATCTAGGTGGTACCTGAAGATCCTAGGTATCAGTAGAAGAGACGACTGGTCGAAGACAGCCACCCCAAGAAAGTAGAGGATGGGTGAATAACTTCATGTGGAGTAGGTTTCCCCTCTGAGGTGGGAGGTGGAGGGGCCCTCGCTGAAGTCAAAGAAGAAGTAGATGCTCCCTAAGGAAATCCAAAAACTCATGGATCACGGACTCCGAAATGTTTGATGACAAAGGAAGTGCTGCTGATCGTGCTGAAGAAGGTATTTGGGGTGTTGAAGAACTCCGAGAGGTAGCGTCTCGAACTTGAGTAGTTGAGGGTGGGGAAGGGTGGGGCTCAGAATGAGCAAGAGGTGGGCAACAGTCGTTGTCTCTCAGTGGAGCAGATTGAGTAGCCGAAGAAGAGGAAGGAGTCGAGCAGCCACTGTCTCTCGAAGTAGCAGACTGATGAGGAGATGGCATCAAACAATCACTGTCTCTCGATGGAGCGGACTGCAGATCTGTAGGTCGTGGAAGCCACTGTACCTGAAAATAAGTGGGAGAAGACTACTGGTGGCATTGCGACGATCTCCAGGAGGTTGTAGTGCCAATCGATCCTCCATGTTCTCGAAAGGACTTAGTGCCCATCGAATGCGTCTTATTGCCTTGAGTATGGTACTCTGATAGCCGATGTAGAACGATGTCTGTGGCCCAGAAAGGGGAGGTGGCACAAGGAGTGCATGGTGGAAGACGCATATACTCCGGGGGGGTGGGGAGCAAAGGTCGAAGTCGGTAAGCATTAGTGGTGTGTTTGGTGATGCCACAGTAGGAGCACCCAGTTGTCTGGTCATCTGTTGGTAAAGAAGCCATGGATACCAGTGTGCCTTGCTGAAGAAGGAAGAGGTCAGCCACCATGAACCACGAACCGCAATGTCCGCCTCAAGGGATGTGAGGGCAGTGTGAAGCACGAACTGCAATGTCCGCCTCAAGAGGTGGGAGGGCAATGGAAGTGTTGGGAATAAAGGGCCATCGTGCCTTTATATGTGCACGGGTGTGAACACACCCTTAGCACATTGTACTTTCATACATATATCTATCTAAAACCTAAAGTGGTATACTTGTTACTGTACGGAAAAACGTGTTTACTCTCTACTCTGTACACTTGCACTCTCTCTGTCTCTCTCACTGTGCATAATGACTGTCTGCCTCGATCTCAGTGCCATGCCCAATCGATTCTTTCAAACTGGTATCAAAGCGTAAGGTGCTGCAAGTGCTATAGACGATCGTCAGTCAGGCTGAGGCAGTCGTGAGCTGCAGAAAGCGGACAAGTTGTGGAGAGAGTGCAAGGGCCAGGCTCCAGCTGTGCGCCAAGGCCACTCGTCATCGGGCGAATGTGGCGGAACGGTAGCACTGTCTTGAGGTGGCAGTGAGGTCACTCGTCATCGGGCAAACGTGACGGGACGGGTAGTAGACAGCAGTCGTCGCGTGACGAGGTTGCGTTTGATCTGCGACAGGCCTGATGGGGCACGCGACGCGTGACGGGACCAACGGGCAAGGACAGGCCTGACGGGGTGCGCAACGTTGACAGGACCAATAGGCGAGTGCGCGACGGGGAGGCCTGACGGGTCAACGGACCTGTCATTCGAAACATTTTTTTTTTCAAAAAAAAAAAAAACTCTCTCTCAAACACCTTCCTCTAACCGGGGTTTGCGCGTGCAAGCACAAAACATCAAATTTGTGTAATTTTCACCCAGAAAGGTGGGGCTTTGCTAGACTGAGCACTGTTCGTGAAAAATTGAGGCATGTAGTCGGAATTGCAGGCATTGTGCGCATTTGAATTGGGGATTTCGCCAAAATTGTTGAAATTTTGCTCATCTGAGTAAAATTTCTCAACATTTAGCCCAAAAATTTGGGGCTTTCCCAGATTTGGGAAATTTGATGCAGGACAAGCAAAATTGTCTCTGAAATTGCAGGAATTTGTGACATTTTGTCCTCGGCATTTGGGGCTTTTCATATACATGCACAAATTGGGCTGAAATTAACCCAATTTCTCGACATTGAGGCACATTGGACCCTGTGCAATTTGGAGCTTTTGCAATTTGGGCAAAATTTATGCAGCATTTGGTCATTTTATGTACATGCAGGTTGAATTCCATGCAATTTGGACATCAACACTTGGTGAAATTTGGGGGTTTTACTGAAATTGCTTTATTTTGGCAAAATTGGACAGTCCTATGCATGACAGAGGAAATGTAGATGTGTGTTTGATGCTTTTGAGCACAAAATTTTGGGGCTTTTGACCGTTCGTGTCAAATTTTATGCCCGTGGGTACACGTACAACCAAATTGCAGCTGAAATTTTGAGATTTCTCATGTAATGTGATGCACATGCCCTTTGGAACAGCTGTAATCAGTTGGATAATGCTGTAGCACTTGGTTTGGTATTTCTGAAAACTGAATTACAGATGTGAAATCTGTACTTTTGCGTGGTCATTTATTGCTGATTGGTACTTGTTTGTACCTTGGTCACTTGGGTGTCAATTTGGGCCTGCATTTACTGGTTTTTTGGTCACTTTTGAGCTGAAAACCATGGCTGGCAGCAATGACAGCAGTAATTTGATGCATATAAAGAAGCTTGAAGGCACACATAATTTTGCAGTGTGGCAAAAACAGTGCCACAATATCCTGTTACAAAAGAAGCAGGCAAGCCGATCAAAACTAAAGGAGCAAAGCCAGTGGACATGGATCAGGATGATTGGGATGAGTTGAATGAGCTTGCACGCTCAACCATAGAGCTATCGATTTCTAATGCCTTGCTCTTCAACATTGAAGGTTTGGATTCTGCATATGCTATATGGACTAGACTGGAAGAACTGTATGCACAGAAGAGCGCTGCAAATAAAGTGTATTGGCTGAAAAAGCTTATGGATTTGCGTATGAAAGAAGGTACAACAATGTCTACTCACTTGAGTGAGTTTAACTCCATTTTCAGCCAGCTGGTTGCCTTGAAGTTCATGATTGATGAGGAATTTAAGGCTACTTTCTTGCTTTGCACTCTACCAGAGAGTTGGGATACATTCAGGACTGCTATGAGCAATTCTAATGTGATCCTTTTGTATGCTGATGTAGAGAGTGCTCTACTTATGGAAGAGATGAATCGGCAGAACAATGCATCCAGTAAGTCTTCCAGTGCTTTGCATACTAGGGGTAGATCACAACAAAAGGGCAAATATGATGGCAAGGGACGCAATAAATCACGTGGCAAAGATGTTGAATGCCATCATTGTGGCAAGAAGGGTCACTTTAAATGTGACTGCTACCAATGGAAGAAAGAGAAAGGAAAATGCAAGAAGACAGATGATTGCAAGGAAGAAAAGGAGGATAGTCAGCTTAAGAAAAGCAGTGTAAAAATTGAAGAGGTGAATGTAGTCACTCATGACAGTGAGAGTGGGAGTGATGTACTCTTTGTCTCTTCACATTTTGGTGCACATGCGCTACTTGCAGATACAGATGATGACATGCATACCTAGATTCTTGATTTAGGTGCTTCCTTTCATGTCACCCCCTCATCGTGAGTGGTTTTCCGCATATACAGGGGTCGACATGGTGTTGTCCATCTTGGGGAAAACTATGCATGTGAGATTGTAGGTATTGGCAGTGTGCAGTTACAGTTTCAGCATGGCTCTGTCTTTACACTTCAGCATGTATGGCATGTACCTCAGCTCAAGAAAAGCTTGATCAGCACAGGGCAGCTAGATGATGATGATTTTCATACCACCTTTGGTGATGGAAAATGGAAGATCTGTAAGGGATCTAGGGTTATTGCTAGAGGTTGCAAGAGTGATACGTTGTATCCACTTCATGTATCTAGTGTGTGTGACCTTGTTGTTGCTGTGACCGAGCAACCAAGTGTTTCTTTGTAGCATGGCCGGTTGGGACACATGAGTCAGACATGAATGAAAGTGCTTTCTCGTTTGGGTTATTTGCCTTGTCTTCGTTATGCTGATTTTGAGCACTGTGATCATTGTATTTATGACAAACATGCATAGACTTCTCACAAAAAGTCTCTTTCTTTGAAATCTTTTCCTCTAGGGTTAGTACATTCGGATGTATGTCAAATGCCAGGATTATCTTTAGGGGGAAAGAAATATTTTGTCACCTTTGTCGATGATGCTACACGGAGAGTATGGGTTTACCCTATTCGTAGCAAGGATGAAGTGCTTGACAAGTTTAAAAAATTCTTGGCGTTGGCTGAAAATCAGACAGATAAGACACTTAAGTGTCTTCACTTTGACAATGGTGGGGAATATGTGTCCAAAGCCTTTCGGGCATTTTGTGACAGCAAAGGGATAAAGAGGGAGCTCATTGCCCCTCATAATCCACCCCAAAATGGAGTTGCAGAGCATATGAATCGGACCATACATGATAAGGTCCTTACGATGCTGTCTCATGCTGCATTACCCCATGGTTTTTGGGCAGAGGCTGTTATGACAGTTGTTCACTTGATTAATCGGTCACCAAACAGGTCTGCATGAAAGTGTTTGTTGAACAAACCCTCCCAAATGGTATGTAAACTCAAAAGGAGTTTGTATGGGCTGAAACAAGCACCAAGAGAATGGTGTCATAAGTTTGATACATTCATGCAGTCCCAAGACTTTCATAGAAGTCAAGTGGATCACTTCTTGTACACCAAGAAGGCAACAGATGGCAGCTTGATTATCTTGGTTTTGTATATTGATGACATGCTGATTGCTGGCAGGGATACTCATGCCTTGGATTCATTGAAGCAAAGTCTTCATGGCAGCTTTGACATGAAGGATTTGGGTGATGCAAATCACATTCTTGGCATGCGAATACTTAGAGATAGATCTAAAGGCTTACTCCATCTATCTCAGCAGGAGTATATCTCCAAAGTTTTGCAGCATTTCAATATGGAAGAGGGGGGGGGGGGGGAACAATTGGGATTCCATTGCCTCCATATGTGAAACTCAGTGCAGAGGACAGCCCTACATCTGATGATGAGAAGGCTGAAATGGCCAAGATACCATATGTTTCGCTGTTGACAGTTTGATGTATGCTATGGCTGCTACACGTCGTGACATTGCTTTTGCAGTGGGAGTGGTTAGCAGATACATGGCAACCCCTGGCAAGAAGCATTGGGATGCAATGAAAGGTATTATGAGATACCTCAAAGGCACAAAGGAGTTGTGCATCTGCTTTGGAAAGCAGAAAGCATCTATTGTTGGCTTTACGGATGCAGACTATGCTCGTCATGTGGACTGCAGGAAGTCCACTTCTAGGTATGTGTTTAATTTCACAGGAGGAGCGGTCTCTTGGATCTCCAAGCTACAAAAGTGTGTTGCATTGCCTACTACAGAGGCAGAGTATGTAGCTGCCATTGAGGCATGTAAGGAGGCTTTATGGCTTTCACGTCTGGTGGGAGAGCTTGGCATCATAGAGTTACATGTTCTCCATTGTGACAGTCGGAGTGCTATCATGCTAGCGCGGAATCCTGTCTTTCATACAAAGATGAAGCATATACAGGTGAAGTATCACTTCATTAGAGATGTAGTTGACAGCAAGAGCATTGAGCTTGTCAAAGTGCATATAGATGATAATCCTACAGACCTTCTCATGAAGGGTCTTCCAGCAGAGCGGTTTGCTCATTGCCGACAGGAGTTGGATAGATATATTTATTTCAGCTTTGTACATACTTAGACTTAGCTGATTCTTTTCTCCTCTTAAGGCACATTGCCTTTAGGTAGGAGGTTGTTGGGAATAAAGGGCCATCGTGCCTTTATATGTGCACGGTAATAACACACCCTTAGCACCTTGTACTTTCATAGATATATCTATCTAAAACCTAAAGTGGTACACTTGTTATTGTACTGAAAAACGTGTTTACTCTCTACTCTGCACACTCGCACTCTTTGTCTCTCTTACTACGCGTAATGACTGTTTGCCTCGATCTCAATGCCTAATCGATTCCTTCAGGAAGGGCTGGATGTGAGCTGCGAGTGGGAGGAGGATGCGACCAACAGTAAGAGGTTGCAACCAATAAAAAAACGCAGGTGAGGAGAGAGGAAGACTAAAAACGTAGGCAGCAGGTGAGAGAAAGACAAAAAAGGCAGGAAAAAACAGTAGGAGCAGTCAATATGCTGAATCAGCTTCGAACAGTGAGTGATAGGTTGGAAACAAGTGCGAGACTATTGTAGACAGCAATGACCAGCTTGGACCGTGATGTTCTCCGCGTTTGGAGTGTGGGTAGTAAGCTGAAATACCTGAAATCTGCAAAAACGAGATTGTTTTCTGAATGGAGAGTGATCAACAACAGTCGTTCTGCTGTAAACAACTATGAACTGCGAGTGGAAGGCTAGAAACAGGTGCTAGATTGTAGATGACAGCAATCCTCTATCTCCTTGCTGTGAAATATAATCAGCAATTCTATCAAGGGGGCGTCCCTGCTTCACCCCAATGGTGGAGTAAATAGGTGCCGAAAGGCCCTCAGGTGTCCGAACTTTGCCCACAACTCTCTCATTCAGTGCCAAAATACCCCAATTGATCTTTTTTGGTACTCCCATGTCATGCAGTCTATGTATTAGCTTGTCTCTCGCTGTGTGTGTGTGTGTGTGTGTGAGAGAGAGAGAGAGAGAGAGAGAGAGAGAGAGAGAGAGAGAGAGAGAGAGAGAGAGAGAGAGAGAGAGAGAGAGAGAGAGAGAGAGAGAGAGAGAGAGAGAGAGTTGGAGATCATCGATGGCGCCCACTCGTGACCTGCCGCCTGTGCCGTTTCGTCGTCATCCTTCGGCTGGTTCCCCCCGTGTGCAGACGGCAGGGACCCGAGTCCTGGCGGCTGGGGTCCTTGCCGTCGCCCTTCCGTCCTGTCAGGCTTCATTTCGCACGTCCTGGTCCTGAGCGCCGTTCTAGTTCGTCACAGTGTCCGTTGCGCCTATCTAGTTGCGCTGCCATGCCTGCAGACGCCCATCTGCCTTCGACTGCTTTGCTGTCCGCGGGTCCGCCTGCTCGTATATGTTCCCTTCTGCAGAGGCGCCCAGCTGCTATCAACCCTAAGCCTGACAGTCATCAGAGAGGCAGCGTCTCAACCAGAGTGCCCGCTGATCTGTACACACAGAGAGAGAGAGAGAGAGAGAGAGAGAGAGAGAGAGAGAGAGAGAGAGAGAGAGAGAGAGAGAGAGTTGGAGATCGTCGATGGCGCCCACTCGTGACCTGCCGCCTGTGCCGTTTCGTCGTCATCCTTCGGCTGGTTCCCCCCGTGTGCAGACGGCAGGGACCCGAGTCCTGGCGGCTGGGGTCCCTGCCGTCGCCCTTCCGTCCTGTCAGGCTTCATTTCGCACGTCCTGGTCTTGAGTGCCATTCTAGTTCGTCACAGTGTCCGTTGCGCCTATCTAGTTGCGCTGCCATGCCTGCAGACGCCCATCTGCCTTCGACTGCTCTGCTGTCCGCGGGTCCGCCTGCTCGTATATGTTCCCTTCTGTAGAGGCGCCCAGCTGCTATCAACCCTAAGCTTGACAGTCGTCAGAGAGGCAACGTCTCGACTAGAGTGCCCGCTGATCTGTACACAGAGAAAGAGAGAGAGAGAGAGAGAGAGAGAGAGAGAGAGAGAGAGAGAGAGAGAGAGAGAGAGAGAGAGAGAGAGAGAGAGAGAGAGAGAGAGAGAGAGAGAGAGAGAACAGCGGGAGCGAGAGCCTGAGCGAGCAAGGGAAAGAGGCCTCGTGTTCCTTGCCTGTGGACGTGCCCTTTCTGCCCAACGGGTGTCTGTTCCTGCTCGTGCGCTGCATGAGCCCCTTCATCAGTCAAATGCAGGGTCCGTTCTGCCCAAAGAGAGAGAGAGAGAGAGGTCTGCGCCGTTTCTACTTTCCGTGAGCTCCTGGCTCGGCCTCTGATCTTCGGCACACGTAGTGATACAACATGGCTGGTCTGGATATGGCTTTTATAGACCAAACATTGGCAGCTCTTGGTCCGGATTCTGATACAGAGAAACCCGAAGATATGGTTCCTTACACAGAGGAGATGCCCCCTGGTCCCGACTTTCAGTCTGCGGGCAAACGCACCAAGCATACTTTGGATGAGACAATGGATCATTAGGATCGTTCTTATGTGCAAGTAGCCTCGGATTCTGTGGACTCTCAGGATGTTGACTGGGAGCATTTGTTGGAGTTTGCCAATACTTTGCTTGGCGATTATGTGCAACATAATTAGGAAGCGTTTCTGACTCTGGAACTGAAGATGTTCTGGAAGCCACTGTGGACCTGAAAAATGTCTTGCGCTCATTTTCAGTGTTTTATGAACGTGCTGTTATACTCTTCTTCACTGGTAGGATCCCAGTGCTTTCTCATATTCGCGAGTGGCTGCACAGTCTGCTACAAGGGGAGTGTGTTGAAGAGATTTTTGTTGGGCCCCGAGGCTTTTATGAGGTGCTGTTGAAATTTGAGAAGCATCGTGCTGATCTCCTGTTTAAACTGCCTTTGTTCTTTGATCGCGGTTTGGTCCATGTTGTGCCATGGCGCCCAATGGTAGATTTTTAGCGCCTGCTTCAACGTGAATGCCTGGTGTGGGTTGAAGTGGAAAATTGTCCGGCTGTCTATTAGCCATTGTTAATGGATGCCATGGCCGTGATGGGCACTGTTCTGGTCCCCCCGAGCCTCAGGGCCATGAATTGTAACCGTTTGTGTATGTTATGGGATACTGCTAGGAAAAGGCCCACTTGGTTATGTCTTAATTGCTCTGGCATGCATCCTTTGCACTTTCGTTTGAAATGGGGTAACTTTGCAGGGCATTGCTTTTCGTATGGAAAATTGGGGCATTTTATGGCCGAATGCCCAGAGAAGCAACCGACTTCAGATACTGAGCATGTTGTGCTGCCCATGGATGATATGGCGCTTGATGCTCCGTTGCAGGATGCAACCCAGCCACCTAAAGTTTTGGATAAAGGTAAACAACATGTTTCGGGTTTGGATTCCCGTGGCAATGATTGGGTAGATGTACGTTCAAAAAAAGGTAAAAGGTTTGATGCTGGCATGATGGATACTGTGCCTACTGCCTCACAAGATTCCATGCGCAGGAAAGAAATGTTGTCTTTAGAGCACACTGCTCCTGCTATGGTTTCCTCTGCTCCCCGTCATCAGCCTACCAGGAAAGTATATACGGACGGTCCAAAGGGTCCACCTGCTAAGTTGGCTTTTGATACTAGAGATAACGTGATTACTCCATGGGATCGTCGTTATTCCCGTTCCATTCCGAAGACAGTAGATATACCGTCCACCTCCAAATTTGGCCGTTAGAACTCTTTTGCTGTGCTAGCTGATTTTTTGGGTGAGGGAGTCCTTGACATTCTAGCAGAAAAGGTTAAATCGAGGCAAGCTGTGCCTTGTACTTGATTTTCTTTTTGAATACACATGAAGATAGCCATGTGGAATGTGCGAGGCATTTGTTCTCGCCATAAGCAACATGCCATGTGGACTAGATTACATGAGAATCAGTGGGATGTCTTGTGTGCTGTTGAGCACAAGAGTCACAACGAAGCAGGAAAAGTTGTGGATTGCCATGGGTTTCGTTTGTTTTATGCAGGGACACATGCCATGCATTATTCTGGTGTGCTTATGATTGTACATGAAAAATATCAGCCTGTTCTTATTAAAAATGATGTACATGGCCGTTTTGTGGTGATTGAAGTTTTATTTGAAGGAGAGATCTTATGGTTACTTGGCCTCTATGCTCTGAATGATCGTTTATCCCACCGAGATCTTTGGAATACTTTGCAGACCTCCTTGACACTTGGTAGAAGGGGTTTTTTGATGGGGGATTTTAATGTGTGTTGATTCTTCACAGTCCACATCAGAGCATTCGGTAATGGACGCGCCGGAAAGTCGTGTGTGTAATGTGTTGGCTCTTGACGTTCTTAAGCAAGATCTTTGGTCTTGGCTACACCCTTCTTCTACAAGGTTTACTTTCCACTCTGCACATTATGCGACTACATGGTCGCGGTTGGATCACATGTACATCATGTAGAAGGATGATTTTCTTCCTGAGATGCTCGAAATGAAAGTGTTGCAGCAATATGCCTTGTCGAACCATTTCCCTCTACAGCTTGAGATGCTTGCACAACCCATTGCATCTTTTAAACAATTTCTGGATAGACTCCCTTTGCATTTCAACTCGTCTTATTTGAAGCATTCAATCTTTTAGGGCTATATGCAGCAATTGATTGATAGATTCTTATTGGAATTCTCTTCTGAGGGCAATGCTTTGTTTGAACGATCGCTCTCTAATGTGCAGCGGGTTGCTCGGCAGTATGGGATCCATCGTGCCTCTCTTTGTCGGCGACGTCGACAGGCAGCGGAGGACTTATTGGCTTTGGTTCGTTCTTTGCTGGTGGACACTCGAGATGATGTATTTCTGCTGTCACTGGCGATGTGTTTGGCTGCTCTTATTAAAGAGTTTCAGTTGAAATCTTATTAGCAGGCCAAATTGCAAAATCTGACGGAGAATTTGCAAGACAGTGCTTGTCAGACTCATAAGTTCTTTCGAGCTCTCCATGCCTCTCTTGCTCGAGAGAATATGACTAGACTCCAGGATGCAGAAGGTCAAATGGTCATTGATCCGCAGACTATTGTGAATATGTGTAGGAATTATTTTCTCGACCTTCTTGGTTTCACTTCTCCACCTTCAGACCACATTACTCGTGCCCACTTAGTTTTCTTTGATCTGGTCCGCAATCAGGTTCCACAAGACATGCAAGCTACTTTGGAGATAGATATTTGTGAGGCGGAGGTTATGGATGTTTTGTTACACTTGCCTAAGGATAAAAGTCCTGGCTGGGATGGTCTCACCAATGAGTTCTTTGAGGTCTTTGCTACCCAACTGGCGAAACCATTGACGGCTATGTTTCAGCAAGTGTGGGAAACGAGGTTCATGCCTTCCTCATGGAAAGGACTTATTAAACTGCTTCCAAAAGTTCATTCGCCGTCTATGTTGAAACATTGGCGACCAATTTCTTTGATGGGTTCCATGTATAAAATCTTTTTCAAAGTAATGGCGAATCGGCTCCATAAGCATCTTCCTGCCATGGTGCATCCTCTCCAATATGGTTTCATTAAGGGCCGCAACATTCTGCACAATGTATTAAATGTGCAACTGGCTATTGACTATGCAAGGCATTCTAATTAGGAGGTGGTACTGATTCAATTGGACTTGGAAAAGGCTTTTGATTATCTGGACTGGTCTTTCATTGCAGAACTTATGTCTACTATGGGCTTTGGTGCTCGGATGTCTCGTCTGATCTACACCATTAGTGCTGCGGCTTCTTCGCGAGTCATGCTGAATGGAGGTGTTATTGAGCCATTTGTCCTTTCCCGCTCTGTGAGACAGGGTTGCCCTTTGAGTCCTCTCTTTTTTGCCCTTGCGACTCATCCAGTTCTTTCGATGTTATCTCATTTGGCAGCTTCTTCTCAGTTGATTGGATTGTCTCTTCCTTCTGGATAGCACTTCATTAGTCAATCCTTGGCTGATGACAGCTTTATGATTCTGCGTGCGGACAAGGATAATCTTCGTAAAGCATTAGATGTTTGGACTCTCTTTGGTCAGGCTTCTGGTCTTCGCATCAATGCTTTGAAATCAGCCATTCTCAGTTGCACGGAGTCGGATTTGCAGTCATTGGACTAGCAGGGAATGGTTGTTCCTGGTGGTTCCATTGTCAAGCATCTTGGGTACCCTTTGGGTGTTGATGTTCCGCCAAAGCAGCTACTAGAGTGGATTTCACAGAAACTGGCAGCTAAATTTCTGTATTGGAAGTCATAGACTTGGCCCTTCCATGTTTGCCTCAAAGTGGCTCAGACAATTATGTTGCCAATGCTCACATATTTCTTGCCATTGCTGCCTTGGACTACTACTTACATTGAATGCTCTTACTCAATATATTCGTTTCATGTTATGAAAGAAGGATTCCTTGCATGTAGGCATTTCATGGATTTCTTGGTCGCATGCATGTACCCCCAAACGCATGGGTGGTGGGGCTATCTTAGATGCTAAAACTCATATGCTGGCACTCCGTTGGCCTCTTTTTCGCGCCATCTGCTTGGATCATCACCCGTGGGTCGTTATAGCCCATTATTTTCTTGAGGATCACGGGCTTTTGCATGGTAACACCCAAATTCAGGGTTCTTGGTGGCATGTTCTTAATGCAGACTCTCGGTTTTCTAGTCCTTCCTCATCTTTGCTTGCCCATTTGGTATGTTCCTGGAGACTGGTCCTCCAGAAGGCTGAGTGGCATCCAGCGGAGGACCGCTTAGCTACTAACTCCTTTCAATTGTAATTGTTGGTAGTCTCGTAGTTACTTTCTTGGGAAGGCAAACATGAGCTTAGACTAAAATTTAACCGCATGGCACGTTTGGGCTTGACTTTAGTCGCAGATGCCACCCTTGCTAGTCGAAATGTGTTGATAGCGTTTCGTACAGCCAGGAGACTTTTTAGGATCCCTTGTGGATACAGGGATTTATGGGGACAGCTTTTGATGATGCTCTAGAACAGACAACCCTTTCCTTCCCTTGCTTCGGATCGTCCCTGGCAGGATTGGGAGCTTGCAGATCGGCTGAATTTAGAAAAGGCTTCAGCTAACCAAGTGTATCATCTTTTGATTAAAGATCATCAATGGCTGGTTACTAAAGCTAATACTCTATGGGGATTGCGTAAATCAAGGTCATGGTGGAGGGTAACTGTGATGGAGGCCTGGTTGAACAAGACACCTTTCAAATATAAGGTCTTTCTTTGGAGGGTGATGATTGGTGGTCTTCCGCTTGCTTCAGCCCTTTCCAAGCATTGCATCTCCAACGGCAATTGTTTCTTTTGCACCACTAGTGTGGAATCGGGTCGTCATCGATTTATTTCTTGCCCTCTCGCTAAGAAAATCTGGTCCTTCTTGTCAGCAGTTTGGCGAGCGGTGGTCGGTTTCTCACTACCCCCATTGGATTGGGTTTTTGTGCAGCCCAAATACCCCACACCGACACAGCCACATATGAAGATCTTGTTTCACTTTCTTAGATATTGGGGCTGTTGGCATAACTGGACCATTCGGAATGCTTTTCTTTTTTATTCCGTCTCCAATGTTCAGGGGCATATTGCTAGGCTTAAAGGTCTCTTACATTGGTAGATAGATCTTATTCGGCTGTCCGACTTGCTCCCTCGAGAGGACTTACTTCCCTGGCATATGGCAATTTCCTCTGCGTCTTTGCCATGACTTTTTGTAACTCTTTTGTCATTTAGTTCTTGTAGAGAGAGAGAGAGTTTTTGCACACGATGGCAAAAATCTATCGTGTATCTTGTAATCATGTAAACTTGTACTTTTTTTTCGTAATTAATACAATGACCTTTTACGAGAGAGAGAGAGAGAGAGAGAGAGAGAGAGAGAGAGAGAGAGAGAGAGAGAAGATTGCCATCGCTATTGTAACAATTGATAGGCCAACTGGAGACCCTGCAAGAGCTAGTGACATGCCTAGAAGAGACTACGATAATAAATGGCAGGAGTTTGAGGGCTATTTTAGCCAAGCAATGTCATATTTGAGGTGTTCCATCGGTGGAGACAACTTTCATATCTGTTTAGATAGGGCAATAGTTGATTTCTTTCATTTTCTCATTATGGAAGTTTGGATTTTCTCTCTCCTCAGAATTCTCTCTCATCCTCTAGCCTATTCTCGTCCATTAGCAATTTCCAGCAAAATCAGCCATTGGAGGTGGAGGTTTTGACTACTATTTGCTCTAACCCTAATTTATAGCAGAAATTAGTGTTTAATAACTACCTTTGGAAGCGTACTAAAAAATGAAGGCCTAGAGACTTGAATTTTAGTCATTGAAATTGGTGCAATTTCAAGGGATTCAAGTGGCCATTCAGCCATCAAATATTTGGGACTGAATTTCTTACTCAAGGAGCACAATTATAGGCTAATTATTTAGCAAACCAAGGGGCAAATTGGTTTGAAGGCTTGTTGGTCATTTATGATAGCAAGAGGCAATTGGAGAGCGAAGGAGATTTAGGGAATCTCATTGTATTCCATCCAGATTGCAATTTAAGATAAAGAAGTTTTCGAGCCAATAGGCTATTCACCAAGAAGTGAATTCTTCAAGGCCACAAGATGCTAATGACTAGCAAGGAGATGAAGAATATGACGACCAATTCAAGGCAGCATTTGATATTTTTGTTCAATTGGCCAAAGATTTATAGTTCGAGAGATTTTTAAATCCTCCAAAAGGGCTTGCAAGGGCAAGAAGAAGATGTCATCTTCAAAGGCCTTTGGGTAGTAAGAAGCTTCCAAAGGATAGCTAGCACATGCTAAAGATGGACTAGAGGTTGGGGATGAGTAAAGGCAAATGATACTAGTGGGATTGGATATTTAATGCAAGGCCACCTTGGTAGTACCAATCCAATGGGTTTTGGACAATGGAGTATGTATGCAATGATGGGGTAGGTAGGATAGGTTTAAGGTGGCATCATTTTTCATGCTATGGTGGGTCAGGGACTGAATACAGGAATGTATGTCACAACTCCTTATGGTATGAAGCAACCAATGCATGGTGTGCTAGGCTCAATATTCTAGTATGGCTTGTAATATGCATAACCCCATGTATGGCAGCATTAGCATGATACTTGGGGCACAAAGTGGCACGTTTGGTAATATATCTACACCCTAGGTGTTGGGCTCAAGAAATGAATATTGGTCATGCAAATGCATCTTTTGGTATTGGTCATGATGCAAATACAAAAAATGCACCCTTTTAGTAGCATTTAGTATATGATAACTTGATTTCCAAAGGGGCAGTAAAAGACAATGAAGAGGGTGGAAAAGGAGTGAAGTTTGAGTCCTTCAGTGATGCACAAGGTAGATTGAAAGCTTTGATATTATTAAATGTAGCCTACTCGGGAGAAAACTTCACCAAGTCCTCTAAGATTTGGAAGGCAGCCACTTTCTTGAAGGGAAATGCATTGTAGTGGTGGTCGCACTCTTAATGCAAGGTAGAGCATCATCAACATCGGTACAATTCAAGAGAATTTTTGCACTGAATTGGTTGACTAGTATATTTGAGGTGGACATCATGACAACTTGGAATAAGCTTGATGTAATGTAATGTAAGGATGTGGAGCAATATAATATAAAGTTTTAGGATGCCATGAAAGATCAATATACTGCTTATTCGGATTTTAGGAATGTATATGATTAGCTTTGCAATGGCTAGAGGCATGAGCACTTTGTGCTTAGAGATGGTTTTATGATTATATATAGATAACTGTGTTACAAAGCAGTTGAGACCTAGGGTGATCATTGAGAGTCACCTCCTCCTTATGCAAGGCATAGAGGCATTGATGCTATAGATAGAGCAATGGAGCATTTCTTTTATCGGCCTTCTTTGAGACATGATATTGAGTAGTTATAGGAGTAGTAGTTGCCTTTGGTAGAGTTTGCAAACAATAATACAGTGCATAGTTCCATTGGCAAAGCCCCATTTGAGATTGTGGAAGGTGGTAAGAAAGTGCCTTCTATTTTGCAAACAAAGGACAAGATCTTTGAGATTGATCGATGTGTAGAAAATACGGATGTTGAAACTAGCCTTCGTCCTCGGATAGAGTGGTAAATAACCTGATTAAGTACTAGTTACAAGCGTAAAATTCACATAAACTGAAAATGTACACTTTACCACTTTAATCTTAGATATTGAACACTCGGCTAGCCCCAAATTGGCGCCCTTGCAGTGTTTATTTATTTTACATTGCAATTGGAAGGAGTATAAGTGAAAACCTTTGATCTCCTCCGCTAATCCAAGTATCTCTTGTTGTTAAAACTGACATGCAAGCCTCCAAACCAATTTGCCCCTTGGTTTGCTTGGAAATTGGCCTTTACCTTACTCTTTGAAAGATAAATTCAACCCCAAATTTAATATTGGTTGGTTGGCCTCTTGAATCTTCATGAAATTTCCTAATTTTAGTTGTTGAAATTCAAGTTCAGGGCCCTCAATTCTGACCATGCATCCTAATGTGGCTGTCAAAACCTTAATTTCTACCCTAAATTAGGGCTTGTAGCAGAGATTGATTGAAATCTCTTCCTCGAATGGGTCCAACTAATGAAAAATGTTGAGATAACTTGAGAAATGGCTATGGAATGAGAGAGAATGCTATGGAGAGAGAAATTTCAAAGTTTCGTTGTGAGAAACATTGAAAAGCTACTGCTACCTTGCTCAAACAGCCATGGAAGTTGTGATGTACAGGTTAAGTCTAGTAAAAAGTCTCTCCTTGTTGTCTGACAGTCTCCTTCTCTCGCACAATGCTAAGATAGACTTTCATTAGCCCCTAAAAACGTTTTTTCCACTTGCATGGGCAAGTTTGTAAAGTGACAGCCTTATAATCCCATTTTTTAGCATTATCCAGCTTATTAAATAAATTTTCAGAATATTAATTTTGAAAATTAATTCAATGATTATTCTAGTGCTCAAAAAATTAATTTTACTAGCCAATAATTAAATTGGCTAGGCCAATTTGTCTTTCAAGTATCCTTGAGCAGTTATTGACCCTTAAACTGGCATTAATTAATTCATTAATGCCTAGTCTCTAATATCACCACTGACATTAGTGGCCAATAAATTGGTCTAGGCCAAAAACTCACATCGGGTACCACCTAGTACTTGTCAGGTATAACTTATTACAACTTTTGCCTTTGACTCTGTAATCAGCCTATCCTCTCGGATAGGGTGGTTTAACTTGATTAAGCACTTAATTACAGTAATCAACAAATGAACATAAGCTGAAGTGCTCACTTTACCTTCATAAACTTGCACAGTGGACACCCTGTTGGCCCCAAAATTGGTGCCCCTTGCGGTATTTCGTTAGCTTTCATTCAATTGGAAGGAGTACAACTCAAGATTCTTCAATCTCCTCCTGCTAACCAATTGCTCTTGCTGTCATAAATGACCATCAAGCCTTTTGGGTCATTTGCTCCTTGATTCACCCAGGACTTCTTCTCCAATTTGACCCTTGGCTGGCCAAATGCTGCCCCAAATCAATTCGGTATGGGTTGGCTTTTGAAATCTCTCGAGAATCTTCAATTATCAGTTGCTGATTTCAGTCCCTTGAGCCTTCAATCTCTGGCACGAATCCCAAGGTGGCTGCTAAACCCTAATTTCTGTTGTAAATTAGGGTTTATTGCAGAAATTACACATTAACCCACCAAAAATGTATGAGATCTTCTTCGAATGGCTAAGAATTGCTAAGAATGGCTGAGCATAGACTGAAGGAGGTGAGAGAATGCTGTAGAGAGAGAAAATTCTGAGATTTGTCACGAAGAACTAATCAAAATCAGCTGCTGCCCTGCTGTACCATCCCCAAACGGATGCACCAACAACAATAGGAGCATCAGAGACTGTGATCTCCAGGAGAAAGTGCATCAACAGCAATTGCCAGCTTCCCAAGGTCAAGAATATGCAATCTCCATCACCAAAATGGTCTCCAATGGTTGGGAAATGGCCCCAAAAGCTGGTAGCAACAGTCCAACAGCTCTTTCCAACAGCTCCAAAATGAAAAAACGAGATTTCCCTCTCCTTTCAGCCCTATTTAGCCTTTCCCTTACTTGCATGGGAAAGTTTTGCGGGAAAGTTTTACCAAGTGGCAGCTTTCTTAATCCATTTTCAACAATTTCTAGCCATTTAATTAATTTTTAGAATTAATTAATTCTGAAAATTAATTCAGCCCTTAATCCATGCCCAAAAAATTGACCTTGCCCATCCAAAAATTAATTGGCTAGGCCATTTGCAACCCAAAGTGGTCCCATGCATTAATTGACCCTTGGACAAGCATTAATCCATTAATTAATGCCTAGTTCCTAGTGTCACCATTGACACTTAATGGCCAATTAATGGTCCTAGGGACAAACTGACACCAAAATTCACCTAGAATCTAATAAGTGTAACTTGTTACAACTTTTGCCTTTGACACCCATCTTTTTCACAGGGTCCTTGGGCCTTCAATTGTAAAAAAGTAGCTTGCACCTCACATGTGCATATTTTAATTGCACATTTGATTAATCCTTTAATCAAATGTCAATTAAACTTAAGCAAAGTATCAAATTTTCACATCCTCGTGACAGACACCCACTACATCCTTGGGGCCCTTGGCTGTTACCATGAAATAACTGCCATGTGTATTACATGTGCTAAACAATCTTGCATATTTGATTAATAAGTTAATCAAATGTTATCAGCAAGATTAAAGCATCTTAAAATTTCACATCCCCATGGCAGACCTCCCCCTTGAAATCCCTGCAATCATCCTTCATTACATTGCATTGTGCCAAAGGAAAAGCATAGTGCAGTGGAATTTCCATAAGGCATCATAGTCACAACATTGGGCATTGTTGTCCAACCATGCTACATGCCCCAAACCTATGGAAAATTTTCAGCCAACATATACATAACATAAAACTGAAAATCAATCTAGAACTGTTGCTAGAAACTCATTGGATACATCCATACTCATGTTTCTCAACTGTTTTGACTATCAACCATAGAAAAGCATCAATTCAACATAAACCATGGCTGAAACTATCAATGGCATTTACTAACATGCTGTTGTCCATGAAACCAGCTGTAAACCATTGAAGACTGAGCATAATCTGATCATAAACTGATCACTTGGTGATCTGATAATTGATCATAAACTGCTGTAAATGTGACCCCAAACTGATCACAAACTCATTGTGAAAACTGATCAACAATCAATGCAAAAACTGATCCCAAAAGTGACCATAAATGGTTCTCAAACTAAGCTGAAACTGATCAGAATTTGTCTCAAAATTGAGGCAAAATTCATGCCAAACTGATCATAAGCTGATGCAAAAGTATAGTTTTAGTGCCCGGGTGAAACTCATACTCATATGTATATATCTCACATTGACTAGTACACTGAGTAGTGACCTCATGGCAGACATATTGTCAGCATAATACCTTGGATGCATATTGAATGCATCCGAGATCTACTATATATGAGAGCTGTTTGCAAATGGTGGAGTGGAAGTGCTACCTTCCCCTTGAGCATCAGGCAATGCTCTGGACCCTTGCTTTACTGAACTTGACCAAGCTAAAGTTGGCTCTAGTTGAAATGCATCTCGGTAAAGTTGCAACAATTGAGGATGGTCTACCAAGTCATCCTCTTCCATTCACTTTGCATCTATTGGTGAGATAATGCTGAAACTTCACTAAGAAGCATATAAAAACTTTACCTCTTAACTTTATTTACCTCAAGCTTCCACTAGGTTGTAGACCTTTCTTCTCCTTAAGCATTGCGATGCTTTATACTTTCACATTGCTGCAATTCCAACTTAACAAATGTGCAACATTGCATCCACATGACTAGCCCCTCATGTATATCTAACATGCTAGGAGCACCAAATGCATTAGGAAACATTCTTGTTTGCATACTTTGGACCATTGCAATGTAACTGTGTATGGGAATTCGCATACTACCAGCTATACCAAGATACATTTTCCCATACATTGCATGCATCACTAGTTGCATTTTTCCTCATAACTAACACTATACGGAGCATTTGCATGACCAACATTTAGCATCATGAGTCCCAAACACAATGGATTGCATATATGCATTGCCAAACTTGCCACTTTGTGCCCAAGTATCATGACAATATTGTTATACATGGGGTTATGCATATTACCAACCATACTCGGATACACTAGGCTTTGCACACCACGCATTGGTTGCTTAATACCGTAAGGAGTTGTGCTATACGTCCCTATATGTGGTTCCAAGCCCACCATAGCATAGAAACTAGTGTCACCACCAAAGTATCATGGCCATTGGTTGCCCCATCATTTAATGCATGCCCTACTAGCCAAAAAGCATTGGATTGGCACTTCCAAGTTGACCTTGGATATGCATCGATTGCTCCACTGGCATCATTTGCTTATGTTCACTATCCACGCTTGGAACATCACGTTGTTGTATTGTCTCTGCCTTTGGTGCATCTTCCTATTTCGAAGCTCTTGAAGACGATTTCCTCTTATTGTCTTTGTTTCCCTCCTTTAAGGATTCAAAAAGCGCATAAACTGAGGATCATTTGCCGATTGCATAAACATTTTAGTTGCTCTTTCACGATCTTTAAATCCTCCATCCACTTGATTCTCTTCAAGTTGGTATGAAGATACGCGAGTCGGTGGGTTGCTATATAATATATTCCTGATTCTCCCGTCCATCTCTGTTCCGCATACAGAGGTGAAGGATTATAGATCCGGTCCAGAATATTCATCATGCCTAGCCTTTGTTGATAATCCGAAGCACGCATTGCAGCCATAAACATAACCTGGAACACCAAGAATTTGTTCCATGCTTCGTGACTCTGCAACCCAACATCCATAAGTGAGTCAGGAAATGTTTTCAACAGAAAACACTGCTCTATTCCACTCACCTTCCCTTGGCTGTCCCCTTATTCCCTTTACTTTCCTCCATTAAGTTCCTTTGTAAATCTTAGATCCTGTTGGTTCGCTCTGATACCAACTGTAACGTGCCTGCTTGTCCGCTTGCGGAACACGTCTTAGCAGCCCATCGGGAGGAGTGTCTAGAAGGCTTTGCCTGGCACTCGCAGGGAATGACACAGGGTTTGCGATCTAGGTTTTCCCGAGTCTGCCCCGAATGGAAGTGTCCAGCCATTCCCAAACCGGTCATTAAATTCCTCTCTCTTGTTGATCGTCAACTTCTAAAGGCCTAGAAGGACTCACATTACCAACATTATCAGCTTGCTGTCCATGTTGCATGCCTTGCCCAAGATCAGACATTGCATTTTTCCCAACACTTTTGTGAATTTTCAGATTGAGAGGTATCATCCTTGCTTGATCCCATCTCACTATCTGAATACATTCTTATTGCAATGCTCATTTGAATACAATGTCAGCATTAGAACAAAGCGTCTGACCTTCAATCAGATGTCTCAGGTCCACCAAGTCAAGGGAATTGATAGTATCCTAGCGATGGAACCATGTAACCAGTCTTTCTCCTCAGATAGAGTGGTAAATAACCTGATTAAGTACTAATTACAACAAGCACAAAATTCACATAAACTGAAAATGCACGCTTTACCACTTTAATATTGAACATTGGACACTCGGTTGGCTCCAAATTGGCTTCCCTTGTGGTATTCCTTTATCTTATATTGCTAATGGAAGGAGTACAACTAAGATTCTTTGATCTCCCCTGCTAATCCAAGTGCCTCTTGCTGTCAAAACTGACTAGTAAGCTTCCAAACCAATTTGCCCCTTGGTTTGCTTGGGAATTGGCCTTTACCTTGCTTCTTGAAAGACAAATTTAGCCCCAAATTTGATATTGGTTGGTTAGCCTCTTGAATCTCCATGAAATTTCCTAATTTTAGGTGTTGAAATTCAAGTTTTGGGCCCTTAATTTTGAGCACGTATCTCGATGCGGCCGTCAAAACCCTAATTTCTGCTATGAATTAGGGTTTATAGTAGAGATTGACTAAAATCTTTTCCTCGGATGGCTCAAAATACTGAAAAATGCTGAGATAACTTGAAACATAGTTGGGGAATGCGAGAGAATGCTGTGGAGAGAGAAAATTTAGAGTTTCACTGTGAGAAATACCCAAAAGCTACTGCTGCCCTGCTCAAACAACGATGGAAGCTGTGACCTAGAACTTAAGACCACCACAAAGATTGCTGCTCGCTCCTATATGCTGTCATCTACATCAAAAGGACCTTGGGCTACTATCACCTACTTCTTGAGGGCTCCAAATTGCTATCATGTGCTATAGGATTGATCCCTGGTGGTTGCAAATTGTATAACTAGTCTCTCCTTGTTGTCTAACAGTCTCCTCCTCTCTCACAATGCTAGAATAGACTTCCACCAGCCCCTAAAAACGTTTTTTCCACTTACATGGGCAAGTTTTGCTAAGTGGCAGCCTTTTAATCTCATTTTTTAGCATTATCCAAGTTATTAAATTAATTTTTAAATATTAATTTTGAAAAGTAATTTAATAATTATTCTAGTGCTCAAAAAATTAATTTCACTAGCCAATAAGTAAATTGGCTAGGCCAATTTGTCTTTTAAGTATCCTTGAGCAGTTATTGCCCCTTAGACTGACATTAATTAATTAATTAATTAATGCCTAGTCTCTAATGTCACCATTGACATTAGTGGCCAATAAATTGGTCTAGGCCAAAAACTCACATCGGGTACCACGTAGTACTTGCTAAGTATAACTTATGACAACTTTTTCCTTTGACACCCACTACATCCTTGGGGTCCTTGGCTTGTTACCATGAAATAACTGCCATGTGTATCACATGTGCTAAACAACCTTGCACCTTTGATTAATAAGTTAATCAAATGTTATCAGCAAGATTAAAGCATCTTAAAATTTCACATCCTTGTGACAGATGCAACCTATACAAAGATTAAGTATGCTCTTTAGAGGTCTCAAGAGAGACAAAAGACGGCAACTAATTGCCATAGATGTGCTTTACAGCTTACAAAGGGTGATTATGTATTGTTATGTTTTGAAAAGGCAAGCCTGAAAAATATGAAAGGTAGAGAGAGGTTGTATCCAAAGTTGAGTATGAGAATATATAGGGCTTTTAGGTGTGAAAGAGGATCAACAATGTTGCTTATAGGCTGAAACTACCTCAACATTGGCAGGTACACATTGCCTTTCATGTGAGCTTGTTGATGTCTTTCATGGTGATGTGCTTGAGGATGTATGTGCTGAAATTTAGCTAGAGGTTGAGGAGCTAGATGAGATTTTGGTACCTAAGAAAATTTTGGCACATAAAGAGAGAAATGTGAGAGTTAAAGTTTCCAAAAGGAATTTGGTAAAGTTTTAGAACTATTCACCAATGGATGCTAAGTGGATGGAAGAGTATGACTTGGCAGATCATTCTCAGTTGTTGTAGCCCTATGTGGAGACTTATCAGTTAAAGCGGGTTTTGGATTGGGTTGAATTAAGTTCAGTAGAGCAGGGGTCCAGGGCATTGCTTGATGCTCAAGGAGGTGGCATCACTTTCACTCTTCTAGTTATGGATAGCTCTTGTGTATAGTGGATGTCGGATATATTCAGTACGTATCCAGGGTACTATGTTGATAGTATGTCTGCCATGAGGTTACCATTCTGTGTACTAGTCACTATAGTTGGTTTGTTGATTAGCATTTGATTGAAAGTTAATCAAATGTGCAAAGGTGACTTGCACATGTGAAGGGCACGTTAATTATTTCATCATGCAAGACCTAGAACCTTGAGATATTAGTTGGTGCCAAAGGAAAAAGTTGTAATAAGTTATGTTTGAGAGGCACTAGGTGGTACCTAGTGTTAAACTTGACGAATTTACTAGCCACTAATGCCAGTGGTAACATTAGAGACTAAGCATTAGTTAATTAATTAATGCTGGTCTAAGGGTTAATAACTACTTAGGGAATTTAATTATTGGTTGGTGGAATTATTTTTATGGGCACTAAAATAATTATTAAATATATTTTTAAATTCAATATTCTGAAAAATAATTTAATATGTTGAATAATATTGGAAAATGGGATTAGAATGCTGGCACTTGGCAAAACTTGCCGGAAAAAACATTCTTGAGGCAGAGAGAGAAAGAGAGGGCTTCATTTCGACCTTGTGCAAGCATAGAGAGAGAGAGAGAGAGAAAGAGAAGGCTGCTCCTGTAACAATTGACAAGCCTTTTCTAGCCAATAGGAGACCCTCCAAGAGCTGGTGGCATGCCCAAAAGGGAGTAGGTGACAGCAATTTGAGGGTTGTTTTAGCCAAGCAACATTATATTCAAGGTGTTCCATCAGTGGAGATAGCTTTTATGGCTGTCTAGATAGGGCAACACTTGATTTCTTCCATTTTCTCGTGATAGAAGCTTGAATTTTCTCTCCTCAAAATTCTCTTTTATCCTTTGGCCTATTCTCATATTTCCTTAGCAATTTCTAGTAAAATCAGCCATTGGAGGTGGAGATTTCGACTAATCTCTGCTGCAAATACTAATCTATAGCAAAAATTAGGATTTAACAACCACCTCGAGAAGCGTGCTGAGGAATTTAAGGCCTAGAGATTTGAATTTCAGTCATTGAAATTGGGGCAATTTCAGGAGATTTAAGTGGCTATTTAGCCAGCAAACACTTAGGGCTGAATTTCTTAACCAAAGAGTACAATTTAAGGCCAATCCCCAGCAAACCAACGGGCAAATTGGAGAGTGAAGGAGATTCAAGGAATCTCATTGTATTCCATCCAAATTGCAATTCAAGATAAACAAATATCGCAAGGGGTGCCAGTTTCGAGGCCAATCTTATCCAAGCCGCTTCATCTGTTCTTTTCTTGTACAGTTGTTTTCTTAATGTGACTGATCATCATGGCAGAGCTCAAAACCACTTAATCAAGAAACATTAGTACCACAACTACATGGAGTTAGCGAGTCACATGAGGTTGCAGTTGGTCCATGATCACTACTAGAGGCTCCAATGAAGCCCTATGCACATCTACGACCAGTGCCTTGCTATCGATTTTCCTTAGTCCAAACATTTTCTCTTAGAGATAGAGTAACAACCCTAGAGGCGTCTTCTCTAGTTTGTGAACAGGTTGGAGACTGCCTCTTCATTCACATCTTCAAGGACACCATTTAGGTGGCTATTGTTGGCATCCTAGCCAGGGTTACTTGAGTGGTATCCATGGGAAAGGGGTGTTTTAGACTCTAGCTCAACTCACCCAAGTAGATGGAGGTAGCACTCAAAACAATCCACTTGACATTACGTCTTCAATGGCACACTTTGACAGACAAGCCGAGGATCAAGATTAATTACTTGGGGATGGCACCAACAATACTATTTTGTTTCTAGGCCTTGATGAGTACTTCACTCCATACGTGTCTTCGATCGGTAGTGCCTTTGACCATGTGATATAGACATGACTTTTGTTGTTACAGTCTTCGAGACGCCCACATTGTTAACCATGTGTTAGGGTGGTGACCACAAAGTCTCTACATATTATCCCTCAGACCATCAAGATTCTCTCCACCCATGGCGGCTTTTGTATGTAGCCGGGTCTCATATATAAGACTCCCTAGTTAGTGCTTAGGGTGGTGACCACAAAGTCTCTACATATTATCCCTCAGACCATCAAGATTCTCTCCACCCATGGCGGCTTTTGTATGTAGCCGGGTCTCATATATAAGACTCCCTAGTTAGTGCTTTGCGTGCAAGATGGTTGATGATTGAATATCCAGTAGTAGAATGCCCCATCAAACAACAATAGCTTGCACCCTTGGGGATGAGAGAGGTGGTAGACTGTGACTTTGAAGAAGTGAGGTAGAGTACCAGAGATGGTGGCAATGCTAGATAGAGGAGAAGGTAGTGAAACCAGTCTTCGTCCTTGGATAGGGTGGTAAATAATTTGATTAAGCACTAATTACAATAAGTAAATAAATCACATAAACTGAAATGCACACTTAACTACTTTAATCTTGGACATTGGATAGCCTATTGGCACCAAAACTAGTGCACCTTGTGGTATTTCTTTAGCTTTTATTGCAAATGGATGGAGTATAACTGAGATTCTCTCATCTACTCTGCTAATCCAAGTGCCTCTTGCTATTAAGCCCTAAATTTGATATATGCTAGCCTCTTGAATCTCCCTAAAATTCCTTAATTTCAGATGTTGGAATTCAAGTGCTAGACTCTTAATTTTGAGCATGCAACTTGAGGTGGCTGTTAAAACCCTAATTTCTGTTGTAGGGTTTACAATAGAGATTGATTGTGATGGAGCCTGACGGAGCTTGAATAAGTGAGCTGAGAGTGAATGCGTTGGATAACACAGAGTAGAGAGCAGTAGAGAGGAGAGTGAGCACGACACACTTGATGTTCGGTACAAAGATGAGTGTATCACTTTTTAGGTTTTGATAATATATATAAAGTACAAAAGTATAAGGGTGTGTTACCCGAACACTAAAAAAGGCACAATGAGCCTTTATTCCCAACAACCTCCCACCTAAAGGCAACATACTTGAAGGTAGAGAAAAGAATAAGCTAAGTCTATGTATGTACAAAGCTGAAGGACATATATACTATCCAACCCCCATCATCTGGTGGAAACGAGGAAACCACTCGGCTGGAAGACCCTTCGTGAGAAGGTCTGTAGGGTTATCATATGTGTATACCTTGACAAGCTCAATGCCTTTGGTGTCAAGTACATCCCTGATAAAGTGATACTTCACCTGTATGTGCTTTGTCTTTGCGTGAAAGATAGGATTCTATGCTAGCATGATAGCACTTTGACTGTCATAGTGGAGGAAAGGAACCTTTGTAATACCAGGCTCTCTCACCAAACGCGAAAGCCATAAAGCCTCTTTGCATGCCTCAGTGGCAGCCACATATTCTACCTTTGTAGTAGACAATGCAACACACTTTTGTAGCCTAGATATCCAAGAGATTGCTCCTTGTGTGAACATGAACACATATCCTGAAGTAGACTTCGTGCAGTCAGGATGACCAGCATAGTCTACATTCGTGAAACCAACAACATATGACTTCCACTTACCAAAACAGATACACAAATCCTTTGTGCCCTTAAGGTATCTCATGATACGCTTCATTGCTTCTCAATGCTTTTTGCTAGGATATGCCATGTATCTACTATCTCTCCCACTGCAAATGCAATGTGAGGACGTGTAGCAATCATAGCATACATCAAGCTACCAGCATCTGAAGCATAGGGTAGCTTGGCCGTCTCAGCCTTTCCATCATCTGATGTTAGGCTGTCATCTGCACTAAGTTTCCTATATGGAGGCAATGGTATACTGATGGCTTTCCCCCTCTCCATATTGAAACGCTGTAGAACTTCCGTGGCATACTCTTGCTGTGACAGATAAAGAAGACTCTTTGATGTGTCTTTGAGTATATGCATGCCAAGAATGTGATTAGCCTCGCGAAGATCTTTTATATCAAAGCTATTGTGTAAAGTCTGCTTCAAGGAGTCTAAGGCATGAACATCCTTGCGTGCAATTAGCATGTCATCCACATGCAAAACCAAGAGAATAAGGCTGCCATCTGCTGCCTTCTTGGTGTATAAGCAGTGATGAACTTTGAGAGCGATGAAATCCCTGAGATTGCATAAATGTATCAAATTTATGATTCCATTCTCGTGGTGCCTGCTTTAGCCCATACAAACTCTTGTGGAGTTTACATATCATGTGCTCTTTTCCCTTTGCAGTAAAACCTTCAGGGTGCTGCATATAGATCTCCTCATGCAGATCACCATGTAAGAAGGTGGTTTTTATATCCATTTGTATGAGTTTCATGTCTTCAGATGCAACCAAGCCCAAGATGGTTCGCAAAGTAGTCATTTTGACTACAGGAGAAAAGATTTTATCAAAATCAATTCCATGTTCTTGCTGGTACCCTTTAGCAACCAAGCGTGCCTTGTACTTTGGCAAAGAACCAGAAGTGACTTTCATTTTGTAAACCCATTTGTAGGATAGCACTTTTTGTCCTTTTGGCAAATGTACCAGATCCCAAGTGCCATTCTTCACGAGGGATTCCATCTCTGATAGCATTGCTTTGTGCCATTTCTTACTATCCTGTCTGTCCATTGCTTCCTGGAAGCATGACGGTTCACCACAATCTTTTAACATGACATAATCAGCCACATGGTTTACACCAAGAACAAATCTATCTGGATGTTTTTGCACTCTGGTCGACCTACGGACCTAGTGGTCAAGATTTGCTGGCTGTTCAGTCTGCAAATCTGCATTAACAGCTTGTTGTTTTGCAGGTTCAACATAATCATTCCTTGCATTTTTAGGGACATTTACAGCAGGTATTTTCTGCTGTCTAACATGCATTCTTTGCTGTCCTATTGGTATATCCTCTCGGAATACAACCCTCTGACCTCCTGTGTTCTTTTGGGCTGTTTGTGCATGCAATCTTCCTAGAAGATAACATCATTGCTGCATACTACTTTTCTTTTCTCGGGATTCCATAATCGATACCCCATCTCACCTTCATCACCATATCTTAGGAAAATACATTCACAGGACTTTGGCTCAAGTTTGTTGCATTCTTTCTTGTGAATGTGCGCAAATGCCTCGCAGCCAAATACTCTCAAGTGAGCATACAAAGGTGGCTTGCCCGACCACTCATCTTGAGGGACCTCCCAACCCCCCCCCCTCCCTCCCCCCCCCTTCAAGACCTATTTGGTAATTGATTAATTAAGTGTATGGTTGTCATAACAACCTCTGCCCAAAATCCATGGGGTAAAGTAGCATGTGACAACATTGTACGGACCTTGTCTTGAATGGTCCTATTCATACGCTCTGTAACACCATTTTGGGGCAGATTATGAGGGGCAGTGAGCTCCCTTTTAATCTCTTTTCTTTCAAAAATGTTTTGAAAGGCTTTGAACACATATTTCCCACCATTATCAGAGTAAAGGCATTTTAATGTCTTGTTGGTTTGATTTTCAGCGAGTGCTAGGAATTTTTTAAATTTATCCAAAGGTTTTGTCTTTGCGACGGATTGGATAAACCCATACTTTGCGTGTGGCATCATCAACAAAGGTAATTAAATACTTTCTCCCCCCTAAAGATAATCTTGGCATTTAACATACATCTAAATGTACCAACTCTAAGGGTGGAGACTTTAGAGAAAGAGATTTTTTGTGTGACGTTTGAGCATGTTTACCATAAATACAATGATCGCACTGTTCAAAATCAGCATATCTCAAAGACGGTAAATAACCCAAACAAGAGAGTACTTTCATTCCAGATTGACTCATTTATCCCAACCAGCTCTGCCACAAAGAAACACTTGGCTGCTCAGTTATGGCGACTACATGGTCACGCGCACTAGATTCATGCAAATCATACAAGGTGTCACTTTTGGATCCCTTTGCAACAATGCGAGAGCCCTTATAGATTTTCCATTTACTATCCCTAACGGTGGTGTGATAGCCTTTATCATCTAGTTGCCTTGTGCTTATCAAGCTCTTCTTGAGTTGAGGTACATGTCTCACATTATGCAAAACAAACACGGAGCCATGCTAAAATTCCAGTTTCACACTGCCAATGCCTACAATTTTACATGCATAGTTATCCCCCAAGTGGACAACGCCATGTACACCGCCATTGTAGTCAGTGAACCACTCATGATGTGGTGTGACGTGAAAGGACGCACCTGAATCAAGTATCCAAGTGTGCATATCATCCTCAAAATCTGCAATCAATGCATGTGCACTCAAATAAGAAGCAAGAAGTACATCACCATCACTGTGAGTATCATGAGTGACTACATTAATCTCTTCTATTTTCACTTTGCTCTTCCAAGTGTGCATATCATCCTCAAAATCTGCAATCAATGCATGTGCACTCAAAGGTGGCTGTCCTTGTTTTCAGCCTTGTTGGCTTTAGTGTTTTTGTTTTTGCCTTTCTCTTTCTTCAATTGAAAACAATCCCATTTGTGGTGCCCTTCTTTGCCACAATGATGGCACTCCACATTTTTTCCACGAGATTTGCTGCGTGTTCTATTGTCAGAATTGCCCTTGTACTGAAATCTGCCTCTAGTATGTAATGCATTAGAAGACTTTTTTGCTGAGTTATTCTACCTATTGAGTTCTTCCATTAGCAAAGAACTCTCCACATCAAAGTATAGCGCTGAGCATTGGAATTACTCAAAGCTATTCTGAAAGTATCCCAGCTTTCAGGCAAAGTACATAGCAACAAAGTAGCCTTGAACTCTTCATCAATATGGAAATCCAAAGCAATCAGTTGACTGAAAATTAAGTTAAACTTGTTCAAATGTACAAACATGGCTGTGCCTTCTTTCATGCGAAAGTCCATTAAATTTTTCAGCCAATAAACCTTGTTGGCTGCACTTTTTTGAGCATACAATTCTTCAAGTCTTTGCCACATTGCATATGTTGAATTCAGCTTCTCAATGTTAAATAGCAAGTTGTTTGACATTGAGAGCTCAATGATAGAGCGAGCAAGCTCGTGCAAGTCATCCCACTCGTCTTGTTCCATGTTTGCTGGCCTTTGTTTTGATGGGCTTTACATGTTTCTTCTGCACCAAGACATTGTAGCATTGTTTTTGCCAAATTGCAAAATTATGTGCACCCTCAAGCTTCTTAATGTGCAAAAGATTACTACTCTTCATGTTTCCAGACATTATTTGTAGTCCCAAATTGACTAACTAGTCACCAAAGGTAGGCCCAAATGTGACACAAGTAACCATGGTACATGAAAGTACCAATTAACAGTGAGAAAATCCCAAGATTGCAGAAATTTCAGATCTGCAAATAGATTTTCATAGTTAAGAGGATGTCTTTTGCTACTCTCCTCAAGCAATTACTGACACATTTAGAGACCAAGTCACCAGCTACATGTGAAATCCCCAAAATTTCACTGCAATTTCTGCTCGAAAGGCATTCCTGGGCACAAATTTGACAATTTTGATCAAAAGCCTCAAATTTTTAGAGGAAATCCGTCCAGATTGCATCAATACATGTACCCCAGTGCATATATTAGGCAATTCTTGCACAAATTGATGAAATTCTACAAAATCCCTAATTTTCTCATGTCCGGTGTGCACAAATTTCAGTGAAATTAATTTTTTTTTTACTAAAATGTGAAAAGCCCCAAAATTTCCCAGGAAAATGTGCACTAATTTTGCAATTTTTGAGTCAGATTGTCCAGTCCTGCATCAAAGTCCCCAAATCCAATAAAAGCCCTATAATTTTTCAGGTCAAGCTTGCACACTCTGCGTGTGTGTGCAAACACCCAATTGTGGGAGAGGAACAAATTTGAAATATTAAAAAAAAAGACAGAGATTTGACTTTAGATTCGTGACCCATGGCCCATTTGGTCACGGCTGACCTGTCGCATCAGTTGCAGCCCATCGCAACCTGTCCTGTCTGAGCTTTTCGCAGCCCCCGTCACTTGTGTTTAACTGTCTGACATTGCCTGCTCGTCACGTGTCGCTTGGTCATCTACTCATTATGCCTCTCTATTGTCGAAGTCTTGTCCGTTGGTCCGACTGCCTCCTTCAAGTAGTTGATTGTTGACTCTGACCTGCACATGCTGAACACTGACTACTGATGCTGACACCTCTCACTTGAGGTTGCCTGACTAGCCTGTGCCTGCCTTCCAGCTTCGAGAAGTGTGCACTCCTTGTGCTCTGATACCAGTTTGATGGAGCTTGACAGAATTGGAATAAGTGAGTTCAGAGTGAATGCGTCGAATAACACACAGAGAGAGTAGAGAGCAGTAGAGAGGAGATTGTCCAGTTTTGCATCAAAGTCCCCAAATCCGACAAAAGCCCTAATTTTTCAGGTCAAGCTTGCACACTGTGCGTGTGTGCGCGAACACCCAGTTGTGGGAGAGGAACAAATTTGAAATATTAAAAAAAAAGACAGATTTGACTTTAGATTCGTGACCCATGTCCCATTTGGTCACGGCTGACCTGTTGCATCAATTGCTGCCCGTCGCAGCCTGTCCTGTTGGAGCCTTTCGCAGCCCCTGTCGCCTGCGCTGAACCGTCTGACTTCGCCTGCTCGTCTCGTGCCGCTTGGTCACCATTACGCCTCTCGATTGTCGAAGTCTTGCCCATTGGTCTGACTGCCTCCTTCAGGTAGTCGACTGTTGACTCTGACCTACACCTGCTGAACACTGACTGTTGATGCCGACACCTCTCACTTGAGGTTGCCTGACTAGCCTGTGCCTATTGTCCAGCTTCGAGAAGTGTGCACTCCTTGTGCTCTGATACCAGTTTGATGGAGCTTGACAGAATTGGAATAAGTGAGCTGAGAGTGAACGCGTCGAATAACACACACACAGAGTAGAGAGCAGTAGAGAGGAGAGTGAGCACGACACACTTGATGTTCGGTACAAAGACGAGTGTACCACTTTTTAGGTTTTGATAATATATATAAAGTAAAAAGTGTAAGGGTGCGTTGACACCCGAACACTGTAAAAGGCACTGTGAGCCTTTATTCCCAACAGATTGAAATCTCTTCCTTTGATGACTCAAACTGTTGGGAAATGCTAAGATAGCTTGAGAGATGGCTAGAGGATGAGAGAGAATGCTGAAGAGAGAAATTTCCGAGTTTTATTGTGAGAAAGATTGAATTGCTGCTGCCTTGCTCAAACAGCCCATGGAAGTTGTCAGTGGACAGATTAGGACCAACAGAAAGGTTGTTGCCTCCTCCTACATGCTGTCACCTGTACCAGTAAAACCCTGGGTTGCTATCACTTGCACTTGAGGGTCTCCAAACTGTTGTCACCTATTGTAGGATTGGTCCCTTGTGACTGCAAATCACATCAACAATATCTCCTTGCTCTCTAGCAACCTCCTCTCTCACAATGGTTGGAATAGACTTCTACTAGCCTTCTAATCCCATTTTTTAGCATTATCTAGTTATAATTATTCAAGTGCCTTGAAAAATAATTCCACTAGCCAATAATAAATTGGCCAAGTCAATTTGTCTTTTGAGTATCTTTGAGTAGTTATTAGCCCTTAGACCAACATTAATTAATTAATTAGTCTCTAATCACCATTGACATTAGTGGCCAATAAATTGGTCTAGGCCAAAATCTAACACTAGGTGTTGCCTTGAACCTATTAGACATAACTTATTACAACTTTTGCTTTTGGCACCAACTGATATCCGGGGTCCTGGCTCCCATACAGTGAAATAATGAACTTGCACCTCACATGTGCAAGTTACATTTGCGCATTTGATAACTTTTAATTCAATGCTAAGCAAAAGAATAACCTTTCATGTCCTTGTGGCAGATAGTTCCAATGACAACATGAACATATAGATGATAGAGGAGATAGGGGAAGAGGGGCCTAGAGCAATAGAGACGGGCAAAGTGATAACGGAGAGTGGTCAAAGACCTTCGATTGACAACGCTTTTGGTGCCACTTGAGCCTCTTACAACCTCTCTAGACACTCCTTTGGCCACCTCTCAGTCAAAAATTCCACAATCCCAATTAGTAGCAGCCCCTCAAATGGAGGTGGTGTCATAGTAGTTAGAAACATAAAGAATGTTTAGAAACATGTATCATAAGTTTCTTTCTAGAGGGGGCAAAATAAGAAACATAGGGTTTTTTAGTAAGGGATTTTAAACAGCTTTAAGCTAGGGAAAGAGGCTTTAAATATTTGTGGAACTTTCTCTTGGACAAAAAAGGGTCGATTGAGCATAAGTGACAATACATAAGAGTCAATTGAGCATAACATGTTTGCCATCCATTATTGATTTATGTCAAGGTTTAGTCTTTAGACAAGCAAGCCATACTATGATTCAAATCTTAGGCATCAATACATATCACACAAAGAAAATCGAAGTGAACATGTGCAATGTGAAATGGGCCAAGCTGCAACATCATTATTATCATTCTAAAACAAGATGACAAAGTATCAAAATTCAAAATGAAGCACAATGCATCATGAGTACCTCATAAATGAGACTAGAGTCTCGAGACAAGAATAGTTACTAGAGTGACATAGTCCAATAACTAAACAAAATGCCAAAAAAGTAAGTCTCTCATCCGAAATCCTAAGACCTCATGAGTCACTACTCAAGCTCATCATCATCATCACCATCATCGTCACTGTGGGGTTCTCCATCCTATGCTTATCCCCCTCATTGACAGTCCACATTGTGCAACATCTTCGGAAAGTTGGGCTTCACTTCAAAAATAACCTCACATTTTTACTCTCAGAAATCTTTGTTATGTTTCTAAAAGTTTCAGCTTTCTAAACTAAGGAAGCATGTTTCTTTGCTGCTATGGGTGGCATAGCCCTGTGCCTTAGGAGGCAGTATCAGCAGTCCCCCTAGGAGATGCTGTGGGCTGCAGCTGTGCTGACGTCTCCAGCACCCTTTCATCATTAGACTGAGCCCTCAGAGCTGATTCCTCCATAGGTCCCTGACACCTAGCAAGCAGGGGACATAGAGGTTAATCAAGAGATGAGGAGATGGATGACTCAGATGCATACTGTGCGGACTCTTCCCCCTTGCATCCAGCACTAGAGCTAGTAGAGAGGAGATTTGAGAGGGTGTATGCTAGGAGACAACAGAGGCATGCATGGACTGCAGAACCATGCTGGTCTGAGCCTTGGAACAAACTTCTGTTAGGGATGCTTCAGTTTGTTACACTTAACATGGAGGACCATGGCATCTCTGCATTAAGAGATTTGTTTCATGTGGCCTCCACCAGCTACCACCTACTTCAGTTGAAGACAAGAGGAGGCAGCCTCTTCTCTTAAGTCACTAATTGTGATCAGAGTAAGGCCATACTCTTGGACAGAGGGCTTATTGTGGGGCAGGTTCTCTACACAAGTTGTTGCCTTAGTGAGACTAACTAGCATTTCAGGAGTTGGCACAGGAGATTCAGAGCTAGAGACTATAAGGTCTCAGGGGCATTAGAGCTGTGATTGAGGCCATGACAAAGGGAGTACCTCCTGACTAGAGAGCGAACACAAGCGCTTCTCAAACCTGAGTTGGTCCCTTCTCCAAAGGGGACATCCAAGTCCTCTTTGGAGAATGTTCACTTTTATGGCAGAGGATGGCCTCCAGCGAGAGGACTTGGACCGGGGACTTGGACCGGAAGTGGTTCACAAGATGTTCTCGAAAGAGGATTGGAGTAGTGGTGCATTGCAAAAGGAAGTGGTACACTCATTTGGGTCCAGCTATCTACCTCCTGGATGGATCGAGACACTGGGCTTATCTGTGGAGGCCCCTTAAGAGATTACAGTGGGATCCAAGATAGTGGGTGTGGAGGGCTGTAGTGTGGGTCATAGACGGAGGTTCAGCATGTGGATTGCAAAAGGAAGTGGTACACTCATTTGGATCCAGCTATCTACCTCCTAGATGGATCGAGACACTGGGCTTATCTGGGGAGGCCCCTTAAGAGATTACAGTGGGATCCAAGATAGTGGGTGTGGAGGGCTGTAGTGTGGGTCATAGACGGAGGTTCAGCATGTGGATATGAGGATTTTCAGGGGAGCGTTTCTCTTTTCCGTCTCTTTTCTCATCATTGGACAACATACCCACTCCAAATTGCTCGTAGGCACAGTGGACCCAAGGACATTGTAATAGATGGGAGCTGATTACTAGTATGATTGCTTGGTGCATTTGGACTGCAGGGTGCAGCCATGTTATAGACCTTCAAGATGTATCCACAATAGAGGCTCTTTCGAGGATTTTGATACAGATCATCCACACTCTCGGTGGGAGATGGGAGAGGACATAGGGAAGCTCTAAGAGGATGAGGAGAAGGAGAGATTCCTTCTTGCGGATCCAGACTATGGCATCTCTTTTCGTATTGCTCCTTAGCCTACTCGATTGGTTGTTAACACAACCATCGTATTTGTGATGTACTTAGCTACCCTTTATAGGGTTCCTTCTACTTTGCATTTCACCTCAAGGGGATTTGCTATGAGGTGTTATTAATAGGATTCCCCTTTTGAAAAAAAAAAGATCATTGTTCATTGAAAAAAATTATTAAGAGGTCCCTGTTTAAATAAGGTCATAATTTTAAAGAAAATGTTGAACCTTTGAAAAGAAAACATAATATTGTTTTGAAAATTGACAACCATTTGGCGAAACAAAAAACATATGCATGTGTGTTAGAGCACGTTCACAACAGAGTGGCTACAAGAGGAACATATGGGTTGGTAGTTCAGTCTCCAAAATGGAATAAGACCAAGCATGGTGAAAGAAAAGAAATTTCTTGGCAATGAGCCTTTGTGAACATATCTACCACATTTTCTACAGTAGGCTCATAATTGAGTTGATCTCATCAGCACTAAGCCTTCTCTAATGTTGTGAGGCACCTCAATGTGCCTTGTTAGAGCATGAAACTGGATTTCAGGACTGCTGTGCTCTAATAACTGTCAGTGTAAATGGTATACATGAACTGGATTTCTCAGCACTGCTGTAGTGCTCGAACTGTCAGTGTGAATGGTATAGGTGCAATACTTCTCTTTGTTTCCAGATTCTTCTGATTCTCAAATACAGCTGTTTTCACTATGACCTAACTTTTTTATATTGGTTACAGTGAAGTTCCTTTCACCTAATTTCAAAATTTTGTAAAAACACATCCCCAGTTCCCTGCCTGGCCTTCCCCCTCATTTTGTCCATCAGGATTCTATTTTTCCATTGAAATTGACTATGAACCATAATATTAACAAAATACTGAAATCTTGTGGAGCATCCCAATGCTAGTACAAAGGACCACTTCAATGTCATGGCCTCCGACTTTGAGTTAGCCTAGCTGCTGAATGGTGGATGAAAGATTATGCTACATAAAGGCCCCCAAATGCTGATTTGATGCCAAAATGTTGTTCCAGCTTTTCTCATGTCTTTTAGGCAGATTCATTGAAGTTGAGGTAATGAATACTGTGATTGAGTAACTTCTTCTGCTTTCTGTTTTCCCAGTCATCCACTGGAATTTTCAAGAAAACTACATTTCAATAGAGACATGTTTTGAGGGTGCAGAGTGCAATCTATTTAGCTGCATGTTGACATGTGACTTGTATATGCAGGTTGGTAGCGGTGGCATTGTTAGGGACCCTAATGTGCACAAGGAGGTGAACTTGATGTTTTTTTGTCACATGATATTGGGATATTTAGGTTGATAGTACACTATCTGTGCTTTACTATGTAGCATTTAGAAACAATTGTTGGTTGTATACGGCTTTGTAACTTTTCCCTTCAAAACAGGTCATTGAGACTGTGGTAGCAGGGGTTGAGGGTCATGGTTTTTCATGTGAAGGATGGATCCAATCTCCATTGAAGGGGGCTGAAGGAAATGTTGAATTTTTGGCTTGCTTCAGGAGAAATCTTGCTGTTGCACAGGAAGAGTCGGCAAATCATGCAGGCTTCAGATGCTCTTAAAAGTTAGTATATATGAAAAAGAATGAGTTGTACATGAGTAATTGACAACTTTGATGAATCAATGTTACAGATTGATCCCTTGTTAATTGCTTGCCGGAGTCCTGGTGCAGGAGATTGGTTTGGATACATTTAAACAAAGATTACTATTTGATAATAACGAGGCATTTCCCATGCTTAGTAAAAACAAGGGCCTGAGTCTACCGTACATAACCATCCATGAAGGGATTTTCTTGTCCTATCTTTGGCGATTTCTTTTATTTTTCTGCTTTGCCACCCTGTAATTTCTCTAGTATTGAAGAAGGCTTTTAATGGTGGGCTATCACTGTCCATTTGTCATCTGCCTTTGAAGGGGTTAGGCCTAGACTTGCTTCCTGGGTTGCTTGTGATTCCCTTCATACTGACTCAAAGCATCAGCTTCATCATGACATGGACTCTGTGGCCGGAAAATTTTGTACTAACTTTAATTCCTGGGTCACAATGGCATACATAACTAAGCATCTTGCAAGACAATGTGCATATGTGTATGCGTGCGTGTGTGCATGCATGCTTGTGCACACATGCATGCAGTGTTTAGGCAATTTTGGGAAATACTGTTGGCCTTTGGCAGATGTTCAAGGTGACATTCTGATCAGTCGTATTCTTCTTAATTAGGCTACATTTTGGGCATTATGGAAGACTTGGATAGCTTGCAATCATGTTGTATCTTTATTTCAAGGCTTCCCACTTGTTGGAAGATGGTCACAGTAATCATTTTACTAGTATGTTTCTTTTGGTGATCTGAGTATTCATACAATTATTGTGGTAATAGCCATGTTGGTGATACAGTTCGTTGTATAATAACTTGATGAGAACATCATTTTCACCAAAAAGAAAAGAAGAGTAAGATTTGGGGGTATTGGTGTATTTGGATGTCCTTCTAGACTCAACGCTGATTGTTCTCAGGATTTGCAATAGAGCAGGCAAATCGGCCAAGAAAACATACAATCGCTGTTGAGCGTTTGGATGTAGATTGGCTCTTTAGAAGCATTTGGTCATACAACTCGTGATTGCTTCTGTGAATGGGAAATGGTTATCTTTCCATGGGCATGTAGAAGATGTGCTTTGGGCTTACATCACCGGCCCCTTTTAGTGTTTGATTCAGAATTCAGTTCAGCCCTTCCAAATAGTTTTGAACAATCTCAATGAAGCAGAGTGGAATAAAATGCTCAAGGAGGCACACAATCTTCCTTGAAACTGCTTTATAGCTTGGTCATTCACAAACCTTGGATGTGGAATAAGGAGGACAGAGTATTTTAGTTGAATAAATTTGCTTTGAAATTTAAGTACTACATCGAAGAGTTGGCATTACCTGTTTGCAACACAAGTTGAAGAAAGCCAAAGACAAAATAGAAGTTGCATGCAAAAAGCAGTAAAAGTGAACTTGGATATGAAATTTGAATTGAGCACAAGTAACAACCATGGAATATGGAGCCTAATTTTGTGCCAATTTTTTTCGGCTATATCTCTATTTATTTTTAATTTTGTAATTTAAGTGAAAGTGCATTATAAATTCAAGCATCAAGCTCACTCATGTGACATGTAAATTCTTTTGGGAACATGCCATGGAGGCTTAGGCCAAGAGGTGGGCATCATACTTAAATAAATGGGCCAAATAGCTGATGTGAGAGGGTTTAAACCTTAGCTGCTCTTGTATATGAATTTCAAAAAGAAATAATGTAAGTCTAGTCATGGATCCTATTTTGTGGCTCCCATACACTCTTCTTGCAAAAAGCTTGTGCATGCGACCACCTCTTTTGCATCCATGGCTTTGTGCTTCCTTTTGTGTAGTCCATTCTTCCTTGCTCTTTTTTTTAAAGGGTTTCTTCTACGCTTTTTCTTCACTATTGGAGTCTTGTGGGTGGACATGGCTCCATGCTTGTTACTTTAATTTGATTTTTTGTTGGTTGCATGCATGCACTTGCCAAAACTGTAGTTGGGCAATGTAGTCTAGATATTGTACATCATACCTCTTGGGGGGACTTTGTGTTCCCAATGAGCAGAGCTAGCCCTTGATTTGCATTATGGCATCATGTGTTTTGATGCTTGGAGAAATCCTAATCAAAGCAAGCTAGGAAACAATTATTCAAACATCAACTAGCAAAGTCCACTACAAGATTGTGCAATCGGCTATTGGGAATCATGATAAATTTGACCCCTTCCAAATTTCACCTCAAAATTACATGCAAATATATTTTGAATAGTGTGACCTAAGTCATCATAGTGATGAAAACTACTAATATAACCTCATAATATTATGTTGTGATATTGTAGTACTACCTTAATATTGCAAAATTAAGAGTTTTTACATGCTCCCTACTTAACGGTGTTTTGAATAATGTGGAGGCCAACAATTGAGGGAGCCAAAAGTACACCTTCATTAATGAAGAGCAAGAGCATCAAAATTTGGGTGTTTGCCTCAAATGGTATTGGACCATAAGTTTCATGATCAATTTTGAGTGTTTGCCTCAAATGGTATTGGACCATAAGTTTCATGATGCTAATCGTGTAGAGAGCACCACCCTCTACAACCTCCCTATAAATAATTTTGACAATCCTTGCACCAATTTATCACTACCTTCCATCAATCCATCATACTAAGAAATGCCTAGAGTTTCTTCACACATTGTGCTTAATTGTATCCATAACCCATACCTTAGGCTAGGTGATTGGTTTACTTTCCTAAAATACCAAATATTTGTGCTTCAATGCCGACCACCTCTCTCTCCCAACTCTCCCATCTTGTTACTTCATTGTGTCCAAATTCTCTAATTGTTGTGGCCCTACCTTTATCACCATGGTATATTATCCTTGTTGCTTCATTCTTCTTCTCACTCATTGTCTCCAATGACAACCGTCTTCTTTTCTTTTATATCAATGTCGAAATAGAACCATTGGCACTAGGGCTTTACTTTCATGTAATGGTCCTTCCACTCAATTTTCTCAAATTCTTGCAGGACATGAATGACAATCATTTCACTCCTTGATCTCACCAATTTCTCTCGGCCACTCTGCTCAAATGCTACCTTAACTATTCACGATCATTTTGTAAGACAATAGTAGCTCTCTAAATCTCTTAGGTCTACTTATCCTTCCCCACTATCACTCTAAGGGACATTGACCCCTAGATCTAGTGTACAATACTAGAATCACTAGCCCTCAAAGTTGGGATGCACCTAGGGAGCTCTGTCTCACTCTATATTAGACTTGTTCCCCCAATCATACCCTCCGATCACCACCACTCAAATTCATGCAACCACACCCCCTAGGAAGAGCACTCTAGACATCTATAGCAACCAAAAAAATAAAAAACCACCAAATCTTTGTCACTCACTTGTCTATTCTTGAAGACTCCTGTCCCATGGAGTGCTAAGGGATTGGTACAATTTAGCAAGGGAATAATGTTACATGTCTACCATACAAGAAAAGAAAGCCAAAGGCAAGAGAAGCTACTTCATGCAAAAAGAGAACCTCAGAAAACCTAAAATTAATCTTTTTTGAAGTCTATGTAAGGAGTGAGCTTTGGAGCAAATTTGGCAACCCCTATTTTTGTTCTATACATTCCATCCATTCCAACCTTTGTTGTAGTCACTAGCACCAACTCCCCCCCCCCCCTTTTTCTTTTCTACACACACGCGCATGTGTGTGTGCACATGTATATATGTATGTTTAGAAGCATCTTGAGAGAGAGAGAGAGAGAGAGAGAGAGAGAGAGAGAGATGTTATGGATAGAGTGTATGTGAACATGGATCAAAGGTTTTCCATAATGACATTAGATACTTATATCCAAGTTATAAGACATTTATGAGTTTTAGATAAGATATTGTGGAGAACTAGATATGATACTTGTGGATGGTAGGAGAGGCCCAACTAGCACACTCTTATATATGTATCTATGCTACTATACATGCAATATAGTAGAGAGAATACAATTTACTAGTTCGTGTACACTCCATCAAAGTGTTAGCCTCATAGCATAATGGTCATCATCTCTCACAACCTTAAAGCTACCCTAGATTTCTAGAACTCTTTACATTACTTTATTAGGAGTTCTCCTTTCCTAGATCGAGTCCACTCAATAGGTTGTCTCTTGTTTGATGTTTTTACTATCTACATCAAGCATTATTGAAGTCTACATCAAGTTCAAGAAAGAATGAAGAACAAGAAAGGTAATATTTCAAGAAGAGTCTCATCAACAAGGATTTTGCATAAAAGGTGCTACATCAACAAGAGCTTCACCAATAAGGATTACAAGAAGTGGAATATCTACTTTCACTCATGGAGCTTCTCTCGTTGGTGATCTTGTTCCTTGTTGTACTTGAAGTGTTGTATTTATTTATCACAAGTTCTACTGCTACATATCTATCATTATTCTTAGCTCTAGTTATCAAGTATCTTCATTGTCATGAAAGAAGCAATTAATGTACACGAAGTGAAGGAGGAATCGTCTATCTTTGCATATATTCATGGTTGGTTTGTGCTCAAAAGGAATAGAGCCTTGATAGCATACATGTTGAAACCTACTTGGATTTCTACAACTTGGCCACTTCTATTTTGTGTGCTAGAAAGATCATTTATATGTTTGAGCCTAGTTTAGAAATGCTTTGAGAGAGCTAATTTGTCATCTATTAAACCACACTACCATCCATAATTGATTAAGAAATAGAAGAAGATGAACATGAAGAGGAAAAGTAGTGCTTTAATATTTTGAAGATATATTTAGAAGAAATAGAATTATGCCTTCTATCTGGCTATATCCTCAATTGAGTCAGGAAAGGGGAGTTTTCTAGGCATAAGGATGGTAGAATTTAGAAGTGTCTAAAGAAAATGTTTCGTATGTGTTCTCTAAGGGTTCAAACATGCCATTTGATATTTCTGTTGCAAATGGCTCTTTACGTGGAATAGTTTCCAGTGCCCAACATAAACATGCTTTCCTACTTACCATAGGCATTTTGTGCCCTTGCACTACCTGATACCACTAGTGGTGTTAACCATTCTACCCATCATTAGTCTCACATGAAGTTTTAGACAAATTCCCAGTGTACTTTCTACATTGCAAATTATAACATCATGAGCTTTTGTGAGGGAGGGACCACACAACTAGCCAGGTGCGGTTTGGGGCCATTAACCCATTGCCCCAAACCACACCTAGCTAGGTATGTGGTAACTCCCAAGCAAAAGATCATGATGTTCAAGAGTATAGGACAAAACAAGGGAAAGGAGCCCCTTTTCACAAACATAAAATTGTCATAAACTTGCATCACTTATCACACGTCAACCTCTAGCCTTCCTCAGTGTTAGTTGCATATCACTCACCATCTCAATAGACTCCAACTCTAGTCCCAATGCCTTCTCTTCACCAACACCTCAAAGAACCATTTCATTAGCACTACACCAACATTGGTTAACTACCCACCTTGGCTTTTTCCATACTTTCATCTGCTACCGCCACATCATTTTCTACCACACTTCACCAAATCTCTCTTAGAGTTGGGGCACGTGTGTGTCAACTGACTTGAGCAAGTATGCAAATTCGATTTTATGTTGCACATGTCCACTATTTTGAACTTTAACTACATGAAAAAGGGGACTCCACCAAGTTGATGAAGTACAATTTTTAGAGTTACTTCATCTACTAGCCATAGCAAATGCATGTAGTAGTACTTCACATAACGCGGCTCCGTCCTTCTCTTATGGCCTATGACATGCACATGAGTTTCTCTCTTCTCCTAGTGTGTTTCTCTCTCCTCCTCATACTGTCTTGCTCTTTGGTGATGGGGTCCATTGTTGATCAACAACTTGCGTGAGGTCATAAATCTCCAAGTTGTTGCTTGTTGACACATAGGTGTATTGATCTGCATTGGTGGGTCTCTTATCTACTCTCCAAATTAACCAAACCCTACAAACTATATCCACCTTCTAAATTTCTAAACCTTAATTCATATCTCTTCTTGATATATTATACTTTGGGTATTGCCCTATCCATGTCCTCTTCTCTCCCTTATATCAACTCTTCATCACACCTTCCTTACTAACCCTATTTGTTTCACAACCATCCAATTTAAGTCTCTCTCTGGTCTAGAAATATACATTGCAAGCCCACTTCGAATCTTTGTCCCTATCTTCATATCTCCTCAGTTAGCTTCCTCTTGGTCTTAATCCATTGGCGTATCCTCGCCACATGTTCTCAAGCTTATCCATTCAAGCTCTATCTTATTGTTCTATCATGCCATTTCCCTTTTCTCTCCTTTTTCCTAAAGCTTGCTCTTTCCATATAAAGACTTTCTCTTCACGTTTAGTCACCTATCCATCTAAAGAAAAGTAATACATCAATCTACAAATCTCTTTCCTTGCATCAATGCCAAATCTCTCACTCAATCTTCTTTGCCTTTTGCACAATATCATATCACATCTCCATATTTGTCATGCTCTTTCATAGCATGCATCTTGAGTTAAAATATCCATATAATGCTTCGTTATCTTTGCAAACAACCACATCCTTGGATGTTGACAATGCATTATTAATGACTTTCATGATTCCCTAACCTTGGCATCCTCATCATATGATATCAAGGTATCATTGGCACACACTCCTCTAGATTTGGTAGGGGTGGAACCCACCAATGGGCCTCACATGGCTCAATCGATAACTTGTATCATCATATGTATGACCCTCACAAATTCCTCAAAGTGATGAAAGGAGATTAATTGGTCCTATTCAACTATAATTATACATTGTTCCGCATGTTAGGGGTGCAATTCCTACTTGTAATGATTAGTTATCATATGATGTGATTGAAGTGCCATGTTCTTTGTCCATCAATCATGCTCTCAGGTACTTTGTGCTGAGACACAAGGTCTAGCCACCCCAATCAAATCAAAGCAAGTTGGAGCTACCACAACCTCATTTGGATCTACAAAAGAAGGTGGACTTCAACAATCTAACTCTGCTACCCATCTCTCATATGAATGCACTCTAAGGTGTCCAAGAATCTCTCTCAAATCCCTTCACCATGAACACTCTTTCTTGATCCTCTTATCTTGCTTCCAAAGTTGCTATCACACTATCTGTCTACTCCCTTCAACATCCACTTGGTTCATTTTATCAACGCTTCTCATCACAATATTCTTATGCTTCTGCTTCAGAACAACTCACTTCATGCTTTCAATCTCACCTCCACATTCTAAAACCATCCAATACAACACCTCAATTCACATCTTACTCCAACTTCTGTGATCACTTCATCATCAATATTATGCAAGCTTTCAAACGTTTTTACTCTTCAATAGCTTGATTGTCTCCTCTTGCCATTATACGCACATTTCTCACATCTTTTGGTTCTTTGCTCCATCTCAATCTCTTCTTCCCCAATTGCAAATTGCAATGGACATTAAGAACTCACAACTTTGTTTATCTACTCAATTGATGTTCTAAAGGGGTATCATATGTGTCATCTAGTTTAATGCTCCTCACAATCTTACATTCTCTCTATCAACAAGCACATTCATCATTGAAGACTCTCCATTGGCACAAAATGAGTATGAACTAACATGCCTATTATCACTCTTGGCTAATCGTACTTGCCTTTTAAGAGTTGAAACCTTATAAGTCTTAGCAAGTGTCAACTTGAGCAATTTTCCTTGTACTCTATAATGTTCTTTATGGCCTTGTATCTCTTTGTGTCTTGCCCATTCCGTTAGCAATGCTCTCAAGTTAATTCGTCTCTTCAATTTATCACTACCCCTCCATTTACAAACCTTCTATCCTATCAAAAATCAACATGTCAACCTCTCTCCATCTTACTTTATCAATCTCCCATGGCTAAAATCACCATCTCAACTTCTAGCCTTCCCATCTAAAATTCTTAGATACTTGCCAATCATGTGATCTATCTTCATCTCATTCATGCCCCATGATCTCTCCTTCAAATAATTGCTACTTGGAAAATCAACTACTTCAAGTGAGTCTTCATCAATAAGATTGGCCATACACATTTGGATCTCATTCTCAAATATATATAGGGAGAAAAGATATTCCTTCCAACCTCTCATTCATTCTAGGAGGGATGGATTATTGGATGTATTGTGAACCTTATATCACTTTATCACAAATTGTGTCAACTTTCTTTTGTCATTATGGGGCTACCTTAAGGATGGTTATTATGGATAGAGTGTATGTGAACATGGATCAAAGTTAACCATAATGACCTTAAATATTTAAGAGTGTTAAATAATATATTTTGGAGAATTGAATAGGATACTTAGATAAGATATTGTGAAAATTAGACAGGATACTTGCGGATCGTAGAGATCACCCACCAACCACCATCTTTTATATATACTTTTCCTCCTGTACATACAATATAGTAGAGATAATACAATTCATTACTTCTTATATATACTCTTGTCTCGTTTTGCAACACACACACACACACACACACACACACACACACACACACACACACACACACACACACACACACACACACACACACACACACACACACACACACACACACACACACACACACACACACACACACACACACACACACACACACACACACACACACACACACACACACACACACACACACACACACACACACACACACACACACACACACACACACACACACACGCACACGTGCGTGTGTGTGTGTGTGTGTGTGTGTGTGTGTGTGTGTGTGTGTGTGTGTGCGTGTGTGCGCGCGCGCGCGCGCGAATGTGTGCCAATGCACGCATGCCCGTGTGTGTGGTTGTTTGTGTATGAGTGAGAGGGTATGTGTGTTTCAACAATGAATTAAACAAAGTTAATAAGTATACTAAATGAATCCATTAATCATGGGGAAATTTTTATAGAAACAATATCACATTATATTGTTTGAATTACAAAGTGAGCATCAAGCCAACAATTTACATAGATAGCTAGAAAAATCTAGATCACATTTCAATGAGAGAAGGGAACTATTTGTTACCTATCGAAATGCAAGAAGAAAACCATTAGTAAGGGCTAAAAGATAGGGCAAGTAGCTTATTTTAGAACAATGGAGAAGTAGGAGCAATAGATAGTAAAGAAATGATTCGAGGTGACCTTAATTTATAAAGGCTTCAAGTTTAATAGTAGCTATAGCAAGTAACCCATTAGGAAGAGTCATAATATACATAAATATGACCTTTAGAGCAATGTAGGCCCATCACATATCAATTGTCAAAATAAGAACAATATGTAGAGGGTAAGGGGGTTTCAAGACTCTTGTTAGTCCATCAAAACAACCTGAAGGCCTTATATTTCATTAAGCTACAATATGTTTGATCTATCTAAGGATGTCGAATATGATAAAAATAAAAGTGTCCCAACTAAGTTAGCGATGTGGGAAACACTAATTCTATAGTATGACATATACTACATTAGTAGATAGATTTATATTGAGCTTTGATATAGCAGATCCATAATAGTTGTATCTAAAATGCTTACAAGAATATATATTTAGGAAGGGATTGAAGTAGTATGTTCAGTATGATTGTTGGAATAGCATTGGTATTAATAGTGGTGGTAGCTACTAAAAGTATAGATATTAGAGATGTTGCTAGTTATTTTGTTATCTAAAAACATGAAGCTTAATAGCGCCATACTAAGTGATTGGGAAATGCTAAAATAGGCATATATTGACACAATATTTTAGTGCAAAAGAAATAAGAAGTTCCAACACAACATTCTCACTAAGAATGGAGGCTAGTGTAGATTTTAGGGATGTCGTTTGTTCAAAATGAGTTGTGGTGAGAGAGTTTAATGAGGCATACAAGCATCATAATGTCAATAAAAGATAGGCATATAATGTTTATGGACAATAACAATATAAACAATAATGCTTTAATGCCATAACAAATATGAATATATGTAGCATCAAGGGTGTTGATTAAGGGGCTTGTTTAGAAGTGCCCACATTGAAAGGGTAGATCAATCAACATGTAGGTACGAAAAGATGATTTTAACAAAACCTCTCTACATTGAGATAGGCAATATATAAGAGACATCACCTATGAAAACAAGCTCCCAAGAAAATGAGTAATAAAAGCGCCCCAATACCAACACCACATATGCCATAACTAATAATAGGCACCACATATGTCATAACTAATAATAGGAATACATTACTTATGAACAACATTTATATATTTAAAAAATTAAATGATAAAAATATGTTTAGCATCGAATGTACTGATCAAGGCATCTACTCAACTACTCTTAAAAAATGCTCATATTAGAAGGATATTGCAAACTGAAAGAAACAACAACATTAAAAGGGATGAATTTAAATAATAAAAATAGACAATAAGGAAAGAAAACACTTCATTCATAATAGAATTCAACTAAAATTTATTGACCATTCTAGCAACAAATGAGGGTGAATGAGATAGTAGGTGATATTAGGTGTAGTCCATCAGTCAAAAATAAAATCTAGCTAATGGACTATTCAAAATGAAAGAGAGCTTTGTGGGAGGAGACATATGATGAGGGCATGTATATAATCCACAAGAAATAGAGGTATTTTGCTTCATAAAAGGCATGGAAGGCTTGCAAGAAGAGTAGATTTAGGTGGCATATCAAGGTAAGAAAACCATCATGCCATCCACAAAGGATGGTTAGAGTGAGAATTTTTTTGAAGACTCACAAGTAGCAAAAAGGGGGCTTAGTCAAGCAAGGCATTCTTTTGATAAGCCCGTACCCTAAAAATTTGTAGAAATAGGGAGTTCATATGGTAGCTTAAACCATAAACTGCAAAAAGAGAGCTATCCCATCATAAACCATGTTTGTATTGCACACATGTAGAACCCACATTCATACCATGCCTTTAGTGGGCCTAAAAATAGGTGGTCATACTTGAGGAACCACCCATTAAAGGGGTGATCCCAAGGTATCCATCATGCCTAATTTCCAATAAATGATCTCAATTGGTGTAAATCCATCTTCAATAATGAAACATTGGCATTCAAGGATGATAAAATAAGTCTTCAAAGTTTAGAATTCTCAAACCTATTGTTGGTAAGTCTCTACAAAAGTAATCAATGTTGAATAGTATGAGAATAGGTTCCACTTGAGATAGAATGAATTTGTGTGTCCATGAAGAGGGTTAAATACTACCTCTATGGATGCACCTAATGTATTTAATAGGGATCTTATATTTTATGCCATAAGTTTAGATAGAAGGTTACATTAGGAGGACATATGATTGTCATGTCTAGGAAGTGGGTAGAAAGAGACATGAATTCCACTATTGACATAGTATAATGAGTTATCAACTAAGAAAAATTGTAGAGGAACATCTTGATGTATGGTGAATATAGGTGATCTAACATGGCCAAAGAAAGTTGTGGGATTGGGCACATTGATTTTAGAGGATATCATCATAAAATCTAAAAGTGCGTATTAAGGAGGCCAAAGAGATTAGCAAGAGCCAATTTTTTGCAAAATTTTTACAAAGAAAGATAATAGATATAGGTTGCACCACAAGGGTGAGCAACTAAATCCCATATGGATACCCTAACATTACCTTTTATATACATCAGTAAGTGTAATGTAAGTGTGTTAATAATACAAGCATTGACACTAAAACATTCATTCAAAGTCAATGACTTGTTTAATCTTGGTCCTTAATAAATTTCTTTGTCTAATGAGCATATTTATAGTTGCTACTTAAGGTAATATAAATGGGCCATTTTCCCCATGATATGGTATGTTTTCATAGCATTTGGAGATATCCTAGCTAAGTGATATCTAAAAATAGTACTAGGAGAATGAGGCATCATGTGCTAAATCAATAAAGCCAAAAGGATTTAATCATGCATCAAGAGTACTAGGAGAACGAGGCATCATGTGCTAAATCAATAAGCCAAAAGGATTTAATCATGCATCAAGAGATCTAGAAGACTTTCTCATTAAGATTAGTAGAAATACTGATCTTGTTTACATGCATTGAGAATGCAAGTGAGTTTTGAGTATACTCACAATAAGTAGAACATGCAACATTTATGAGTCAATGGAGTTCCTTTTTATGGGCTTTAAAACTACCCTTAAGAAATGCTTTCTCACCCAAGAATAGTTTTCCATTTCTTATGGATTTTGTGCAACTTGAAATCAATATTAATGCTAGCTAAAGATTCTCTTGCACAAAATTCTAGAGTTAGCCAAATTTATGCTATGTAGGCATTGACATATTTTAGTAAAAAATAGCTTATTAATTCTAGAGTTGTAGTCATCCAAATTAATGCCTTCCCTTAAATCTTTCTAAGTTGATCTATTTGAAGCTTGTGCTAGAAACATAGATGCTCGACTTCCAAAAATCTTGGGTTGTTTTAGTGCCCTTGTGCGTGTCTATCTCCCTTTATTAGTAGTACAAAAACCCTCTATAGGTGGGGATGCCATTGACAATGTGCTAAACCTCTAACTAGTTTTAAGACATCTTTCAATAAGTTTCATGGTTTTACCTTTTTATTACCAAGAATATAAGTATCATATTTTACAACCATCATATTTTTAGCAACAGAAAATACCAAATATCTATAATAGCATGCTTTGATTACCTCATAGCCTTCATTAGCTACCCCTTTGAAAAATAAGAGCATTAAGCATCATAGAGTTTTAGCTACAAAAACAAAGTCCATATTATTCATGATATACCAAAAAGCATGATAAAAAACCTTAGTATGGTGCTATTTTTGCACTCACTATGATGGGCAACAATGTCACAATGACACTTAATGAAGGGTTTGAAATAGTTGAAGACCCCACATCATGTTCACCATTGTTTGTTTGAGTAGATTTGATAAACGAGTATATGTGATAGAGAGATAGGCATGTAATTTTCTCAAATTATGCCATGTTAATAGGCCCATTCAAAATAATAGTTCTTGAGACTAAAGAGGTAGCCTTCAATGCTAGGGTAGATATTAATATTTCTATTGCTGAGATTTTCTCTTCCCCAAGTAGCATTAACCTCATTTCAATGTGAATGGGGGTAGCTAATGTAAAAACAACATATGCCTATGGATGATAATTTCTTGCTTGCAAGTATATTTCTAGTAATCTATGTGGGATAAAGAGCAACTAGTGCATCATAACTACCAATCTTGTGTGAACAACCAATCTTGTGGGCCATTAAAAAACCTCTCCCCTTCCTCTGATTTTCTCAAATCTACCATATAGCCTTTTCCATCTCCTAGAAAGAGTGTGAATGATCTCCATCTCGATCCTACAAAGAGTCTCTATTATGGAAACATTTTTGAATCTATAACATGGCTACATATAAAAGTCTAAATGTACCAAGAAATAATACTAGAGATCAACTCCCATATGCAATAGTGTCCTTGAGTCCAATATGTCTACAACAACGGTCTGGCATTAATCCTAAAGGAAGACAAGTTGGAAACTGGAAGTGAGTGTAAAGAGGTCAATCAAATGTGGAATAAATTACTTTTTAAAGCTATTTCAAATTGGAAGAGATTTATGTAGTATTTAAGGCACTAATTATCTATGAGGTGCACTTATAAAATTTCCTATTCCATCACTTGAAAATGAAATGGTATCTTATTTTGTAAAAACTAAGTGAGAGTTGGGCTTAGTCCTCTGGATTGACTCTCATGCACGGTAGTATTACCTAAAGTATGCTAGAAAAACTGCAACAATAAATGTGAGGGTTGTTGGCAATCTCTATCTACTTTTGCTAAATCATGTCCACAATGGCGAAAGTGCATTCAAAAAAGAGAAGGACTAGTCACGAATGGAAAAGGGGTAGAAGGTGCTCAACCTAAAGTTGAAACCCTAACCCTAATTAATACAATGTGCAAAAGTGAATATAGGCTTATGCTACTTGTGTGCACAACTTTTAAGTTTCCACTCTTTCATATTCTTGTCTACTTGTTTGTTGTCTCCATTTTGTGAGAGTGAGGAAGAGAGAGTGCGAGTGTGATTCGAGTGGTGAGAGACTAGTGAGGGTGAAGCTCAATCTTCACTTTTGCTTCCATCCATAAGGGGATGGATGGTGGGACATAAAGTACACACACACACACACACACACACACACACACAGAGTTATCTTCAATATTCATTGTCTTTACTTATATACGAGTGCGCACATTTTGTACTAGTATAGGGGATACTTGTCCAACCTTTGGCCATTGGCCTTTACCCCAATGACCTTCCATCTAAAGGCCAATGTTCCTTCAACAAGAATGAATAAATAGTGAAGATAGTATCCAATTCCCATCAACACTCTACAAACGTGTAAAGTTCTTAAAAGTTAAAATCTTCGAAGAAGATTTGTAGGGTTATCATCCATTTATATCTTGAGAAGCTCAATCCATGTGTCCTCAAGCACCTCCCAACTTTGTTATTGCAATATGAACATGGACTTCCCAAACCAATTCAACCTCCAGTCAATTTAAAAGGGGAAAATTGAGGTAACGTTTAAGCCTTATATTTGATAAATAAGTGATGTACCAAACTAGTAGCATATTGGAACCAAACTATTAGAATCTATGAGAGCTCAATAATGGGGCATTGAGTAGAGACTTATATCTTTCAAGAGCTCAACTCACTTATGAATCACCTATCCCTTACTTAGTTGGCTTGCACTCTAGCTTTGGGCTATCTAAGCTTCCTCTCTCACAACAAAGAGATCCAAAGGGTGTAGGTAAACCCATCTACTTATCTTCTTTGTGTTAAAATTTGAGATGCATGAGAGGCTCATTGGTAGTCTCATGGTCCAAGTGTGGATCTCCTCAAGTTTCCTCCTCACCTTTTTCTCAAGAATCTACATTAGGGATGAGAAGGATATAGAGGAGAAGAAGGAGAAGGAGAGGATGGAGAAGAACTTATCCCAATTGGTCCCTCATTCTCTCTAATAGCCTTGCCCTTGTGCACTCCCTCTCATTCAACCTCTTACCCTTTAGGCTATGATAGTAAAAGGGGAAGAAGAGTTTGTTGGGTTAAAAGCCAATTGCCAAAGGCTAAGCAAGCACCCCTTGTATTAGTATACATTGTACAATCATCTATACAATTTAGGATAAAGATTAAGGGTAATTGATTCTTTGCATCCCACCATCTCTTCCTCTCAATTGGTATTAGAGCTGCATCGGTAGGAGTTGATGATTGAAGTGAGAAGCTCTATGATGTAAGTTAAACACGTATTTGAATTTCTCGGCAAAAGATTTAGTTAATCTATTAATGTATGCAAGCATTGGGGTTGCACATGCTAAAATAAGCAAAGGGTCCAAATTAAGGAGAGGGGGTAAGTAGTAGTGGTAGTGGTAGTGGTAGTGGTAGTGGTAGTGGTAGTGGTAGTGGTAGTGGTAGTGGTAGTGGTAGTGGTAGTGGTAGTGGTAGTGGCAGTGGCAGTGGTGGCGGTAGCAGTTGTGGTAGTGGTGGTAGTGGTGGTGGTGGTGGTAGTAGTAGTAGTGGTGGTGGTGGTGGTAGTAGCAATAGTGGTGGTAGTAGTAGTGGTGGTAGTAGTAGTGGTGGTCATGGTCGTGGTGGTAGTGGTAGTTTGCTGCTATAGCAGCAGCAGCAACAACAACAACAACAACAACAACAACAGAAGTAGTGGTAGTGGTAATGTGCTACTGTAGCAGCAACAACAACAACAGAAGTAGTAGTAAGGACTAGAGTATGTGATCAATTGACTCAAAATCAGTGTCAACATCCTCTCAAACTATCCTGAAGTAGTAGTAGTAGTAGTAGTAGCAACAACAACAACAACAATAGAAATAGTAGTAAGGACTAGAGTATGTGATCAATTGACTCAAAATCGGTGTCAACATCCTCTCAAACTATCCTAATTCCACATTGTCAATTTATTGCACTGCCCACATTAGTGGTAGTCGTAGTGACAGTAGCAACAGTAGTAGTAGTACCAATTCCATGTGGCCAATTTATTGCACCTCCCATTTGTCCATTAGATGGATTAATAAACCAAAATCCTACTAGTCTAATGCTTAAAATTTTGATAATTTATCCCCTTCTCACCTTAAATGAAAGCTGAACTAGTTTGGAGAAGTCCATGGTCACACTGGCACTATTGAAGCTAGAGATTTTGAAGCTTTATTCACACTTGTAGAATTAGAACTTAAGCTTTTGGGGTTGGTTTCACACTCTTGATGCATTGAAATTGGTTCAATTTGAATCACTTGGTAAGTAGTTCTGTTCACATAGCAATCATTAGAAACAATTCTTTTGTGAGCCACTTGCAAGAGTTGTTTTCACCTTGTGAAAACTAGTCATCTCTGAAACTAGTTTAGAGGTTTACTATTTACACTATAGGAAGAAAACATGTTCTTTCGGAAGGCGTAAAGACTGTTTTGTATGCAAAAGGGATTGTTTTAAGGTTGAAAAGTTTGTAGAAAACTATGAAATATTTTCACAAAGTAACTGTACACCATAAGTGTTTAGACACCATTTTGGCATCAAAATTAGCTATTTTGACGTTGCATTTTTTATTATTTGGCCATTACAGTGGAATCGGATTGTAGCTATATTTTTCTTCTTGGTTGTGCATTGATACTATCTTGCTTATTCATTTGCACATACTATAGTGGTTATCACTTGAACTTCCACTTCAAAAAACACAAATATATAATTTCTCATATTGTAAAACACAAATATATAATGTGTTATTGGCTAGTTTGGCATTATATTTGCTATTATTTGGCCATTACATTGGCACTTAGATTGTAACTATATTTGTCTTATTGGTTATGCAATTGATACTATCTTGGTTGCTTGTTCCTTTGCACATACTGTAGTGGTTATGGCTTCATCTTTGACTTCAAAAACATAGTTTTCAATATTGAGATGTTGGATGACACTAACTCATATTGGAAAGAACAAATATATAATGTCATGACACAAAAGAAACATGCCAGGCTTATCAAATGTGAAGGGGTAAAGTCTAAGGGCATGGATAGAGATATATAGGATAAGATGTATGAGCATGGATGCTCTACCATTGTGTTGACTCTTTGAAATTATTTTATTTTCATGTAAAGAATATTGAGGGAGGTGCATATGGGTTTTGGAAGATGCAACCTCTACAAAAAGTAAAGTGCTACATCACAAGTTTATTGGTTATAGGAGCTCATGGACTTTCATATGGAAGAGGGAACATCAATATCCAACCATTTTAATGAGTTAAGACTAACTTGAGTCGGTGTCTATATAATTCCTTTTGCACACACATATGATTAGTTCAAAGAAGTATAACTATATTTTATAGCCTATGAATATTAATATTACAACAATATGATGTCAAGCTAGTAAAGACATGCACAATGAGATATCAAGATCCTTTGTCTTTGGCTCTCTCTTACAAAGTTGGCACATGCAATCTTCTATCTCCATACCTTCTCATCCGAATATCTCAATCCTTAGATGATGTGTTGAGGTATGAATTTGTGCAATAGCTATATTGTAATGAACCGGTACCCGTGCGTGAAGGGGGATTAAGGGGGGAATGCTAATAAGGATTCAAAAAAAGAAGAAGAAACCTTAGTGGAAAAGAAAATAAGAAAACAATTCAAAAATGAACTATCTATTCAACTGCCACTCATTATCATCACGAGCAAATCTTGGAAGTTGTGTGATTGGTAATTATCCTTGTGATCATCAACGCTTATTAATTGCAGCCCTTGATTACATTGAGGAGCTCCATGCCATTGATCATTATACATGATCACTCATTGATGAGGCCAAAGCCTCCATGCTACCACTCGTTGCTTGATAAGGCAATTATTAGCATTAGCTAAGGCTATAAAGCTTTGGCCAAAGGCTAGGCAAGGCTAGCCAATATTATTATGTATGCCTATTGCTCGTTGAGAGAGAGAGAGAGAGAGAGAGAGAGAGAGAGAGAGAGAGAGAGAGAGAGAGAGAGAGAGAGAGAGAGAGAGAGAGAGAGAGAGAGAGAGAGAGAGAGAGAGAGAGAGAGAGAGAGGATAATAGAAGAGGTGAGGAAGAAGAGAAGAGAAGGAGGAGCAAAAGAAGAGGGAAAGAGAAGAGGTGGTGAAAAGAAATAGAGAAGAGAAGGAGGAGAAGAGAAGAGAAGAGAAGAGAAGAGAAGAGGAGAGGAAGAAGAGAAGAGATGGAGAGGAAGCGAGAAAGAAGAGAATATGTGAAAAAAAGAGAAGAGAGGAGGAGAAGAGCAAGATAGGAATACAAAATAGGGAAAGAGTAGAGAACAAGAAAAGAGGGAGTAGATGAAAAGAAGAGAAGGATCGAGAGGAAGAGAGTGAAAAAAGAGTGGGAGTGGGACAAAGGAGCAAGAGGAGATCATCTTCAATCTCAAGAGGAAGCATCACTCTAGCTCGCAAAGGTCTCATCTACCTTTCTACCTTTCATATCCTCGACATAAGTCCTTCCTCTCCCAATGGAGTCTCGATCTTGCAAGGAGTGCATGAGCTATCAACATGATCACGAATGTGGTCAACGTTCCATCACATGCTAATACATGGCTAGGAACATAAACAAAGATATTTCAATTTGGTAAAGAAATGATAACAAAAGGAAATGTTAGAATATGTAAAGACTATTAAATTAGAGCTTTATAATTCAAAGTTAGGATGAATGGTATAACATTCCATTGCATTGGGTAAGTTATCTTACATTGCTTATAAACAAACAATTGCATCAAGAATAAATTATTTTTGCATTTCTAGATTGTGCAAATGTAGGGAAAGGTGAAAACTTGCATTAATCATTATTATTTTTTCATTCATACATTGTGCAAACATAGGGAAAGGTAAAAAGTTGCATTACGAATAATTCTTTTAGCCTTTATGAATTATGTAGATATCATGATAAGTGAAAGCTATATTAAGAATAATTCTTATAGTATATGAATGTAGGAAAATGTGATATTGTATCAAGGATATTTCTTCTTGTATTTATAAATTTCTTAAATATCAAAAAATATTTCCTTAGTATTATAAACATAATAAATTAGTTTTTTCTTGGTATCAAAAATTCATTTAAAGTGAATTAGAATAGCTAAAATAGGTGATCAAAAAATTGTTGATTGGGAGTACTTTTCTTTATGGAAGAAAACTCCATTACTATTAATCAAGTTAAAATTGATGACGTATACAACTCATCCAAAAGTATTAAATCGAATATATAGTTGGTCTTAAACCTAAGATATTTGCACCAATTCGCTTGTCAACTTGACAAAGCGAAATACGAGCCCTAGATTATGAGATAACAAAAAAGAATGATATAATTCTCCTTGGAAAGAATAAAAGGCTAAGAATTCCTAGGGAGAAAATGCTTGATTTGTTGACTCATGTAATCTCTAAAGAGAGATCATGATTCCAAGACCTAATTAATTCTCATAAGTTAGTATAAATTCTAGATTTGTATGAGGTTATGCGACCAACCTTGACAATAGTTATGAGTGAAAATTATGAACAAAGACTAACAACAACCATGGAAAGACCTAATAAAAAAAAGTTAATCAAAGTTTAGATCTCAAAAAGAGGGACTTAGGAAATACACATTCAAATAAAAACTAAGAAAAAATGAAGAACATAGAAAGTGAACCAAGTCAGAAAGAATTGCCTCTAAGTTAAGATCTCGCTCAATTGCCTTTGTATTTGTTAGGAATATTGCATGAAGAAGAATTGCTTGTGCTTGTAACAATGCATACAAGTTTAACTTGATGCACTTAGAAAATTTATTGAATAATAAAAACCCTAATACTCTAAGTTTACAATAGGATAAAAGAAAAATCGCACTCGACCTCCCCCAAGACTAGTTGTGGGTTTCTTTTTCAAGGGTGAACAAATTGACACCTCTTGAAGAGTTTTGGATTGACCTCGATGGCGAGAGGTTACTCTGTAGGGGAATCCTTGGACAAGAGGAGTTGTGTTGGGGGTAAAGGCGCCTCTGCCTAGATGCCCATGTATTACTATACTGACAGTCACTGCCACTGCACACTGTCACCTCTTGGAGCTTCCTTCACCTGGATCTTGCTTTCAGTCTATTAAGGCTTGTTGAGGCTTGGTGGAGGCCTTCTTTGGCCCTCATTTGTGCCTCTTTTGGGCCCCATTGTTGAGACGTGGGACAGCAGAAACCCCAACCAGCTCACGTTTTTTTTTTTGCGCATGTTTCAAAATTTGGCCCAAAAATCACTCTTTTTGTCATATCTCGGGCATTCGAACCCCGATTCAGGCAAGATAAGAGTCTAAGTTGGGATTTTGGCACGCTCCGAACGTGATGGTGATGTCAAATTTGCCAAATTATGATGACAGAATCTTCTGCAATAGATTTCAGGTCTGAGATAGCATATATTTGTATGCCTATGCTTGTTTGGGCATGAGTACATAACCGATTTGATACCTATTGCATCCTGATTGATTGGGGGATTGAAGCTACATGTAATGCTATGATTTTGACCTGATTTTGGGGATGGAAATACACAATTTATAACAGTAAATGCATGCTGAATACTCTTGGGCTGAAGATATCTTTCATGCTTTGATATATACATATTGGTTTCGGATGTATGTCTTGGGTTATGCTATGATGTATTGATCATCGAGGGATGACTTTGAGCTTGTCATTGAATCCGGATGCTTTTGGAAGCTTGAGATTATTTCAGCCCACACTTATTGACATTGGTATATGCTTTGACAGTGATGCTTCTTGGGTTTATGCATACCCGTTGCCTACGGCTTGATACTCATGTCACGGTTGATTACCCTATGCATACGTTGAGCTTGAGTGCTCATTGAAGCTCCACCTTGGATGCATTTTGGATTATCTGGAGTAGCCTTGGATGTTATTTGGCTTGTCAGAGTTTGGATTGGGATGTATTTGATGTCTTACATGCTTATGGATGCTACATACGGATGCTCTACCGCCTACATGTTCGGGATGTACTATTGATGTATTGTCTTGGACTTATGTCATTGGCACTGTGTCTTGCCTTGGCTTGAGCTCTTGAGCTCATACATACGACTTTTGTGCCAGTGGGAGCAAGTTGACCGCCCCCTACACCCCCCCAGAATGGTTTGGCTAAGCGAATGAATAGAACCATCCAGGAGCGTGTACGCAATATGCTTAGTCATGCAAGCCTCATAGAGCTTTTGGGCTGAGGCAGTTAGTACAGCTCTGCATGTCATAAACAGATCATATTGTAGTGGTTTGGATTTCTAGGTTGCAAAGGAGATATAGACTGGAAAACCCCCCTCTTATGCACATCTCTGTGTCTTTGGATGTGAGGCATTTTGCCATGTGCCCAGGGACAGGAGAAGTAAGTTGGATCCCAAGAGTGTCAAATGCATTTTCCTTGGTTATGGGGATACAGGCGAGATGGGTTACCGTCTCTAGGATCCGCAAGCACGGAAAGTCATCCGCAGTCATGATGTAGTCTTCCATGAAGACAAGATGCATAGGCAGCCTGAGAGAGTTGTTGAGATCCGCAGGGTCATATTTCAAGAGGAGCCGAGAGCTCCCACACAGCCAATTGGACAGCCTTAGATAAACCACAATAGTATAAGATGTCAATAGATAAACCACAATAGTATAAGATGTCAATAGATAAATATCCAAAAATATTTGTGTATAATGCATAACATACTCTAATATAAATCACAATGGATATCTTAGAATTATCTTTCATATCTTAGGGTTTTCATCTCCTTCAAGAAGACTATCATCATATAGATTTATTAAAATTTTTGGTTTCTCTTCTAATGGAAACTTCAGTTTCTCTTCATACCCCATGTTATCAATACCAAGTCTCTATTGAATTTGTAAGTACTCTTCCTCTAAAGGTATCCCCCCCTTTTCATATTCCACGATTTGATTAATACAAGAATGCAAGGCTACAGAACTGTCTTGAAAATTCTCTCCCTCAACATCAAAATTTGCTAGCAATTCCTCTTCATAACCTATAAAATTATTATAATTTTGACCCCACACAGCAAGGATTGCCAAACAGTAATCTCCTCTAAGATAAAAAAGGTGTTGAACATCATTTAGTAATACATATCTCTTTTTGTTGATGAGATAACTGGGAAATATTGGGACACATTCAAGAGGACATGTTTCAATCTCTGCCCTCAACTCTATCTCCTTTTCCTCCACTTTTGTAATGTTTTCACTTTTAAACAAAGCAACACCAAATCCGTGCACTAACTCATTCTCAATATCCTTCTGAAACATTTCACCCTTCTCTTCAACTCCTTTGTCTTTGCATGCAATATCCTCCATCTTATTCTCTTGTATTATATTTGAAGAACAACTATCCATATAATGAAGATATACAAGAAATCCAACATCCTTCTGTACAAGAAGACATTGTTCTTGATTCTGATGAAAAGTGCAATCCGCTTTTCACTTCTTGAATTCTTCATCAATAAGGCTAAACCTTGTTTCCAAAGTTGTTCTAGCAGCATTATAAGCTTCCATTACATCGCTATAATGGACAAATCCCTCAATCTCTAGGCCTTCCACATGTCTATCATAAAACGCCTTAAAATCCTTCAGTTTATCTTCAAGATCTTTCAAAATCTCTTGCAAATCAAAGGGAACATTGAGCATATCTCTGATGTAAATAAATCTAGATGAATTTCTAGTTGCATGAAGAAAATCAAATAGCTTTTCACCACAGGTAATCTTCAGATCCTTCTCCTCCATTCTCTCTAAAGAAAACTTCCTTTTAGTCATCCTAATTACTCACAAAAGAAAATCCAAAAAATAGAAATAAGGGTCATAATATAAAAATCCACATTTGCTCATATGCAGTAGTCTAAAGAAACATTGCTAAGAAAATGTAGGAAATACAAGATGAAAGAAATTAATTAAAACTTTATGCAACAGAGAAAGCATGAAATTCCAAGTCTCATCGATCAAACTTTGTTTAACATTTTCGACTCATGAAACACGAAAACAATGATTCAGACCGTCTCACAGTTCACAAAATCACATTTCACATGACACTTATTAAAAAAACTTTACGAATTCGTGTTTTATACATCCGAAAAATTTGAACAAAACAATGCCTTGAGAACATCAAACCCCATCATTTTACATGTTTACCAGACCAATATTGCTAGAAAAACAAAGTAAAACCATTACAGAATTTCTAAGTCCCTGATGTATCTTTCTCCTTTTAAACCAACTAACATCTTCAATGCCTCGAAATTCAGGATTGTAGAGAAAAATATTAAGAAAGGTGTGATACCTAATATTTGCAAGCCTTGCTCTTGAGAATAAATGGTTTATTGTAAGCATATGCTTGGTTTGGCTTGTGATGCTTACAAGATAAAAAGTTGGTCGAAGACAGGACAAGTTATGTGAAAGAAATAGTAACCAAAACCCAAACCTGAGTGTTCATATATATATGCCAATGGTCACCACACACTTGATCAAAAAGTAAGCTACACTAGTTCGAAGGATATGTGCTTAAAATGAAAAAGAAAAAGAAAAAAATTTGAAAATCAGAGCCATAAAAGCGCTATCATGGTGAAAAAGTAAGTGACATGTGGCACAACTTCCCAGGAAAAACAGTCTTCAGTCGCACGTGTGAAATTAACTACGCATTACAGCTGCCACATGTGTAGACCAACATCGTTATAAACCCGATTTTTGAACCGCAAAAGATTTCTTTCGAAGACAAAACCATCTCTATGCTCAACCACACCAACACAACGCTAATTTGCAGTATAAAATTATTCTTCCATGCAAGGGTACTAAAGGAGGTTTCATTGACAGCATATCAACACTCAAGAATATAAGTTTTTTTTCTAAAATATGACTAAGTTTTGAATCACTTGAACACTCCTACTAAATCATCCCCAAAAATGCCAAACGTATGAAACGCAATGGGTGCTAGGTTTCTCTTGTCCACATGAGGCCTCCTTGCATTTCATACAACTAAGGCCTACAAGTTTCTGTTGTAACGTGGGTGCTAGGTTTCCTCTGTGGAAAAACGCATGCTACAAAGTCAAATTTTTTTTAAAAATATCAATCAAGAGGATAAAGATGTTTAGGGTAAATAATTTTTCCCAAAAATAAGTCTAAAAGCTAAGTTGATTCTCGAACAAGGTTAAAGGTGAAGATACCTCTTGTAGGATAGATGAGTTGAATACAACTAGGTCTGCCATGGTTGTTATGTGACGTATGAAATGTGAATGGTGTTATGTTCTTTTTTCCGAGTAAGGCCATATCGCATTTCATCTTACTTGAGCCTGAATTGTTCCCCTTGTGCGGTATGAAATGTGATATGGTGTTGAGTTCCCTGGTCTTCAAGGCCTACTCGCATTTCATACGTCTTCCGTACTGTTTTATTGAAATTGGATTTAGACTTTGTGATTAGTATTTGCTTGCTGCTTCATGATTGTAGATATATTGATTTGATAGATTAGGAGATCTTTCCTAATTTGTTAGTATTATTTGTTTTTTTGGATGTTTCAGATGGCTAGAACTAAGTTCACTGCAAGGAAGCAGAAAGTTGATCGTAGAGGTCTTGCTTCAAAGATACATCAATCCTCCAAGCCTTCCAAACTTTCAAGGAAATCAAAGCCAATAAGAATGTTCTCACAGCATGTGAGGTGCCTTAAGGAGATTAAAAGTGCAATGAAGGCTCTAAATAATGCAATTCCAAAGCTTTCTTTTTAGAGGCTTGTTAGAGAAATCTGTGACAAGCATAGTCTATAGAGTTTTAGATGGACTAGGGTAGGTCTCAACTGTATTCAGAAGGCTATAGAGGATTTTTTCATTGAGTTTTTCCAAGATTCCTATATCTGTGCGGCTCATGCACATAGGCTTATGCTTATGGATAAAGACATGATAATTCTTAGGAGATTGAGATATAGGTTTTCAAAGGTCCTTGAGCCAGTCCCTCTTTCTGATGTTAAGGCTTTCAATATTTTAAATGTGCTTCCATATAGAAAGAATAAAAATGATATTGGTTTGAAGATTGAAGATGTTACGCATGAAAATGACACAATATAGCATAAGAAAGAGGAAAAGGCCATTATAGTAGAGCAAGGAGATAAATGGAGAGAGTTTAAAAGAAAGAAGGAAGAAGAAAAGGAAGCAGAAAAGCTCCCATCTTTTGAAGAGGAGTTATCTACCCTTCTTGAAAGGGCTGATCCTAAGGTCTTCAATGCTTCTTACTTTTTACATGCTGATATTAACAAGAGATCTTATATGGTATTTTTGGACTCTGATTGTGTTCAAATTCTCCAGAATAAAGTGAGAGAAGTAAATGACTCAATTCTTCTTATTGGGATGAGGTATAGTTTACCAAAATTTGTTTGAACTCACCATATTTTTCTGGCAATAGATGTTCATGTTGATGCTTTCTATCTCCATTCCTTTGCTAGGTGTGTAATGCATGAGCTCCCCTTCGATATACAACAAAATACTGAGGTTCTTGATCCATCCATCTCATACTATATGAGAAGTGAGCTTGATGCAAGTGCTTTTAACCATTGGTTCAATTCAATTGACTTTGAATCTTTGGAGCTTCTTCTAATTCCATATAATGAAAAATAAGTAATTTGATATTTTTTTAGATTTTATGAGATCTTTTTTTGCTAGATTATTGAAATATTTTTGTTTTCAGTTCTCATTGGAGCCTAATTGGAATAGACTGTGTGGAGAGGCAATGTTTCCTCATCAATTCTATAAAAGGAAGCCATGGAAATGTCAAGTTGTAAGTTATATAATCTAGGGTCTCCTTGATATTTTGATCTTTTTGTTGCAGGTAATCTAAATATTTTGATCTTTCTTTTGTAATAACTCTAAATTTTATTGCCTTTTTGGTACAGAGTTTGCAAAAGATTGATTGAAGTGCTAGAGAAAAGGCCTCCCATGCCTTCTGACTTACTTGCAACAATATAATATAGACAAGTTGCAGTAAGTTCTTGATTAATATGGTTGGAACATACTAAGGAAATTTATTTTAAAAACTACCATAAACAAGTTTAAAAATATTTTACATCCCTCACTAGTAGCTTGAAAAATATTTTACATCTATAGCCCTCACTAGTAGCTGGACTTGGCAAAGGCCAGTCAAAGCCTGAAAGTATATGAGAGGCATGTCCCAGATCTTTCATCTCAAAGGTCTTCTTGAGCTGAGCCTTAAGAGCATCGAGCTTCTCATGAGTTGTCCCTTCTAAAAGCATGTCATCCACATAGAGTACCAAAATCAGTAAAGAACCGTCACGGCTTTCTTCGTATACAAGTACGAATCCATGGCACTATTGTAGCCCTGTGACTGCAAGAATGCATCAAACTTATGGTACCATTCCCTAGGTGCTTGCTTTAAGCCATATATACTCTTCTTTAGCTTACACACTAGGTGTTCCCTGCTAGGGTTTGCAAAGCCCTTAGGCTACTCCATGTTAGTCTCATTATGCAAGTCCCCATGTAGAAAAGCCATCTTGACATCCATCTGGTGCAAGTCCATGTCAAGCTGTGCAACTGGCTAAGACTAAGCGTAGGGTAGTCATCTTGACCACAAGAGAAAAGACTTCATCAAAGTCAACACCATGCTCTTGCTTAAAACCCTTAGCAACCAATCGAGCCTTGTATGCCGGCTTGGGGTGTCTAGGGGTACTTTTCAGCTTGTACACCCACTTGCATGGCAAATCCTTTTTACCTTGAGGCAAGGAAACCAAATCCCAAGTCTGATTCTTATGCAATGAGTCAAGCTTAGACTGCATAACCCTCTTCCAAGAGTGACAATCACCTCGGCGCATAGCCTCGTCATAAGTGGGAGGCTCTCCTATGCATCTGTAACCAGTACATAATTCATAGAGGGCGCAAAACGGTCAGGAGGTCGTCTATCTCTAGTAGAACGCCTCAATCTAGGCTCTGCTGCCTGATAGACATCCTGTCTAACATCAACATGTCTAACATTTGGGCCATGAGCATCAGGTGATACTGCATGCTATCTAGCTGGCCGTGGAGTGGGCTAAACGGGAGCAGGGGGCTCCTCCTGAAAGATAACTCTGCGTACCTCAACCACTTTTTCAAGCTGCATATGCATTTTGCCCTCATGAAAGATGACATCATGGTGGCTATGGATCACTTTTCGCGCGCCTGCGGGTCCCATAGACAGTAACCCATCTCTCTTGCATCTCCATACCCAATGAAAATGTATTTAACACTCTTAGGATCCAGCTTATTGCGTTAGTCCTTGGGCACATGGCAGAATGCCTCACAGCCAAAGACACGCAAATGATCATAAGAGGGGGGCTTGCCTGCCCACACCTCCTTTGTAACCTAAAAGTCAATGCCACTGCTAGGCGACCTGTTAATGAGATGCACTACAGTAGTAACTGCCTCAGCCCAAAAGTGTTGTGATAAGCCAACTTGGCTAAGCATGCTACGGACCCTTTCATGAATGGTCCTATTCATGCGTTCAGCCATACCATTCTGGGGTGGGGTGTAAGGGGTGGTCAACTGACGCTTAATATCCTGCTCATCACAAAACTACTCAAAAGCACGTGATACATACTCACCTCCATTATCTGATCTTAGGCATTTTATCCTTTTCCCAGACTGGTTTTCTACCAATGCAAGCCAACGCTGAAATGTGTCTGAGACATCAGATTTTCTCTTTATGGGATAAGCCCAAACCTTACATAAGTAATCATCTATGAAAGTAACAAAGTACTTTGCCCCACCAAGTGACTGATAGGGCATGGGTCCACATACATCTGAGTGCACAAGAGCTAAGGGCTCACCCATGTGTTTCTTACCAAACTTTTTATGCATATTTCTAGTCTACTTGCCATACAAACAATGATCACAAGAATCAAAATGCGAAGAGTCAAAAGGCGGAAGATACTGCAAAGCACGGAGCATTTTCATTCCTTTAAGAGACATATGCCCCAAATGAGCATGCCAAAGGGATACATGGAGAATAGAACCCACAGACAAAACATGATCCAATGTAGCTCCTGATACAAGTAAGGGATAGAGGCTGCTAGACTTAGCACATCTTGCAAGTACAAGCCTCCCACGAGTAATCTTCCATGCAGAGTCTCCAAAAGACACAAAATACCATGCATAATCAAGCTGTCCAGCTAACATAAGGTTGCATGTCAACGCAGGTACATAGCATACATCATGTAAAACAAAAGAGCTGCCAGAAGGAAACTACTGCCGAACATCTCCAATTCCCACAATGTCAAGAGACCTGTCATCACCAAGATGCACAGAACCAGACATGGTACGATAGGTATGAAACCAATCTCGATAGGGTGTCACATGAAAGGATGCACCCGAATCCAAGACCCAGTACTGCGCATACATAGAATGTATCTCAGAAGTATGTAAGGCATCGCATGAAGAAGTTGCAAGTATGTAATCATCATCTGAATCAGTGGCTTGCGTGACATTAACCTCTTCTATCTTCACACTAGACTTTGCAGGTACAATACTGTGCTCAAAAGACTTTTCTTGCACTTTTTCTTTTCCCTTTTTCTTGCGCTTATCATCGCACATTTTATGGCAATGCAGTCTAATATGTCCTACTTTTTCACAATAATGACAGGTAAGATCAAACTTCTATCCACAGGACTTACTGCAACCATGTGACTTGGACTTGGACTTCTGAAAGTCCCTGCCCTTATGATCATTATCATGTCTGCCATATCTGCCACCTCTAACGGTCAATGCATGTGAAGAGCGGGAATCATCATTGTTTTTCTTGTTGATTTCATCAGTCAATAAAGCACTCTCAACATCTTTGATTTTCAGCCCATCAAGCTTGTTCGTGCATATGGCAGTACGGAAGACATCCCATGATTCAGGAAGAATGCCAAGCAGAAATAATGGGTATAAGTTATCGTTGAACTCAATACCCTATGACAACATATTCTTCATGATAGCATGAAATTGATTGAAATGAGATGATAGGGAGGACCCCTCCTTCATGAGAAGGTCCATTAACTGCTTCAGTCAATATATCTGTGATGCAGGGCTCTGCTGCGCATAAAGCTCCTGAATTTTCTCCCATAAGTCCCATGCACTCTGACTCTCATCTTCAACAATATTATAATGAACCTCTTCTGAGAGTGACAAAATAATGGTAGACTTGCATAGCTCATCAACTTCCATCCAAACATCATCATCCATATCCTCAGGTTTGACACCCTTGAAATGCAAGGGTTTAATCTGCAACGTCTGCACCAAAACCTACCATATTTGGGACTTCCAATACCCATAGTTGGTACCATCCAACTTGGCAATCTTAAAGAGAGCTGTGTCTTTCAGATGACCAGCCATACTGTCCCAAAGCAATGCAAAAAGGCAAAATTGTAGGTTGTTGTAATTAGTAGAAAATGCGCTAAAACCATTGCTAAAATTGGCTGAAAGAGTGGATTTTACCAAGAGAAGCACGTATCCACCAAATATGACCAAGATAACATCAAATAGTAAGCATTACCCTCAGAGAAGTGCTCAAAATCTGCAAATTTCAGCTTGTTGTAATAAATGACATATTTCATTAAATGAGAGCTAACTATGCCAGAAGCGGATCCTAAGTCAATCGTATAATACTGCCAGGACCATAACTAGCATCATGTGGGCATAACATAGGCATATGACAGTTGATAAGCATGAATCCAATACCCAAACATATCATGAAATATTTGCCAGTGAGTAGGCACACCCCTAGTCAACTGAGCAAAGTGTGCCTGCCACTACCAAGACTTGACACAAGTAGGTGTCAGCTCACAAGGAAAGGGACCCAAGTCAAAGAGTCAGCTCATAAGCATCGAAAGGAACCAAAACATATGAACCATGCATCATCCCAAAGGGTAAGAAATTCCAAATAGTCTCAAAAGCTCCAATAGCATAGACTGCCTGCTCAATGTTTGTCAAGCATCCAAAGACACTCCCACTAGCACAAAGGCTGTAAATATCAAGCAACAAAGCTTGAACAAAGCATGCACAAGCACGAGTGACAAGTTTCCAAGATCAAGCATCAATGAGACATCCTAGACATGGAGGCAGTGTGACATCCATATGTAGCATCCATAGACATCAAGTATATCCCAAAATAAACTCTGGCAAGCAAATAAATCTACAAAATATGCTATAGAAAATCGAATGTCAAGCCCAAGTAAAGCTCCAATAGCATCCAAGCTCAAACAATGTAACTGACATAGGTAGGTGACATGATCATAAGTGCATGTCTAAAGCAGTCAAGCATAAACCGATAAGTGCCAAGATACATCCAAGATGAATATTCAAATGCTATGGAAAGCGGAGCTCAAGCTCAACCAATGATTAAGAAGTAATGTAGAACTCTTTTCCAATCCCCGATGGTCAATACATCAATGTACATCTCTAAGAAGACATGACCCGGATAGCATATGCAGAAGCATACATGAGTAGAATAGCTTCAATCCAACTATTTATAGCAGACATTCATTGCTCCAGACTGAGTATTTCAAGCCTCAAATCAGTACCAAAATGATGCAATCCATTAACATAGCATCTCCATACATGTAGACATCATCCAGGCATCAATATGCATCAAGTGATCAATCCCGATAAGCATAGACTTCAAGAGATAAGTGTTGCTCTATTTTGGCTAGATCTGGGACTATTCAAAATAGTCAATGGATAAGCTAAATTAGCTCCAAATGCATCGCACATAAGAGGCATAACATCCATAAGTGATCCGGTATCCGTACCAATAGGCATCAATAGAAGCATCACATAAGCCATAGGCATACAAATACATGTTGTCTCAGACCTGAAATCTGTTGCAAAATATTCTGTCATCAGAAATTGGTAAATCCAACATCACCATCGTGCTCAGAGCATGCCAAAACCCCAACTTAGACTCTTAACTTGCTTGAATTGAGTTCCGAATGCCCGAGATATGACAAAAAGAGTGATTTTTGAGCCATTTTTGCAAACATGCACAAATAAAACATGAGCATGTTGCTGTACTTAAGGGGCCAAATCAGGGTGGGTAGGGGATAAGCAAGAGCCCAACGAAGGCCTACAATAGGCCTACACAAGCCTAGGATAAGTCCAAGCAAGAGGTGAAGAGAACAAGCTTCAATGATGGAAGCTATGGCTGCCTTTTCATGAAACCCTGTTGTTCATGTCAAAGAATGGCTGAGAACTGAGTGAGAAGCAAGCTCTCATACCTCATGTAGATGCCGGGGAAGGTCGGGAAGCACTTGTGAAGGACATGCTCTGATACCAACTGAAAAGTGAGAAGGATCGAAGCTTGCACACGAGAGCTATGGCGGGAGAGCAAAGCAAGAAAGAGAGAGATAAGAAATGGGAACTCCAACAACCACAATGTGTGGCCAGGCCTTCCTTTATTCAAATTGTCACTAAAAGAAGTAGTAATACACAGGCGGCTAGGCGGAGGCGCCTTTACCCCCAACAATATTTGTTGCTCATATGGTGGTTTTCCATCCTCTTGTGATCCCACCCCATGTATTTGAATAATCTTTATGGGATATTTATATATGTTCTCCTCATTGATTACATCATAGTTGTGTACTATTATATTAGCCTCTAGATCCCATAATCGGTGTTCCATCTCTTGTGACATTAGGGAAAATTTGGCCTCACCTTTGCGCCTTATAAGAATTACCATTTCATCATTGTATTAAAAAAAGGAGACCCACAAGATAATTGCATCCATTATACCTCAAAACTATATCACATAATGTATCATTGAAAAATCTTGATGAGAGGATTTTGATGCACTAACATTTGATAAATTTAGGGTTCATATGCTCAAGTTATGGCCTTCTAAACAAAAAGTAACCTCAAAAGCTCTGTAACAATAGCCTCACCTTGTCCTTATGGAATATTCCCTAGAATCCCAAAGAGATTAAAAGGCCAAAAGTAAGTAAAATTTTCCTTAATGATCACCATATCTAAGAAAAATACATTTCATTGACTTAGGATCAAGCTTGTAGTCCATATGAAATATGCATAAAGTTTTATAGCCCAACACACATTAGTAGTCATAAGAGGGTTTCTCGCTAGACCATACCCCTCAAGAATTTCTCCATCGAATGGCTTGCTAGTAGGTGATTGATTGATCAAGTGAACAACTATCTTAATAGCCTCAAGCCAAAATCCATAAGTGAGACAAGCATTTGATAGTGTACTTCAAACCCTTTCATGTATTGTCCTATCCATCTTTTTTTATTACCACCCCATTTTTGAGTCAACTTTTTGGGAAATTCCTCCTCTTGATACCATGAATCTAACCAAATCTCTAGAAGACATGAGAAATATACTTCCCACCATTACCATCTTCTCAAGTGCTTAGGATTTTGCTTGACTGATTTGTTGCATCAACTCCTCAAATATAGCACTTTTTTTGCAAATAGAATAAGCATATACTTTTCTTGTAGAATCATCAATGAAGATAACACAGTAATGTGCTCTTCCCAATGAAACCATAGGCATATGCCCACACACATCACTGTGCATTAATTCCAATGGTTTGGATATCTTAATACTAAGCATGTCCTTATGTGACATTTAATTTTGTTTCCCATACATCTAATGCTCACATATCTTAAAGTCAGAGACATTGAAAGAAGTAAGATAATGCAACAACAGAGAACTTATCACTAATATGTGACCCAAACGATAATGCCAAAGAGACACAAATGGTTACATAGTCACACCTATAATGTAATCCTTCACACTAGACACATACAAAGTCAAACTTTTGCCCTCTAGCAACAAGAAGTGACCCTTTGTGTATCTTTGAAGAGTGACTGCAAAAACTATCATGATAATCATAGACCTTTAAACATCCAATGCTAATCAAGCTTTTCTTTAAATTTGATATATGATTATTATTTTTTAGCACAAAACAGGAACCATCGGCAAGTGATAAATGTACATCTCCCATTCCAACAATACTACATTCAAAGTCATTACCCAAACAATCTCATCCTTTTATCCTTGCATTATAAAAATAGCAAACCACTCCCTATGACAGGTAACATGAAAGAATGCTCCTAAATCAAGGATCTAGTCTAGAGACATACATCATCAAAAGCAATAAGGAATGCATCACCAAAGCAAATACGAATAGTAAAATCACCATCATCACTATTTTTACTGCCTATGGTGTTTACTTCCTCAATCTTTGCCCCTATTTTTTCCTTCTTTTCACGATCTTCATTAGTCTTTTACTTACCTATGTTCTTGCACTTCTAGGTAAAATAGTCCATTTTAATATGGCCCTTCTTGTTGTAATAAAATTCCATATGCTTTCTTATGTGTTACCTCCTTCTTGAGTTCCCTCCATTATAAGATTTTCCCCTTGCATTTGACGTCCCTCTCAGTGTAAGCACACTAGATCTCTTAGATCTTACAATATTCTTCTATTTACCTCTATTGTAAAAGCAAACTACTCTGCCCCTATTAGAACTTCCAATATACACACACAAGTACATACACACATACATATGTATATATATTAATTATATATATAGTGAGAATAGTTTTTAAATAAGAGAGAGAGATAGAAACAAGTTCTTATTGAGATACATACATGCGTGCACACATAATACACACAAATAGAACAATCAAGATAGGTTTGTCTACTGTATATTAAGAAACTAAAGATAAAGATTTAAAGATTATTGCTCAAAAAAACTCTAATGTACCTTAACTAAGTAATTCATCAATGGTTTGCCTAGTCTTTAAGATCAAAAATATATTCTAGATACTTTGAATGTAAGGAATTTCAATTGGAAGGGTATTAGGACTCAATGGAGAGAGAGAGAGAGAGAGGAGATAAAAACAATTATTTATGAGAGACAAGAGTGAGGTTTCTTTTAAAATACCATTGATAAGAGAGAAGAGAAAGAAATATAAAAAGTAGTTTGGACAGAGAGGTACCTTTTTCAAATTAATATAAAAGAGGCCCAAAAGTAGTATTGTAGTATTATAAGAGAGAGTGCTAGAAATTTTTAAGGCCAAAGAGGAGGGTGCTCACACTTTGTCATATAATACTACCTTAGACCCTCTCTTACATTAATAGCCTTGGATCTCTCTCTCTCTCTCTCTCTCTCTCTCTCTCTCTCTCTCTCTCTCTCTCTCTCAACTTGTGATCAAATTCCTCTATTTAAAAGTTTTTGGCCTAAGTACGATTAGACTAAAAAGTCACATTTTGATTATAATTTCAATGGTATTAAACTTTTTTTAAATCTTTTATAAGGTATTTATTTTTCCAAATACACAATGCAAAGACAATAGCCATTATACATTATGTTAATTGTTAGCCTTCTATATTAGAAGAAAAAATTTTCCAAAAGAGATGACTACTTTTTGTTCATAAGGTCCAAACATTTCAATATACTTCATTCATAAAGTCCAATCTACTATGTCTCATATTAAAACATATCATAAATACACATATAATATGATATTCTTAGCTAGCAATTATTTTTATTGCTTCTTTCTCATCAAATATTATTTTAACTCTCTCTCTCTCTCTCTCTCTCTCTCTCTCTCTCTCTCTCTCTCTCTCTCTCTCTCTCTTAATGAGGAAACTACCACAACATTCAAGTAGGCAAAGATTTTTCTTCTAGTTCACATAGGAGAAAAATAGAATTTCAAACCAGATGATAATATTGAGTCTCAAAAGTCATGTAAGTTAGCATCATGGAGACTTCTCTACATGCATAATTTGGTATCCTTCTGTAGAAGTATATCTGTAATGGTATATTGTCGATGTGTAAAAATCAAGATTTCTCATAACTAATTCCACATGTATTCTTTAGAATATGTCACACTTTTATATCTTCTTGTAAAGAGACTATGGCTAATCATAGGAAAGTGGTGCCATCAATGTATTTGTTCTTGTAACTCATTCTTTGAAATGGATTAAGGTTGAAGCCACATTTTCTAGAATGTTTTGATGAAATTGATTGGCCACACTTTAGCCCTACAATGATACTATTTATGGATGACAGTGTAAAGAAGATGCAATGTCACCCACCTAAATCCTTTATATGTCCATCTACATTTGAAAAAAAATCCCATGGATACCATTCTCTTCAAGCACATGCTTCCTTACTTGACTAATGAAAATCCCATGGATACCATCCTCTTGAAATACATGCTTCCATGTTTGACTAACCTAGCAAATTTTCACAAGGGAGTCTAGGACTTTGTTAGAGAATACCCATTTTAGTCTCGAGTAATAGAGTTGGATTGATACTTAATATTTGCAATAAATATGTTCGTTCATTTTACGCATAGTAGTTCAATAATTTGCAAATACATTTGTGGATTTAGTATTTTTTTTGTAGTAAGTTCATGTAGTACAATGTGAGATATATTAGTACATTAAAATATTTTATTATTAAAGTCGAGTGTAAAATAAAAATTTCTTGGAAGCAATAACAACTATAGACAATGAAGGAATACATAGCTATATTTTATGAAGATTATGAAGTAATTGCTTGCAAGAGTCTTTTGTAAATGGATGTATAATTTCAATCCATATGTGAGCCTAATCAAATGAGGAAGAAAGGGAGCAAGAGAAAGAGAGAGAGGAATGTGTAAGTATAAGTGGATGTGTTTGTGGTTTTCTTGTCTGTGCATAATTGAAGTACTAACATATCATAATGTAATTATAAAATATGTACAAAGAATGAATAAAGGAGAGATGTGAATGTATATGTAGTGTGGTGTCACTTATGTATGCATAATTGAACCACTAACATTGTGTTAATATTATCAAAGATAAGCACATAAGCTTAATCTAGTGATGTAAATAAGTTAAGGAGAGAGAACTATGAATGCATTGTTAGAGAGAGAGAGAGAGAGAGGAATTTATAAGTGCAAGTGTATCTGAATTTTTCTCATGTTTGCACGATTGAAGTGCTAATATATCATGATATAATTGTAACATATATATAAATAATTGAGAGAGAGAGGATGTGAATGTATTCATGAGTGTGATATCGCTTGTGTATGTGTAATTCAACCACCACTAACATTGTGATAATATTATAAAAATAATCACATGAGCTTAATGTAGTGATGTAATGAAGTTAAGGAGAGAGAACTACTAATGTGTTGTTAGAGAGAGAGTGTGTGTGTGTGTGTGTGATATATATATATATATTATTGAGGGGAGTGAAATGTCAGTAGTGGTTGAGTAACATGTGGTGTAGTAGTGATGGTGCTAGTGGTGGTAAAGTTATTGAGGGAAATGAGATGTCTGTTGTTAACCCCAAGCCAAGAAGGCGGAAGAATGAATGAAAAAGCGGAAAGAAGATGGAAAAAGAGCAAAGACACGCAGGTGACCTCTACAGCTAAGTTGGGGCCAAAAGCGTAATTTTAAATGAAAGGCGCCTCAAAAACTCTAAAAACTCTTGTAAAAGAGCGCGAGGCTCCCTCCAATGCCACTTGTAAAAGAATAGATGGGTATAGGCTTAGGGCATGAAGCAAGAAGAGGGAATTAGAAAAAATGACCTTGCCACAATGGCCAATTATGTAAAAAGGGATGGGTGCCCATGGGGTTTTTAGGGTTTGTATATATAAAGTTCAAAAAGTGAATGGAAGCTCATTCTTTGGTGTGTGGCTAACAAGAGCTCTTCTCTTCTTCTCTTCCTCTCCTCTTCTTGCATGTGTGTGCTCCTGAGAGAGGGAGTGTGAGAGTGTGAGAGAGTGAGTGTGTGAGAGTGAGGGATCAAGAAGGTGAAGCTCTTCACCATCTCCTCTTCTCTTCTTCTCTTCTCTTCTCTTCTCTTTTCTTCCATGCGCAGCTACGGTGGATGGAGCTTGGAGATGGAGGAGGCTTGAGGATGCTTGAGCTAGCATTGCGAGGATCGTGGAGCTACCAGTGTGTGCGAGAGAGAATGCAACTCATATCACCATCAAGGTAAGCTCACTACACGTAGGATCGACAGTGCGTCGGCTAGGTGAGAGATAGCCATTAGAGCTCGCTTGGAACGCTTGAAACAATAAGCGGTCCATGGGTCTTGGCGGTTGAGCAAAAGCTCCCACATTTTGGTTCCGTTGTCGGGACCAACGGATTCAAGCTTAAGTGCTTACGTGCCTCATATCGAGCATCGAAGTAAGGGATTCATCCCCGAAACAAAGCTTGAGATAGGTAGGAAGTTTGGGTGTTTTGATCTTCGAAACAAGTAAGTATTTTGGGTTAATTTGTTTGTTTGATGATTGGAAGACATGGAGAAATCATTTCAGTTTGTTGCTTTCGATTCTTGTTGCATTTACTGTAGGATAGAATTAGGAAATCGAATTGGGAAAGGGTAGGGTTTACTGTTACAAAACAGGGCAAAACAAGGCATGAATCATGGAAAAAATGGCAAAAAGCTTGCTTAATGTCGGTAAGTGAGTGATTGGGAGCATCAAAACCTTAACCGAGAGGGGGTTTAAGAGCCAAGAGTCCAAGGGAGAGCTCATTTGCAATCACTACAGTGATAGAGAGAGAGAGAGCCCCCACAAAGATTCAATTCGATCTCGTCATCGGAGAGCCTACCGCTCACCCCAAGTATACCAATCACTTCCCTTGGTGCCTTAGTTGGGATCTGGAAGTTTGTGCTTGGAGTGGTTGCCTAAATCGTGAGATTTGATCGAAATCGTCGTCACCGCTCGCGGCATTCGTCGCGCCGCATTCGGCCCGTCTAAGTGACTGCAATTCTGGGCCGAGTCCCAAAATCGGCCCTTGGACCCTGCCATTCAGCCGACTCGACCCGAAAACCCTAATCCGCCCTCAGCCCCATCCAAGTGACGGAATTCGGACCTCGGACCCCAACTCGACACTCGGCCTATAGTCCACTCGGCCCAAGACTCGACTCAGCCCTCGGCAACACCTGACTTAGTCTGTCCGAGTGACGGTACTTGGGCCTCGGCCCGCAAAAAGTTTTTGTACTCGGACCAGTGCGATTCGGCCAGTCCAAGAGTCACCCACTCAACCCCTACAATTCGGACCAGTTGGGCCGAGTGTGTATTTGCCTCAACTTTTCAGAAATTTGACCTGACCCAGCTGGAGCTCGACAGCGCAAACTATCACAAGCCCTCCTGACACTCAGAACTTGATTCTAGCGTGCGGAATAGACAAAATCGTAAGGCGCAACTGCTTAGCAATTTGAGTGGGCTGTCGCAAGACCTAGAGACAACCCACTGAGCCATAAAACCCTGATTGGACCCAAAAACGGGCAAGGCAACGTAACCGAAAAGCCCTAAATCCCGTCAAGATAGTCAGAGAATTGATCAACAAAGCCTATCAGGCCCAAAACAAAGCGAGGGTGGACGCTTAGAGGCTATTTGCCGCACTCACCTTGAATTTTCACACTTGAAGTGCACTTAAGGAAAACTGAAAGCCTGATTGAGCACAAGTGCACTAGAAAGAATGCACGCACTGAGTGGAGATAAATTGAGGACTATATTTAATAAGTCAAGGAACTTACTGTTATAAACCACTCAAGGAATCCATGAATAGGAGAGAACCCACAGACGGAGACAAACCATCAACACGCGAAGTAGGACCAAGCAAGCGATGCAAATGAAGTGGATTTGACAAACCTACTCAACCTCATCGATAGCTTGGTGGAGCACGAGAACTCTACTATGGCAGAAGAAAATTCAGACCGCATGTCTAACGAGGAACTCGACTTAGGCATCTTCCCAGAGGCTATTCAGCAGCTAGTTAGCAGCTACAATGCGCATGCCCGGTATGAGCACCGCGGCCGGACAGTAGATGCTATCATCGCAGACTTAGAAGAAGAGAGAAAGCTAGCCCACAAAGCATTGCAAAGCATAGCCGCATACAATAGAGACCAGCAGACCAGGAGTCAAAGGCAAAGCACGTAGTTGTGTGAGGTGCAGCAAGTGCTGAACTTAGCCGACAAAAACCGAATGGATTATGAGAGAGCCCTAGAAGGAGACTTAACGCTAAGCGAGATTCTTATGAAGCGATTATTAGACAACACCACGGTGGAGAAAAGTGTTGCAGCATTAGTGACCTCACTGCTAGCAGGATTAGGAGCAACCCAAGGCTCTAAGAGCCAGTCTAAAATCCCAATAGTCGCAAAGCAGCTCGACAAGTATCAACCCCACGACGATCCATACAGCTATGTAGAGTAGTTCGAGCAAGTTTGTGAAGCCAACGGCCTCAGTGACCTGACTTAGTGCTCTCAAGCATTTGGGCTCTGCTTAGGTGACAAGGGCAAGACTTGGTATACAAGCTTAGATGTTACAGAGCAAGCAAATTTCAATAGCCTCAAGAATCTCTTCATCAAGAGATTTGTTGAGCCTGGATACTCCGACAATCTACTAGTATGACTGATGAATGTCAAGCAGAAAGAGGAGGACATTTACAATTATGTAACCCGCATGAGGATCCTCTTCAAGAGAATCCCTACGGACGAACGACCGACTGAAAGAGCAGTTTCAACTATGTTCATCAGGGGAATTTGAAACGAGGAACTGTATAAGGCTTTGGCAGCCAACTCGAGCCTGCAGCGAGACGGGCTAGCTATGGTTTTTTAGGAAGCCATTAGAGTTGATGATGAACTGAAAGAGCAGAGCTTCAGGAGCTCCAAACTCAGAAGGAGCCAAACGCGAAGTTCAAAAAGAGCGTCAGTCTCTAGTGAACAACCAGCCCTATCATCCCAAGATAAGGGGAAGGGGAAAGCCACCGAGACAAACCAAGACTTGGCAGATGTCAAGATGGAGATAGCCAAGCTACAAGACATGTGGAGATGACCAACGGGCCCACACGAACAATGTGTATACTATGGCGGAAACCATTTGCTGGTCGAGTGTCGAGACCCTCGGTCGAGAGCTTGCGCTAACTGCGGCAGGTTTGGTCACGACATCATGCATTGCAAATTTCCCATATGACTTCCGTACTCCCAACCATACGGTTAGCCTTACCTAGCAAATAGGCCACAGCCACTCTTCGGAAGGGGAGCCCCATTGGCCCTTCGTGTGCCTAACGACATTAAGCCAGCTGTCCCTAGGGTGGACATAAACCCTACAAGCATACCTAGACCACATGGTCCCTATGTGACCCATCCACCAAGCGACAATCCAGTCCACTACGTGGAAGAGCCAAATGAGGAAGAGACTTACTTATACCCTTATGTCTCTCACGACGACAAGGGCAACATAGTTCTTATGGATTATCGACCAGTACCAGTAATGGCGTTGGGGAGAGGACGAGGTAGAGGCATAGGGGGACAGACGCAGGATCCAATCATCTATTGGACTTTTGGTCACCCAGGTCATGCCTCATCACGTTGCCTCGAGAGGGAGCAGTAGAACAAAGACAAAGTTGACCTTAGATGCGTTGAGTGCGGAATCACCCATTTCTTCGTCGATTGCCCAAAGCGAAAACCTTCTTCAAGTTCAGCCAACGTACCATCTATTCCATTGGGGCTATTTGGTGTCGAGAACCTCGATGGGGAGGCCACACCCATCCCGTTGCGGGTCATGACCCATGCCCAGACGAAGCAGGCTGGCATATCACTACCAGGACCCAGCAACCTCGATGCATCCTCGACAGGGAAGAAGAGCCGCAGGCGAATGGAAAAGAGGTCGAAAGCTAAGATCGCAGCGAAAACTGAGAGTGCTTCGACTCTGCCTATTGGAAAGAAGGTCACGGACGCAGAGGCAAAAACTTCAACCCCCAAGATGGCTGAAAAGGGAAGTGCCAAGGTAGGGGAATACCCGCATCCGAAGCGCCAACTCGAGGCCATAGAGAAAGTGAAGGACTGGGTGAAAGAGGCCCAAGAGCACTTAAGGGATGCTGAGCCCATCCTAGAGGACGAGATCGATGATCTCCCCAGCATAGACACGACGGTCTCACCCCCTCGACCAAAGTCAGAAGATGCAACCGCACCGCAAGCAGCACAGCTTAGGCCAAGCCTTGATGATGCAGGCTCGCAAATTAGTCACGGCTGTTGGCCAGGACAATCCAGTTTAGGAGAGAGACGAGCAGTCGACATCCTCCTCACCACTCTAGTGACCACCCCTATGACGTTAAGCCTGGGAGACTTACTTAAGCAGCATCCCACCCTATGGCAAGACCTCAAGCAGTGGGTTGAGGGGTCACGAGAACAAGTTGCGGATCTGCACGATCGTGATGCAGAAAAAAAATACCGAGTCTGACGTTGCACTCTGTGCCAAAATCCTTGCACGTTAATGCTTTCTGGGAAGGCAGCAAGATGCATGCAGTGTTACCAGTCCTAGCCTAAGGCGACACAACGAGAAAGGGGATCGTAGACACAGGAACCGGGGTTAGTGTACTGAGCCACGTAGTACTATAGACTTGGAAAAACCCACCTGTCGAGACCACTCGATTTAATGTCACGTTAGCAAACGGCATGAGAGTGAAGCCATTCGGGGTACTTAAAAACTGGCCGGTGAAAATTGCAGGTGTCCAGTTCTCTGTCGACTTCATAGTCATGACGGAGGTGGACTATGATATCATGTTAGGCTGACCTTGGATGTGCAATTCCAGAGCTATTGAAGATTGGGGTAATGGCTTGATCTTCCTAGGCAACAGAACGGAAGCTGTGAGGGTAGAGATGGGTACTTGGAAGACCTCACCAGTCGACTTGGATGCCATCTCCGCGATGCTCAAGGGTAACGCTCAAGTCAAGAAGTCTTATGGGCCCTTGACCAAGTATATCCCATGCCTAGAGGATGAGTGAGATTGGATGCATGTCCTTGCTACAGTCGACCTGTCGTTCTCGGATCAAGAAGCGTATGAGCAAGCCATCAAGATGATGGGCACGTCTGATGGCACGCCCTCCGTACCAGTTTGCATGATGGAAGGAACCCTTCTTGGGAGACCTAAGCCCGTAACCTTCCAAGTGCCAAGCAATAAAAGAGAACTCCAGGAGGCTTTGGAATACTTAACGGACAAGCTAGCTGACAATTCAACAACAAACTTCAAACCACTCCATGATCTCTTAGGCGAATCCAAGTGGCAATGGACCAGGGTGCATGACTTGAACCTTATGTACAACTAGGCCCTAGTCCCTGATCAACGATAAGAGATATACCATGCCCTAGGAGACGACGAGCAGTCTGATGCAGAGGCCTCTGATAACGAGTACGAAGACTGCCAATCCTTCAATGATGAAAGTGAGGGTGAGATAGACACAGTAGAATATGACACTAAAGGACATGAAATAGAACAAATACGGGCAAACTCCAAGCCAGAAAAAAGGAGTGTCTACAGGATAGAGTGAGGGATCATGCGCATGGATTGTGATCACACTTGGTTAGAACATGTAGGAGCCATAGACCTTGAGCAAGCAGGCCTAACCCAACCGGGAGTGACACCAATGCTTAGGACAAAATCACCATCTGAACTGCGACCACCAGGGGAGACCCCCTCTTCTAGCGAAGACGGCAAGTTCGACTCTGAGTCGGAGGTAAGTTCGGATAGCGACCCAGAAATACCTAGGCCGCCCAAGACCCGACGCACTAACGGGGACCTACCCATTCACCTGAGGCGCAACGATTGAAGCAGGAAATAGCAAAACAACCCAAGCACACACGAGCAGACCAACAGTGAAAACCACGGGACCTCCCTAAAAGATTTACGAAATTCAAGAAAGGAGATAGGATAGTGATCTTGTTGGGTGCCAAATGGCAAGGGCAAACAAGCAAACCAATCGAGGGACCAGCCATGGTCAAGGCTATGAACCTAGCCCAGGAAAGAGAGACACCCCGACCAACCTTTATTGTTGATGACTTGACTGAGGAAGAAGAAACGAGTCTTGTCGCTCTCTTGAGAGAGTACGTAGACGTATTTTCTTGGTCCTTGGAAGAGCTTAAAGGGGTAGACCCGAGTGTAGTGACTCATAATATACCCATGACACCAGACGCAATGTCGATGAAGCAGCGACCGTATCCAATGAATCCAAAGTACTCTCATGCTGTCAAGGAAGAGATTGATAAGGTGATGAGAGTAGGATTCATTTACAAAATTGAGCACACGGACTAGGTATCACCCATAGTCATCGTGATAAAGAAAAATGAAAAAATTAGAGTGTGCGTCAATTACAAGAAGGTGAATATTGCTACTAAAAGGGACAATTATCCATTGTCATACACCGAGCACATGCTTGAAAGAGTCACGAGCAAGGAGGCCTACAATTTTCTAGATGGCTTCTCAAGATACAATCAGGTGCAAGTGCATCCTGCCGACAGGCATAAAATTGCCTTCGCCACTAAGTGGGGTATCTTTGCTTACATAGTCATGCCTTTCTGGTTGACTAATGCCCCTGCCACCTTCCAACGTCTCATGTGCACCATATTTAAAGGCATGCTTTGTAAGGAGTTTGAAGTCTTTGTCGATGATCTCTGCGTTCACCTGACTTGGATGGAACACTTAAACAAACTCCAAGCAGTCTTTGAGCAATGTCACCTATATCGTCTCTCCTTGAACCCCTTGAAATGCCAGTTTTGGGTGAAGCATGGATGCATCCTCGGCCACGTGGTGTCGAAGAACGACATTTCCACTAACTTCTCGAAAGTCAGGGTTATTGTCGACCTTCCACCCCCAACCAACTACAAGAGAGTCCAATGCTTCTTAGGCCATACGGGATACTATCGGCGATTTGTGCTGAATTACACATTGATAGCCAAACCTTTATACAAGCTGTTGATTGTCTTTGAATGTACTGAAGCATGCCAACGAGCATATGAAGAGTTGAAGAAGACTCTAGCCATAGCACCAATTCTATGAGCCCTAAATTGGGCCACTACCTTCCACGTGCATATCGATGCTTCTAAATTCGCTGTGGGGGCAATGTTGTGCCAACCTGGTGAGCACAACCTAGACTATCTAGTGATCTTTGCTAGCAGACAACTCACTGAGATGGAAATGAACTACTCCACGACAGAAAGAGAGGGCTTAGCCATAGTGTTTGCTGTAATGAAGTTCCTACATTATCTATTGGCTACACCCTTTACCTTTTTTGTGGACCATCAAGCCTTGCTATATGTAGTGAATAAACCTTCCGCTACAGGACGCATACCTTGGTGGCTCCTTCTGCTTTTGGAGTTTGACTTCTCCATTGTCGTACGGAAGGAAAAACAACACTACATGGCTGATCATATGTCACGCATCCCCACAGGAGAAGCCGCTAGAGAAGGCATTACCGATGAATTGCCAAATGCCCACCTCTTTAATCTCTCCAACGAGAGAGATTTATTCAAGGCCGATCTAACGCCATATTGGGCAAACGACATAGTCCAAGTGCTTGAGCACGAACTGTGTGAACGACCGATAGAGAAGGCAAGGCTAAGGCGACTCATTCTCAAAATTCAACCCTAACAATTGATAGCATGCCAGCTGTATTGCTTAGGGCAAGATGGATTATTGTGCAGATGCGTGTGTGAGCATGAGATGCACGACGTGCTCTCAGAGGCACATAACGGAATTGTTGGTGGACACTTTAGCGGAGACACGACAACTCACAAGGTGCTGCAGTCTCAACTATGGTGGCCAATGTTGTTCTGTGATGCCGCACGATTTGTTAAGCATTGTGATGAGTGTCAGTGAACGAAGGTCCCAATTTGCAAGGATCAAATGGAGTTGACCCCAATCATTGCATGACAACCCTTCGAAAAATGGAGAATCGACTTCATAGCACCCATCAGCCCTACTGCACAATATTCGCAAGTCAAATACATCATCGTGGCCACAGACTACCTAACGAAGTGGACAGAGGCGAGAGCAACACGAAATAACGATGCTCGAACGACTGTCAAGTTCTTGTGGGAGCAGGTGATCTCATGATTCAGCTGGCCCATCGAACTAGTCAGTGACTAGGAGACACACTTCATCAATGAAGTGATAGTGCATCTCCTATCCACCTTCCTAATTATCCATCGAAAATCCTCGCCATACTACCCTCAAGCAAATGGCCAGGCAGAATCAACAAATAAGATTCTTGTCAATGTCCTAACCAAGGTGGTCTCTGCCTCGTGCAGTGACTGGGATAACAAGTTGATAGCAACCTTGTGGGCTTACCGCACGGCTTATAAAATGGATGTCGGACAGACCCCCTTTAGGTTGACCTATAGAACCGAAGCAATTATCCCTGTAGAATTCTTTGTGCCTAGCCTGCGAGTCGCACTTCAGGAGCGGTGGGAAGGAAAGGAGGCATGGACGCAATGCCTAATTGAACTCGAACGCCTCTTAGAGACTTGTCTTCTAGCCACTCATGCACTCATATGTGAGAAGGCACGACGCAAGAGCTGGTTTGACAAGCATGTCAAGCAACGTGACTTCAAACAGGGTGACTTAGTGCTCCTATACTCAGTTAAGGGACATAAGCAAAAAATGAAGTTTAGGGGTCCTGGACCTTTCAAAGTCCGTGCAATCAGTCGAATGGGCAACATTGAGCTCGAGACTCTAGACGATGAGGGAATAGGCTTTTTCAATGGCAATCGTGTCAAGAAGTACTACCCTCCTATGCATCCTTTGCATGAGCCACCAATGTTGGAACCGCCTGTCAAAGTACGAGTAGCCACCATCACCAAAATCAATGATGAGGATGAGGAAACCGTGGAGCCCGCATACGTGCACATCACAGTCACTGCCAAGCAAACATGTGTCTTCAATGCCTTGATCGAAGAGGGAGCGGACTTCAATGTCTTGACTCACGATCATTGGACCCAACTTGGCAAACAACCATTACAACCCACTAATGCCAAATTAAGCCCATATGGGAGCCGCTCATACGCACTTCTCGGCAAGTGCAGGGCCGTCGTTTCTATTGAGTCTGAGACTGTACCAATGATCTTCTATTACGTGCTGCCAGACGCCAAGGACGTAGGCATGGAGTCGCTACTAGGGCGAACCTTCAAAAAGCAAACTCGTTGCAACATTGATTATGAGTTGCAGCACATCCACCTTGCCATAGGCAACGCCTGCATTGTTACGGCTTTCAGCAAGGGCTGCGCGACCTCACCCCAGTCCGCACGATCACCAGTAGAAATATAAGCAGCCAAATCTAAAGAGAAGGGTAGTGCTCGGTCACCACCCACCACCTCCCAAGAATCGTTGCTCATGGAAGCAAAAGCTAAAGCCCAATAGCCTAGGTTTCAATGGAGGCCCGAGCCTTTTGCAACCGCAGTTCGTACGATGCCTTGTTATTGGGAGACGTTTGAACTTACCTTCACAAAAGCAGCTAACTCCGCCATTATATTGCTCAACAGTGAGATCTCTAAATAGCAAGCCCTCAAACAATGCCTCATCACGTCATACGATCAGCGAACCATTTCTGCCATCACCAACCAAGAAATTGCAGAATTATCCAAACTTGCTGAGGCTAAATCCCCGTTCTTGAGGCACTGGTACACTCTTAGGTTGCAATGGGAAGTAGAAGGGTGTCGAGTCATGACAAATGCTGAGCAGCGCCACGCAATCAAAACAGCGGAGTATGACCCCACTTATGTCGCGCCAACCTCGTATAGAGTGTTAACCACTCTTCGTGGTCGCCCCTTGGAAGAGCACATCAAGGGACACCCTTACCTCGATCACCTACTGACTAAGGAAGAGCTACATATTGCTAACCGCGTCGCCTCCAGTGACTTTCTAATAGATGTTCTCACTTACATTGCACACATGGACACTCGACCTTTTGATCTAGACCGTGAAGCTCAGTTAGAGTACAACCCCGATTTCTACACTTGGTTAACACGTCGATAACTCCTAAGCCCATTGCAGAATGTCCTCGACCTCCAAATCCTTCAATCCTAGGAAGGATTCTTCTCAAGCTGCTGGGAGGGGAGGGGGGTGAGGTGAATCAAATTAAAACCAAGGAAAATAAAGCAAAACGCATAAACACGTAAACAACGAGCAAGGTAGGAAAATGGCAAGAGAACTTTAAAATAAAGGCCAAAAAGTTAAAATCAGAAGGGAAGATTCTACATTGGATGGGATTTTAATGCTTTTCATTCAATAAACATATAGAATCCTTCTTTTTAACTATGACTTTTCTTATGAATTGTTAATGTGGAAGCACTAATGGAAACTTGGGATTATGACAGGAACAAAAGATGTCGCAGCAAGACCACGCCCATCGACTTATGTTCACGGAGGAGGAAAGAGTGCAATACCGCATCACTCTTGAAAGTCGCGCCTACAACCAGCTTAAGTTCCGAATCATTCACAACATAGAGGATGTGGTGGCCAAGGAGGAAGCGGCCAAGAGAGTCATCGAACAATGCAACTTCACCAAGTACCTCGAGAAATTTGCATAAGAACTTGACCACATGAAGTGTGTGAAGTTTCTCAGGACTTACAACTCTGACAATGAGTGCGGCACCGTCACGGTAGGAAGGGAAGAAAACGCCAAACAGGTACAGGTTCACTTAAACCTTGCCTTGGTGGAGAAGGCGTTGGGACTGGAACCAAAGATAGAGAAGAAGCAGAAGAGTGATGTGTATGCCATGCTAAAAATGAAAAAGGAGGATGTGCTAACTAATGATGGCATCAACATCCAAGACATTCTTGATGCGGAAGCTAGACTGCAAGCGAAGCTAGTACATGAGCTCTTCTCTAGCCAGCGCTACAACGCCTTAATGCATCGAATCAGCATGCCCGTGCTGGAGAATGTAGCGACTCACACCTTGCATGAAGTCAACTGGAACGGTTATGTACGCAAAACCATCGACCAGGTGGCTAAAGCACTAGCGTTAGGAAGCATACTAGCAGGAGGGGAGTCCGCAGCTTCCAAGGCCATAGAAAGAAAGAAGGCCTCGTTTATTGCCTATGGAAGCATTTTGACTGTGCTCATCCAGGAGGCAGTGAAGGAGACACAAGATGCAGAAAAAGGGGAAGGAGAAATGCTGATAGGTCACCCCCTTACCAGGACCAAGAGAGGTCCAGCGACAGGACCGAGACTGATAATAAGGAAGGCAGGAACAAGAAGAACAATCGGGCAAAAAAGCAGGCCATGAAACCCAAGAAGAAGACAGCACAAAAGAAAAAGAAGTTGGATGAAGGCCGCAAGAAGAAGAAAGAGGATTTGGAAAAGGCAAAAAGACAATCCCTCAAGGAGGCCGAGGAGAGGGAGAAGAAGAATAAACATGAAGAAGAAAAAGCAAAGGAAGAAGTCAACAAGGCTAAAAAGGTGTCAAAACAGGAGGTCGAGAAGAGGAAAAGGGAAGAACAAGAAGAAAAAGAGAAACTGGAGGAAGAGTATAGGAAAATTGAAGAAGAAAGGCAAAGAAGAGCTGCTGAGGAAGAAGAGGAACTAAGAAGAAAGGAGGAGGAGGACTTGGCCGAAGCCACACGACGGTCCATTGAGCAGAAGTGTAGGGTTGATGATCTGGGAGCTTGGAGCCCGCTGTGGAAGAAGGGCCTAGTTCTAGCATGCAAGTACCAAAAGTCACGCCGCCCGAAGGCAAAGGCAAGGCCCTTCTCCATCCCATCCCCATCCTCATGGTGCCCCCCACCAAACCAACCACTCTCATCCCTAACATCCCCACCAGCATGGAGGTCTCCAACTTCATGGCCTGGATGTAATATTTTATCAATAAAGAAATGGCCCATGGAAAGAGTACGGAGACCACGGCCATGGGGCAAAAGAGACCAGCCGCCGCAAACGCTGAGTCGAGACAAGACCAAAAGCGTCAGAGAGTGGAAGCCTCGACCACCCCAATCCACACAACAATGAAGCCACCAGCCATTGCTCTCCCAATTGGAGAAGGCTAAGGAGGAAAAGAAGATGGATGTGGCTGAGTTGGTGGCGGAAAAGGAGTCAGTAAGCCGCTTTCAAGCTTGAAAAAACCCGCACAATAGCCATGCAACAACGATAGATCTTTGACCTCAAGCAGGAATTAAAGGCCAAGGAGGACATGGAGGAGAGCTACAAGCAGCAGCTCGAGGATGAGAATCAAGAATTGGTGCAGATGCAGAGAGAGTATAAGCTCCTCCTGATGCAACATGGGGAATTTGAGGTGAAAACCGCCAACATCGAGCAAATGATGGAGGAATTGAATGCCAAAGAAGAGGAGAGAAAGCAAGAGAGGGAGCAGCAGCAAAAGGAGATTGAGTCTATGACCGATCAGCTACACTTGGAAAGGAAAGAGCACGAGAATATGAGCAGGGAACTCAAAGCCCAAGAGCAGAAGCTCGTAACCCTGGTACAGAAGCAGGGAGAAAGCATGGAAGAAATGAACAAGAGAGCAGAGGAATGGGCAACGTAGAACAAAAAAATGGTGAAGATACTGGCACGGCGTCTCACTTTGGTGGAGAAAGAAAAAATCCTTGTAGAGAGTAAAGCTCACGCCGCCCAAACAACCTTCAATGCCCAGCAGCAAGCCTTCATCAACACACTACTAGACACGACCCACCCAGAGGGAAAGGAGTCATTGGAGGTGGTACAGAAAAAACTGAGCATCGCACGACGCAGAGCCCTACATGCAAGGCTACAAATTCCACCCCAACCTGCGGAGGTTAGGCTGAGCCTAGAAGAGCAACGGAAGTACCTGCTACTGGCCGGCCTAACACCCCACGAAATAGACGCAATGGGCTTTGAAGAAGGGACACAACAAGAAGACCGGCAGGGGGAGGATGCTGAGCTTGAATTCGTTATGGGAAGATTCAGAGAAGAGGTGATCCCACAACCCCCCTCGCCGCGTGTCCAAGAACAACAACAGGTTAATCCATCCGCGGAGAGACAAGCCACACTAAGGGAGAGACGGAGAAAGTTAGTTAAAGAAACCAGGAAGCAACTAAGAGCCAAACCGGTCGTGCAGCCATCTGCACCCCTCCCACTGTGCCCCGATGACCTCCCTGCTGGATTCCACGTGGAACTGGTAATTTGGGAGCGGCAGGAAAAAGAAAAATACCCATTCACCTTCAGCTTCCTCATGCCCAACAGCCTGCGGAGGGTCCTACCGATCAAGGTGATGGAGGAGGTGATCGCGACTGCCAGCCGACTGGAACAGAAGTGGCTGGAAGAAAGGGAGAGGAACCCCACTCTGTGGGGAAAGAAAAAAGCGGAGTTTTGGCAAAACAAGATGTTTGAAATACCACATACTATACAGGGATACAACTGCCAACCCCTATGGAGGAGGCGAGTGTAACATCACCATGCTCGCCTGGATGGCTTTTTGTAACACCCTGCCCTATGAGAGGAATGACCGCACGTTCATGGCGTATCCTCGTAGGGTAAGTGTGGATTTTGTTGCCACTCTCCATGGGCGTCATGATTTTCCTATCATCTACAACTCCGATGCCGCCTCCTTCGAACATGCCCTCCTCTTCGACTCGGGAATCCTAAATGATTCCATGATGCATTTCCTCGCGGATTTCTCTTCATGCCCCGATCCAGCCTTTGTAACTACATGTAATTATCTTAGGTTACTTAAGTTACTACTCAAGCAGGACCTAACCCCACAAGAACGTGGCCTACCTCCCCTCTTTTTTGACCCTAACACCATCGACAGTTGTGCCATGGCACGTCTAATGATGAGGGCTAGCCTTCTCCCCTCTTTTTGCCTAGCTCTCCTAGAGGATATAAACAAAAGCCACTTCACTAGGTGCAACCATCCCTTCCTCTCCACCACCTCCCTCCACGTCTGCATGAATCTCAAAGGATACATGCAAAACCATCAATTTTTGAGTAAATCCATCCAACCCCCTTCTCCGCCTAAATCAGACGAGGAAAATTAGGCACAGGCTGTCGTTCTAGTAGTGTAATACTTTTTTTTTTTAAACGAACAAGCATCCAAGGAAAAGCAAGAGGAACATTACCCATGGAATGGACAAAACAACTCACTTACAGAAGCACTTAAGCACAATCACTGCACCTAGGGATCCTCACGTTAGGCATGCCCGGTGGCTTTGGTCGACTGGCCCCGCTCCTAACCCCCTCGCCCATTTTGCTCCCCCACTTCATGCTTAGGGCATATCAAGGATAGGACATAACCAGGGGGTACCACTTGCCTATGGTTAGACCTGTCACCCTCCTATGCTACTTGCACCGCACCTTCCTTGCACGAATGGGGTCCTCAAGTGTGGGACATCACTCAGGCTAGCCTGTGGTTAGACCCAACTCCCCATTCCACCAGTACGAGCACAATACACTACACAATAAGATTGACACCCCCCCTTAGGTAGAGCACTGCACCTTTTCCTTCCAAGAATCACAAAGGTGACAAACCACCAACTTTGGAGGCCCCCGTCAACCACTTGCTATCCATTTGGCTTCTCCAACAAACCTTATTACCAAGCTTCCACGAGCACCCGAGTTTACACGTGGCCCTACCCTTACACGACTACAACGCCGACTACCTCTTAAACCCCAACAGCAGCCAAGAATGCCATGGGACTGGCACCCATCTCGGAGGGGGGTAATGTTAACCCCAAGCCAAGAAGGTGAAAGAATGAATGAAAAAGCGGGAAGAAGATGGAAAAAGAGCAAAGACACGCAGGTGACCTCTAAAGCTAAGTTGGGGCCAAAAGCGTAATTTTAAATGAAAGGCGCCTCAAAAACTCTTGTAAAAGAGCGCCAGCCTCCTGTGCCACTTGTAAAAGACTAGACAGGTATAGGCTTAGGGCATGAAGCAAGAAGAGGAAATTAGAAAAAGGGACCTTGCCACAATGGCCGGTTATGTAAAAAGGAATGGGCACCCATGGGGTTTTTAGGGTTTGTATATATAAAGTTCAAAAAGTAAATGGAAGTTCATTCTTTGGTGTGTGGCTATAACAAGAGCTCTTCTCTTCTTCTCTTCCTCTCCTCTTCTTGCTTGTGTGTGCTCTTGAGAGAGGGAGTGTGAGAGTATGAGAGAGTGAGTGTGTGAGAGTGAGGGATCAAGAGGTTGAAGCTCTTCACCATCTCCTCTTTTCTTCTTTTCTTCTCTTCTTTTCTCTTCTCTTCTCTTCTCTTCTCTTGCGCGCGTGGCTATGGTGGATGGAGCTTGGAGATGGAGGAGGCTTGAGGATGCTTGAGCTAGCATCAAGGATCGTGGATCTACCGGTGTGTGCGAGAGAGAAGGCAACTCATATCGGCATCAAGGTAAGCTCATTACACTCGTAGGATCGATGGCACGTCGGCTAGGTGAGAGATAGCCATTAGAGCTCTCTTGAAATGCTTGAAACAATAAGCGGTCCGTGGGTCTTGGCGGTTGAGCGAAAGCTCCCACATTGCTGGTTGGTTCCCAACATGAGAGAGAGAGAGAGAGAGAGAGAGAGAGAGAGAGAGAGAGAGAGAAGAATTTGTTGTGCTTCTAATGAGGAGGGGGAGAGTAAGATGTGGTAGTAGTGGTGGCAGTGATAGTGGTGGTGCTACTGGTGGTACTAGGAGTGGTGGTGGCAATGGAGAAGCAGAAGTGGTGCTTGATATATGCCCAAAAGAAAAAGAGGACCAAGTGAACTATGTGGAATAAAATTAGAAGTTGCCAAAAAAAGCTCACTCCAAAAGCTTATTTCTCGCACACACTCATGTGGATTGAGGATTGAGGATGAAGTGAAAGGGACAATGTTAATGCTAATGTAAATGACTTATGTGTATAATGTTGGGGGTAAAGGCACATGTGCCTATGCAGCTATGTATTTACTTCACACACTGTGATCGCACACATGTATATTGTAGATAGCATGAACCCATCAATTTCACTTTATTCTTTATCCTTTTAGTGACTATTGAATAAGAAAAGGTTGGTCACACATTGTGACTATTGGAGTTCCCACATCTTGTATCTACCTCTCTCTTGCTCTCTTTATTCATCCTCCATAGCTCTCATTCTCTTGTTTCTACTCGCTTGAGCTTCCACTCGGGCTTCTCCCTTCAACTAGTATCAAAGCCAACCATTCGAGGAGCTTCTTCTTCATTTGTTTAGCCCATTCCAAAAGCTGAACCATAAGGTTTCATGACAGTCGTGGCTTCTTCACTAAGGTATGCATTAACTTCTATCATCTCCCAATTTTCTTCCACTTGTCACAGAGGTTCCTCAAGATCCTTCAATCATTGTGAAGTTGAGCTCAACTAGCACAAAAAGTGCGCAATAGCAGGCAATATAAATTACACCTACTATGATGCCTTATTTCTCTATCAGTTTAAACCTCTACTCTAGCTCTTGGACACTCTTTAGTACTTGGATAATCCTTTGGCAACTCCCCAACATTGATACTTGCTCTCGAGCATCATTTGAGAGCTTCCCAATCTCTATCATTGTTGTTATATATAGCAAACCTACTATACATAGGTCTAAGACTTCTATTTCAGGGTTTGGAGCTCATTCATGCTTCCCTTAATGCCAGTAAGCACATATATTGATGTTGGATCATTTATGGATATTATGAAGTGCCTTTGTGATGCATTTGAGCTTTCATTAGCTCAATATTGACATGGAATTTACTAATGTACACTATTTGAGTAGCAAGGTTTTTTAATTGGAAAGGTTATGCCTATTGAGGCTTGATGCTATTCAGATATGTATTGAAGTCTAGCATTGATCCTTGGACCTGGATATGATTATGGAATGGTTTGGGACTCAAATTTAAGTTACATTTGATATATTGGGGCTTTGGCTATATGCTTCAATTGGTTCAATGATTGGCATTACATGTTTGAAGACTTACTTGAGTTTTTTACTCCCGAATGTATTGGTTGATGTCTATGGGCATCTGAATGACATGTACTCACTGAAAATGTTGCTGTTGGACAAGATGCAAGGCCTTTAAGGCATAACGAGACCGATGATTAGCAAAGCGAATAGGAATTTGATGACCAGTTCAAGAATCGGATGAGAATAGCAACGAATTTCTTCGTTGAATTGGCAAAGGATCCTCAATTTATCCAATTTTTAAATCCTTTGATCTATTATCAACCATACTCGGATATAAAAGGCCTTGCACACTATGCATTGGTTGTTGCATATGATATGGCGTTGTGTCATACATCCCCATATGTGGTCCGTGATCCAGCATAGCATGGAAACTAGTGCCACCACTAAAGTATCGTGGCTGCCCATCATTGCATGCTTGGATAACATTGGAGCTTTGGGTTTTCTATGCAGTTGAGCTTGGTTTACAGAAGACAATGGGGCTCTTTCCTTATGTACATGCTCTCTTGGATATTCCTAGATGCGATTACACCTATTAATGGGCTAATGTGACTTACATGCTTTGGACATCTCTGTCAATAGGATTCGGTGATGTATACATGCTTATTGGTTATGTATTGAGCTTCATCTACTTAGTCACTTGTGTATTTGATGAATCTCTACACGATATTGAGATCTCTTACATACACAATGTTTATGCCTATGAGATGTATTGGTTACTAACTCATTTGAGTTTATGGCAAATTTTAGTGCCGATTGTATGCATATTCACTACTAGTTGCTTTTACATATCTTGGTTGTTACTCGGATATTATTAGCAATGGCTTGGTATTTTGTGATTATATGCCCACCTAGTCTTGGTCATACCACTCCATTTATTATAGTAATGTTATAATTACAATTTTCAGCCTTGTCTTGTAGGGCAGTCTATTGCTTGTAGTTGGTGAATAGCTCTCTACTTTGGTATTCCCTCCTGTTTGGCTAAGTTTTGTTGGCTTAGTTTTGGGTATGATTTGCAGTCATTTACCACAATCCATTCTCTTAGATTTTGCATTGGTATATTATCATTATGGTTGGTTCTTTGAACAATAGTGCTATTTTCAATATTCAAAAGCTTGATGGCACTAATTTTACCTATTGGAAGATGTAGAAATAGTAAGTATTGGTCCAAAAAAACAGGTTATGTTGTATGAAAACCAAGAATATAAAGCCCAAAGACATGGACCAGGATGACTGGGATGAGTTGGATAAGCTATGTAAATTTCATTGTCTAAGCAGGTCTATTTCAATGTTGTCACACCTAAGGATAATTCCTGGCAGTTATGGAAAAAAATATACAATCTTTATGACAAGAAAAGTCATGCTTCATAGATGTATTAGTTGAAACAACTTATAGACCTTTGCATGAAGGAAGAGACTAGTGTGTCCATACATTTGAATGGATTTCATTTGATTTTCAACTAGTTGACTTTGTAGGGCATTGAGTTCAAGGACAATCTACCTCCCTTTTTCTTGCTTGTGACACTTCCCTAGTCATGGGATCCTTTCCATGGTGTCATGTGAACTAATATGCCTAAGGATGGCTTGAAACTCTAGGATGTTGAGGGTGCTTTATATAGAGGAGATAAACAAAAAGAATATTGATGCAACCTGTACTTCTCATGCATTGACTATTAAAGGCAAACATGATGGTAAGAGTGGTAATGACCACCATAGTAGGGACTCACAAAGATCATAGTCCCGTAGTAAGTCCCATGGTCATAAGTCCTCTCTTGCATGTCAGTACTATGGGAACTAGGGTCATATTTAGTCATAGTGCCATAAGATGTGTGATGATAGAAAATTCTAATGATCATAGCATTGTCCCTAGTGATTCTAGTGTAAAGATTGAAGAGATAAATGTAGTTTAGTGTGAGTCAAATGATGACTACATCTTAGCAATCTCCTCTCTTGATGCTTCTCAATTGATAGATACTTTGTCTATATATTCTCACTGTTAGCTGCTTGATTTAGGGACTTCTTTTCATGTTACCCTACATAGAGATTGATTTCAATCCTATCATAGCATGACTAATTCTATTAGACTGGGAAATAACTTGGCATTGGATATTATTGGCATTGGGGATGTATGGTTGCAGTTTTCTTTAAGGAGCTCTTTTACTTTGCATAATATATGTCATGTATCGAGCCTGACCAAAAGCCTTCTATCTACTAGATAGCTGGATGATGCAGGCTATTATGTATCTTTTGGTGATTCCGCATGGGAGATTACCTATGGGAATTTTTTTTCGCTCGAGGTGTTAAGGCTGGAAACCTCTATGCTTTATTTATATCTAGATCACTTGACAATGTTTTGGCTATGGCTAACATACCACATGTATCTTTATGGCATCATTGCCTTGGGCACATGTCCTTAAAAGGAATGAAAATGCTTACTCATTTTGCAATATCTTCTACCTCTTGATTACAAATATTTTGGCTCTTGTGATCATTGTCTTTATGGCAAGCAAACGTGTAGTTCTCATAAGAATTCTAGCATTACACATATGGGTGAGCCTCTAGCTCTTGTGCATTTCGATATATATAGTTCCATGCCTTGTCAATCATTGGGTGGCATGAAGTACTTTGTTACATTCATTGATGATTATTTGCATAAGGTTTGGGCATATCCTATTAATTGAAAATCAGATGTCTTATCTACCTTTCAGCATTGGCTTGCTCTTATTGAGAAGCAGATTGGGTATGGGATGAAATACCTAAGGTCTGACAATGGGGGAGAGTATGTTTCTAAAGCATTTGAGTAGTTTTATGATGAGAGGGGCATTAAGTGTCAATTAATCACCCCATATACCCCACCCAAAATGGTGTTTCCGAGTGCATGAACATGACCCTTCATAAAAGAGTTTGTAGTATGCTTAGTCATGCAATCTTACCGCAATATTCTTGGGCTAAGGCTATTACTAACGTCATAAATTTGACAAACAAATTTTCATACATTGCTATCGGTTGTCAAGTTGTAGAGGAGGTATGGTTTGAAAATTTTCCCTTATATACATATCCTAGAGTATTTGGATATCAGGCTTTCTGCCATGTACCTAAGAATAAATACAATAAGCTAGATCATCCTAAGTCAATGAAATGTATCTTTCTTGGTTATGATGATGCAAGTGAGATGAGCTATCACCTATGGGATCCGTAGGCTCTGGGAAGGTCATCTATGGTCATGATATTGTCTTCCATGAGGAGAAGATAGATAAGCACCCTGAGCAAGTAGTTGAGATACATAGGGTACTTGTTCAAGAGGAGCCTCATATTACCATACAGCCAACTAGACAACCTGCAACTTTTGCTCCAATGGCCCATGATCATGATTTTGGACAAGATATATAGGCTCCAAAGCCTATTTTGAGATAGTTTACTAGAGATAGACGTTAGCTTAATCAGTTTTTACCGTCCATGGACTATGTTATGGTGACAAATTTTGGTGAGCCTCATACTTATGAGGAGACCATGCAAAGAGGTGATAGTCACTCTTGGGAGAGTGCCATACACTCTAAATTCGATTCACTGTAAAACAAAACCCATACATGCGATTTGATTCCTTCGCACAATTGAAAACATGCATTGCCAAGTGGGTGTACAAGTTGAAGAAGAGTACCCCTCGACATCCCAAGCCCAACAGCATATAAGGTTAGATTGAATGCTAAGGGTTTTAAGCAAGAGGATGTTGTTGACTTTGATGAAGTCTTTTCTTCATGTAGTCAAGAAGACTACCCTACTATTAGTTTTGGCCTTGGCTGCATAGCTAGATCTAGGCCTTTATCACATGGGTTGAAAATGACTTTTTTGCATGGGAACTTGCATAAGGATATCCATATGCAGTAGCCTAAGGGCTTTATGAAAAAGGGCAGGGGACACCTAGTGTGCAAGTTGAGAATGAGCCTTTACAGCCTCAAGCAGACACCTAAGGAATGGTACCATAAGTTTGATACTTTCATGCATTCATAGGGATATACTCGCAGTGATATGGATCCATGTCTTTACATAGGGATATACTCGCAGTGATATACATGCATTCGTAGGGATATACTCGCAGTGATATGGATCCATGTCTTTACACGGATAGTAGTCTTATTATCTTTGTACTTTATGTCGATGATATGTTGAGGGATATACTCACAGTGATATGGATCCATGTCTTTACACGGATAGCTGTCTTATTATCTTGGTACTTTATATTGATGATATGTTGATTGTTGGGAGGGCGCATGATGAGCTGGATGCTTTGAAGAGTCAACTCAAGAAAAGCTTTGAGATGAAGGACATGGGGTTGGTCTCACATACTCTTGATATGCGCATCACTCACAATTGTTCTAAGGGGCTCCTTTACAATTCTTCTAGGGGGCTCCTTTACCTTCTTATGTGAAGGTCAGTAAGGTTGATTATCCCCAGTCAGATAAGAAAAAGGCCAAGATGGCCAAGTTCCCTTGTGCATCCATAGTGGTGGGTAGTTTTAAGAATGCCATGATAGCCATTTGCCTTGACATAGCATTTATAGTACAATTTGTGGCACACTATATGGCTATACCTGGCCGGTAAAATTGGAACACCGTTTGAGGGTATCATGAGGTATCTAAAAGGCACTACTACAGTTGCTAGAGGCATTGTTTTCTGGATATACATGGTGCAAAAATGCATGGCCCTATCTACTACTAAGATAGATTATGTTGCAACCATTGAGGCTTGCAAGAAGACCCTACGGTTAGGCCGTTTGGTAGCAAATCTTGGTATTACTGTTACTCCTATAGTGCATTTAGATTCTATAAGTACTATTCAGTTGGCCAAGAATCCGAACTTCCATGTGAAGACAGAGCACATTGAGGTTTGATTTCGCTTCATCAAGGAAGTGATAGAGGATAAGGCTATTGAGCACAAGATCTCGATGACGATTGACAAGAATCCTGCAAATCTGCTCATTAAAAGTCTCTTAGTGGAACATTTTGTCTTCCTTAGGAAGATGATGGGTGTAGGATGAGATGACATCTATTCCTCATCATGTTGTACTTTATGTACATTTGTACTTTGTCACTTTTTTCTTGTTCTTTCCTCACTAGTAGCACATTTTCCTTTAAGTGGGAGTTTGTTGGGGGTAAAGGAATCTATGCTTACGCCACCCTGTATTTACTTCACATATCGTGACCGTATACCTATACACTACAGGAAGCAAGTACCCATCACTATCACTTTATTCTTTATTCTTTTAGTGGTTATTGAATAAGGAAAGTCTGGTCACACATTGTGACTATTGGAGTTTCCACATCTTGTGTCTCTCTCTCTCGATCTATTGCTCCATCCTCCATACCTCATATCTCTCTTGCTTCTACTTGCTCATACTTCCATTTGGGCTTCTCCCTTTAAATAAACAACTAAATAATCCTATTTGTGTCTTTTTTGAACTTTTGTGCCCTTTATGTGCTATGCACATAGCACAAGTAAAAGTTATCTTATCTAAGGTATTGTTTCACAAAGGATATATAGATGCAAAGATGCAAACTCTTCCTCTCATGCAGAAATACACAACATAACAAATGTGTGATATCTATCTAATGTACATAACAGAATAATTTCATCATATCTACATAATTGGAAACTTGTAACACATCACACAATGTATAAGAATCCGAAGTTTATAATGCATACATACTTCACATTATCAATCTATTCATGTGACTTTAGAAATCATAACTCTAGCAAAATGTTATTGTATTCATTGACACATTCATCTTCTTGGATGAGTATTATCACTCTTTCACTACAGTACTTAAACCAAATATAGCGTTCAATCTTTGTCATTGTATTGTACTAATAGTATACTTAAGTGAAGGAGTGGCATCAAGATAATCTTACTCCAAATGACTCCTTACGAGCTTACAATTGAAAAGAAAGTGTGACCTTGCTGACATTGGTTGAAATTTTTAAATTGATCTCCATGTGTCTATTCTATATGTATTAATTAAAGGCTCATTAACAAACAAATAAACACACGCATCTCTCTCTCTCTCTCTCTCTCTCTCTCTCTCTCTCTCTCTCTCTCTCTCTCTCTCTCTCTCTCTCTCTCTCTCTCTCTCTCTCTCTCTCTCTCTCTCTCTCTCTCTCTCTCTCTCTCTCTCTCTCTCTCTCTCTCTCTCTCTCTCTCTCTCTCTCTCTCTCTCTCTCTCTCTCTCTCATATGTGGTGTAATTCTTCTACAAAATTTGGTTTGAAAATCCTCAAACCCAAGCATATAATGCCAAAAAAATGGGTGGAAAGAGGAAGAAGCACGGAGAATGGGAAAGACGATGTGGAACCACTTCTTCCTCATTTTGGCTATATTGAGATCATAAAATAATGAATCTAGGAAATGATCTAAGTACCAAGCTTCAAAATATAGCAAATATATTGGTATAATGCACAATTGAGAAAGTTATAGTAAAACAACTAGCACAAATATTGTTGGGTAAGAACTAATGAAATTTCGCAATATAAATTTGTTGCTATGGTTAACATAGAAGCATCATTTCTTCTACAACCCATGCAAAGCCATTGAAAATAGCAAAAATAAAATGTGATGGACCTTGTTTCTACTATCACTATACAACACAATGATAATTAAACAAAAAATTCTAATACTTTTATGAGAGATTCAACAAAATGTCATATGCGTGCCTTCTTTCAAAACAACTCACCTGCTAACAAAAAGTGAATCACCTCAATCTTCTATTTTGAATCTTCCCAACAAAGACCGAGGTGATGGGAAGTGGGAGCAATAGAAGACTGAAGGCATGGCCATGCGAGCCCAAGGTAGCAAGACTTTCTCACATTCAAGGACAAGGTGATCAACATCTCTCTAGCTCTTAGCTTGCTAGTAGTGGGTGGCTAATGATGTTCATACAAAGATTAGTGCATGGAGAATGGATGCAAGGCACAAGGATGGAGAGGTAGCTCGATGTCAATAGGATGATGTTTGGTGCCATGTTTGGGATTGTTGTTGCCTATCATCCCCATCCAAAACTCCATAAGCATAGCTTTTGCCCCATAAAGATAGGCATGTAGAGCGCATCATGTTGCTCCTTTCTCACTCTCACTTGCTCCTTTGACCATGAATCTCTAAAGCATATAAAAACATGAATCCAATGTTTGAATCTATGAAAGGAGAGAGAGAGAGAGAGAGAGAGAGAGACTATTTGTAGCATTTCTACTTCCATCTTGCACGAATATGAGGTTGGAGGGGTCGATCAATAGTAGGTCACCTCATGTGACAGGGGCAATTGCAAATGTTAATAGTTCCTTCCATCATATTGCAATCAACATTTCTTGTTCCACCATTTGTCACACACAAAAAAATAGAGTTTTAATTTTGGAATACAATGAGAAAAACAAGATAAACTTCAACTTCTCAATTTAATTCAAAAAAACTAGAAAATTGATAATTAAGATCTTCTCATTAGCTACACATGTGAAAAAAACAGCAAGTGTTAATTTTTAGTGATCTATTGATGAGATTTTTGGAGGCATCAAATCATTCGATGACAACTAATTATTCATTAGATGCAATCTCCTCCTCTTTTTGTCTGATCTTTATTTAATCTATCTATATTAGTGATCTAGAAAGGAAGGTAGTGCCAATATTCAAGTTGGGGATACGTAGCAAGTGTTAATTTTTTGTGATTTATTATGGGATTTTTGGAGGCATCAAATCATTTGATGACAACCTATTATTCATTAGATGAAATCTCCTCCTCTTTCTGTCTGGTCCTTATTTAATGTATCTATATTAGTGATAATTTTATTTGTTTGATTTTTGGTTTATCTATTTATTGATGCACTTTGAGGGTGTGATTTGAGCCCACAATGTGCAAACATTCAAGAGCATAACAAAACATAGCATGCAGAAGTGCCTTAAGACAAAGAGAACATATGAGTGATTTAAGTAGCATTGGACATACTTAAGTTTTTGGTCCCTAAGATGGAATGAGTGTCTCTATGCATAACAAGAAGTAGATCAACTACATTTCTTATATTAATATAAGCAAATCCTTCACCACAATTGTATGTCGCATAACAACTTACGAGTATTTTGCCCTTAGAAGCATCGTCCATATGTACAATGGAAATATCAAATTGTTTTTTAAGACACTACCATACATAATCTCATTTAGGTCATTATAAACTCCACAAACAAAGCAAGCATGTTTTTAGTAATGATTATTGTGCACTTAGAAATTGCATAGAATCAAAGTTCAATGCACTCTCACACTATTTAAATCATAATGTACAAATTGCACAAGTTAGTTCGATGTGTCCTTCTGTACACTATTTGCATCATATTCCCATATCATTGCTCCGATATATATACTATTAGAACTTAACATGCATTAACTAAAATTAAGAACTCAAGTATAGTTCTTTAATGTGAAATTTACATTGTTTACAAGACAATATTCTACACACATTGATACTTAGCTATATTGCATTATCAATTAAGTATTCACTTGAGCAACTTCCAATAGCTTATGGTAAACACACAAGGACTCAAACAAGTGTAGACCAACATGTCACATCATTATATATGATTGATTTGATACAAACTACCAAATATTGACATATCAAATATTGACTATCAAAGTGAATATGTGCAGAATCCTCAAGTTGAAGCCTTGAATGCAAGTCACAAAGGTTGATAGCTTTGCATTGCATTGAATCATCATTGCTAGGATTGATGACTATGACATTTGCAATTATTGCTATTCTTTGGCTAAAGGTTCCAATTCAAGTCACAAAGACCAACATACCAAGATTAGTGACTGCCAATTCCTTTTGGAACAAAAGAAATACCAATATTCATGGTAGCTAGAGCTTTGAATGCAGAGCTAGGAAACTACAAACATTAGTTCTTTCAATTCTCTTTGCCTTAATGCAACATATGCACAACATTGATGAGTATCACTTTTCTCATAAAGAAATCTACAAGATAGACAAACCCATACTTAAAACTAAGATTTGAATGTTATACTACAGGAGATGAGTAATTGCATAAACATCTTATACCCATGTACCATGAAGATATTAATAATTACAACAAAAATGTCACTAGAACAAGAGAGGCAAGCTAGACTCACAAAGGCAACTATGAAAAGACTTTGATTGACCATAACCAACAACCTCAAGTAGAGAGATGGGGGAAGTTTTGGGCTAGGGTGAGAGAGAGAGAGACAGAGAGAGAGAGAGAGAGAGAGAGAGAGAGAATACTTGACAAGAATGTTAAAAAAGCGGCAAATGATGCATCTTTCATGGACTTTAATTGGCTTGCTCTAACCAAGAATACACATCAACCATTACAATGTTAACAAATGCCTCAAGCTAACTTACTAGGAGATACAATGAAGGCACATAATGGGCTATCTTTTACACACAAAGGCTTCAAATTGTGCTACTAGTATGTGCATATCATGTGTTTGTTGATACATAACAATTGTGTACCGTAGGTCTTTTTACTTATCAAGAAAAGTGATCTCAAATATATGCACAAATTTCAAACAATACTCAAAAGTTATGATTCACTACTTTATCTAGTAGTCATAATAGAAAATTTAGAGTATCTCTATTATACAAGGGCCTGCAGTTACATTACTGGTACAATCTCATTGGCATACAATGAAGGTATATTATGTGTTTTACAAATGTGAATCTATCAAGACTTTATTAAGGTGTACATGATGATACGTACTTTTTTGGTATTGCCTCCTTATGCTATTTAACTCAAGAACTTTGTAAAGTACAAGATCTATGTATGATATTTATGCATTTTTCCAATAGAGGCAATTTGATCAAATAGATTTGATTAGAACAAGAGGTATGGTTTTGGAATCAAAAATATTATTGCATCTTCTAAGCATTCCCATGAATTACGATAGCACTTCTCATTATCCACTTGAACAGTTAGCTTTGCACAAGTTTTTTCTTTTTTTATGTTAAAAGCCTCGAAGAGTGTTCATTGTCATACTGAGCAAAATTCCAAGTTCATTCCAGATATTTCTAGTCACAAAACATTTATAAATGTAATTGTGAAATAGTATTAGTTTAAGTGCATTGTCAACATCTTTCCCTCAAAATGTGGTAGAACAGCCCAACCTCACTCAATGGAGACTAGAGCGTCCCAAAAAATAAGACAATGAAACCACCTCCAATAACTCACCCCTCCTCTCAACCAATTGGGCTACCACACAGCAGCAACAATACCTCATATCAAATTTTGTCCTAAGAAATTCACCTAGTCTATCAGTTTATGTACTAAGAATGCATCACCAAATCCACTAACAATAAGCTCAAGAATAAAGGCATTGTCCCATGAATCATGACTTATTCACCTCACCAATGTACAATACCATAACAAATCACTCTATCATCATAGATTCATAGAATATAAACTCAACAAAAATCCAAAAGCCAATTATAAGAGAAAATCATTTTGGTCCTTCCCAATAGAGGGATATAAACAAAAATTCGACCAATCACCACAAGTGTTCTAGCAATTTTGAAATATGAGATTTTTAGAATTTCCAAGAAAAGACAAGGCATTCCAATTATCCCCCAGGCCCCCATCAAACTCTTAGACAATGTCTCATCTAATTAGTGGCATGCATGTGTGGATTAGTGAGATCCCCAATCCATATCTATATCTTGCAAAACCACAACCACAGCCAAGAAAATGAGCTTGGAAAAATCAACACGGAAAGAAGACCTTATTGAGCTTGACTCTAGTCTCACTTCATGAAATGGCTTGAGAGGGGTAGAATAAGTAGGAGCCTTTAGTGCAGGTGAAATATCACTACTTTTAACATTATTTTTACTTACTCTATCGGTTCGTAAAAGAATCCAATATACAAAAGGCCATTTGGCTACCATGAAAACAGGAACCAAGATAACCAGCCCCTCATCCAAGATAATCAGCCATGCATATGAGGGGGCAAGCAGCCCACCAAATACTGAACTAATTAGATCTTTAAATTGTTTGGTGTCTACATGTAGAATTGTGTAAAATTACAGTCAAAGAAAGCCTTGAAGTATTTGAGATAAAGAATATCACTTCAGTGTAGTAAAGGGGGGAATTTCCCATATAAGACAATTACAGAAGACAAAACCGGTGTAACTAGCCAGCCACCCTATAAAGATTGCAAGGGGCCAGATTGTCTCAGAAGAAAGTAAGGGCAACATATTTAAAGAGGATTTCCTATGGCTCTTAAGAATACCAATCACCAAAAGTGACAACCCATAGGATTCTGGAGTTGCAGACCAACCCTGAATCCCAATAGGCTGCTTTGTCTTGATAACCAAACAGATCCTTGAATAGGCAAGCAGAATCTATTCTTCTTGGCAACCAACAACTTGACGGCAGCACAAAGAAGACCTGTCACCTGCAAATTTAATATGTGCTACATTACACCCAGCAGCACCAGCATCTTTTGCCTAACTTCCTGCAGCTGCACTTAGTGGCCCAGTTCTGTTCATCAAGTCATTTATGCAAATATATGAAGTTCAATTAGTATTCTGAAACAACAGAATAGGAATACAAAAGCTCAACCTCAGCATGGAACTCACCGGCCTCGTCCAAACAAAATAAGGATGTTTAGACAGTCTGAAGCTGTAGAGAAGCGTACTCATTGATCTCTTGACTTCTGTGCAAAAGCACCAGCATACATTCAGCCAACTCTCAAAAAAAATCAGCACCCTTCTTTATCTTTCCTGGGCAAATGATTAATCACATCTGGAAATTTCCTGCCCCAACAGTTGACACCCTCACCATTGATTCTTATCAGGATATGATTCCTTGAGGTGATTTCAATGGCAGGGGCATTCAATTCCTTGAAACTCTACTCAAGCATCCACTCTTTCAGTACAGCAGACTTTCTGCATTAACTACAGAAAGCATGTCAGCCCTGATGGCAAAAGTTTGAAGATGCCGTCATCTTTAAGAATGTGGGAACCTCAAAGTTTTTCAGGATGTTGTCATATCAGGTGCATGATTCTCAGCCATTGAAAGGCCACCTTGACATAAAGAAGTATCTAAGTTTGAAATATGCAGTACCAGAAATGAAACCATATTTCTGCACTTCCAGGCACTTGAATCACCGAAAAACATGAAGTTAGCTATGCAGCAGCCTCAATAGTCAAAAGAACAACTCGAGGTGATAACAGAACTTGGATTTCGTGAGTCCTGCTGTATCGTCCCCTCTTCAGAACTGCTGCTTGCTTGTTGTTTCTGAATAGGAAAGCTAGTTTGCAATCCTATTCCATCCTGCATCTGTGATACTTCTGCAGGAGACAAAATCCTTATAGAACGCACATTGTTGACAAAGACTCTGAAATAAAAACATACAGGATCAGGAGGAATGATCTCATGAGAATGTAAAGTACATCACAGCAAAGCCTGGATATAATGCTAAAACCAAAAGCAAACAAGAACTTACTCCCAAGGATCATCACCAAGGAGTAATAAATCATCTTCTTTATCTACAAATATAAGCTGCCAGCCAGATCTTGGATCTTCCAGTTGACCTTCCAAACCAAATAGGTTCGCTAGTTCACAACGAAGCTCATCATAGTTATGAAACCGTGTGACATCCAATGAACGACCAACAGACCCATACTTATAAACCTGCACAAAAAGTCCAATGCAATCAATTCTCATCCATTAGCACACCATTCTTTACATCATTGAATCATAAAGCTACCTACTTTTGTGTAGGTCCGCATTGGAGGATTGACTTGTGTGTAGGCTTGAACCTGCTGAAGAAAGTGATCATCATCTAAACCTCCTCCATTGAACAAGTCAGAACTCAAGGAAAAATCCATTCCCATAACAGAAGTTTGCCCCTGCATCAAAGGGCTTAAATATTGGTTATGCAACTCATCTTTGTTCCAATTGTGAATTCTATTATTGCCAGCTGAGAATGAGGATGGCACAGCTGTTGTCGAACACTCATTATTCAGTCCAAACAGCATTTGCCCATGAATATCAGAATAAAAATCTTCTTGCTCTTGAGAGCAATCCCTTGAACTAAGTGAAGTTGAAGACAATGCTGGAGCAGGAAAATTAGGAACCATTACTGATTCTATTTGAGATACAGCACCAGCATTTCTAACAGGCCCTGCAATATCAGTGAATCCTGGTTGCAATGGATTTGTTAACAGACTTACGGCAGGAAGCCAAGCTGTTGAAATATTACCATTTAGGTGAGGCTCAATTTCTGAGGTCAACACAGGAGGGTATAGTACAGATTGTACTGTCGGCATCACACTGTGGTTTGCATCAGTTGTAATATTCCCAACTACAGGTTGCAAAGAGAATGTGTTAGGGAGAGGACTCGATGAATTAACCATCAAATTAGAGTCTGAGAAGATGGATTGAGGAGTTGATGCCGGCAATGCAAGTGCATTATGAGATGCAGCTGATGAGTTCAGTGCTATGCTAGACTCTGATAATGCTGATTGAGGTGTAGATGCACTACTACTTAGTGTTGCCTGAGGTTGGGACGTTATTAGGGGACTGCTGCTAGTAATGCTATTGGAAAATGAAGACGAGTGGGGATGTGACTGTTCATGAGTTAGTTGCTGCTGCAGAACAGGGTAATACAGCTGTTGAAAGGCTTGCTGTTGTTGAGTTTGTTGTACTGTAGGGCTAGGTATTTGTAGCTTCTGCTGAAGAACCCCACTCTGTTTGGGCTGCTGAATAGCTGGTTGAAAAACCGGTGGCTGGTGAATTTGCGGCTGCTGTTGTGCTTGTTCATGAATAACAGGCTGTTGTGCTTGCTGTGTTTGCTGGAGAGGTGCTTGTACTTGATGCTGAACAGAAACACTATGCTTATGCTGCGGGGTAGAAAAGGCTGGAGGATGAACAGCTGGGACTCGAGTCTGTGAGAGTGATTGTAGTGGTTGCTGAACCAGCTGCTGCTTTTGCACCAGTGGCTGCTGAGATTGCTGCTGCACTGAGTGCTGCAGCTGTTGCTGGACTGGCCGCTGCTGCCCAGTCTGCTGCTGACATTGCTGCCTCGGCTGCTGCTGCCATTGCTGCTGCATTGGCTGCTGCTGACATTGTTGCTGAGCTGGCTGCTGCTGTTGCTGTTGATGTGCAGCCTGCTGTGCCAGCTGCTGCCGATGGTGTTGCTGTGCAGTCTGCTCTGCTGCCTCCCGATGATGCAAGCGCTGCTGCTGCTGCTGATTCTGCAACAGCAGCTGCTGCTGCTGCTGATGATGATGATGATGATGATTCTGCTGCAACTGCTGCTGCTGCTGATTCTGCTGGAGTTGCTGATTCTGTGGCAACTGCTGATGTTGATGCTCCAATTTCTGCTGATACTGCAGCTGCTGCTGCTGTGGGACAACAAGTACCTGTGATTGCTGTTGAGGTTGTGTGATTGGTTTGTAGAGCGACTGATCAGCCTGCATAGAATGCTGTTGGAATTGTAGCTGCCTAATAGGGTTAATTCCATGTGTTGCTGTAGCCCCTGATGCATCATAACTATCAGACCCACTTGTTGCAGAAGACTTCCAATGCATGGAGTCTACCAAAGAATTTACTTCTGTTACAGGCGCAGCTAAACTTTGGAACATACTGTTACCAGATTGAAATTGTGTCCACAGTGATGAATTTTTGAAGCTCTCAAAGTCCACCTCTGTCAAGTATATGATCATATCACACATTCAAAATCACAATTGTGCTGAGTAAAAAATATTGAAAAAGATAGTACAATATGCAACTTGAAACAGCATAGACAATATTAAAGCTTTGGTGACATAATCATAGTAACTTATCTTAACATGCATAAGGCTGCGTGTCACTTGGATCCAAAAAGTCTCAAATATTTTGGGCCATTATAAACTGTTAGTTTCCTCTTTGCTGCTAGTTGCATTTAGTTTGAGAGCTTATTTACCTTTAGATGATGTCATATTTTCTAGCTGAATTTAACATAAGATCCTAAATCATGTAACAAAATAGTGAAAATAACTTTTTCATTAGTGTTTACTTTGCAGCCCAAAGTCCCCCCAACCCCCGCGGTCCCCAAAACCTTTTCTAGCAGCCCATTGCTCAATGTGACATGATACTTTCGTACTTCTGGGGCTGACTTGGAATTACTCAGTCCAACCATTTTTAGACAGTTCAGCATAAATGTCATCTGCACTCATAAAATTAGAGTGTTAGACACTTGTTCATCAACACTCAACTCTCAGCAATTGGCACTTTCGGTCCTCTAAAATCTCTCTTCGTTTTGTGTGTGTGTGGGGGAGCAGAGGGTTTGTGTTCAGCAACTCCTGCCACATGCAGCACATTACAACCTCCCACTTCTTTAGTGTTTAGACAAGGAGTTGACTGTCTACTCACATCCAGGATCCACCCAGAAGGATCCAGAGTGATTCGCTTTCCAGGTGTTGGATGCCCTAATAGGGCCCATTAGGCCTGCATAAATGCCAATACAGAATATGACCATGTCTACTTCAAGAAGAATCAGTCCAACAGGGAGTAGGAGAGTCCCTAAGACCCCTCTTTAATGACTCTCACAGTCCTTCCACGAGTTTGCTAGAATTCCACATTCCATTCCCTTGCGAAGTGTGACAACATGCTCTACTGTGTTGTTCATAGCATACCATTAATTCAGTTACTTCAGCAATTGGCACTTGTCCTACCACTCCATGTCAATTTATGGTATCCCATATCTCACTAATGCAGAGTTCTTTTATTCATTCTCCATTTTCATTCAATTCCTTTGAGCATACATTTGTTTCCAAGAGTTCAATTGCAAGATCCTCAGGCCTGCATATTAGAATTGAACCATGATTGATTCTTTGATCCTTCTTGAGGATCTTCAAATATTTCCTAATGTGAAAATAGCAATGACTGGTTTGCAAGGTTTCAGTTTCAGTTTTTATCGGGATGGGATGATGAAGATTCACATGCATAATACTGCAGAAATTTCTGTAAAACATCACTACAATGATATAATTATTTGTACCTGGTGCAATTCTACTTTATGTGGTTAGTAATGAAGGCCCTTTTGCCAACTGATTCATTAAGCTAATAACAGACTGCCTGACCGCATCTTAAAAAAACCTCAGTTATCCATTATCAAACATTTCTCTTCTTTCAAACACCATAAGGAGTTGTCGGGGGCAAAAAAAAAAAGGACCAGTTCAAACTCAAAAGATGAGTTACAATCAATACCATTAGTCAAACAGGGACTGAAGGGTTGTGCCCATGGGTTCTTTAATTTCCAGCTGGATTGTGGAGGATATAAGAGAAAAGTTGTCAGTGGCTCTATCTCCCACAAGGATACCCGTTTTTGATGTTCACCAGCTGTTGATTCATCCCAACCTACCTGCAACCTCAACTAGCTGAATGAGCTGAACAATACAGACATACAATGTATGCTGAAAATGAAATCACTGTAAACATGCTCATTCACATAACGGCAGAAAGGTGTTTTACTTTTTCTAGAGCATAGCCAGATTGGGTGTTTTACAGTCAAACAAATTCAAATAAAAATTTTCATAAGCCTAAACAGGAATGCTCCCATGTTGGCTCTCAATTAAGGTATTCATTAAAAAATATCAGATTGGCCAATTAAATTGCTGCAGCTCAAGGATTTGCTGCTTAAATTGCTGCAGCTCAGTTATTTCCCTTGGAATAACGTTCAAACTTTGGTAGACCATACCAGGATATTTTCGGCATTTTTTGCTACAAGGAGACTTAATTTAGTATTCCCTTTTGGATCATGCAGAAAGGAGAGGGGATTGGGCAGAGAGATTACACCACAGCTACTCTGAACTAGGGAGAGGAAAAGCATACTGTTGTAGGAAAGCTACACTTTACCTTTTTCATTTTGGTTTGCTTCATGTCAAAGCTTTCAGACTATGCACACATGCAATGAAATCATCTTACCAAACTACAGTCTTGACTCTAGCGCACACAGGTGCAAGACAAAATGTTGTAAGTCAAGCATCAAGGCACAGGTGATCACCCTCATCTGAAAATGAACCAACACTTTGCACCTACACAGTTAGAGCCAATGCCTGCCCATGAAGCTCTCAGGAAAACTTTGTACTATAAATTGTCCCTCAATGTAGGCTACCAGATTCTGTGCCTGTTATCCTACTTATCTGCCCTCAAAGAAGATGAAAGTTGGCATGTCTACCTTGTCAAGCCACAGAAACCAGCTTTGGTATTCATATTGTGGTTGACCTAACAACACTAATAAAACAGAAAAGGCCAGGCTTCTATATTCTTTCCTACGATAAACAACTTAGCAGTCCATGTTTCAAAGATGAGAAAGAACTGTCTCCAAAATTAAGCTAGGCTAGGCATACACTAGCCATGGCATACACATAGGTGTATGCTAGTCATAGGCCTGTGCTTTCCCCCTTAGTCTATGTCATACCTAGCCTAACCTATGCCTACGCCTATGCTACACTATGCCTACATCTACACTTAGCCTACATCTATGCTTAAGCCTAGACCTACACTTATGCCTGGACCTACTTTGAAAAATAAACTGAATTAGCTCTCATACCATGAGACACAAGCATCAATACAAGTTTGTAAATGCTAAAGACATTCAGTCATAAAAATGTGCCGAACACCACCTTTATGGAGCGCCATTGAGAATTTGGCCATCGAACAGGATCCAGATCACTAATACCAGTGATTGTCCCCATATACCTGGCAGACAAGTTTTCAGAATGTATTGCACGTATGCACTTCAGTACATTTGGGTGCATGGAATTAGACAAAACATATAGAGACAAGATTGCAGTCAGATGTTAGACACCCTTACCTTCTCACACTTAAATCCTCTGTTTCAAACAGCATCCTAAACCGCATACCCACAGATACGCGTGTGTGATATACTGCTTTCTCATACTTGGAATAAGGGATCACAAACTCTGAAGGGCTTGCTCTGAAATCAAGATAGGCAATGTTACAGGCTCTTTACAAAAGAGTTGTATTCCACACCTCATCACTTAAGTTGCATTCTACCTGGGATTGTAAAAAACAGTGAATTTACTGTTGGTCGATGCAGCATGTGCTGCTGCTGCAAGAACTCCTATGTGCATGCTGTCACTTGATAGAACTGAGGAGGGCATAACAGTAGGCGGCCTGTTTGCTCGACGAATACCCAGAAGTAGCTGGCCTCTTTCATTCCTGTCACACATATTGACCTATGATTGCAGTTGTTCCCACTCACAAGCTCAAACTCTTACCAGCAGGTCTCAATTTCACAAGCACACTTCACATTGGAAAATACCGATTGCCCACCTGATGAAAAGAACAGCATCTCCAGCTATTAGTCGCTTGGCACTTACAAAAACACTCCAGCCTGTGGTAAGCAAATGACGCTTTGGCTGCCCTGTAGACAATAATCTCAATAAACTGACATGACAGTTTTACAGATACATAAACAACGCCCCATTTTTCAATTGTGTGTGCAAGTATCATAGAGATTTTTCTAACTGAAAAAGTAAGAACATCTTTTCACATTGAAACCATAGACTCCTTTCTGCAGCATGGATATGTCAAAAACCCTCCTGTTCACTTCTTTCAAAGTACTTAGGATTTCATTGTGCAACTACATGACAGCTGATGTAGGACAACAATTGAATGCTGGAAAACTACTTGTACGTGCATAGCAATTAGCAAATTCAATACAAATTAAGGCAGCATTAAAAGAGAGTTCCTTTTACCGTTGTCTCACATTTCTCAATCTAGTGTTCCCTTATTGGTCTGCTGAAACCTTTCACAAATAAAAACTCTCAGATCTTATAGACATGATACCTCTGTAAATGTGACGGAACTTCCATTCCGTCTCATGCAGATCCCTAGCTTTAAGTTCTTGAGCTGGTGGATGCTGTGAATAATCCTGCAGCCACAAGAAAGTAAATTTTAAGCTAAGCTTTGAAACAGAGAATACAATATCACCTTGGCTAGTTCTTAAGTAATTTCATGTGGTCACTCCTTTTTTAAACTTATCTGAACTAATTCTTGTATAGCATTCGTGGCATGACAAAAAAACAAGAATCAAATGCCATACAAGTAGAGGAAAAACTTTCTCAGCTGCCCGGCGTGGTATAGAAAAACCACCATGGGTACTTGTGTCACTGGCTGTCAATGTTTTGCAAAAAAATATGTTTGGCTGCTTGCTCTGCAAGCTAATATCTGGGACAAATACTGAATCTTTCTCTTGCTGCAGGCAGAAGAAAGATTAAATATGAAACTCCAGTAAGTATTTGTCAGGAGTCACAAAAAAACCCAGCTCGTAAAATTGAATGGTAAGAACCCAAATTCACAAGGCGTGGCATACCATATTAATAGGTTGTAATGTCAATTGGCAATATACTTCATCTGTTTCCATGTCAGCCTATCATCAAAACAGACAGATAAGTAACAGGCAAGGCCAAACACAAGCGTAACAAGTGCAAACAAGGGTCTACACATACATGCAGAATCAGATCATGAAGCCGGCAAACTAACTGAGGAGGGAGGTTGGGATAGTTTGGAATATGGGCATCTACCTCCCTTTGTGTGGAAGCTGCCACCTGCAGCAAATCAACACAGTTACAACCTTTCCAAGATAAGAGAGTGCCTTTTGAAGTGAAAGCAGATCTGAACATGCAGACAAGTTTGTAGAGGAAGGAAAGTTTTATGTAAAAGCTAGGTTTTAATGTGGGCTATCTCAATCTCTCCATGCTACTGATTAAAAGGCTCAAACTATGCAAGTGGAATCTCATCAAAGCTTGAATTCAAAAGTTTACTATCGACCTGATCCAAGGACTACGGTACATCCAAACAGACCCAAGACATATACAAACAAAATCAAAAGGCTATCTGGCTGCAATTCAAGATCCATTCTAAGTACGACATACTCTTCAGCTCATCTCTACCCTGATCCTCTCTGAGATACGAGAGTTCGAGGTGTTGTACTCACTCTTGCATAGTGTGTTGATAACATTTAGCATTTCATTCATTCTTCATTATCTCTTAGTTACTCATCACCTTTGAGTTCTACTGTTATCACCTTGTGTTTGTCATACACTTGTGTTTATCAATTGTGCTCAAGTATTTCTTTACAGTTACATCAGTGGCCACCCTATTTGATCCGACACTTGAACTAAGCAAAGATCTGGATGCTGCACTCCATGATGAGATCTTATTGATAGGTAGTTGGCAAGCTATTTTGGCTCACAAATACCTAACTTGACCTTGGGTATTGCACATCCATTCTTTCACAATATTTTATGCATCTCACTAGAGTAGTGTTTTGCATATCTTGAGATATCTCGATGGTAGTCACATGTGTGGTTTGCATTTCAATTCTAAATTGAGTTTGCAGGGATTCACAAATTCCAACTCAGCTAGAGATATCTTCTTCAGTGTTCATTATCTCTGAGTTACCCTAACCCTAACTATATTCTTTATCAATTTGTGCATTATTGTATGATTGCATTTGTCATCTGTAGACGAGTATTTCTTTAAGTGGTATCACAACTAGGTACTCACTGAAGAAACATAGGCTTTTGATTAGAGAGCTGGTCATCATAAGCACGTTCACAGAGGATAGATGACTTCAAACGCTTCCACACCGCTTCAATCTGTCAATAGATGACGTACTAGCAAGACAGTAGGGTTTGCGGGGAGGAACACGGAGTGAACTCGGCAAACATGGAGAAGAGAAGAGAAGAGAGAAGAAACTCTAATGAATGGAATGATGAAGTTCTAAATCATGGAGTGAATGTGATACAAGGGAACAAGGGCGCCGTAGCACAAGGAAGATGATGAAGACAGCCACAAACCATGAACCACAATGTCCTCCTGAAGGGGTGTGAGGGCAATGGAGAGGCTAGAGAGAAGAGGTGATAGACTGAATGAATCAGTCGTAAGGAATGAATGAGAGAGTGGCCTATAAATAGGCACAGTCAATTAAGGATGGCACCCCTTTTTGGGCTGCAAACCCTAAACGCAAACCGCAGAGACGCAAAAAACGCAAACTGCAGGTGAAGGATAAAGGGTTTCTCAATGCCCCTCTCAGGCCCAAAAAGGGGAAGAAAAGAAGAGTGAGGTGGAGATGGAATGCTACATGCTGAAGAATACTCATGCAACAAGTGCCACCTGGACAGTGTTCCTAGTGGGGAAATTGTTCACTTGCCCAAGGGCCCTCGTACAAAGATGATGAAAACATGCAATGCATAGGAGGAATGTTGGACTTTGTGAGGTGCTGAGAACCATAAGGAAATGCCCGTATTCGATCTCGGGAGTTGGCTCCATGCTGACCAAGTGACCAAGGCAAGAAGAAGAGGAGGAAGAAGATGTAGAGGATCCCTAAGATCCCAGATTTCAACTTGAAAGGTAACCTGCAGTAAAGAACAATAGACATAGTGAACTGGAGAACCTGAAACTCAACCTCCGAAGAGAACCCACTAGCTTTGTGCATCCATGCAGGAAGGAATACGAAGGCCTCGTCACCAAGTTGCTGCTAAACCTCCAAGGCCCCAATCTAGGTAGATCCTTGAGATCCTGGGCATCAATCGGTGAGATGACCGCTGGAAGGAAGCCACCCCATCCAAGGGTAGAAGAAGGTAAAAGGCCCCTGCCAGGGTGTGTGAAGGATTGAGCAGGGGGTGGGGACCCCATTTGAAACTGGAGGAATAGGAGCCCCCTCTGAAGTCGCAGTAAATGTAGATGCCCCCTCGGAGGGCAAAGAAAGATCATCCCCCTCTGAGGTAGATAGGGAAACCAAAAACTCATGGATCACCGACTCTAAAATGTCTGAGGATGAAGGAAGTGCTACCAGTCGTGACAAAGAAGGTGTCTCGGGTGGTGAAGAATTCCCAGAGGTGGCCTCTCGAACCTGAGTAGGAGAGGGTGAAGGGTAGAGCTCAGACCGAGCAATGAGTGGGCAACAATCGATGCTTCTTAATGGAGTGGACCGGGAAGCTCAAGAAGAGGAAGGAGTCGAGTAGCCACTATCTCTCAAAGGAGCGGACTGACAAGTAGATGGTATCAAACAATCACTGTCTCTCGATGGAGCGAATTGCAGAATGGCGGCCATGGTAGCCATTGTACTCGAAAATGGGTGGGAGAAGACTGTCGCTAGCATTGCAACGATCTCGAAGAGGTCGTAGCACCAATCAATCCTCCATGTGCTTGAAAGGACTTAGTGCACATCAAATGCATCTTATTGCCTTGAGCATAATACTCTGATAGTCGATGCAGAACGATCTCTATGGCCCAGAAAGGAGAGGTGCCACAAGGAGTGCCTAGTGAAAGACGTATATACTTCGGGGGGTAGCGAGCAAAGGTCAAAGTCGGCAAGCATCAGTGGTGTGTCCAGTGATGCCACAGTAGAAGCACCCAATAGTCTGGTCATCTGTTGGTAAAGAAGCCATGGGTACCAGTGTGCCTTGTTGAAGAAGGAAGAGATGAAAGAGGTCAGCCACGAACCACGAACTGCAATGTCCACCTCGAGGGGTGTGAGGTTAGTGTGAAGCACGAACCGCAATGTCCGCCACAAGGGGTGGTAGGGCAATGGAAGGGCTGAAATTGAGCTACTAGTGGGAGGATGCTACTAGCAGTAAGAGGTTGCAACCAGTAGAAAAACGCAAGTGAGGAGAGAGAAATACTAAAAACGCAAGAAAAACCAGTAGTAGCAATCAGCATGCTAAAATCAACTCCGAACAATGTGTGATAGGCTGGAAACAAGCGCCAGACTATTGTAGACGGTAATGGCCAGCTTGGACCACAATGTCCTCTGCGTCCAAGGTGTGGGCAGCAAGTTGAAATACCTGAAATCTGCAAAAACGATATTGTTTTCTGAATGGAGAGTGATTAGTAACAATCGCTCTGCTGTAAACAACTGCAAACTACGGGTGGAAAGCTGGAAACATGCGCCAAACTGTAGATGACAACAAGGGACAACTGAGACTGCAATGTCCTCCATGAAAGGGGTTGATGGCAGAAAGCTGGAAACACCTAAAACCTGCAAAAACGAGATTTTGATGCAACGGAAGAAGAAGAGAAGTGGATACTGAACCCACCACCAGTCTTTGCCATCACTAAAGTGGAGGATCTTTGCCATTGTTTGAGCAGATCCAACTTTGATACCATGTCAAAAGATGACGTGCCAAACGCAAGCTGCAAATGACATGGCAGGCAGTACGACAACAGGTTTGTGCAGGAACAACAGTCACTGGCTAGGATCAGCCCCAAACTACGAGAAGAGGGCTGGAAATCAAGCGCCAACTATTGTAGACAACAATGGACAGCTTCGGCCGAGATGTCCTCCACAAACGGGGTGTGGGCAGCAAGTTAAAAACACCTAAAACCTGCAAAAACGAGATTTTGATACAGCGGAAGAAAAAGAGAAGTGGATGCCGAACCCGCCATCGGTCTTTTGCCATCACTGGAGTGGAGGATCTTTGCCACTGTTTGAGTGGATCCACCAGCTCTGTTACCATGTCAAAAGATGACGTACTAACGAGACAGTAGGGTTTGCGGGGAGGAACACGGAGTGAACTCGGCAAACATGGAAAAGAGAAGAGAAGAGAGAAGAAACTCTGATGAATGGAATGATGAAGTTCTAAATCATGGAGTGAATGTGATACAAGGGAACAAGGGTGCCATAGCACAAGGAAGATGATGAAGACAACCACGAACCATGAACCACAATGTCCTCCTCAAGGGGTGTGAGGGCAGTGGAGAGGCTGGGGAGAAGAGGTGACGAACTAAATGATTCGATCGTAAGGAATGAATGAGAGAGTGGCCTATAAATAGGCACAGCCAGTCTAGGATGGCACCCCTTTTTGGGACTGCAAACCCTAAACGCAAACCGCAAAAACGCAAAAATGCAATCTGCAAGTGAAGGGTGAAGGGTGAAGGATTTCTCAGTGGACCCCACAACTTGCTCCACAAGCATCCAATACAAGAGGAGAGATGTCCGCCTACCATGGAGTTCATAGACCACATGAGATTACACGAGCCGAGTATGATCTTATCCTTATGCATCAAGCTCAACAACTATTGGAAGGTAAACCTTTGTAATCCCCTTTAGATTTGGTGAACAGATCTACTAATTTTGCAATAAATACAAACACTCCACATGGGGCAGCTCATTCCATTAGAGAAACCAACACAGAGTACAAGCCTTTATTCTCTACCCCTCCATTCAATCCAATGTTGGATATGTCTATTTATACTTGAGGAAGAGGAAATTGTTCGATCAATCCACAATAGGATAGGTCCCAAAGAGAACCAACATCTTTATGTGAATACAAAAAGAGGTGCTTAATAAGAAAAAAATCTACCCATCTATAAGTTTTCATTCTCCTACTTTGCCTTCGGTTTTGCTTCTCAACGACAATTTGAAGTAGGTGAAACGTCTCATCCTTCTTTTCTATCTTTATCCACATTTCAATTCCAAAGATTGGAATTCAAAAAATCAATTTAATAAGTTCACATACACATCATCATTAGCTCAATTAAATTCCCCACCCATCCCACACATTTCTTCCGTTGCACTACTATTCACACCATTCACCTTTCCTATGCATATACCACCAATGACATCTCACATCATGTCAAGGGATTCTTTAAACATAAGACACCTTTTAGGACCTTCCCTTTTGTATGTGTGTGACAAAGAGAGAGAGAGAGGATGAACAAGAAATAGGAATAACAAATGGTGCAAGCAAATGACAAGTTTATTCCTTTCACAATGTTGCTTCATAGCAACTTTGCACGATAAGTTGCCATGAAAGCACCTACTATTCCTTGCTAGGAAAGATAGGGAAAGGGAAATACCGTGTGTGAGAAAGATGTGCTTGAATAAATTCGTACCATAGTTCACCCAAATGGCTTTACCCAATGAGTTAATTGGTTATGCTCCAGTGCCTCGGCCTACAATTGGGCAGAGCTCCTAATGTCCTCATCTAACTCAAACTAAGACTCGCATACAAGAGATGACCACACAAGACACACAACTGCTAACAGCCCCTCTCAAATCTTAGATGTGGCGGAAGGCCAAAGGAGATGCGGATCCGAGAGTGCCAATGCCAATGAAGTCCATTGTTGAAGAAAGTCAACCAAGGAGCAAGGACCCCTCACCATAGAAAAATTAATCAAACTGAAGGCCACCAAACGCCAATGAAAACAAAGAAGCCTCAAATAGATCACTCCTTAAAACTTGGGCTGGGTGAGGCAAGCCTCTCACCTAACTATGAGGTGATAGTGAGAAACTATCAAAGGCAACATAAGTTGCAAAAAAACTATAAGGACCAAGGGCCAAGCGGTAGGGGATGGTGGCTCGAGGACGACAAAAAGAGGTTGTTGCATAAAGGAAAGGCTCAAAGTAGACTAGAAGTCCTAAAGAAACTCATCATGATCTTGGGAAGCCCCTCTGAAACACAAAGGACCAAGAAATCCACAACCATGTTGTTGAGCTAAGAAATGCATTCCACGTTGATTAGCCACTTAAACAGCCCCAAAACAAGCTTAATTTACTGAAAACCCTAAAACAGGAAGCGGTTCGAGAGAGTTCAGTGAAACCCCAATTTGGGAGGGTCCATCCTCATCTATAAATAGATAGGCTGCCCCCATTCAGTCCTATCTCTTCCATGCAGGTTTCTCACCCTTGTGTGCAAATCACAGCCATTAGTCTCCCACCACGTGGCAGCATAACCTTCGCGACTGCTCCCATCACCTCATTCTATTACAATGTTTTACTACGGTGCTCTATTGCTATGTTTTACTGCCACGTTTACTACGGCGTTCTACTGCTACATTCTACTACGGCACTTTACTGCTACGTTTTACTGTGGCATTCTACTGCTGCGTTTTGTTGCTTTGTCCACATCATCAAGCATCATCCTCTACAGCCACTTCAGTCTCCTCGCACTTTGGTGATCAGCATTTTAGTCTCCTTGCACTTTGGTGATCAACATTTCGTGTTTCTCTCACTCTATCACTCCGATTGGTGATCAAAGCACTTGGGATCTGTCTCCGGTGAATGTCACTTTCCGACACACTACTCTCCCCTTGGGCATACCTTATACTCTTACATTCATTTACACCATTCATTCACTTCAGAGTTGTGTTCTTTCTGTCCCTTCTTTTGTTTGTGTTTGAGTTTTTGTATTTGAGTTTTGAGTTTTGTATTTAGGGTTTGAGTTTTGCTTTCTGTGTCTGTCTTTGTCTCATTGTGCTTCTATCATGGCCGTACACTGTGTTTCCTCAGTGCAAACCCTAGCAATGCCTCCATACTCTTCTTCACGTCGTATCAGAGCTGGTGCTCTTATAAAGAGTATCTTGTGGATATTGTGGAGTGCTAGTCTTTGCACGAGGCACACAATATGAATCGTAACCGAATCATAATGTCACAGACACCTTCTCGTAACCCCATGATGCCTTATCAAGCTTCTCCATCACTGGAGGCCCTACGGAGACATTATGGACTCAACGGGGAAGACGACACTTTATATTCACCCTCACCATCACCCTCTATGTTTACTGCAACCAGCCTTCCTTCCATGGATGGATGGTAAATCCCTGATTACGACTTAATTACGACAGCAAACCATAAATGCAAATCTGAAATTACAAATTTACTTACTGATCTTGGACAATGCACACCCGATTGGCCCCAAAATTGGCGCCCCTTTTGGTATTTCTTTAGCTTTACTGAAGAAGAAGTTGATTTACAATGGGATTCTCCTGATCCTCTTCGCAATCCAAACTCCCCTTGCTGTCCAAAGTGACCAAGAAGTCTTCAATCTGATTTGCCCCTAGATTCGGGGACTTAATTGGCCTTCATCCACTTCATAGACGATGGAAATGCCCCAAATTCAATGGCTGGCTAGTCCTCCACCTGAATTTAGCTAAAATTCACCTTCAGCACTGAAAAATCCAAGTCTTTGGAGCAAGTCTGTGAAATGGCTGGGAGATGAGACAGAAAGCCATAGAGAGAGAAAATTCACAGTTTTGTCACAAAGGATGATTGAAAATCAGTCAAATGCAGCTGCTGCCCTACCACAACAGCATTAAATGCTGTCGCCTACAGCTGAGACATCCAAATCAACTGTCACCTTGTACCTAAATGCAATCGCCCAACAGTGGAGGGTCCATAATGCAATCGCCTTCTCAAAACTCACTCGTGGTTGGCTCCAATGGCTGAAAATAGGTTGGCCATGGCTGCTCACAGCTCTCCCACATTTGTTACAGCAAGAATGATCTCATTTTTCCTCTTCTTCAACCTTTTACCAACCTGTATGGACAATCTTGCCAAGTGGCAACCTTCCCAAATGGTTTTTCCGACATTAATCATCATTAAATACTACTTTTCAGCCTTTAATTATTGAAAATTAATGTAATAATTATTTCAGTGCATCTAACTAACCAATAACTAAATTGGCTAGGCATCTTCCACTTCGGAGTCTCTCTATGCCATCTTTGACCATTAGATCAATGTTAGGTACCATTAAACACTATATCTCTAGTGTTACCACAACTGACACTTATAGCCAAATGAATGACCTAGGCCAACAATTGACACTAGATACCACCAAATACTTGTGCAACATAACTTAGAGCAACTTTTGCCTTTGATATCCCGTGATTTTTTTGTGTCCCAGGATCATAAATTTACTCTAACCCCAGTTGTATCTCACATGTGCAACATTTACTTAATCATGTGATTAAAAATTAATCCACGTGTTAAGTGAGGTTTCAAAAATACATGTCCTCATGACAGCCCTCCCCCTTGAAATCCTTGCAATCGTCCTCGATTGCACTGCTAAATGCATCAAAAGCAAAGTACTACACTGGAATTTCTTCAGGGCATCATAGTCAACACAACATTGCGCATTGTTCTTAAACCATTCCATATGCCCAACATATGCTGAAAATTACCAACCAACATAACATATCATAAGACTCACAAAGAATCTCAAAAAACATTGCCAGATTTTCATGTAACATGTCCATTTCTCATGGGCTTAACTCATCTGGCAAAACCAAACCATAGTATAGAGAAAACCAAGTATAAACCATGGTTGAAACATCAATGGCATCATAAGACATGTTGTTGTCCACAAAACCAGCTGAATACCAATGAATATTAATGATCATACACTAAAAACCAACATTCGATGATCAGCCCCTAATGATCATTAATTGATGCTACACCAAGCATGACCAATGCCATATCAAGCATAACTGACTACACACCGAGCATAATGGATGCGAATGTACAATTCCAAAGCTGCAGTGAAAACCATACCGATCTGCATACCAAACATAGTGACTAGTACACTAAATAGTGATCTCTTAGCAAACATATTGTTCAACTACAGTACCTTGAATGTATGTTGAATACATTCGAGATCCACTACTTCTAGAGCTGCCCATTACTAAGGAGCGAAGGTGCTAGCTCCCTCACAAGCATTAGGTAATACTCTGAACCTTTACTCTGCTGAACCTGATTGAATCCGAACTAAGTCAGCTCTAACTAGAAAGCATCAAGGTAAAGCTGCAACATCTGAGGATGGTCTGCCCAATCATCCTTCTCCATCCATTTGGCATCCATTGGTGAATAATTCGAAAACTTCACCAAGTACCTTCTGGAACCCTTATCCCTGAAAAGGGCTAAGCAAGCTCACATGAACGGCATTGTATATCCGCCAGTGTGGAGGCAATTTCAGCCTATAGCATGCATCACTAATCCTCTCCAACACTCATTTCCATTATCACTTTTATCCCTAGTGAAAACTAAGCTGAAAGATGATTTTTCATTACTTTGGAAATAGCAGAAGCAAATACAACAAGGACTTATTCCCCTTTCAATTTTACATCCAAACTATGAACTTTGCCTCTATGGAAGAGGGTCACAATCTTATCATGAGTATCAATCATTGCATGCACACGATGACACCAAAGGCATACCAAGCAAGACATCACATCCTTCCAATGGAGCAATAAAAAACTCTTTGCTTTTCACATAACTTTGAATGTGCAAACGAAACTTTACAATGATAGGAGTGACCAGCTCTACATGTCCCTTGCATGCCATACCAATCTCACCCATGGGTCCCATCTCATCCTCTCTGATGCCTAAATGGGCTGCCATATCAAGAGAGATGAAATTTGTCCGTGCCCCTGGATCAAGAAAAATCAATGCATGCTGATCTCTAATTTTGCCTCATGTCCTGCAAAGTTCAGTACTATCTTGATTAGGTTGATCTGCCACTACATCAAGCACTAAACTAGTAATGGTTTTGCCTTTATTTCCCTTATTATCATCCTTTTCAGCTTGCTGTTTATTAGGACAATTGCATGCCATATGCCCTTCCTATTCACAAATATAGCATTTATTTGCAGCCATCAGCTCCTTACGTCATGCATCACTTTTCCCACTCTTTCTCTGCAATCTGTTCCTCCTTCCAGCCCTATTTTCAAATTTGCCATGATTTTCAGCTTTATTTTCAAATATACCCTTTTTCTCAATCTTTGCCACTTTGACATGTGACTTGGCATCATCATCGTGGAATCCTACATCCTTTCCATGCAGCAATATGTCGGCTGTAGTAGCAGTTTCTAGAAGTTGCGACATGCTGGAAACAGTGGACTTAATGCAAAAAATCTTAAATACCCTTTGGCAAACCACAAATATACTTCTCCACCTCCTCATGGAGGGGTACTGTGCGATAAGAAGTAACTAGCAGTAATGAATCCCAAAACTTCTTATTATACTAATCAAAGTTCTTGCAATCTTTGGAATTCAACTGATTCCAAGCTATTATAATGTCTACTTCAAAGGTACTTGTCAACCAATTTGAAGCAAACATTTGCTTGAACTGGACCCGAGTGTTAGGTGACTTCCCTTAAATAAGAAGTGTACACCGCCACTGCAATGCATTTCCCTTCAAAAATGTGGTTGCCTTGCTTATCTTAGATGCCTCTGTAAAGTTGCCTCCAAAATAGGCTGCATCAAACTGTTGAATAAAAACAAGTGCTTTCAGCCGATCTTGTGCACCATTGAAAGGCTCAAACTTCACGCTTTTGCCACCTTCATTAGTCCTTCGGAGGACCTATGGGAGTCAAGTTATCATAAATGAGCTGCTGCAAAAAGAGTGCAATGGCTGCATTTGCATAAAAACCAGTACTATCTCAAGCACCTACATGACCAGCACCAAATCCTCGTGCTCCAACAGTCCCTAGGGGTGCCGATACATATCCATATGGCCCACTATGTGCCCCATCATGCTTAAGCTACCATACATGGGATTAAGCATTCCACTTACATTACCTGGATACCTTGGGTGTCGTGAGCCATGCATTGGCTGCTGCATACCATAGGGATTTGTGCCATACATTCCCATATGCAGTGCCTGTCCAACCATAGTATGAAAAATGGTACCACTACCAAAGTATCCATGATGTCCCATGCTTGCATGTGAATAATTGCCTTGCTGCCCATGTTCCCATGGATTGGCACTACCAAGTTGGCCATGCATTTGCACTTGTTGCCCCACGGATACCAACTATTTGTGCTCATCAGGCACTTTGGGCTCTTCTAAAGAGGGCTTAGGCATTTCCTTCGGTTCTTGTGGCTGTCCCAAAGCTGTAGAAGGTGTCTTCTTCTCTTTGCCTTTGATGTCCTTCTTTGGGGCATTCAAGAATCGAGTAAACTAGGGATCCTTTGCCAATTCAGCAAAAAGATTTGCTGTTGTATGCATTCGATCCTTGAAGCTATCATCAAATTCTTCAGCCCCTTGCTGGTCATCAGCCTCTTTATGCATTGAAGTGCCAACATTTGGGTCATTTTCCACATTTTCAGCATGCTGTCCATGCTAAGAACCACGCCCAACATCAGTCATTGCATTTCCCCCTTCACCACATGATTGACCAAGGAGTGATGCATCCTCTCCAATTGATCCCGTATCACCATGTGAAGACATGCTTGTTGTAATTCACTGCTAAGAACAATTATAGCAATAATGCAATAGTCTCAAGTTGCAATCAAGTACCATGGGCCCACCAATTCAAAGGATTTGATGGTATCCCGGCAATGGAACCATGAAGCCAACGTTCCTTCCGTGGATGGGTGGTAAATCCCTGATTACAACTTAATTACAATAGCAAACAATAAATGAAAATCTGAAAATACAAATTTACCTATTGGTCTTGGACAATGCACACGCGATTGACCCCAAAATTGGCACCCCTTTCGGTATTTCTTTAGCTTTATTGAAGAAGAAGTTGATTTACAATGTGAAAGTTGGTGACACTAGGAATGTGGCATTTAATGGTACCTAACGCAGATCTAATGGTCAAAGATGGCACAGAGAGACTCAAGAGTGAAAGATGCCTAGCCAATTTAATTATTGACTAGTCAAAAAAAAAAATTGGGCACCAAATAATTATTAGATTAATTTTCAAAAACTAAAGGCTGAAAATTAATATTTAATGATAATTAATGTTGAAAAAAACATTTGGGAAGGCTACCACTTGGCAAACTAGCCCATACAGGCTAGTAAAAGGCTAAAGAAGAGGAAAAACGAGATCATTCTTGCTGTAGCAAATGTAGGAGAGTTGCTCACATGGCCAACCTATTTTCAGCCATTGCAGCCAACCACGAGTGAGTTTTGAGAAGGCGATTGTAAATTCAGACCCTCCACTGCTAAGCGATTGCATCCAGGTACAAGGTGACAACTGATTTGGATGTCTCAATTCTAAGCGACAACATTTAATGCTGTTGTGGCAAGGCAACAACTGCATTTGACTGATTTTCAGTCATTCTTAGCAACAATACTTTGAATTTTCTCTCTCTACAACTTTCTCTCTCATCTCTCAACCGTTTCACAGCCTTACTCTAAAGATCTCGGTACCCTTGGAGAAGGTTGAGAAATTGCAAAGTTCTCTGCTGTAAACCCTAATTTACAACAAAAATTAGGGTTTAGCAACCACCTCAGAAAGCGTGCCAGAAATCGGAAGCTCCAAGGCTAGGATTTTTCAAGGCTAAAGGTGAAATTCAGCTAAATTCAAGTGGAGGACTAGCCAGCCATTGAAATTGGCACATTTCCATTGTCTAAGAAGTGGGTGAAGGCCAATTAAGTGCCCGAATCTAGAGGCAAATCAGATTGAAGACTTGCTAGTCAGTTTGGATAGCAAGGAGAGTTTCGATTGCGAAGGGGATCGGAAAAATCCCATAGTAAATCAACTTCTTTTTCAATAAAGCTAAAGAAATACCAAAAGGGGCGCTAATTTTGGGGCCAATCGAGTGTACATTGTCTAAGATCAGTAGGTAAATTTGTATTTTCAGATTTGCATTTATAGTTTGCTACTGTAATTAAGTTGTAATCAAGGAAGGGTTGTCATGAGGACATGTATTTTTGAAACCTCACTTAACATGTGGATTAATTTTTAATCACATGATAAAGTAAATGTTGCACATGTGAGGTGCAATTGGGGTTAGAGTAAATTTACGAGCCCGCAACCCAAGAAAATCGTGGAATGTCAAAGGCAGAAGTTGCTACAAGTTACGTTGCACATGTACTTGGTGGTATCTGGCATCAATTGTTGGCCTAGGTCATTCATTTGGCCATAAGTGTTAGTTGGTGACATTGGAGATATGGCGTTTAATTGTACCTAACACCGATCTAATGGTCAAAGATGGCACAAAGAGACTCGCGAGTGGAAGATACCTAGCCAATTTAATTATTGGCCAATCATATTATTTTTCTAGACACCGAAATAATTATTACATTAATTTTTAGTAATTAAAGGTTGAAAATTATTATTTAATGATTATTAATGTTGGAAAGACTGCCACTTGGCAAACTTGCCCATACAAGCTAGTAAAAGGTTGAAGAAAAGGAAAAACGAGATCATTCTTGTTGTAGCAAATATGGGAGAGCTGTGAGCAGCCATGGCTAGCCTATTTTCAGTCGTTGCAGCCAACCACGAGTGAGTTTTGAGGAGGCGATTGCAAATTCGGACCCTCCATAGCTGGGCGATTGCATCCAAGTGCAAGCTAACAACTGATTTAGATGTCTCAACTGTAGGCGACAGCATTTAATGCTGTTGTGGCAGGGCAACAGCTGCATTTGACTAATTTTCAATCATTCTTTGCGACAAAACTCTGAATTTTCTCTCTCTACAACTTTCTCTCTCATCTCCTAGCCATTTCACAACCTTGCTCCGAAGATCTCAGCATTAGGACCTTTGGAGGCTAAGAAATTGCAAATTTCTCTACTGTAAACCCTAATTTAGAGCAAAATTTAGGGTTTACCAGCAGCCTCGTGAAGCGTGCCAAAAATTGGAAGCTCCAAGACTTTGATTTTTTAGGGTTGGAGGTGAATTTCAACTAAATCCAGGTGGAGGACTAGCCAGCCATTGAATTTGGCACATTTTCATTGTCTATGAAGTAGGTGATGGCCAATTAAGTGCTTGAATCAAGGGCAAAACAGATTGAAGACTTCCTGGTCACTTGGACAGCAAGGGGAGTTTGGATTGCCAAGGGGATCGGGAGAATCCCATTGTAAATCAACTTCTTCTTCAATAAAGCTAAAGAAATACCGAAAGGGGCGCTAATTTTGCGGCCAATCGAGTGTGCATTGTCCAAGATCAATAGGTAAATTTGTATTTTCAAATTTGCATTTATTGTTTGTTGCTGTAATTAAGTTGTAATCAAGGATTTACCACCCATCCACGGAAGGAAGATTGGTTTCATGGTTGCTACCCATATGGGACACATTCACAAATACGAAGATAGCTACCATGGATTGCCCCATTTTATGTGCCATTCCATAAAACACTTGCTCAATTTGTTCCATCTCCAAGTTCCAAGAATCTCTTCAATTAAATTTTCTAGGTCTTACACTAATATAACATTCATTCGATAATTATATACACTTCTTTACATGGACAATATATCAAGCTTTCTCATCTCTAATTAGATTGACTAGAATCGTACACTTTGGCACATTTAGGATTAATTTTGCATGGCAATTTCATGCTATAAAACTTGGTCAGCCCCACCTAGATCTAATCTTCCAATGTGTTTTACAAATCATGTGTTCAATTAGGGGATCCTTTGCATTGAGAGCCCTCTATTTTATACCTTGTATAGAGAATAGTTTTCACCTCTTCAAACATTTCCCACTAGTAATACAAAGTAATACAAAATGTTCCCACACTCGTGTATGAAACTATCAAGTGTTGGCCAAGAAAGCTGCCTTGTTGAGTGTTCCTACTTCCTTTTAAGCAAAAACACTCACAGAATTCCTTTGACTAACGTGTGTTGATATGAAAACTCAAGCATATAGACATTAAGTTATAAACCACTGAAAAGTGGTTCTAAGTCATTTCAAGGGGAAAATTCTAGGCTATCAATATGCTCGTATGCAAATTAAACAATACCACTTCTACTACAGTATTGCATAAAAACTCGGATTTCTTTGGATGGTCTTGTTAGATATACTCAATGCACCCTTATAACGTGTCACCAATGACCCATGGTGCTCTAAGTTGTAAGGCCCCCATTATAAGGAGAAGCCATGTGTGAGCCTGAACATTTGTTGGTCTCGACTTGTATGTCAGATGAGTTCTCATATGACCAGATGGCAAAAAGGTGACCTTTGCGGGTCTAGCCTTCAGGTTAGATAGAGTTGTTAAGTTGGTAGCAACTCAAGACACATTGCATCAAGTTGCCAGGTATGGGATAAAGGAAATATTCCCAAGCCGACTAGGAAAGGTTCATAATATGGTCGGACAGGTCAACCAAATTGTCCTCCCAAGCTATAAAAGGAAAACCCCTCCAAAGCCATAATCAACCCATATTTCACCTAGTCAAAGATCTTTCAACTTGCCTTGAGATATTCACCTATTATCTGTTTGGATCACCATCTAAGCTTCACAATGAACGCACATGGGTGGACAAAGCCATCTTTGTATCAATTTGTTTGAAATTAAAGAAGTTTTGTTCTTCTCCCTGTCAAAGTGCAGCGGTGCGGAAGCATAGGACCGAGAGAGAGAGAACGCAGAGAGAGAAGAGAGAGAGAAAGTGGAAGATGAAGATCTGCTGTATAGAGTGTACTGTATACAAAGATATGCAGATATATACACGGGCGCACTGCGCTGGACTGCATGTCTCCACCTCGACGATGCAACCTGCTGTTCACCTCGAAGTCCGCTGCAGTCTGCATTGTCTCCTATCTGAAATCTGCGAACAAAGACGGAATCTGCGCGTGCCACCAGTCTGTAATCTGCGAGCAGAAAAGTGCGGGAGACTGCTGGAAAACTCGGCTATAAATAGCCAGAATCTGGGCGCCACAAAAGACCTGTCAGACTACCACGTGGCAGTCCGACTACACCTGGACAGGATCTCTGACTGCTAACACCCCCTCTCAGAGCCTGGGCGGGGCAGAAGCCTGAGGGATCTGGAATGTCTCCGAAGTAGAGCCTGGGGAAGTGCCTTCGTAAACAAATCTGCAAGATTGTCCTCCGTCTTGCAGTACTCCACAGTGATGGTTTCATCCAGAAGCTTCTCTCTGATGAAGTGGTACTGGATCTCTATGTGTTTTGTCCGGGCATGAAAAACAGGATTCCGTGCCAAGGCAATGCAACTCTCATTGTCGCATTGCAGCAAAGTAGGACGAGTCTGGGGGCAGCCAAGCTCCTCCAACAATCTCCGAAGCCACATAGCCTCACATGTGGTGGAAGACGCGGCCCGATACTCCATCTCAGTAGACGAAAGGGCTACCATGGGCTGCTTCTTGCTACTCCATGAGATAACACCTGCACCCAAGGTAAAACAATAACCTGTAGTAGACCGCCTGTGGTCCACATCACCGGCCTAATCCGAGTCGCTCCAACCTGCAAGTACAAGATCAGAACCATCTGTCCCTGCGGGATAATGAATCCCTAAATCAAACGTCCCCCTCAAATACCGAAGTATCCTCTGAGCAGCCTGCCAATGCACCGTCTGAGGTTCACTCATGAACCCTGCCAAGAGCCCGACAGCAAAACAAAGATCAACGCGAGTGTTGAGGAGCCAAATCAATGAGCCAATCAACTGACAATAGCGAGAAGCATCCGCCATGGGAGAAGCTGAATGGGAAGTGGCCTTCCAATTCGGATCCATAGGAGTAGAAAGGGTCCGAGAATCCTCCATCGCAAAAGAAACCAAGAGCTCCTATACATATCTCTATTGAGAGATGAAGATCCCCCTCTGAGACTGATAAATCTCATGGCCCAAAAAGAAATGGAGTAGACCCAAGTCCGTCATCTCAAACGTCCGATGTAAAGCTGCCTTCGTCTCTTGGACCTTCTGTGCATGATCACCTGTGACAATCAAATCATCAACATACAACACGAAAAGCACACAACCATCCTCGGAAGGGTGAACATAAAGCTGCGGATCGGCCTTAGAACACCGATATCCCAACTTTGACTGAAGAAACGAATCAATCTTCTCGTTCCGTGCACGCGGAGCCTGCTTGAGGCCATACAAGGCCTTCTTCAACCTGTAGACTTTTCCATCTGAAGATCCAAAGCCAGGAGGCTGCTCGACATAGATCTCCTCCTTCAAATCACCATTGAGGAAGGCCGACTTCACATCCAACTGATAGACAGGCCATCGCCTATGGCCAGCCAAGGCAAGAACAGCTCGAATAGTCGCCATACGAGCAGTGGGGGCAAAAGTATCATGACAATCAATCCCTGGGCATTGTGCAAAATCTTTAGCAACAAGGCGAGCCTTGTGCTTGTCCAAAGAACCATCACTAAGGTACTTGGTCTTGAAGACCCATTTGACGCTAATCACCTTCTTATTCGAGGGACGTGGCACAAGTGACCAAGTGCCATTCCTCTCAATAGCCTCCAACTCGGCTTCCATAGCTTTCTTCCATGGTGCGGACTGTAAAGCCTCCTTCACGGAGGTGGACTCTCAATCCTGCATAACACGGGTCATCAAATAATAGTTAGAGCAAACAAGCTCCGTAGAATGTGGCTGGTGCCTCCGTGACCGCCGCGGACCATCCTGCGGTCCCCACTCCTCAGGGACCCCCTCAATCCCTGAATCACGGAGTGTGTCACAGGCCCAACGAGGAGGAGGCCGGACCTCCCTTCGTCGCTCTCCATCAGCTGAAGACTCTGGGATATCCACCGGTGGTAACTCCTCGGGGGTGACCGGTGGAACAGTAGACTCTGTGTCAGAAACAGAATCAGAATCAAAACAAAAGGCATGGGCTCCAAAGAAACTGTAGCAGGAGCCCAACTCTCCCCTGGATCTCCAAGAACGGGATGCTCCTCACCCGTTGAGATGGCCGGATCCTCCCCAAACCGCACATCTCGACTAGTGTACACATCCCGCTTAACGGGATCATACAATCGATAGCCTTGGGACTGGGAGCTGTAGCCAACAAATACCTATCTTCGGGAAGCTACTTCAAATTTATCACGGTGAGCCTTGGGAATGTGAACATAGGCATCACACCCAAAGACCCTAAAATAAGAAACATCGGGCTTAGTCCCAAAGTAAGCCTCAAAAGGTGTCATCCCATCAACGGCCGAAGTGGGGGATCGATTAAGAACGTGGATTGCAGTAGCCACCGCCTCGGCCCACAAAAACTGAGGTGTCTGTCGGTGCTCCATCATGGTACGCGCCATCTCGATTACACTGTGGTTTTTCCGTTCAAGGATGCCATTTTCTTGAGGACTGTTGGTATTGGCAAACTCCTAGTGAATACCTTTATCTGCACAAAAACGAGCAAACTCATTAGAAACAAATTCACCACCCTTGTCGGATCGCAAGGTCTTCAATCTCCGGCCTGATCGGTTCTCCTCAAAGAGAAGCCAATCATTGAAGTGGGAGAAAGCTTCTGACTTCAATGCCAAGAAATAGGCCCATGTCATCCTACTGTAGTCATCTACAATCAGCATGAAGTAGAGCTCCCTCACAAGGACTCGTTCCTCATAGGGCCACAAAGATCCATAGATACAAGCTCCATCGGTGAAGTAGACCGCCACGAAGCTTTGTGGGGAATGGCATCCCTGTGCTGCTTCCCACGAATGCAGGAAACACATGGCTGCTGGCTCACCACTATATCCGGCAACCCTCGAACAAGCTGTCCACGTGACACCCTCCGAAGATAATCATAGTTGAGGTGACCAAACCGAGCATGCCATAACTTTGACTGTGTCTGTGAGGTAAGAAGAAGAGTAGAGAGGGCGGTGGAAGACTTCAATTTATAGATGCCGTTCTCCTCATATCCGGATGATAGAACCTTCCTTGACCCACGATCAAGGACTGGCACCGAATCACTGTCAAACTCCACCAAAAGTCCAAGGGAGCAAATCTTATGAACTGACAGAAGATGATACCCTAAACCTGGTACATGCAAGACCTCTGAGGTATGGGTACCACCACGTCCATCTGGAATAAGTTGCATCTCACCCCGTCCTGCAATAGACACTGAAGAGCTATCTCCAACGAGAATTTGCCCACGCGAAGGTCACAACTGGGCAACACCATCTGAGGAAGGAGTCATGTACCAGGAGGCACCACTTCAACGATCCACTCTCGAGCTTGGGGAGCCGTCATCGCAGCATCAGAAGCATTCCGTGTAGAGTCCTCAATGACAACTAGATGAAGAAATGCAGCTGATGAGGGTGCAGCCACCGCTCCAGAATCCTTCGTGTCCTTCTTGTTAGTGTCCTTCTTGTCTTTGTCAAGGCAATCCTTCTTCCAATGGCCAGTCTTTCCACAAATATGGCATGTGGATTCTTTGTCCTTGTCCTTGTCCTTCTTTGACTTGTTATCCCCCTTCTTCTTCTTTTGGTCCTTCCCCTTCTTTTGAGAGGCCTGACCTGTCAGTGCCTCCGACTTGGAAGCATTCTGTCCCTTTAGTTGTTCCTCTTGGTCCAAGACCATAGGAACCAACTCTTCCCACCGAAGAGTGGACTCTCGCCCCGAAGTAATAAGAGCGGAGTAGAAAGTACCGAATCGTAGCGGCAACTAGGACAATAGTGTGATCGCCATGTCTTCGAAGGAAATCGGCTTCCCCGCATACTGGACTTGCATCTGAAGCTGTCTAAGCTTGTTGATATGCTCCCACAACGAAGAAGACTTGTTCACGGACAAGTTCCGCATCTGAACCTCCAAAGAAACCCTCTTCATTAGGGTCATCCGGTTATATATCTGATCAAGCTCCAGCCATATCTCCCGAGCCCCCGTCAAGTGCTCGATGTGAGCTATCACGGCTGTAGTACAAGACAGAAAAAGAAAGGAACGAATCCTAGCATTCAGTTTGTCCCTGTGAGACTGAGCCTTGGCCAACTCCGCACGAGCATCGGAAGAGAGTTTGGACTCATCTCTTACCGAGGGCCGGTCGATCTCCTCCTGTACAAGCTCCGCCAAATCATAGGACTCAAGGATGGCCAACACCATAACGCGCCAGATGCGGTAGTTGTCGCCATCGAGCTTCTGATCTACGGGAAGAGCCGGTAAGACAGGCACCTTCCGGTCCATAATCGTCTGGAACTCCAAGTCAATCTCTGTAGACATCTTCACCTGTAATGCCTTCACAAACGCAAAAGCAGCCCCCTCTGACTATGAAAACTCAGCCTGCTAGGACTCTTCCGCACCCTAAAACTTCTTCACCCGCCGGAGGCGATGAAAAAGCAAAACCTGCACTTAAAAGCTGAAAACTCAAACTTCCTCCTCGTCAAACAGCAGTAAACAGCAGCAAATCCACCACCTGGACTCCTTTCCTGTGCGCCCACACTCGCTTCAGCCTTCTTCCGAGGCGCAGCTCTCCTGCCTGCCCTCAAACGCTGAAAACGCAGCCTTGAGTCGCGATAGAAACTCCTCTTCAGGTTGGTTCTACACTCAGTCAGCCCTTCTACACTGCTCTGATACCATGTCAGAGTGCAGCGGTGCGGAAGCGTAGGACCGAGAGAGAGAACGCAGAGAGAGAAGAGAGAGAAAGAGACAGTGGAAGATGAAGATCTGTTGTATAAAGTGTGCTGTATACAAAGATATGCAGATATATACACGGGCGCAGTGCGCTGGACTGCATGTCTCCACCTCGACGATGCAACCTGCTGTTCACCTCAAAGTCCACTGCAGTCTGCACTATCTCCTGTCTGAAATCTGCGAACAGAGACGGAATCTGCGCGTGCGACCAGTTTGTAATCTGCGAGCAGAAAAGTGCGGGAGACTGCTGGAAAACTCAGCTATAAATAGCCAGAATCTGGACGCCAGAAAAGACCTGTCGTTTAATGCAGCCGACTGACAGGACAGGTCGGACTGCCACGTGGCAGTCCGACTGTGCAGTCCGACTGCACCTGGACAGTAACTGTCCGACTGCACCTGGACAGGGTCTCTGACTGCTAACACTCCCTACACCGTGTAATCTTTACAAGCCTTTCTCAACAATTCCTTGCCTAACTCCCAAGTCAAAGATGTAGAAAATTCTTTTTGTTGTTTGAAAGGTTTTGTCACAAACTTTCTCAGCATTCCCTCTTCTTTCATTGGGTTAACTATTGGGCTTTCAAGACCCTTTCGATTCAAAGGAACATGCTTCTATGGGGACACAATCACGTCACCTTATTTATGCCTACTTTCACCTTTCATTGTGGAAATCTCTATATCATTGCTGCTATGTTAGTGACTTGGATACTTCTTCTATGGATGCGCTTTACCATTGTTTCTTTCTTATAGACTTAACTTTGCCATGAAGCCTATTCTCCTTGTGCATTATTGACTTACTAACAATGGTTTCAAGAAAAGAAGTGTGCACATGTCTATAGATTACAAAAATGGTACTTAAGTTAACCCTTTCACTTAATTCACTTTTGCATGCCGATCTTCAAATAATATTCAACTATCACTTCAACATTTATACAATGAAGATTTTAAGAGGAAGTTTACTACTACAAGGGTGCATTCAAAGCAATTCTACTAAAACATTAAGAACAAAACCCTCTTCTAAAATATGCAGAATAAAGAACACTTGATTCTATATTGGATCATCTCCGAGCAGATGAACATGAACCTCAATAACACACAATTTCCATGAGGGCTTTACCTGCTCACTATGGCCCTGTGGAAGATACACAACACGGCTTCCAATTGTTGGGAGAGATACTAGGGGCCCAGCACAAGCATGCCATAGCTCTGAGTTCAGATCTCTTCTTTCCCCTGCATAACCAGAAAAACTCTCTCTCTCTCTCTCTCTCTCTCTCTCTCTCTCTCTCTCTCTCTCTCTATGGGGCAGGGGGAACACACGTGCATAATAGTTTCTTTTTTTTTGGGGGGGGGGGAGGGGGGGGGGAGGGGGGGGGGAGGGAAACTTTGTTATGAAATCTTTTTTGATTGTACATTTATGAAATAATGAACAGTAGTTTCACAAAAAATAGTGAATGCATGGGAATGAGTTTTATTTATTTTGTGGGGGGGGGGATGTTGGGGTTGTCTGTCTGTTGTTGTGTGTGAGATTTTCTATGCAGTAATAAAAGGTATAACCCAAAAAAAAAGAAACAAGTGGCACCTCAAACCACTCGTGAGAAATAAGCAACAAAAGACACAGTATAGATCAATTTTCACATGGATGCACAAACATTTTCACATCTTGTACACTGGATAAACTACAAATTCTGTACAATGTGCGAGAGCAACTGTTCCTGAGACCATTCTCCTTACATCACGAATTAACTCTACCGATGTACATGCATCCAATATAAGCCATAGTTTCAACTTCCAAACATCCTTATTTCTATCCGGCACAACATTCCTAGGATGTCCTCTGAATTGCGAATCCTATAGATGATTATTTTTTGCAATCGAATTAGTGAACAAGATGTGCAAGTCCAAGCACCACATCAACATTTCGCCTTTCAAAAACAACTGAAGAGACCCCACAGCTGAGACTCATCATATTTCGTGCGAAGAAATTCTCAGCATGTAGCTGCAGCTTGCCATCAGCAATGAATGTTTCATACAAAAAGCTTAAGCCTGCCTGAGTTTAGAACATCAAGACAGAACCTAAGAACACAGTTCACAAATCTAGAATCAAAACTTCTTCCTTGATTCTAGAAGGAGTAGATAGCGAGGCTGATGCTATGACCCTGCCTGCTTGGAGCAACATTCTATCATGGCCCCGCCTCCTAGAGAGGCTAGATACGATAGGGCTTCCTAGAAGACAGCAAAATATTTTGCACAAATTGGCAATGGACTCGCAAACAAGCATGACATTCAAATGCAGCATCACCTTCATGCCACATATTCCATGCAAGCATAATGTCCACAGGCCAGAAACTTTTTAACGCTGTGTGCGAGAGAGAGAAACTTTATGTGACACAGAGGGCTATATCCGAAGATCGAGTATACCTTCTGCAGTTACAGCAGAGCCAGAGACTGAAACTCTCGGCTGCACGGGGGTAAGCATGGTTTCTGAGCTTGGCTTGGTGCAGAACGGACTTGGTGCTGGAAATGTCATGAACTAGCGGAATTATGTGAAAAGCTTGATTGATTGCAATGTTGTTGTGACATGCTGAAGCGCGATGGCAAGGGTTTCGGCAAGCTGATGCAGTTTTGATCGGCGGGGTCCGAATTCCCAAACTGCAAATTCCCTACATCTGTCGAGACGGCGCAAGGCTGGCTGCGGAGGAACCGTATTGTAGATTCAAGAGACCTTCTTGGAGCGTCGGCATCATGAAGGTGCAGACATTCGACATGAGTTTCTTGCATTTGACGTCAGGAATGGCCTTTCTCTAACTGTGTAACTCCCCCTCTCTTCCTTCTGTCTCGATAATGCTTGTCCATGTTGGATCAAAAGAAAAAAAAAACTCGCTTTGCCAAGCAGAATCTGCCTCTCACATGAACTTCCAGTCAAACACTGCACCTCGGACAGCTACTCCTCGTTAAAAAAGACCCCATACCGGAAGATGCGGCCAGAATTTGCAATCGAGGGAGAAAAGCTGAGCGTCACTCTCGCGGATAGATCGCAGCGGCTCAAAAGCACTTATAGTCTAAGGTATAAGCATGCAAAAACGGAGCATAAGACGGTGATGATGACGATGATGATAATGATGACGGAGGAGGTGATGATGATGGTGAGGATGTAGGCAAAAGACGTTAAAATAGGCAGTGACGACAAGAGGACTGGCTATGGCAGGCAGAGAGAGAGGGGGGGGGGAAGGAGGGGGGGAGGGGAAGGAATAAGAAGGGGGCGGGGGGAGGGAGGGGAGGAAGATATACAGTGAAAAGGTGTGGTGTACGCACAGAGGGTGCGGGATGCGATGGTGCGGGCATGAGAGAAGGGAAGGGGAAGGGGGGTGGGAAAAAAATACTCGGGTGGTTGCAGGGGGCTTCAAGTACTAGAATCCAACTGTAGGATCCTTTATTGACGAAGATGGAAGAAAATGGCTGGGTTTCCACAGCAGCCCTTTGGCATTTTCCGCCTGCTGCACCCCCCCTCCTCTCTCTCTCTCTCTCTCTCTCTCTGAAGTTCTATGGCGTCTCTCCTCGTCTGTCCTCTCTTCTTCTCCCCTATGGCATCTCTCCTCTCCTCCTCTCTCTCTTCTTCTCTCGTTCTCTCTCTAGGATCTATGGCCTCCTCTCTCCCCCCTCTTCTTCCTCTCCCTCTCTAATGAGTTCTGTAGCCCCCCTCTCTCTCTCTCTCTCTCTCTCTCTCCCTCCCCTGACACAAGAAGTGTTACACCCATGTGTCCACCCTAGCATCTTATGCCGTACACCAAGTGTATAGCATTTTATGCCCTGGCCCCATCATCCCACATCCCTTTCTCCGCCCTCATCCTTCCACACTTCCCACTCGAGAACGTGTAATTTTCTCTCTTCATCACAAACCCTCTCCTACATCTCTCAATTGAGTATTCATAATTTTTTATCTCTCCAGCGAAGGTATTTGATCCCCCCTCCCTATTCACACCACCCACAGAGTTATTGATCCTTTCACACATCAAGTAGGTAGCAAAGCCTTCCCCACTTCTCACTTGAGAAGAGAGTTCTTTTCACACCTCCTACAGGGTAAAGAGGCACATGCTTTATGAAAGTCGGCACCTTCCCCATTTATCTGACAAAACACCAACCTTAGCCATGTTAAGGGCCAATAAAAAGTTGAAATTTTGCTTAGGTATCAAGTTCAAATCGCATGCATTTGGCTCAAACACATGGCACAATAGTGGTTAACTTGTAATCTTCATATCGGCCTATTAGGTTGTGCTAGTTGATGGGATGAAGCACCCAATAAACTACATACAAGGCCTCTCCTTCCCCATACTTTTACCGAGAATATTATCCCACCATAAGAATGGGCTATGTACCGTACATGTGCAAGAGTATATGTTTTCAAAAGACCGATATCTAAAATCACAATCTCGACCCAAAATCACCATTCTACATTTTAATGTTATTGTTGAGATCTCCATAAGATGGGGTAGATTACCTCAACTATACTTGCCCTTGAATGCCAACATTACCCATGTCTCAAATTAAAGCCTCGTTTCATGCCTATCATACCCATGCATGGAAATATCAAGGGTTTGAAATCAATAAGTAGAATCAATGCCCTCATCCCAAGTTATCCATTATTCCAAGCACATAGCTCTACATTGTGCTCATATATTGAGTTTCTTAAGGGACAAGATTGTGAGTGTTAGGTTGAAAAAGCTCTTGGTAGTCCTTGGGAATGCTTAATGGACCTTTACAAGAGGTTGAGGCTTCTAAACTAGGGTTAAAAAAGCTGCCTATAATGCGTAAGAAAACTAATGTGTGCAATCATCATATCTCAAAACCAATGTTAGCTAGACAACCTTAGGACTCCATGTGGTGCCTTCAATTCAATACCTCACTTTTATACTATGTAGGAGCTATATGTTGGGTGACTATGTGCATCTTCTCGTAGCTATGGCAATTAGTCACTGCATGACTAATGGAAGTGGGCTGATATTAGAACTAACATGTAATGAGATATGGTAATGTGGATGAAGTTTAGTAGGTTCTTCAATGGCCAAACTATTTGACAAATTCAATTTTGGACTAAGACTTGATAGACCATCAACATTGGCCTCTATTGTTGGCTAAGCCCTTATGGATGAACTCTTAATGATGGTCCTCAAGTGGAATATCCTAGCCAAGGATGCTAGAATTAGCCTACTTGCTGGAATCATATTTACCAATGCTGATCTAGACTGGTTATTTGCAAGTTCCTAGTTTAATATTTTATCATTGTATATTTATTTTATGTTTAGTAGATGCCAGGTATGTTACAAACACGTTGAGATCCTTGTAAAGCACAAAAGAGAGAAATCAAATTCACCAAGCATTAATCTCAACTAAAGTCGCTCCCCTTTGTTTCACATCCACAAAGAACAAAGAACCCAACTTTCACATTATATGCACAACCACCATAATTGGAAATCATTGACAATGTATGCATAGGAGGAAGCTTGGGCCAAAAACGTCACCCCATCATGAAGGCTTCAAACATTTGGTTGTCCATTGCATGTGCATTGAATTGCAAGATTCTCCACTATATTTTTCCACTAGAATAACCATGGTGTAAAACTAGTAAAGATTCTTGACTATATTTTTCCACAAGAATAACCATGGCATAAGACCAATAAAGGCAATGAAGTAGGCCTTACGTATCTCTCCACCACATGGCACTTCTGTGGTGCTTAATATTTGATTTCTACTGAATTCATCTAAGGTGTAAGTACAAGAATGTGTAAATCATCCAATCTTATAGAGATAAGTTGCAAAAGCACCAAAATAATAATTTACATGCTTACAACTCTACTCGTATGCCAAACTGATTCATAATGCATCCCTAATCATGGCAATAGTATATATTCTTTTGAGATGTGAAAAGCATTAACATTGGGGCCACCTATAGCCAAGAACTCAACAAATGCTCTTCTTATAATCATTATTGTTTCATCAAAGAGAAATGCCTCCATAAAGAGGGCATCCACATATTGCAACATTCCTTCCACTTAATTAGGAATCTCAAACTAGAAGTGCCCTCACTTTAAGTGATCCTACTTATAGAAACATCCTTGCCAAGTAGTTATAAATGTCCAAACTATTCACTTGATAGGCTACTTAACAATTATTGTCCAAAAAGTAAGCCCATCTCCATGCATCTTTGGTGTGCACACTCTGCTACAACCTTTTTTGTTTGATAGTCTTCAACATTAACATAGTCACTAACACATTGCATGCTTCATCTTGCAATCAATACAAATATGCCACTAGAACAGGTTACATTTTAAGCAAACTCACATGCATCATTCATGTGTGCAACTTTCAAAACTTCAATTTGAATGCACAAATTCTCAACATTACCTACCTTTTAGGCCATCATTCTCCAACCCTCCAAGGGATACCCAATATGACAAATGGGCTTTGTACAAGGGATGAAGCTGCTTAATGCAATAGTTAGGGCCTCACTTTTGTAGGGAGGATACATGATTTCACAAAACTATTTACATAAATTCTCATAAATAACCTAATAACATTAACTATGATCAATTATCATTTAAATTTTATCATGAGTGATTAAATCTTCAACAAGTGTGGAGGCTTTAAGACAATTCTAGCCTACACCTTGTTTGAATTTTGCAACAATGAAAATGTTTGGAGCAACTCGTTTTATATAACTTTTTCAAGATCTCTAAGCACTCCTACTCTATTTTAGATCAAAACCTTGAGATTTTTTCCCATTGCCTAAATGAGCATTTGAGTAGTTTTTGGTCCATTTAAAATATGGTGACATTCTAAAAATCCTTAGATTTGCCTCATATACAAACATGACCTTTAGTATGTTTGTTTATTGCACCATGTGAACACATTTTAGGTGCATTAATGCAAGTCAAGATGGTGTGCCTATTGGTTTACATAAACAAGGCCATGTATTTTGTGTTCTTTCTTTGATTTACAAAGAAACACTTCTAGTTTTTCTCCCTCTTTGAGTCTCTCACAACTTCTAGTGCTTCAATTCACCCCATTGTCAATGCATGATAGCAAAGTGAGTGTAACTCTATGCATATCATATTCTTCCTCTCAATTGTTTGTGGTAAAGAGAGACAATTTTCAATAAAACTTTCCTACCATAGTCATCAGAGAAACTAGTTGTGTCATCCTTTAGTATGTTTGTGTATCACACCATGTGAACATATTTTAGGCACATTAATGAGGGTCAAAATAGTTTGCATACTTCTTGGTTAACATAAACAAGGCCATGAACCTTTTATTGTGTGTTCTTTCTCTCATTTATGAAGAAACACTTCTAATTTTTCTCCCTCTTTGAGTCAATTATTGGCTACATCAAGCTGGAGTTCAAGAATTTCAAGTCTCATACGGGTATTGGAGTTTCCATAATCATCTACTTCAACAATGCAAGAGGTATTTCTTAATTTTGCTCTTAATCCCTTTATAATCCAATCGTTTAAGCCATCCATGTTGAAAAGGGATAACTAAGAGTAATCCCATTTGAGAATAACCATTTGATTGCATATAGACCCAACTTAGGGCTGAATGATGTCATGCTGAATTCTTTTCATCTTACCCAATAAAAATCAGTAGCCAATTGTTGCTAATTCCTTCCATTTGTTGAAAAAAAAGTTGTGCTAATCCTAACCCCGAATTGCTTGATGTGATTGAATGCAATATGGCTGCAAATAAGAATCATTCAGTAAGTGGAATAGAATTGTAAAGCAATGAGTCATTGCTATAGGTATTCCTTGCCCATATCCATTTCAATTAAGTCCTATTCCATTTTGTTCTTGCATCTCATGAAATGGTAAGATTTTGATTCAGCCATACACAACTCCTAATGCTTCAATTTGCCCAATGCATGGTATTAAAGCAAGTGCAACTCTGCACTTCTTCATCTTAAGTCTTTGTGGGAAAGAGAGACAAGTTTCAATCAAACTTTCCTACCACAATCATTAGAAACTCGTTGTGGCATCCATGGTTAAACAACAAATGTTGCCTTAAGAGTGAAGTTATCGCCAAAATCTTGTGTTTGTTGGTGAATAGTCGTATGCTAAATCATTTTAGAAGCTGTCACCAACATCTTATGTATGTTAAACAACTATGTGTTAACCCATGCTTTATAGCTATGCCAATGCCTCTTTGCACATGTTTAATTCTAGCCACATATCCATGTTGTTTGTTTGCACAATGGTATTCTCCTAACATCACCATCAAACTGTCAACATCAATGACATTATGTTAATATTCCAAACATTGGTCATCTTCACTATGTGCACCATATCACTTCAAGGTCATCCTTCAGTGAGTCATTGTTCTTTCCTTTCTTGTCATCACTTATTCTCTCTTGTCATCTCTCTCCTCATTGCTTGTTTATGTTGGATCTTTTATTCAACTACTGAATGCAATACGTAGTGAATAGAAGGTTCATATCATGTGACAAGCTAAATAGAGAGTGTATTGCAAAACTTAGCTCCTCAAAATGTACCAAAAGCTCAATGAAAGCTTAGTTACAAAAGATCAATGAGCTTTGTTACACCACTGTTGTGAATGTTGCCCCCGATTGTTGCCAATAAATTAATACAAAAAAATGTTAGGTATCCTTTTCACACCATATAGCTAAGGGAAAACACTTGCTAGGAAAAAGCAACCTTAGTACATGTTCTAGCAAGACGATTTGATCATGCTCAACCAACACTAAATCACAAACTTGAGTTCACAACTTCAACAATAGCAAACTGATCACATCATGCACTTTGAGAATGGTGAGACACCACTTGAACCTTCACATCCCTTTGTCACCTCTAGTGGCAATAAGAAACCTTTGCCATGTGTCCTTTTCACCATGGACACAAACACCACACAAGGTGAAGTTGCAACTATAGTCCCATTTAATTTAGTTGCTCACATCAATCAAATCAATCTCACCCAACTAGATCTACCTCTTGACCTAAATCCCTCTTAGAAGAGGCTGACCATTCTAGAACTAGTTGCTCATATGGCCACCGATACAAGTGAGGATGTAGTCACATTAGACATCTCGACAACAACTTCACCCTGTTCGCCTACAACTATAGCAAATTTTCTCTAGGTCTCCTAGTTGAAAATATGGCTAACATTGTGAGGTCTTTATCCAACTCATGGGAGGAATTTGAGATCATCTTGATTAAACACCCCTCAATTGTCAAGGACATCATTGCTACCCAAAAATTACAGGGAAAAGCTATAACAGGATGCCTCATAACCCCTTCAAATGCAATTGTGTGGAAACATTCAATGTGCTTAGTCCATGCATGAAACATAGGATTTCTTACCATTGCTAGCACATTGACTATTAACGAGAAGATTAGTGGTGGATGTTTATTGGCACTCAAGAAGATCATCCCAATAACCTTCTTATATATAACCTCTACCATTATTGTAAATGTGGTATCGTATTTAGCTACACAAGTGGTGTAGATTGTGTAGAAAATAAGCTTACTTGAGGCATTTCATATTCCAAATGTCAAGCCCTATATGGGTAGTCAAGTAGTTGAGACACCCAACTACTATCTATAATCTAGCACAAATATACACCTACCTCATACCCAATATAGGTGAAGAGTAGGTCTACTACACTCTATTTAGTTGCCAAATAGAATTGTAATGAATTGAAGATAGAGTAAGATAGGATGGTGCACTAATATTGAATTTTGAGTAATGCATTGAATAGTACAAGGAAATGCACTAGAAATAGCAAGGCTCATAAATTTAGATTATTTGAAAATATGATGTTCAAATTAACCAACGAGTATACCCATTGGTTTTAATGATGCAATAGATCTATGTTTGAAACAACACACTAACTATCTCCTAACCAGTGACTTTTCACATCTTCCATGAATGTTTGCCCAATTTGTCCAACGCTCTATGCTACATCATTCATAACAATGTCAATATGTTCTCTAGCATCATCCATGATCAATTTTAGCCTTAGTTCTACCAATGTAGAGATAGGCTTACAATTCTCCATTCCAAACTTCTCCAAGACCTTCTAGACATATGCTAATTCAAGAAATAGTGTGTCCTCTTTGGTTTGTATGAACTAAATATCCAAATAGTCATGCAATAAACCCAAATTTAGCATCTCGAAAAGTGTCTTTTGTAGATGAGTTGAATTCCAAAAAATTTTGCTCATAGTTTGCTATCACAAGTATGTCATTGACATAGAATGTCAAGATGGTACTAACACCATCATCCTCTTTCACGTAAAGTGTACCTTTGCCCAAAACTAATACGAAACTCTTAACCAATGAGATAAGCATGATTTTTCTCATACCAAATGCATGGAGGTTGTTTGAGATTGTGAAGTGCTTTGATACAGCTTGCATACTTTCCCTTATTCACCATGCATCACATAATCACTTATTGATGTATATACAATCCTTCCTAGAAATCACCATCCAAGAATGTAATCTTGATGTCTAGTTGATGTATTTTACAACTAATATTGATGCCTAGCCTATGTATTTTGCGACCATAATGAGTAGACAACTATTTTCATAGTGGAAGCCAGAGAACTAGGTGCAAATTTTTCTCTATAATCGATGCTCTTTTGTTGAGCATAGCCTTTTGCAACCCAACCTGGCCCTGTATTTGTCAATGTCACCATCTCACTTGTTTATGAACCTGCTTTGTACTGTAGGCTTCTTACCGAGTGGAAAATCCACTAATACCCAAGCACTTTTCTTAAGGACATCATAAATTTCCTCTTGCTTAAATGCTTGCCAATGTTCATGTTCCTGAGCTTCTTCAAATGATTATGGCTCATTTGAATCACAAAGTGTAGTCATAAACACTACATCAACTTGCACTTTTCAAAAAAAAAATCTGGCATATGTTCTATAAGGAACATGCATCTGACTTGCTATCATGCAAGGTTTTGAGTCCAACATTGGCAATGCTCTTTCTTCACAAGGAGTATTCTCCTTTTCTCTCACAATCTTTGCAACCTTTGCTAATAACACTGTAACCCACAAAAGCACATTTGATTCCTTTGTGATCAAACTTATTGCATGACTGCTAAATGAGGTACATGCGCAAAATCTAAGTGACCAAAAACACACACATAAAGCTCACTAAAGGAATTCCTATCATATTAAGCCTCATACAGAGTGATTTTCTTCAATGCTTTTGTAGGACATTGATACGAGACATATGTTGTACAAGCAATTTGCTTCCCAGACTTGTGAGGCAAACCTTTTGCCTTAATCATGCATCCAACTATCTTCATTAAAGAACTATTTTTCATCTCATAACATAATTATGTCATGCTACATTAAGTACACTAATGTTATACCCTTGTTATTCAATTATGACTCGTGCACTTTGGACATACACTCCCCCCTAAATATGTCTTGAGAGTTTGCATTTTAGAACCAATCTCATTTTTAGCTTTTGCAACAAAGTATTGGAAATACATAAAAACTTTGGTTTGCTCTTTGAGTGGCAAGTAAACCTTGAAATTGATCAATAAATGCTACAAAGTACTTGTTTCTACCAAGACATTGTGTCCTCATGGGACCACATTACTCACTATGTATGAGATGCAATTTTCATGTAGCTCTAACTAAATCATCTTTCATGTACCTATTTAGGCATCATCTCACAAGAAATATTTTTGACCATACCACATTTTTCCTTCAACAATAAATTGCCATAGTTTACACACCCTACTCTAACATGCCATAACTTAGTAACTTTGCATAACCCAGGTCAGATTATGTTCAATACATGCATTTGCTTCCTATCTATCATAATGATCTAGCCTGTACAAACCATTTTGCAAAGTGCATGTAGTAATAAGTTTGTAATGGTCATCACAAATTCTGTCAATGCATTTGTCATCCTCAAAACTTACCAAGTAACCTCACATAATAATAAAGGAAATAGAAAGCAAGTTCTTCTTAATCCCTTGCATACACAATACATCTTGCAAAGCTCCATTTATACCTTCAACCATAGCGAGAATCACATCATCAATGTCTTTCATAGGATATGAGGTATTATTTGACTACTTCCCCAACTAGAATAACTTTAACATTGGAACGAAAATCTTTACGAGACATAAAAAGTTCCAAAGTTTACCACTATCAAAGCTTTATGGGATGTAATACGTGTCAAACCTCTACAATAAAAATACCAAATAGTCAGGTGTCTTGAACATCGCATGTATGAACTCTTTCATCATAATTACACCAAGAAAATATAGCCATCAATTATAAGATTTGCTAACAATTTTGCTAATGTATTATCCTTGTTTGTAGACGTAGAAGAAGAATTTGCAACATCCATACTAAGCTCTTTCTTCTTCCCTTTTGCTAGTCTTTTTTGACATGGATAGATATCATGTTTGGACTTCGATTAATAATGGCAATTTCCCTTCTCCTTTGACTTATTGACACCTTCCATGGTAGAAGACTATCCACCATAATTAACTTTTTGCTTAGTATTACCATTGAATTTATCCTTGCCCTTATTGTATACAACAAGAGCTTAATCACCTTGGTATAGAAAGATATACTTATTCTTTCTCTTTGGTTCTTCCTAGTAACAGACTCACAAGCACTTTATAGTACTGCACATAGACACAATAGGTGATGTATGGAAGGAGCACTAAGAATGTGGCAATGACTCTAAAGTCTTACAAATCATACCATCATAAAAATGACTTCATCATTATTAAGTAGCTACTCATGCACATCTTGCACATTATTGAGATGCTCTATCATGCCATAGACACAATAGGTGATGTATGGAAGGAGCACTAAGAAGGTGGCAATGACTCTAAAGTCTTACAAATCATACCATCATAAAAAATGACTCCATCATTGTTGATTAGCTACTCACGCACATCTTGCACCTTATCAAGATGCTCTATCATGCCATTTTTTCTTGCATGTTGAGCTAATTCGATTACTTCTTGCAGTAGAAATCCTTACATCATTCTTAAAATAGTATAAATCACTTCAAAGCATGCTTCATTGTCTTATACGAGCTAATGTGTGGTGTGATAGACCATTTTATATTCAACACAATTGTAACCATAACCTGTGCACCCTTGACATTCCAACACTTGTGCTATGTACTTAGTTCTATTGTATAACTTTGGTTGTGGATTGTCACCATCTCTATGTTCCCCATGAATAAGAGTAGCAAGTTCAATATTAGAATGATGAGGCTTATCACTAGCTATATGTTCCCAGAGACTTTTGGCAATGCAAAAATTTTTCACCATGAAGCTCCATAGTGAGTAGTTTTCACAATCAAGTTTGTCGTGTTGAGATAAAACACAAAAATATCCTCATCTTTAGCTAGAGCCATGATGCCACATAAAAAACACACAAGAGATTTAACCACATTGATCACAATCTTAATACCTCATTAACCCCAATGACAATGCACAAAACTTTTCCAAAATCAAACTCTAAGCGAAAACATGTAAGCTTGTAACCTCTAGTAATCTATAACACATGGCCGTTCAACTTATGAAGCTTAACTTTGAACAAAATTCTAAATGCATAAACAACTCCAAATGGGTGGTAAAACATTGAGATACTTGATCAGAGAGCTTCTTGGATCATTGAGATTGATATTTGATCTTGAAATCACCAAGACCTATAAATTACATGTGTCACAAAACTTATTGCAATATGAAAAACCTACCAATGGTTGAAAATAATTTTGATACCAAATGTTGGATTTTTATTTAGCTCATGAACTCAATACACAATGAGTACACAATTTTTATTGATTAAGACACTACACAAAGAGTGTATGTAAAGATTAGCAACTCAAAATGTAGCATCCATTCCATATTCTTTTGCAAGGACCCATCCTTCAATGCCCTAGAATTGTTGATTATTCAAGTTGAAGAACCCAAATACCCACAAGTGTAAAACAAACTAACATGTTCTTGTTTCTATCCCTATAAATGCAATTACATAAATACTTATGCTAGGCACATGTATGTTCAACAAACATATCCCCATGTATAAGTGTGTGTTAAGTATGTTGCACACATGAGCTTGAACATTCCCCTATAGGATTTAAGCATGCTACATAAACTGTCTTAGCCATGTTAGGTTGCAATAGGTTAAATAGCAACATCTTATTGCACATAAATAGGTCTAGGTCGAATATGTGTATTTAGCTCTTTCATTATGAAATTTAAGGACCTTACATTCTTTATTGTTTGGTGACATGATATTGTTACTATCACTTTGATGTTATGGAATTCAAAACATTATGCTTCACATTGATAAAACACATTCTCACTTATGATGTAAGGAAGAAACTTACATTGTAGCTTCTTTTCAATAAACTCAAAAAAAGAAGAAAGGTGCACATAAGCATGCTATTTCATGTGTATATGTTCCATTTAGTATGTTTTGTTCCCCATAGAAAGATATGAGTGCATTACATCGACATTTGTGTTAGTGTGGTCGGACTAAGTGTGTTCATGAGAGAGAGAGAGAGAGAGAGAGAGAGAGAGAGAGAGAGAGAGAGAGAGAGAGAGAGAGAGAGAGAGAGAGAGAGAGAGAGAGAGAGAGAGAGAGAGAGAGAGAGAGAGAGAGAGAGAGAGAGAGAGAGAGAGAGAGAGAGAGAGAGAGAGAGAGAGAGAGAGAGAGAGAGAGAGAGGCAGGGGTTCTTGGTATCTGCCCTAGTAATAAGCCAAGTAAGTTGCATTGAGCATTATCTCAAAAAATGCACCCCATGTGAGGAGATTATCAAAGTTCCTTGAATGTAGCAAGCCCACAATGTATGCACATACCTCCATAAACTCTTTATTGCACTTTAAATTATATGAAAAGTAGAGCAAGTAGGATTAGTGCACGCAATAGTTTTCAAGGACATGTATTGCACAACTCCATGTCATTGCAAAATGTTTAGCTAGACAATGGTCATAAGAGACCAACGTTTAGTGAAAATGAATTTTGAACTATTTAAAAACACCATCACATTTTAAGAAGAATGTTTAAATCCCCTAATAATGTATAAAACTTTTGGTATCAAGATGGCAAAAGCATGTAATTTAATTCAAACGACCCTTAACTTGTTTGAAGTTTAATATTTTGATGCTTGGTTTCTTTTGCTATCTTATGACAAGGTGTTAAATGATTCAAAATGCACTTAAGTTATTTCCTTACATGGATTATTCATGTGCTTATGATGTTGTAAATATCTACTTTTAAAGATAAGAGGTTTTTGCTATTAACAAAGCTATGTTACATCTTAGCTTGATCTTAATCACGATGAACCATTAGCTTTCCATTACATGAATTATACCCAATTAATTATGCAAATGCTATGTAAGACATCTTATTAGAGCTTACTAGGAAACTTCGAGCTATGACACCTTTTGACATTCAGTCTAAGCATTGAATAATTTTTTGTTTCTTGTAAGGATACTCAACCACACAAAAGTAGTTTGCAAACTGAAGACATATAAGTTTTAACACATTTGCATTATTAGGCTAGATAAATCTGTCAATCTTGCCCCTTGTACCACCATAGAACTTCCAAACCTATGTGGTTGTCTCATTGTTAGAGATAGAGAGATGACATAACAAAAGAAAGTCTCAAAACAATTGTCCTAAGGTGTAGACTTCAATTTTTCAATCAACAAAATAGAGAAGCCCTTGAAAATTGTTTGAAACATCAAAAACTTTATGATTGCCAAATGTACATTTTTTGGCAATCTAGATTGTATTATCAAACTTTTGTTGCTATATTTCAGTGATGATGTGTTTGAGTGCACTTAGGATTGCCATGGTACTTTTTTCCCTCTTTAGGATGTTTTTTTACATCGACATTGTGTAGATGCCTATTCACTTTTAGGGCATACTTAGTCTTGTAAAATATTCTCTATTAATACTTCTCAATATACTTTGACTTGTGCTCTTTCAAGCTTCTTCTTCCCCAAGCTCTATACTTGCATTCTTGCAACCTTAAATCCAACTATTAGTATTAGAGCAGGCTTTGACCTCTTGGGCAGAGTGGTCAATACCATTTGCTTGATTTCCTCATATTCGAGCAAGATTTGATAAGTGCAACATAGATTGACAAATATTGTTGTCAACTAGTAAGGGCCTAGCATTGTCAGCTTTTTTATTTAAGTTCATTTTGGCCTTTGTTTACATTACTACCAATATTGTGCAAACTATTTTATCCTTTTGTGCAAAATTTTCACATCAATCATTTATGTGGGTAAGAGCCATTATAATCTCCTTTATATTATGCCACATGATATACATTGGCTTTGTGCTTATTTTCCTCTACATAAGCAACTTTTACATCAAGTATAGTTAATAGAGCCATGGTGGCTAGAAACAATGATGTATTTTGTATGTTAGCTATTGAGGACAAGTTGGATGGAACCAACTATTCATTGTGGGCTTATATGATGCATCATGTATTAGTTGCAAAGGGGCTTTGGAATATTGTACATGGAATTGAAAGATGCATCGATGATAGTTTAGAAGCTACAAGTACAACAGAAGCACCGAAAATAGATATTGTTGAGGATGCTACGTATTTCAATTTTGCTCTAGTTGATATTACAATACCACTACTACCTACTCTTGAGTAGATTTGTTGGGATGGCAGAGGTGTAGAGGCTCATACTTTGATTGCATTGTTTTTTAAACATACCATGATCTCACATATTCACTCATGTAAGATAATTAGAGATGCTTTGAGTACTCTTGCATTTTCGTATCAAGGAAGAAATGAGACACGTGTTGCTTACTTGCGCAAGCAATTAGAGAGTGATGGATGAAGTTGACTCCACAGACAATTTTTTGAGAAAGATCAAAGATCTTAAGGAGTAGTTGATTGTTGCTGATGAGATTTCGCTAGGCAATTCATTTGTGCATATTATTCTCAAAGGTCTTCTTGACTCTTATCAGAGTTTTGCATCTACTCTTCATTTGTCGATGAAGGGCAACTTGAATGCTTTGTCCTTTGATGAGTTGGATTTTGTTTTGTTACAAAAAGAATAATCTATGTAAAACAAGTCCATTATGTGTAGACCAAGCTTTTGTACGTAGTTGAAAAGGTAAAGGTAAAGCTTCATCTTGTGTTAGTAGGCAAAAATCTTCAAATTCTACTCAAACAAAGATGACTGACAAGGATGAGAAGAAAAAATAGAGTTAGATGTTTTGTAGGTATTGAAAAGCAAAATATCATATCATTAAGGACTGTCCTAAATTGGCGATGAAAGAGGTTAAGAAGAAAGAGGATAGTATGGTTGTTGCAAATGCCTCTCCTTGTAAGGTAGAATATATAAATATTTTGCATGATATAGACTAGGCATTTAGTGCACAATACAGTTATGACATTTCTTTACACGATTTATGCACGTTTGTTCTGGGTTTAAATGTATGGTACTTTGACAATGGTGCCACAAACCATATTGTTTCTCTATGTAGTATGTTCACTTCTCATGAGTCTATGTTAAAGAGTAGTACTACAATATGTGCCAATATCTCCTCTTATCCTATCAAACGAGATAACAAAATTGTGTTGACCACTATTAATGGTAGTATTTCACACTTTTAGATGCTTCATATGTACTAGAGATCATTTGTTGTTAGTTTTTGCACTTGTCAAGAGTAGCTTGACTGTGAAGTTTGTTGATTATAGATGTACATTTCATGACATCTCTTGGTGATACCATTATTGTATGTAGTTCACTATGTCATAGGCCATATAAGCTCAATAAATATGTGAAATGTGTAGAAGATAGGGCATGTGCAGTTGCAAATTCGCAGGCAATTTCAAATGCAAAACTTTGGCATGCTTGTCTTGGTCATCTAAATTTTGCTAGTTTATTACACCTATGGAAATTAGATATGTTGTTTTCATTACCTACTCTTGAGGCACCTAGAAAACACGTGAATTCTATATATTGGGTAAAATGTAACGTGCTTCATTTCCAAAATATCCTTTAGTGAGAACTATTTGCAAACTATAGTTTGTATGCAGTGATGTTTGTGGTCCCATGTAAACATGCTCTTTTGGTAACTACTTATACTTTGTGACTTTCATTGATGATTACTTTAAGAATGCATGGATATATGGCTTCAAAGCTAGGTCTAAGTATTTTATGCTTCAAGTAATTTGTTAGCATGGCTAAAACTTTGTCAGAATGTAAAGTGGATACTCTCCATTCTAATTGAGAGAGAGGGGTGTATATGTCTAAGGAATTTAATACATAAATGGCTAAATGTGGGAGAAAACACCAATGTATACTACCATATACACCATAATAAAATGATGTAATTGAGAGGACATATAGATCACTCGTGGAGATGGCACAATGCATGATCAAGAGTTAAGATTTGGCACATAGTTTTCGACTTGAAGTTGTTTTATGTGCAACCTATATACTTTGTAGGTGTCCCATTAAGGCTTCGCAATCTATCACTCTGTATGAGGCCGGGCATGTTAAAAAGCCATGTGTGGCTCAATTGCATGTTTTTGGTTACTTGGCTTATGCTTTGCTACTAGTGCAACAATGTAAGAAGTTGGATGACAAGGATGTAAAATGCATTTTTGTTGGGTACAATAATGAAATCAAAGGTTATAAGCTATATCATCGACAAAGGAGGCGTATCTTGGCCATCCATTATGCTTTCCTTGTGGAAGATATTATTTAGCCTTTAATTTCATATACCAAAGAGAGAGATGTACACTCACGTGATATCTATGACACTTTAGTGCCTTCTTTCAATGTTGTGCAGTAACATGCAATGCCAAACCAGGTAGTCTTTCAACCTATGTAGGTGTCTCATGATAACATAGATTCATCTATTTTTGATGCAGTTATAAATGATGTACTTCTTGATGAGAGAGTAGAGATTGAGCACTCCAGGTCTATGCCAAAATGGTTGGTGCAAACATTGCATGATAATAAGTTAGATGTATTGTTGGCTAGTCGTACTTGTCCTAGCTCTCATAGTGCCTCTTATGCATTATATTGTTATTCATTGGTTGTGTCTAGTTTGTGTGATGATGATAAGTCTGAATTTTTTGAAGAGGCACAAAATTTAGAAAATTCGATGGCTATTATAAAATTTGAGTATGATGTTATTATAAAAATTGATACTTCGTTCTTATGTGATTTGCTTCTTGGCAAGAAGGCCACTGGTAGCAAGTGGGTCTATGAGTTAAAGTGCAAGCCAAATGATAGTATTGATCGGTACAAAGATATACTTGTTGAAAAGGGTTATGCTCAATCGAAGGGCATTGATTTTGACAATACCTTTTTTCTAGCTTGTCGTATGTCAAATATTCGTAACACTAACTCATAATGGTTGAAATCTACATCGATTAGACATCAAAATTGTTTTTTGAATGGTGATTTACATGAGGACGTCTATGTTTTTTAGCCTCATGGTTTGTCCAAAAGGGGTAAAACAAAATGTGCAAATTGAAAAGGGCTTTGTATGGTTTGAAGTAAGCACCTCGTGCTTAGTATGAGAAGATACATGCATCCTTGACTACACATGGTTTTTTGAATAGTCCCACTAAGAACATGTTATACTCAAACATGAAGGTGATCTGCCTCTACTCATTGTGGTTCATATTGATGACATCATGCTCACGGGTCCTAATGACACATATATTGCTGATTTTAAAGCTGAGTTGAATTCAAGTTTTGACATGTCAAATTTGGGCTGGCTTCATCATTATTTTCAGTTTAAGCAGTTTGATAGAGGTATTGCTTTGTGTCAAACAAAGTATGTTGAGACATTATTGCAGAGATTTGGTATGGAAGATTGCAAGTCTATTGCTAATCCTATGGAGACACATTTGAAGTTGAGCCTTCATGATGCCAAAGATTCTCTTTGATGTCTTCTTTTATCAACAGGTTATTGGATGCTTGATTTATATGTGCATTTTACGAGGCTTGTCATTTAGTTTGCAATCTCATAGATGAGCAAGTTTGTGCATAGCCCACGCATAGTCCTTGTACTAAGCATTGGCAGGTAGTGAAGTGGATATTTCACTATACGAGTGGTACTCAACCTCTTGGCTTTTGGGGACAAAGTTTCATTAAAGTCTTCAACATGCTTTTGGAAAAAACATTTAGCACATATATTGTTGTATATTTGCTCATAGGTCCATTTGCCTTCGCCTTCACTTTACAAAGATATTCACATCCTATTGCTTTCTTCCCCTTGGATATATCTTCTAATTTACAAGTAATGTTCTTCATGATAGTGATATGCTCTTCATTCATTGCTAAAATCTATTCTCGTTGTACATGATTCTTCATATATTTGAGATTCCATGATAGGCCAAATATTAGCCATGAAAGTTATTTGTTGGCTAGCAAAATTTAAGGAATAAGCAAGTCTTTGAGGTATTAACTTTAGCATTATGGATCTTCTAAGAGGTGCTATTGAGGTTCCTTCTTCATTATGGGCCAAATCTTTACTACTTGAAATACAACTAGTTATAGGATAATTTTGAAATGCTTGTGGGCTACCTATTGATTTCCTTTGGGTTGGTTATGGATTAGGTTTTGAATATTTAGGGGGAAGAAGAAGTAGAGGTTTGTGAGATAATTGTTGGATTGCATAGGAGAGTCTTCAAGGTTGGAATTTCAAGACTCATTTCCTTCAATTGTACCTTATGCATGATAGCTTGTTGGGGTTGCTTTGAATCACATGTCGTATCATCAAACATGATATCTTTAAATACATAAAACTATTTATAATTTGGATTATACAACCCATAGCCTTTGGTATGTATATCATATCCAACAAAGATATATATTTATGATTTTGCATCCAACTTTCACCTCTTCTCATCTAGAATATGCATACAAGCATTGCGATTGAAGACTTTCAAGTGTGATATGTTGGGTTTATACTTGAATATGCTTCTTTTAGAGTGAGTTATTTGAGGGCAAAAATTGGACTCTAATTCATGAGACAGATTGATATATTTTCATATTTATCCTACTAGTGGTTTGGAAGATTAGCTTCATTTAGCATTTCTATTGCATGCTCAATAATTACCCTATTTTTCTTTCTACTACTCTATTTTCTTGGAGAATATATAGGAGCATGTGGATTGCCTCTTAATATCTTGCTATAAGCAAATCTTTTCAAACTCTTTGGACATGTAGTTTCCCCACAAACCCCCTCACCCTCCCCCTTTGGGGGGCCTTTACGATACTTTTGGGAAACATAATTAGGGTTAGTAGATCTATCTGCCTTCATCTTTATTCTATAAATTATTTGTATCATATCACTTTTTTCCCCTTAGAAAGATCTTCTAGTTTCCAAGTACTATTCTTCATGAGAGAAGTATACTCATTATTCATTGCTAAAATCTATTGTTGCTTTGTACATGCTTCTTCATATATTTGAGGTCCCATAACAGATTGAATATTACCCATGAAAGTTATCTAATGGGTAGCTAAATTTGAAGAATAAGTGAGTCTTTGAGGTGTTAACTTTGGCCTTGTGGATATTATGAGTGGTGCTACTGAAGTTCCTTCTTCTTTATGGGTCAAATCTTTACTATTTGAAATACCACTAATTATAGGTTAATTGTGGGTTCTTATTGATTGCCTTTAGACTAATCGTGGATTGGTTTCTATATCATACGAGGGGGAAGAAGAAGTAAAGGTTTGTGAGATAACTGTGGACTATGTAGGTGAGTCTTCAAGCCAAAAATTTAGGCCTCATTTCCTTAGTTGTACCTTCATTTGCATGATATCTTTTTAGGCTTGCTTTGAACTGCTTGTCATACCAAACATGCTCCCAAAGGAATTTATCCATCATCTTTTCATAATCTATCTTGGTGGTTCTAACATCCACCCACTTAGTTAGTAGTCAATGGCCACCATGATGTATCTTGATTTTTTATACTATATAGCATAATGTATGGGACCTATGAAGTCAATTCCCCATTCTCAAAGGGTTATCTTGCTATGATAGGAGTTAATGACATTGATCCTATAACATTCATTGCAACACTTGATGAACATGTAGCATCTTTAAATAAAATGGGCCACCACAATTGAGACTAAATGATTTTAAAAACTATTTTCTCAAATTTGAAGTGTACTCTTGTGATTATATCATGAGCTTCTTGAAGTATGTTATGCATTTCTTAATCACACACACATTGTCTTAGAAGGGCATATTGTTTGAGTCTGTATAGTTATCCAACTAACATTTGCTATGTTCAGGCTAAGGAGCCCAATATTGATCACTAAATAGCTAAATAAGGCCTTCTATATCAGCATTCATGAAAGCCTTTTGTCAAGGGGTGTACAATATTATTAGCTCAATTTGGATTAAGGTCTTCTTCAAAGAGTTCATTCTTTGGGTTGATGTCCAATACCTTGGCATTTGGAAGACTATCATCCACTCCCAAGGTTTACTTCACATTGCTAATGCACATGACATATAGTTGGCCATGTAGTTGCATTTTCCTCCATTAATAAGTCAATTTCAAATAGCAAAAGAAGCCACTGCGAAATTCATGTAGTACAAGGCCTGTACACAATATACAATGATGCTTGATGGTTACCAAACAATGTGAAAGGTGTTGCTAAAAGGTAACAATGAAACTTTTCCACCACACATACCATTCCGAGTCCTTCTCTCTTTATTATCGAGTAATTCTCAATGTCAATGAATTGCTTACTTGTAAAGTTCACTGGAAAGTGAGGTTCCACATATCAAGTTGGCGATGTATTGCCCTATAGTAGTCTTGGATGCATAAAAAATGCTTGTGGGATGTTATTCTTTGATTTGTGATTGTAGGTCTAGTGTTACAATAATATTATTTTTAAAGGCTTCATGATCCCTTGGGAACTCTTTAGCCCATTGAAATATTACCAAATAGCTTGTACAAGGGCTTGCAATGATCACAAAGTTTAGCACAAAGCATTGATAATACTTGGTGTGTCCTATGAAGTAGCACACTCCCTTTTGCATTTCCTAGTGGTGAAAGGTCAGTGATGATCTTGATAATAGTTATATCTAGGGAAATTCAATTCCTTGAAAATTTGTGTCTTAGGATATCCATGTTCAACCTAAAACTAGCACTTCAAGGGGTCTACCAATAAGAGTCGATACTCTTAGAATCTCATGAATAATTAGCTCAACTTGTTGAGACGTTCTATCCATCCAGAATTTAGGAAATTGTGGTCCACAAAGACTTTTAAAACTTTCACATACTTAAATATTGTACACATTAGACATTAGAAAGTGGCCATTGCATTGTTTAGTTTAGAAAGCATCAAAATGTACACAAAGACTCCTCATTTTTTGGCAAAGGAGGTTTTTTGTCTATCCTCTCGGTCTATTTGTACTTGATTTGCAAGGCCTAGTTTCTCCTTATCTTGGCTAGCCATGATTGCATAAATATAGCTAAAGTTTGTACATGTATGCTAGTCCATTTTCGTATGCGATCTTCTATTAAGATCTCAAGCATTTGTGTTAACTCTCAAATGAACAAAGGTGGAAAATCTAGAAAATCTGAAGCAGAAGACAAGGCCAAGGCAAAAGCGAAACGGAAGGTCAAGGCGCGTCAAGAAGAATCTGGAAACACAAGAAGTGCAGAAAAGTCCTAAATCAAAGAGAAAGGCGTACAAGAGAAGCGCAAGTTAATACCCGTGTAAAAGAGTGCAAGGCGCACCAGGATTTATTTTAAAGAGTGGCGGGCTCTCACCCGTGCAAATTGTAAAGGTAGATGAGCGGTAGGAAGGAAGCTAGGAAGATAGGAGGGCAATGGGAAAAAGGGCCTAGGCTACGGTCGGCCATGTAAAAAAGGGGATAAGGGGAAAAAGGGATTTAGGGTTTTGTATATAAAGTTGAAAAGTGAATGAGAAGCTCATTCTTGTGTGTGGCCAAAAGTGGCTCTCCTCTTCTTCTCCTTCTTCTTGTTCTTGCTTGCTTGAGCTTGTGCTTGAGAGAGGGAGTGTGAGAGTGTGAGGGAGTGAGCATGTGAGGGATTGGGGAGGAGAAGCTCTCCATCTTCACCTCTCTTCTTCTCTTCTCTCTCTTCTCTTATCTTACTTGCGGCAATGGAGCTTGGAGCGTGGAGCTTGAGGATGGAGCTTGCTTGAAGCTTGCGCTTGGATCATGGAGCTATCGGAGTGCTCAGGAGAGGAGGTAACTCAATTGGGCATGGAGGTAAGCTCACTAAACCCATAGAGATGGACAACGCGTTGGCTATGTGAGAGGTAGCCATTAGTGCTCGGCTTGGAACGCTTGAAACAATAAGCGGTCCGTGGGTCTTGGCGGTTGAGTGAGAGCTCCCACATTTTGGTTCCGTTGCTGGGACCAACGGATTCAAGTCTTGCGTGCTTCGAATCGAGCATTGAAGTAGGGTTTTCCCCGAACCGGTGCTTGAGGTAGATAGGTAGGAAGTGAGGGATTTTGAAGAGGTATTCGATCTCCTTAGCAAGTAGTTTTTTGGTTTTTTGAATTTGGAAAAGCATGTTGGAGTAGTGTAGGTATTTGCTTTGTGATTTGGATGCATTAGGATAGGAAAAAACAAAGAAAAATACAAAAAATAAGCATTAGGGTTTCTGCTGTCATAACAAGGTATGAGGGTTTGATGATTCATTTGCCAATTTGCATTTTGGAGTTTATTAGCTATTCCAGGTATATACAACTTTTTCTCTCCATCCATGGCTTTGACCTGGAGGTGTGTGCGATAGGCCGTGACATGAATCGTGTGATTCAAGTGATTTATCGTTGCATTGGCCAAAATCGCATCGTGTTCGGCCCGTGATGGCGATTGTGGGCCGAGAATTGGTCCTCAATCCACTCTATTCGAACATCCACCACTCGGCCCATCCGAATCGACCACTCGGACAAACTTAATATTCAGCCCAACTTGGCATTTAGCCCTCGACCCACCTGACTTGGCCAACCTGACTCGGACAAGCTGACATTCGTCCCGGTCGAATTCACCATTCGGACCAACCTTGGATTAGGCCCACTACCGTTCGGCCACTCTCAGCCCTCGGACAACCACATTTGGATTGGCCAAATTTGACATTCAGACCGGTTACATTCGGCCCTTACCACTTGGCCCACTCGGCCCTCGGCCCTCGGATAGGCCGAATCGAGCATTTGGCCCCCTGCAATTCGGACCTGCTGGGGGCCGAATTCGGATTTTTTCAAATTTTAACCTGTAGACCCTAAAACTGATCGAGAGACCATATAGAGCCGAAACCACATCATATTTCTATCATTGGGCTGAAATCTAGAGCAAGTAGTTTAAAACTTGGCTATAAACGGTCCTTCAAATTGCTCATGGTATTTACCATAACGGCCCTACGGACCAACTTTGCATTAGGCCCACTACCGTTCGGCCACTCTCGGCCCTCGGACAACCACATTTGGACTGGCCAAATTTGACATTCAGACCAGCTACATTCGGCCCTTACCACTTGGCCCACTTGGCCCTCGGCCCTTGGATAGGTCGAATCGGGCATTCGGTCCCTGCAATTCGGACTTGCGGGGCCGAATTCGGATTTTTTCAAATTTTAACCTGTAGACCCTAAAACTGACCGAGAGACCATATAGAGCCGAAACCACATCATAGTTCTATCACTGGGCTGAAATCTAGAGCAAGGACCCCCATAGAGGGGGCTCTGCCCCCTCTGCACCTCCCCCAAGTAGGCTGGAGAGAAAACGCACACGGTAACAAGTTCTCCAAATTAGATCCTAGTGTAGTAAGGGCTCTACACAAGCATGGATTCTCACTTGCAAAGGAACAACCAAAAGCCCATGCCAGAACAAAGACAAACAGAGACCTTAGAACCTCAATGGGCCAATCTAGCCAACAAGGGCAAAAAGGCCACACCAAAAAAACACATATGCGTTGCATTCGGACTGCATCTAGTCAAAGCAGAAAGCAACAACATCAAGCTACAAACGTGAGGATGACTAAATATGACATTCCTGATGATAGATGCACCTTGAATAGCACTGCACAGACGATCCAAGATATCAGTGGAGAATCCACATCTGGTCGTACAGTTGGGGACTCAAAGGTATGCATCAGAAGGCTGAATTTTATAAGCTAAGATCCAGAAGATGAAGACACAGTACCACCTGCTTATCTTAGGGTCAAACTCACCACAAAAAGAGAGCACACTATCGATGTCCTCATTGATGAAGGAGCCGATTTTAATATCTTGACCTATGACACATGGACCCTACTAGGCCAACCAAAGCTCACACCAACTAATGCAACTCTTAGTCCTTATGGGGGGCACTCACAAGCACTTATAGGGAAGTGCAAAATCCTTGTAACTATTGAAACGGAAAACTTGCTTATCCTCTTCCATGTTCCTCCAAGTAGTGCTAATTGTGGAAAAGAAACCCTCCTAGCAAGACCCTTCAAAAGGGCAACAAAGTGTGAGGCTGATTACGTAGCACTGAGGATACACTTGACACTACTAGATGTGAGGATAGTCACAACCTTTAGCAAGGGTGACCTCATTAAACCTCGAGGGAAAGACAATGAATATTTTGACATGCCAAGAAAGCCTAGTAATGAGAGCAAGGACTTGTTGAAAGAGTTGGTACAAGCGCATGTTGAATAGAGAGAACCAGTGAGCGAGGCCGTACTTGAAACAAGAAGGTCAGGAGACAATGCCAAGGATAGGCTTTGGACTTACAAATATCGTAGAAGACCACAAAAGAAGCCCAAGCCTTATAGACGAAGGTACCGATGGAGAGCGATCATAATGATGCGATGGATATCCAAAGCGTTGCTACGTGCTCAAGGATATTACGCAGGTAACCAATGGATTTGGGTGCCAAAACCCTCGGCTAAACCACCTTTGTCAGCTAAAGGACAGATTGTATCAAGAGCAAAGAAACAAAGGAGGAAATCTAAACAAAAAACCAAGTTTCGAGTCAAAAACATTGGAGTGACTGAGCCCCTTACGATTGAAATCAAGAAAGCAAATGGGACTAATCGAAGGGTAGATCCTCAGCCTAGCATGCTTAACAAGCAGATATCAAATGTAATCGTTGTTTGAGGATACACAAAAGCTGCTAGTGCCCAAGGAGCCTTTGATTTCCCAATTAGATAACAAGCAAATGGAAGAATTATCTAATAGCCACGAGCAAATCTCCTAGCCAGTGTCAAAGTCACTTAGGAGTCCCAAGTCTCCTACACCCTCTTTCCCTAAACGGACACAGGAAGCACAATAGCAGTCGTCAAGTGTAGTTATTCAATCCCAATCTGTATCTCCATCTAAGCTTCCAAATGTCCAAGAGGTGGGACATGACACCACCCGTAGCTCTCAGCCCAAGGATATGCCTGTGCAATCTATTGTGACTAGATCAACTAGGCTTGATCTGCACAAGTGAATGCTCAAAGGGCAAAAAAAGACACAACCACTTCCGATTTGCCTGAGGACGTGACACTGCAATCTACTAACAGTAGCCAGTCCACTGAACTAGCTGCTACTACTTCAGGAATCATAGCAGTCACAGTCTTTGGCCATGATGATGCCCCTTGCAGAACGTGTCCTTAGCAATTCAATCGTGGAAGAGGTGTCGCAACCAACATCCTTGATACCTCTAGCACTATTGAAGCACCTAAAGTCTAGGCTTGAGGAGAAATCTCTTGAAGGTTTGGCCAAGGAGATGACGCATTTGACCAATGAACCAGAGAAGAAGTGCTTGATGAAGCTTGATCACAAGCTAACAGCCATCACACGTGCGTACATCCATGTGGACATGGGAAGGCCAACACTAGAGCACACGAAGCTCATAGCTGAACCCCTGACTTGGGATGAGCAACAACATGTTTGCTCCCGCTATGTAGCTATCGCCGAAGAAGTCATAAATGATATCCCAAAGGCCACAACTAGAGATTTGTGCTTGATACCCTCACTCTATACTGCTCAATGTGAGATAAACAAGGAAAAGATCGAACCAATCAAACGAAAAGGGAAAGGACAAGGTGAGTTCTTGTAGAAATGGTACTTCAATCAAAGTTTGGCAGCTAAAATTGGCCATCGACTAAGAAAAGCCCTTTGGACATCAAAACATGATCCCACGTACATTGCCCCAACCTCATTACGAGTGTTGATAGTGGTCCATGAGGTCCATCTTTCTGCCACTGTCCAAAAACATCCCTTGTACGACAAACTGCTTCTAGAAGAAGATCTACACGTGGCTAGTAGGCTAGGAGTAGGGAGCATGGTTCTTGATGTTAGTACATATGTCTTTTGTCTCACTCAAGACCCTGCAATTCTAGATCTCTATGCTTCCCATCAATACAACCTTGACTTTTTCAACTGGTTTCGTCCAAGTTTACTTGACAAGAATCCTAGACTATCTCTCGGTTCTACATTAGAGTTACCCAAACCTCATGAGCAAGAGAAAAACAGCTCTAAACACAACACTTGCACTGATAAGAAGCAATGGAGGCATGTTTCAATGGGTAGGAACAAGAGTCTAGAGCAAATGCCCAACCAAAAGCACCTGCCAATGCAATCAAATGAGGAGCTAAACGGAGAGGAATTAGCTAAAGAGTTAGGCTCTCCAAAAAGAGAGGCAGTTGTACCCTCACAACCTAGCGAGGCTATTTAGCAGGCCGCAGCTATGTCCCATGAGGACACACTAGAAAAAGAGAATGCTGACGCCCAGCCAAGCACATCAACGACTGACCTAGTTCAAGGTCCGGAGTCTTCAAGGGATACACCTCGATTGCCTAAGAAAAAGAAGAGAAAATAATGAAAACAACAATGGTAGTTGCAAGTGGTTGTAGACTCGAAGAAGATTGAGACCAAGAGTGCCGAAGAGCTAAGGAATAAAGCATCGAGTCCACCCATGAATGAACCCATTTCCATCTCTCCTAGTAGTGGTGAACTCTCAGATGCATCCATGTGCTCTGAAAAATCAAAGCAACCATTACCATCAATGGTTGCTTGCAACACTCAATCCATCGACAACAGAACTCGCATTGACCAATCAAGAGTGGATGCAACACTGTCACAACAGGGTGACAAGGCTATACCGGTCACATCCAAGGAGAACCATGACACAATAGCAGTAAGGCCTCAGGAGAAACATGGAAAACCCCAAGAGCATTAGCAATCCTAGCGTTGACCAATCTTGCTCATCTAGGCCTGAGTCCCTAGCTATGCTAAAGCCTAGGGAAACTACTAGAACCTTGCATGAGATAGCAATCGAGCAAGCCCTCGTTGAACATAGAAGTGTCACAGAATGCTTAATTGAGTTGGATGCTAAACTCAAAGTATTCGCACATGTCTATATCCTTGCAGACATGGGCGCATTCCCTAGGGGATAGCTGAAAGAATACTTGTCATTTCCCCTATCCTGGGAAGAGCAAGAACATCTTGACGAGCACTATGACAGGCTCTTGCATGAACGCATGCGACTCATATCTAACGAGGAAACCGATGAACTATGCTTAACTGTGACATTCAATGATGTGCTCTATCAACCAAATCTTTTGGAGATAGAGCAACTAAAGCGACAACCAGAGGGTCGAAGTCAATTCGAAAAATGTTGGTTTGAAAATTGCGTTACAATCAGAGGGTCGAAGTCAATTATGACGGTCTCAGAGGAGTGATTGGCCAAATGGCGGTCTCAAAGAGACCCAACCTATGTGGCGCCGACTTCCTTTCGAGTATTGACTACCATTCAAGGTATGAACTTAGCTAGAACTAGCCAAGAGAACTCTCTGGCTGATAAGGTTCTCACTGAGGAGGAGTTACATGTTGCTAGTAGACTCGAACAAGGTACTACGCTACTCGATGTTGCAAAATATCTATTATTATTGAGTAAGCTACCATGAGTATTGGATGTGTGTGCCACACTCAATACAATCCTGAGTTCTACAATTGGTTTTTATCCTCACGATGTGACATGGATTTATAAATATGTACATAAATAAACAATGAGTTTTGTGACCTTGTATAGATAATATCAACACACAAAAGCAATGATAGTCGAGCGCAGGGAGAGGGAGAAGAGTTGGGTTTGACAGGCTGAGATCCTCAGGTCTTCCTCTCACCACATGTCTAGAAGTTGTGCGACCATTCCCGCCTCCAGGTGGAGGGCATGCAACCCTCATTACCGCCATAGGAAGCCCTGACCAACAATCTCTGACGGCATAGATGGGGCACCGTCGCCTTCTACAACCTTTTCCCTTTTCGGTCTATCCTTTCGGGGACGAGCCCTGCTCCACTTGATCACAACCAGTCCATGCAATAGCATAAGACAAGATCTGCTAATGGCTAGAATACGCCCTGCAGTCGAAGCATGACTAATATCATCACGGGGGCCGTCCCTCTACAACAAACATTGCATACCTCACCTCACCCCTCCTTGTCATATGAGCTTGATAATCCACTGTTTAATCCCTTTCATGCAAATAATTCTATTCTGCCTCAAAGCCTAACCTTGGTTCACATTTTGCAGATTCCCCTATAGTAGCCGTCATGGACACAATGCAGGTGGCATGCAAGGAAGCTCTCCTCTGTAGAAGAGAGCATAAGGCACAAGCGCCTCCACCAGAGCGATATGTGCTTGCCCTTAAGAGGTATGCACCAAAAAAAGGCCCTAGGTGACATTGCCCCAGATGTAGGCCAAAAAATTCCTAGGCCAGGAAAACAAAGGCTCAAGGGAATGCTCGGGGGGTGGCAACCCCGGCCGTGCAGGCCCTCACTAGACGCTCGGGCAGCAAGTGCTCAAAAGTGGAGAAGGCAGCTAGAAACAAGAGAGAATTTGATGAATTATTTAAAAGCATTCTTGAAATAGCCACAGCTAGGGACTACACCATACAGGTCCCAACCGATATCTTCCTTGCCCAGCTTGACAGGAGTCCACCAGTGGCACAGCCCCAATCGTTTGATCATCCAAATTCACCCCACCTCATACAAATAGAATAGGCCCTATGTTGTATAAGGTGCTTGCCAAATGCCATTTTGTCGTAACTTTTTGTCCTTAAGTGGTTAAAGGGGCAGGCCCCCCAACTGTACAAACCTCCCTTACTGACTACTAATACATGTCATGTCTTTAATAAGCATCGATGATATGCATCGCAGTCAACACCATAGGATTTAGATAAATTAATATCTTTTTGTGTTGCATATGTTCATTATTTGATGCATGAGACTTGCATATACTGTCACGAAGTGTCAAGTGGATGCAGGACGACACAGGTCTTTGTACGAAAGTGTTTAATGCCCAAGTCATTGCAAGACCACCAACCTCACAAAGAGCCATGACGAAGCCTCACCACCGAAAGCGAAAACCACCCTTGCCAATCGCCCACATCGCATGGCCCAAAGCATCATTAGTGGCCACTCTCTCTTTCTGGGTCAAACTTTACACCTGGCACTCACAACAGTTGTTACCTCAATTGTACCAACATCGTACGTTACAAAGAGGTCTTGCAAAATCTCCAATGTATCTCCCCATCTCCACAACTATTCCTCTAGCAACGAGGCTAGGACACAATCATCGCTGTAATATCCATTTTCACAGCCTTTGAATCTCGATATTTCCCAATCCAATTGAAAGACTGATAGCCTCAATGTATTGCAATGGTTCTACTTATGATATTCTTTAAAAAGAAAAAAAAAAGCACTCACAATCACAACACGACACCTAGGGGTTCTCAAATTAGGTACGCCCAATGACCTTGGTTGGCTGGCTCTGTCCCTAGTCCCCTAGGCCTCTACACATCCCCCACAATTGTTCAGGGCACATCAAGGGCAGGACATACCTAGGGAGCTTGTCTCGCCTATGGTTAGACCTGTCACCCTGACCCATTTGCACAATTCGTTTTTGCACTCCAGCTTAATACCATTGCAATCGATCGTGGTAAGCACCGCATGAATGGCCATGATAAGTACATCATACTCTTGGAGCAAGCCCAGTAGCTACCAACTACTACCAAAAGTTCAAATCAATGTGTTCAATTATGCTACATCGTGCTGTCACAATGCAAAGGATGTCTCATACACCTTTATGTGTACTTCTCCTCAAGATGGACAACTTTGCTTCACCCACACATTGTTACGAGGAATTAGACCCGCGGTCTTCTAACTACATAATATCTAAGTATGCACGAGCACTTACATAATATCTGCACTGAAATATATACACAGTTTGGGTTCTCAAGTGCAAGACAATACTCTCAACTTGCTTAGAGTTTGACCTATCTTCCAAACTAATCGAACTATGTCTCGTGCATGATAAAAAGACTAGGACTACCCTGAGGGAGAGACTACACATGAGAGGTTTTCAATTGCAAGTATTGAAGACTCCAACGAAAGTGTCATTCGCTCTTCATCGACACTCAACTCTAAATTCTTATCCTTTATCATCTTGCAAGCTTGCCAAGAATTGTCATCTACAAAATCCCTAACCAGCCATCAATGCAATCCCCAACAAAGAACAACCCTATCACCAGCCACCCAGGCCAACAACATGCCCCCAACAACCTTCCTCTGCACCACCACCAACACGCCTCCATGGCAACCACAGATGTCCTAGTCTTCGGTGCATGCCAAAGCCTGCTACCTATGATGGTGAGTGCCATGGGACTGGCACTCATCTAGGAGGGGGTAATGTTAACTCTCAAATGAACAATGATGGAAAATCTAGAAAATCTGAAGCAGAAGACAAGGCCAAGGCAAAAGCAAAACGGAAGGTGAAGGTGCACCAAGAAGAATTTGGAAACACAAGAAGTGCAGAAAAGTCTTAAATCAAAGAGAAAGGCGCACAAGAGAAGCGCAAGTTAATACTCATGTAAAAGAGTGCAAGGTGCACCAAGATTTATTTCAAAGAGTGGCGGGCTCTCACCCGTGCAAATTGTAAAGGTAGATCAGCGGTAGGAAGGAAGCTAGGAAGATAGGAGGACAATGGGAAAAAGGGCCTAGGCTATGGCCGGCCATGTAAAAAAGGGGATAAGGGGAAAAAGGGATTTAGGGTTTTGTATATAAAGTTGAAAAGTGAATGAGAAGCTCATTCTTGTGTGTGGCCAAAAGTGGCTCTTCTCTTCTTCTCCTTCTTCTTGTTCTTGCTTGCTTGAGCTTGTGCTTGAGAGAGGGAGTGTAAGAGTGTGAGGGAGTGAGCGTGTGAGGGTGAGGGACTGGGGAGGAGAAGCTCTCCATCTTCTCCTCTCTTCTTCCCTTCTCTTCTCTTCTCTTCTCTTCTCTTCTCTTCTCGTCTCTTATCTTGCTCATGGCAATGGAGCTTGGAGCGTGGAGCTTAAGGATGGAGCTTGCTTGAAGCTTGCACTTGGATCGTGGAGCTACCGGAGTGCTCGGGAGAGGAGGTAACTCAATTGGGCATGGAGGTAAGCTCACTACACCCATAGAGATGGACGGTGTGTCGGCTATGTGAGAGGTAGCCATTAGTGCTCAGCTTGGAACACTTGAAATAATAAGCGGTCCATGGGTCTTGGCGGTTGAGCGAGAGCTCCCACAATTTGAATGTAAGTTCAGCCATTCTTATCTAACCTTTGTTGAATGAGTTTTAGAGCTTGCCACAACTCATCCTTGATTCTAGGAATCTAGCAAGGCATATCCTCACTCATTCCACTCATTGTGCTTATCATGAGTTGTAGAACATCAACATCACTTTTCTCTTGATCATCTACATCAATAGAGTGTAGAGAAGCTATGGTCTTTAGTACTCTAATTCCTATCTAGCATGATCATTCCTTAAGCTATTTTCCATTTATGAAAGGTAGGTCTAGAGTTGAGAGAACATGCATCTAATATTTCCCATCCTTGATAGTAGTAGGGATATACTTATTTAAGGGTCTGGCTTTAGCATTTGGTTCCAATCCTTCTGATAATAGACTAGATATTGTGTCTAAATTTAGAAGCGAGGTTATCCATGTTTCCATGTCAACCCGCATTGTATCTATTGCATTCCAATAAATGCTAGACCATTAACCTAGTCTTCTATAAATATTAGATAGCCTTCCTAAGATGAAGTCATAGAGTCAACTCCTCTTGTGACTACAATTTTACATGAATCTGAATTATCTTTACTATAGCTAGTCCTTGAACACTCATGTGGTCTTACCTTTGATCTATTAGCCAACATGAAATCAAAGATTAATTTTTAAATATGTGGCTTTCCCTATGCATTTAACACTCATTCATTTGCTCTCATTTGATTGTGTCTCATAAGGCTAGGATTGGCAATAATATGTGTGCTTTGGCTCCTTTTGAAAAGGAACCAACTCCTAAAGCTCCTACTGTTTTCTTGTGAGCTAGAATCATTATTGACAAGGATTCCCTTCACTTTCTTCTTCCACGTCCTCTCTCTCATTATTGCCATCTATCCAAGCTTTGAGAGCCTTTCAAAATGGGTGGGCTTCCCTTTGGGAGAGCTCCTAATGATATTAGGATGGTGTGAGCAATTAGACTTGGGTTCACTTTGTCAAAGTTGTGGTGCCTTGGTCTTTCTAGTCCCCTTGGTATATGATATGTATGAAATACTTGATATGATGGATTATGCCTATTTTTAGTGTATTGTAGTCTCCTTTTTGAGAGGTTTGACTTACTTTGTTGGTGGTCTATTGCTCAACAGGTATTGATCATTGTCCCTTGTTCTCTTGAATATAGGTTTAATTATCCTTTGAGCTTCTTCCATCCATCCCTTAAACCTTTTTTATTATCTCTACCTGTATGGGTTGGTTTGGTCTGAAGGTAGTCTCCCATGTTGGTAGGCCTTTTTACTTTAGTTCATGGAATTTTGGAGGTACTACTTGTACTTGGTTCTTTTGACTCAATTGAGACTATTGTCTTGCTAGCAACCTTGAATTGAATTTCAAGGTTCACTCTCTTCTTCAATGATACTCTTTTCTTATGGTTGTTTCTTCCAATGGATGACCCTATCGACAAGAAAGTGTGAGAATGAGCAACAAAAATGGAGGAACACAATCACCTTAACACTAAGAAAAATGAATAATGAAAGAGAGCACACTAGAACTCAAAGAATGAATGACCAGGAAATTAAATCCATAAGTTAAGACATGAAATGTAGTGTACAAACCACATAGGTGATGGCACATGTGATGGTTAACAATATCTCTAATCTCCCTCTCTTCAAGAGGATGTGATCTAATACTATAAGAGTGGAGGAGGAGTGGAGTATATGTAGATTGTAGGATGAGATCCAAGACAAATGGACCCAAGCCTAAAGGATTTGCCTAATTTCCCATAAAAGCCTCATAACACGCAAATGATAGCCTAAGAAAGAACCACCACCATGTCCCATACCACAATAGCACTCTGCCAAAGGCTTGTGATGTCATAGTACACATAACAATGACAAGTGATGTGTGAAGAAGATGCTCAAAGTGTTCAAATTCATTGTTAGAAAAAGTTCAAGAATCTAGCTTTATTTCTTGAATCTTAGGCTAAAAAGGCATCTAAAGAAGAAGCATCAAGTCAATATTGACTATATTGAAGCCCTAAGCATAACAAGTGGAAATGGATTTATCTTTATGTCTGCATGAACATTCCTATAGAAGCACATTATTACCATGGATTCCCCTCCTGCTAGACCATCAAAGCATTCCACCATGTGGAAACCAATGAAGAGCACACATTGCTCACTGTCAAACCATTTCCATCATGGAATTGAAGGTCAAATTAGCTCTAGGATTTGAGTTGCCAAACTAATATGTTAGCCTAAGATTTGAGTCGCTAGACTAATCTATTAGCCTCCCTTAGGATCCATATCACATCATGTAGAACTATGCCAGACATCAACATGTCCCATTTGTGCCCTATCAGAATCATCCTTTGGCTAAAGAGCACCACTCTACTAGATTAGGACAACGGTATCCCACTTTATGCAAATACATGCATAAAAGGAGAATAAGTGTCACTTTACAAAAGATCACAAAGAATGCCAAAACTTGCATGGGAGAACTTGCTAGGCATGGTCTAGCCTATTCATGCTTTAGGAGAGGTTAGATTCCCTCCATGACCATGAACTATCAGTTTGAGGGATCAAGTGTCAAATGCCATCAAAGAACTTGGCGACCCTCTTTGAATTAGCCAACATTGTTTATTAGTTAGCATGATCACCAATCGGGAAGCATAACACCAACTCATCTATGTTGCATAGAGATGTGGCCAAAAATGCCATTGAAAAGTAGCTGCAATGTGTGCCTCTCTCTCTCTCTCTCTCTCTCTCTCTCTCTCTCTCTCTTTGTCTCTATCTCTATCTTTGTCTCTTTTTCTCTCTCCATCCTTTCAAAATTTTCACCCTAATAACCACTTTGATGTTGATATTCCGAGCTTCTTTGAGATCTCTTAATTCTTTATGTGCCAATGATCTCTCCATGTATTAGCTAGAGTTAAAATGACATGGTGGTCATTCATTATTGAAATGTCCTTCATTATCTCTCTTGAAGTCTCCTTCCTCTCTCTTCTCTCTCTCTCTCTTTCTCCTTTAAATGGTTGTACATAGAGCCTCTCTCTTAGTTGGTGGTGGTGGTTCCAGGCTAAGTGTAGAAGAGTGTGGTTGTGATACCTTTAGTTTAGTTACTACATGCCCAAGTCAATGGGCTTGGGTGTGGTAGAGCTCTTATTCTCTAGCTCAAGGGGCTTGGATTGATAATTCATAATTTTTGTGAAATAAATGGACCTCAACACCACCATATAACAACCAAGCTAGATTCCCTATGGTCTAAGCACCTATAGCATCTAAGAAATTTAAGTTATTGAATGTTTTAAGTAGGTAGGGAAGACTAGCTTGGCTATGATAAGGTGACATGATTGAGCATTTTTGAAATGAATGTTTTGATTATAACATAATTTTGGATTAGATACTAGCAATTTAATGAGACCATGTTACTTTGCAAGCCTATTGAGAGTGAGTTTATTACAAGTAGTACATTGATTAAAAGCCCTCTTTTAACAATATCCTTGTAAATGAAAGGGAGAGAAAGAGAGGTGATGCAATGGGGCAAAATAGATAACTCCAATAAATTTGAAGCTAAGATGCAATTAAAAGGGTGATTGATGTCTAGCTTATAAGAAGGATAGTGTTGAATTTGAAATGGCAATGAGAAGCCTTAAAGCATCACATCCTTAAAGCATCACATAAAGAACTTCAATAATGTTTGGGCCCCAGCTAATTTGGCATAAAATGCATATTCATAGTATACATTGTACACTAGTAAGGGAAATAAGGGAATTGTGTGAAGTTCATACTCACCTCCTACACATGAATTGCAAAGAACGGACATAAGTAATGCTAATAAGCCACTCACTAAGAACAAATATTCTTTGAGGGGGAGGTTAAACAAGCATGGATATATTTTCCACGTTTGAAGATTTGATGTACTAGTAAAGTTATGCTTTTTGAAGTTTCATGAAAATTTTAAATAGCCCATTTGTTATTATTTTCAAGCCTCGTGTAAAATATAATCACGTTTCTTAATTTGGGTGAAATATTGAACACTAAGAAGAAGAAGAATTTCTATATTGCCAACAATATTCAATGTGTTTCTTGATATTCCCCAAAGGCACATGGTAACATTAGTGAGGCAAATAGGAGTCATTTTCATATACTTTTAATTATCCATGAGAATTAAAAGTGTTAAGATGAGTAGTAGTGTGAAACGAGTACCCATGATGATACAAGGTCCCACCTTCTCTAAGAAAGGTATCTTTAAGGTGTTAACGTTTGGTTTTCTAGGGTGAAATAATAACTTTGTAATGAAAAGGGGATTGTGGGATCTTTATCAAAGCTTCACATATAATATAATCTAATGACATGATTTGAGACTCCTAAGAACATTCAAGGCTAAGATGGAATGTGAACATCAACTTGAGCTTTCCCTTATAAGATGAATAGTGATAAGTTAAATTTCCAATTGAAACTTTTCATCATGTAAGTGGCAATATCAAGATAATGTGGGATGATCAAGAAATAACTTTTAGGTTCATGTATAGTATTTGATCGAGTAAAACTTTTGCTTAAAAGTACATGTTGTTTAAAAAAAAGGAAAATAAGACATCTCATTACATAATAGCTTTTCCAAATGACCTTTAGGGGGGTTTAAATCCAAGGTTCCATTGATTTTTAATAGGAATGCATAGTAGATGAGTCATCTAGACTCCAAACCTACGTCTTTAACTTGGGAATGTGTATCAAAGTGATTTTTAAAATGTAATAATACTACTCCAAGAAAAAACCACTTGAATTTCAAGGCTTGAAAGTTGGCTCAAGATCATGAATTCATGGCAAGGAGTTAGTGTGCAACCCAACTTGGAGAAGGGGGTAATTTTATTGAATATTGTATGTTTTTCTATATGTGGAAGGACAAATACTTTTATCTCAAAGTTTCAAGCCATCATGTTGTCCTAAGGACATCAAAGATAGGATATGAATAGAGAGCGTCACTTATTTCATAGAAATACATATAAACTCTCCAAATCTAAAGTTGATTTGATGGCTTCATAGGCCTAATTTTTGAATATGAAAGACTCAGATTCTCTAAGAGAAATCCCCATGAACACCTTATAAATATCATGAATGAATGTATTGAAGTAACTGGTCAAAAAGACATGTATTATTTCACATTCAACTTTATGGCTAGAAATCTTGTGCATGGATTTTTGTTTCAATGCAAAAGTGCAGTAGTTATATTGTGTATAACATCTTAGAAGGAACGAGTCATCTTCAAATTCTTTACTAGTATAGAATTGTATTTTCTACCCAAACGACCTAAAAGACTATTATATAATCCATAAGGTGCTATAAAACCAAATAGTTTTCACCAAATGATAGTGCATTCTAAAGATTTGAAAGAAGTCTAGATCTGAATCCTTGATGACAACCCAAATGGCATATGAACTTTTAGATAGGTTGCCAATATCCCTGAGTGATGCCTACTTCTAGTTGATGTTATGATGAACCCTCACTTTCCCAAATGCTTATAGCACTCCAAGAGAAACATCTCATATGTTGTGTAGGATACAAAACACACTATCAATTAGATCCTATATTATCTTGGTCGCAATGAATAATGAACAAATACTTGCCAAAAATTGGAATTAAAACATTGCAAGATGAAATGTCCACTTAGAAATTGGACCTTCCCAAGTTTTAGAAAGTGGTTATTTGTGGTATGAAAGTGTAGATATAATAAACATGCACCTTTTACTTTCTTGTTTATGCAATGAAAGTGTAGGTATAATAACTTTTAGACCTTTTAGAAAGTGGTTATCTATGCTATGAATGTGTAGATATAATAACTTCACCTCTAGTACTGTTTATAAAGGTAAATTTCAAGAATCCAATCAAAACATGCATCATGATTATATCTCTTAATCCAAAATGGAGTTTCCTAAGTAGTGGATAAAACATTAGATTGAAGATGGGGAGGGATGGACAACTTTTGGATATGTTAAGCCAACCTCTTTACTTGGGTTCGTAGTTTAAGATACATGTAGGATAAAATGAATCTACTTTTACAAGGAGAACTTTAAAATGCCTTTAAAAGAAAGAGATTACACTAACTTTCAAATATGATCCCTTTTACATGGACTATTAGATAAATGAAGGTTGATGCCATAGGTGGCACACTAGTCCATCTTTGTATTTTCAAAATAATCTTCAAAATCTCACTCACTTTCATCCTCCATTCATTCTCATGCTTGCACATCCAAATCCACTTGCATATGGTAGGTTGTTTCTTATGCTATGGGCAAGGAAAAGGTTGCACACTCTTTAGCTTGTTTCATGGCTTGCCTTCTCCACCCTCTTTCAAAAAAAGGGTGTGCTTTGCGTATGCTATTGCCAAAACCATGATCCAATCATTGCAATGGAATGTAAGGATGACTTCCAATGTCGAAGAGAGGTGCTCTATATTGATCAACATCATTCCTTACTTTCTCAAGCAAAACCTTTGCATGTCTAAATAAGACTAGTTGGCTATGAGCTGATTCCATTAAAGAGCATAAGGAATGCAAATCATCCTCTACAAGGAAATCATTGTAAAACCATCAAATATCAATGCTGACCATAATGTTTCCTACTTGTGGCTTTTGTGAGGACAATGTCTTTGTGAGCATCCAAGTTCTGAGTTTGCGATGAAGGGGGTGAGAGTTCTATCTAAAGAAGTGGTGCAACAATGGAAGCATAGACAAGTGCTGAAATAAATTGCTGAACATAAGACATAAGAGAAAGAAAACATAATAACAAAAGAACAAAAGAACACTGCAAATGAAGAGAACTCAGAGACGTGCTTGGGAAATGGAACCCATATACCAAACATGAGAATTACTCGTACAAGAGTGAGTCATTGGCTGCGTAAGCACCCATGCTAGCTCCTCTCTCCAACAATAGGAAGACCACCTAAAGAATGATGATGATTGAATGAGAGGAGGAGGAGGCACTAAATATGTAGGCTCAGACTCAGACTCTGATCCTTCTTCTCCTTCTTCTTCTGTGATGAGGTGACTGCTAACTCCTTGCAGTCCTTCTGCAAGTGACCCTTCTTACCACAGTGATAACATTGGGCCTTCGACTTCTTGTTGTTGTCACCCCTCTCTGAAGCTATAAATGCCTAATTGAAACCTCCATAATGACTTGAGAGTCTCCTCTGTAAACGGAAAGATATCTCATGCTCAAGCAACATCAAGAACATATGTGTAAAGCTAAAAGGTGTAGAGCATGTTTGCAACCGCAAAGCATTCACCACTCCATCGAACTTTGGGGGGAGCTTGTAGAGTACCATGCTTGCCCACCAGATGTGCCTCTAGAAGGGTAGGCTGCATGTGTTGAAGCTGCTCCTATACATGTGTAACACAAAGCAAAATGAACTAAATGGTGTCCTTGGACTCAAACTTCATCTGTTGAAGTTGTCCATAAAGGGTCACAGTATGCATGGGGAAGGTGCCTTATACAACATTTGATGCTTTGACCATATTTCTGGTGATATCCTACAAGAGGTAACTTGCTAGTAGAACTTCTTTAGAAACACATTGAAGCAATGCAGAATACGCATGGGCATTGTTTGAATCCCATTTACGTATAGTTTTCTCATGGTTGTCCTCATCAAAATCTTCGAGAAGAGGAAAAGGACACTAAGCTTGAGGAATAGCTTCTCATACAATGTACCAAATCTGCTTCTGCACAAACCAAGCTTTCATCATAGCACATCTGGAGAGGAGAAGAAGAGAAGATGGAGGATAGAGGGTATACAGAGAGGGAATACAACCAAACCAATAACAAAGACTTCAAAAAATGAACAACAAAGGCCACTTGTGGCAAAATGAAGAAAAACTAGTAAAAAAGTGCCAAAAACAACAAAAACGGCATGTAAAAATAGTGACCTAGCAATGAGGGGAAAAATGAAAAATGTAGGCTAGTGGAGCATTTAATGCAGAAACTGACGATTGCATGCTAAAGTCCATGTAGCATAGGCTAAAAGCATAGATTGTTGGTCTGAAAAACATAGGCTTGAACAAGAGGAGGAAGAAAGACATGTAATCAATAGAAAACATAGTAGGAACTAAGATCTTGTAATCTGATACCATGCCAAAAGTGGTGCAGTAATGGAAACATAGACAAGTGTGCTGAAAAAGACTATAGAACATAAGACAGAAGAGAAAGAAAACAAAAAAACAAAAGAACACTGCAAAGGAAGAGAACCAAGAGATGTGCTTAGGAAAAATGGAATCCATATATCAAACATGAGGATGACACATACAACAGTGAGTCATTGGCTGTGTGGGCACCGACATTGGCTCCTCTCTCCAATAAGAAGACCACCTGAAGAATGATGATGATTGAATGAGAGGAGGAGGAGCCATTGAATAAATGGGCCCAAAATATGTCAAATATGGCAAGTGGTTTGCTAGTAATCAATGCCTAAATAATCACCAAGATGACCACCATAAAATGCCTAAAATACCCAGTAATGTTAAGCATAGCCCAGACTCACACATGAATTGACTTGCCTGCTAACAAGTTCCCTTGCAATATTTACATACAATCATAGCTTTCATACTGCAAAAAGACAACAAGCATTAAAATATGAGAGTTTGCCAAAACTCAAGTAGAATCTAAACATACTTATGAGAGGGAAGTCTTGAGACTCACATTCACAACTATTCATTTGTGCATTGTAAAGGTCCATCGACTTCTTTATGATAGTGTTGATTTGCAATCCATTCATTTCAATCCCAAAGGCATACGGTAACATTACTGAGGCAAATAGGAGTCATTTTCACATGCTTTAATTATCCATGAGAATTAAAAGTGTGAAGATGAGTAAGTGTGGGGTCTTTCTCATTGCTTCACATATAATATAATCTAATGACATGATTTGAGACTCGTAAGAACATTCAAGGATGAGATAGAATGTGATCATCTGAGTTTTTCCTTAGAGCATGAATAGTGATAAGTTAAGTTTCATATCCAATTGGAACTTTTCATCATATAAGTGGATATATCAAGACAAGTTAAACTCTAATATTATAGAACTCTTGATAATTTAAAGCATTTGATCTCACCTCCTATTCTATGAGTTAATAGACATCATAAGGTCCCTTATTTCTTTTCCTTATTTTGGCTTTAGCTATTATTTAACATGCTTATGTTAAAAGGCTTTTAATACTTAGTGGGATTGTGAAATGTATCGTAATATATTGGGTTTGAGAGCTTTCAAAACTAAGGTAAGCCTCTCAAGCTAGTATGAAGCTTGGAGAAAATGTTAGAGATAATACTTTATCCAAATAAGTGTACTCATAGTTCACTTGAGTGAGCAATAACCTCATTTCTCAAGTTACACATAGCAACCTAGCACAAGAGGTATAAATAGATCTCACTATGGATTTATCTAAACCTAGCATAAAGAGTAGCGTGTTTCAAAATTTTAACTCCACCATTTCAATCCACTAGATCACTTATGGGATCACTTTAGAAGTTGTAATATTAAATTATTTCAACATGGTGCAACTCGACAAGTTTCATTCATAATTTGGCATGTTCCTTTATTAGGAAACAATAAGGTCCTTGGAATGAATATTCAAGTCCAATTTACAAATAGTATGTTGTGATGGATTATATTTAGGAATAAAGCATTGTGCATTCTTCACAAAAACAATATCTACACCAACATGGGAGTCTCTTATTGAGGTGCTAATATCATCATTTGATGTTGCTAGTTCTTCAAGGGATTATCTTGGTAAAATCTACTAGATTTCACATGCATATGTCTAATGGTTCTATCTTTGAATTAGTTGAAAGTTGATTGAACCCAACAAAATTAAACCAGGCTTAAAAAGGAGATCATTTGAACCCATTACCCCTCAAGTTCAAGTTTGTAAAAATGAAATCTTAACCATGAGTGAGCCAAAAAAAATTTCAATTAAGATAGCTTACATGGAAAGATAAAAGTAATAGACGCATTATAGTATGAACAAGGAAAAGCTAATAGTGCAGTGGGAAATTTATGTTACACAAATAGGTCATCATGTGCAATAATAAGAGCGTTTATCTTTCCATCGCACTAGTAGCAGTCCTCAATTATTGGGCTTACAATGTTTCTTGTCACACTAGCAATGGTTGCAAAGATGGTGTCCAAATATATATAAACATCTCTTTTGGACATTGCTAAAGTGCACATCCTAGAAGATGATTAATGTTCTCGCTTGTTTGTTGACTATTTTGGGGTCCTAAAAGTATGCTTCATATGGTTTCACAAAGGACTATGTCAATAGTTGCAAGAACATGTGTTCATCATCTAAAGAGGTAGATCTCTGTAAGAATGTTGGTTGCTCTACTAATACAATGCATGACTATTACCCAACACATCAATAAAAAGGTTAATCGATCCTTAAATGTGTCATCACACATGCACACACGCACGCACGCACGCATGCACACACATGCACGCACGCGCGCGCGCGCGCACACACACACACACACACACACACACACACACACACACACACACACACACACACACACACACACACACACACACACACACACACACACACACACACACACACCTTTGTCTCTCTCCGGGCTGAACTTCCATAAGCATAAACAACTCCATGCTCTTAATGTCAAATCATTGACATTTTTGTAATGCTATCAATTGTTCACTTCATTCATAGATTTCACATGTGATCTCTTATGTTAGCAACATGTACACCTCCATGAATGACATGGGAAAGTTAATTCCCACCAAATGAAAAAGTTAATTGTTCATTACCTTGTAACTTCTAGTATAGATTTTGTTAAACCTTGAGACCTTTTTGGTTGAGCTCTTCAATTTTACGATGACTAAGCGTCTATATTTGTTATTGTAGTTTTGGGTATAATAATGGTTCATGATGTACATGAGGGAATATGCATACATGCACATTTAAATGAGATGCCTCCAAATCTATATCTTTATATTCTATATAGTGTCATAAAGAAAATGCATATACATATGCATGTTTATGCTTTGCGTGAATGAGCACAAAAAATGAGTGTGACCTTTATATCAAAGACAAGCACAGATGCATACATGAACATCTATATATACATACATACACATATAGATGAATTGCATGTAGTCCTTTGTATGATAGGACAATTACTGTTGGGGGTAAAGGTGCCTCTGCCTAGCCACCCGTGTATTACTACATTGATAGTACTTGTGTGCCTGCACACTGCATATGATGGGGGCCCGTGACCGTCACTTTATTCTTTATTCTTTTAGTGACAGATGAATAAAGGGAAGGCTGGTCACACATTGTGACTGTTGGAGTTCCCACATTGTGAGTTTCTCTCTCTCTTGCTCTTGCTCTCTCGCCATAGCTCTCCCGTGCAAGCTTCGATCCTTCGCACCTTTCAACTAGTATAGGAGCATGGTTGCTTGAGCATTCAAGCTTGGTTTGTGACTCCTTCAATATTCATTCGAATCCCTACACCATTGGTTCTCACTCTTGGCAGCCATATTTGACTCCTTCGAGCTTTGATCACTCCTCGGCTTCTCGAGAGCACCTACTCGACCCATTTGGGCATCCTTAGGACATTCCTTTAGAGGTATTCAAGCATTCTTTTGAGTGTTTATTTCGGTTGCAGGGTAAAACAGGAAGGGGCAGCCAACCATTGGAGCTCTCCCATTTCATATCTTGGCTCCTATACCTGATTAGGCTTGACAAGGCTTTGTGTAGGCCTTCTTTAGGCCCTACTTGACCCCCCCTTCCACCTCATTAATGTCACATGGACCAACAACATACCTAGCAACATCAGCCTTGTTTGGGCCAGCTTGAAGACCTGCAAAAATTTGTTTTTTACTTTAGCCCTCCCTTGGCACTCATTGGGAGCTTGAAAACACTTCATTTGGCACTTAGGAACACCCCCTTGATGCTCGATATTGGTGGTTTATCATTGGCATTGATTTGTGGACCAATTTACCTCAATCCAAGACTATTTTCCATAGTAGACAAGTAGCCACAAACAGTGTTACATTAGCACTTTAGGTTGATGCTTGGATAGCATTGACATTTGATGCGCGGTTGGTCCCGAATGGTCCTCGAATGTTAGGGGAATGTAAGCCTATTGATTGGCCATCATTTGGAGCTGATTTATTGGCCTAAAATACTCAATTTTACATAGTAAATCACTATTGTACACTCCAGGGCTGAAGCTTGTTTAGTCACTTTATGCTTTGCCTATTGGTCACACAGGTGCTTCCCAGGTGTTTCATATGACTATTCGGATGCAAATGAAGGTTGGAAAATGCTTTGGATGGTTCCAAAATGTACTTTGAGCCTTGTTTGAGCTCCGTTTTGGTTGGCATTTAGTTAACATTGGTCTACACCAGCATGCTTTGTGACAGAGATTATACCTATGGTCTATGTATGACCCGTTGGTACATGCTTGATGCTTATGTTACCTACACATGCTAGTTACATTGTTTGGACTTGAATGCTGCTGGAGCTTAGTTTGGGCTTGACTTTGGATATTTTGGAGCTTATTTTGGTCTTGCTTTGGATCATCAGAGATTGATTGGGATTGTCTTCATGACATTGGATGCTATCATTGGATACTTGATCGCTCATATGGTTTGGATGTCTTACTAATATATGATCTTGGATACTTGATTGCTCATATACTCTGGATGTCTTACTGATGTATGATCTTGGATATTCTATCACTTGTACTCTTACATGCTTTGTTTGAGCTTATTTGCTTGACACTTATAGCTTTTGTGCCAGTGGGAGCGTCTTTGTATGCTTATCAGACATTGAACAGTGCGGCTCATGAATATTGAGCTTTTGGATCTTTGAGATGAGGATCTCCTCGTGGATGATGTATAGTTGATATACCTTGGTGCATGTAGATGTACTTCGGCTGATTCGCCTTTGTATTCACTAAGTAGACACCGGCTTGTGGTAGGTCTTGACAGTGGTATATACATTTTGCCCTGTTGATTGGGGGGTGTACTAACTTTACTGACGGACTTTCTTTGATATGCTTGGGTATTGGCTCATGTCAGTTTGACTATTACATGCTTGTTTATGCCCGCTTGATGTTGGTTTTGCATTGAAAATCAGCGATTGACTTTGAATATTGGGTTTTGTCTACTATCAGCTCTCATTATACACTACTGTCATAAATTATAGCAAGCATGATTATATCCTTGCAACAACTTCATCTACTGCTTCACAGATGATAGAGATACACTCTATGTACACACAGTGTTGGCTCTTAAACTCAGGTGCGTCCTTTCATGTGACACCTTGCCAAGAGTGGTTCCATTCATAATGTTTCGGGTTCTATGTGCTTGGATGATGACAAGTATCTTGAGATTGTTGGCATTGGTGATGTTAGGCTGCAGTTTTCTTCCAGCAACAGTTTTGTTATGCACGATGCACGTCATGTACCTCCATTGACACACAGTCTCATGTCCATTGGACATCTTGATGACACAGGATATCATGTATTTTTTGGAGACTCTACATGGAAGATCACTCATGGCAGGCTTGTGCTTGCGAGAGGTGCCAAGGCTGGCAACCTCTACCCCCCTTAGTTGTTTCTAGATCTATAGTTGATCATAATTTGTTTGTGGGGTCTTTACCTCATGTATCTCTTGCCTGTTTGGGGCACATGTCCCTGTTAAGGGAATGAAAATGCTTTTTGGTTTGTAGCACTTACCGCCTCTTGACTATTCTCATTTTGATTCTTGTGATCATTGTCTTTATGGCAGGCAAACTAGGTCTACGCATAAAAAGTTTGGTATATCATGCATGAGTGAGCCCTTGGCTTTGGTTAATTCTGATGTCTGTGGGCCCATGCCCTGTCAGTCTATGGGTGGTGCAAAGCATTTTGTTACTTTCATAGATGATTTTTCACGTAATGTATGGGATTATCCTATAAAGTAGAAGTTCGATGTATTGGCAGTTTTTCAGAGATGGCTTGCTATGGCAGAAAACTAGTTTGGGCATAGGCTGAAATGCCTAAGGACAGATAATGGGGGTGAGTATGTTTCATATGCTTTTGAGCAGTTATGTGATGAGAGGGGTATTTAGCGTCAGTTGACCGCTCCCTACATCCCTCCCTAGAATGGTAAGGTTGAGCGGATGAATAGGACCATCTAGGAGAGGGTTTGCAATATGCTTAGCCATGCATGCCTACCCAACACTTGCAGTTACGACTGCTGTGCAGATCATTAATAGATCACCTGGTAGTACCATTGATTTCCAAGTTGCAAAGGAGGTTTGGATAGGAAAGCCTCCCTCTTATGCGCATTTACTTGTCTTTGGATCTGAGGCAGTTTGCCATGTGCCCAAGGACAAGCATAACAAGCTGGATCCTAAGAGTGTTAAATGCATATTCCTTGGCTATGGAGATGCAGGAGAGATGGGTTACCATCTATGGGATCCACATGCGTGGAAAGTCACCCGCAGCCATGATGTAGTCTTCCATGAAGACAAGATGCACAGGCAGCTTGAGAGAGTCATGGAGATATGCATGGTTATATTTCAGGAGGATCCTCGAGATCCCATATAGCTAGTTGGATAGCCTACAACATCACAACAGATGCTCATGGCCAGGGTGTTGGAGAGAATGTTGAACATGCAGTAGAGCCTACATTGTAGCGTTCTACTAGAGATAGATATCCACCTGATAGATTTGAGCCCTCCTTGCACTATGTCTTGGTTACAGATGCAGGAGAGCCTCTCACCTATGATGAGGCTATGCACAGGGGTGAAAGTCACTCCTGGGAGAGGGCTATGCAGTTTGAGATAGACTCCTTACATAAGAATATGACTTGCGATTTGGTTTCCTTGCTTGCTGGCAATAAGGCTCCGCCATGCAAGTGGGGGTACAAGCTGAAAAGTACCCCTAGACACCCCAAGCTAGTGTACAAGGCTAGATTGGTAGCAAAGGGTTTTAAGTAGGAGCATGGTATTAACTTTGATGAGGTCTTCTCTCATGTGATTAAGATGACCACCCTGTGCCTAGTCTTGGCTTTGGTTGCACAACTTGACTTGGACTTGTACCAGATAGATGTCAAGATGGATTTCTTACATGAAGACTTGCACGATGAGATTTACATGGAGTAGCCTAAGGGCTTCGTCGAGCCTAGCAGGGAGCACCTAGTGTGCAAGTTGAAGAAAAGTCTTTATGGCTTGAAGTAGGCACCTAGGGAATGGTATCATAAGTTCGATGCCTTTATACAGTCACAGGGCTACAGCCGTAGTTCTATGGATCCGTGCTTGTATAGAAGAAAGCCCGTGATGGTTCTTTCCTTATTTTGGTACTCTATGTGGATGACATGCTATTAGCAGGGAAAGATCATGATGAGCTAGATGCTCTTAAGGCTCAGCTCAAGAAGAGCTTTGAGATGATTTGGGATAGGCCTCTCACATACTTGGCATGTGCATTAGACGTGATAGGCATAAGAGACTCCTCTACTTATCACAGAGGGAGTATATTCACAAAGTCCTTGAGTGCTTTCGCATGTAGGACGTGAAGCCTATTGGCTGTCCATTGCCTTCTTATGTGAAGGTATCATAGGCCGATTGCCTGTAGACAAGTTGTTTGTAGATGAGTAGAGGGCTGAGATGGCCAAGATTCCCTATACATCCGCAGTGGGCAGCCTTATGTATGCCATGATAGCCACTCGTCCAGATATTGCCTTTGTAGTTGGTGTTGTGGCACGCTATATGGCTACACCTGGCACGGAGCATTGGGATACTGTGAAGGGTATCATGAGGTACCTAAAGGGCACTAGAGATATGTGCATATGCTATGGTAGCCATGATACAGGAGTCCTGGGGTACACTGACTCTGATTATGCAGGACATGCAGATAGTAGGAAGTCCACTTCTGGCTATGTGTTGACCTATGCTGGAGGTGCTGTCTCTTGGATGTCTAGGGTGCAGAAGTGTACGAATCTTTCCAACATTGAGATGTCCAGGGTGTAGAAGTGTACAAATCTTTCCAACATTGAGGCTGAGTATGTTGCAGCCATTGAGGCTTACAAGGAGGCCATATGGTTAGGTCGTTTGGTTCATGGCCTTGCTATTGATGCTATCCCTACCCTGCATTTGGATTCTATGAGTGCTATTTAGTTAGCCAAGAATCTGGTCTTCCATGCGAAGACGAAACACATTGAGGTGAGGTATCACTTCATACGTGGGGTCATTGAGGACAAGTTTGTTGACCTTGTCAAGATCTCGACTGACCTGAATCCTGCAGATCTGCTCACCAAAAGCCTCTCTATGGAGCACTTTGCCTTCCTCAGGAGATTGATGGGCATGGGATGAGATGACGTCTTTCCTCATCTTGTTGTATATGTGTACATGTTGTACTGTATTTTCTTTTTCTTTTTCACTCCTCACTGGGGCAAATTCACCTTTAAGTGGGAGGTTGTTGGGGGTAAAGGCACCTCCACCTAGCCGCCAATATATTACTACACTGACAATACCCATGCTTGCACATTGTAGACGGGGAGTGCCCGTCACCATCACTTTATTCTTTATTCTTTTAGCAAAAAATGAATAAAGGGAAGGCTGGTCACACATTGTGACTATTGGAGTTCCCACATTGTGTGTGTATCTCTCTCTCTTGCTCTTGCTCTCTCGTCATAGCTCTTTGCGATGTAAGCTTCGATCCTTCTCACCTTTCAATCATAAAAAACCTCCCACTTAAATGTGAATGTGCTTGAGGGAGGAGAAAACAAGGAAATAAGAGAGAGAGAGAGAGAGAGAGAGAGAGAGAGAGAGAGAGAGAGAGAGAGAGAGAGAGAGAGAGAGAGAGAGAGAGAGAGAGAGAGAGAGAGAGAGAGAGAGAGAGAGAGAGAGAGAGAGAGAGAGAGAGAGAGAGAGAGAGAGGCACTTTCATCTTGATATGTGTAGGATAAAATGAAGGTACTTTTATAAGAAGAAATTTAGAATACCTTTGAAAGAAAGAGATTACACTAACTTTCAAATATGATCCCTTTTACATGGACTACTAGATAAACGAAGGCTAATTCCATAGATGCCACATAATCCATATTTGTATTTTCAAAATCAACTTCAAAATCCCACTCACTTTCATTCTCCATTTGTACCATACTTCCACATCCAAATCCAGTTGCATATGGTAGGTTCTTTCCTATGCTAAGGGTGAGGAAAAGGTTGCACACTTGACTTCTTTAACTTGTTGAGTGGCTCTTGCATGGCTTGCCTTCTCCCCTCTCTTTCAAAGAAAGGGTGTGCTTTATGGATGTTATTTCCAAATCCACAATCCAATCATTGCAATGGAATGCAAGGATGACTTCCAATGTCAAAGAGAGATGGCCTATATTGATCAATATCATTCCTCAATTTCTCAAGTGAAACCTTTGCATGCCTGAGCAAGACTGGTTGGCCTCGAGTTGATTCCATTATAAAAGAGCATAAGGAATGCAAATTATCATCTACAAGGAAATAATCATAAAACCATCAAATGCTGTCAATGTGCACCAATCTTTTCATGCCATAATGTTTCTTACTTGTGGCTTCTGTGAGGACAATGGCTTCATGAGCATCCAAGTTCTAAGTTCGTGATGAAGGGGGTGAGAGTTTCCTTGCAATATTTGCATGCAATCATAGCTTTCATACTGCCAAAAGACAACAAGTAGCATTAAAATATGAGAGGTTGTCAAAAAGCAATTAGAAATCTAAACATACTTATGAGAGGAAAGTTTTAAAACTCACATTCACAACTATTAATTTGTGCATTGTAAAGGTCTATCTACTTCTTTATGATAATATAGATCTATAGTCCATTCATTTTCATAACTTTGATTTGATGCTTGCACTATTTCTACATTGTGTCCAATTACAACCACAACAAAGCCACTCACAATTCGCATTGCAAACATGATGACGCTGAGAATCATGTGTGCAACTACAAATAAGTGCATCACATCATGATCAATCAATAAACTACACATTCTCAAATTGGATGCTTGCTACCCTTTCTATAGAGTCGTGTACTATCAAGAACATTGAATTAGCATCATCACCATGTCTTGATACCAATAATAGGAGTGGATACTACATACCAATTTTTGAATTTAGTCAACCCTTCTTTGATTGATAGTTTGATGACGTGATAAAAAGTGTCATTTTAGCAAATTGTAATATGACTCCACACTACCATTTGTATCTTGATTTGCATATGAAGGCATCCTTGTAGCACAAATCCACGTTTCCACATGATAGTCGAAAGGGTTTAGATTTTAAAAAGAAAAAAATTGAGTCAAATGAATTTAGGGATATACCTGTCTAGCCTCACCATCAGTCTTTGCAATACTTCAAGAATTCTATCTCTTAGGAGTATATAATGTAGGACTCTTGAAGGAGTCCCATGCCTCCCTCTTCTCTATTCCTTATCCTAAATGTGGGTGAACTATGCATATTCATGATGCCTCCAAGGTGGGTGAACTACGCATATTCTTCTCTATTCCTTATCCTAATTTTGTCAACAAATTGAATGGGAATGCATATGTCTTTATCTATGGAGTATTATTTGCTCTTATTAGTGGCCCTAAATTGAAAATCCTAAACCCCTTGTTGAAGAGGCAATCAATGTAGGTGTACATTAGTTTTGGTGCGTAAATCCAATAACCCCCGCTCAAGATGTAAATGTGCAATTATACATTGGATTTGATTCCTACATGCCCATCTCTTTTACAAGGGTCTAGCACACGTTTTGATTCTACACACTTGATTATCTATGGGTTTTGTCCATTGTAATTTGTACAACACAATGTTATGCAAAGTATGCAATGTCCAAACCCATATTTTGACAAAATAGATAAAAGAACTTCAATTCAAAAAAATCTCACATGATTGAGGAAGGATCTTCTAACTCATACATAGTGCTTCAAATTTTGTTCTTAATAGAGAATTCACACATTCAAGGTTTTATGCTTCCAAAAATTTAAGAGATTACTTTGCCTAGCTCACAATGGGCACTAAAGAGAGCATTAGCACAAATTTCATGGCTCTAGGATGATGCTTAGGGTCTCGCCCTTCAAATTTTGTGAGGTGGTACCAACACATGAACTCATAGACCAATAGGAACCTGGTGGCACAAGGCCATACATAGATTAAGAAATAACATGTACACTTCTTTGAGAAGCAACTTCACAATATAGAAAATTTAGTTAAAAAAACTTGTATACCATAAAAGGTGAGGCTTGGGGAGGGCAGCCACTAGTAGGAAGTTTGCTCTTTAGGAGGGGAGTCCAACACATGCAATGCTTAGAGAGGAAGGTTTAGCATGTGCAATGCTTAGAGGGTCCAACATTTGCAATGTAGGCTAGTTGTAGGAAGGGATGGAAGCAACATCACAAATAATCCTTGCTTGAAGAGGTCAAGGCTAGGCCAATTGTTGCGGGAGGAGGGTGCCACAATAGTGAGGCTTGGAGATGAGCAATAGGTTAGTAGAGTAGGAGTACTTCGCTAATAGAAGCACCTCATGATAAGAGCCTTAAGGTCTATCTTGTCATTTCTACCAACGTGGTAGAAATGTTTGGGTCCCTAGGATGTATGTGTGAGCCACCATGTTAGTGTGGCCTCCCCCTAACAAAAAAGAAAAACCATGCCTGGGGCCTCAAGTCCTCTCTTCCCTCTCTTACTCTTCCTTGCATGATAGTCCTCTTTCACTCTCACACTCATCCTCCAGACCCTTTAGCAACCAACCACCTCAGGCAACAATCAATGCCACAATTGAGAAGAAGTGATATATTTATTGCAACACATCAATCTAGACAACAAAGTCATGCAGTTGCTATGGTTTGCCCATCAATGAGAAGTAGTAAGCATAGTTGTAGTACCTTTAGTGACATTAATGTTACCCTTTGCAATGATAGTTTCTACTAGAATTTATCTAACTCACAAGTGATGCTATCAACATCCCAATACGAGCACATAATCACATACCCCTACTCACCAATTTAGCTATTTGCAAGTGGCCACTCCAACAAGAAATCATCAATGCCTAGCTCTACTTGGAAAATTATAGTTAGCACCACCTTGCACAGTTGCAACTCCAAGTCTTATTTGACATCCATACAATTTGATCATTGATCCCTTTAGTTGCACAATATACTTAGTGGCTCTCCAACATAGAGTTTTAATGTTGCCACTCTAGCAACCTCAACGATCACTATCTTGCCCCTTGGCCCTTCCTCAATAAACCTTATACTTAAGGTACCTTTCTCTCTCCAACATGTTATCACTAGCATTACCACTGACCATATCATATCTCTTGGCACAACATTTTCTAAGCATCATTTGCTCCTCCATTTGAGTTAATAATACCATTTTATTGGCTACAGAAAGGCATTATGTCCTCCCTCTCCACCTTATCTATCAGTCATAATTACTTTATCCTTTTTACTATCTTGAACTCTCTCTCTCTATCTCTCATCTTATCCATGCCTTCATCTACATTCAAAATTCTTATATACTTTTTTTATAAGGCTTCAGTTCTTTCTCCAATTATCTCTTTCACTCTATCATATCTTCAAATTTATATCATTTAGATAGATCCTTATTTTCAAATCCATACTATCGTATTCCAAGCTCATTTATTTTTCACATGGACCAATTTCAAAACATTCTTAAGACTTATCTTAGTCCCTCATTCATATTGTCCCAACATATTATTAACTACATTTTTCACCTTTAACTTGAGAATAAGTTTCTCAATTTTTGATTCTCACACATCACAACAAAAAAATATGGATAAAGGGGAAAATGTAATTACATCATGAAAAGAATGGATAGAGAGGGTGATGTAAGTACCCTTATGGCAAGGGCTTGCCCTCATAACTATCACTTGTTAATTGGAGACACACTTCTATTATGCTCAAAGAGTGTTACTATTGTAAAAGATCCAAATAATAACACTTTTCTCAAATTATTGGTACTAACCATCTTGCAAGGGCCACTGGTAGCTTGATTAGTGTCATATCATTTACACCTCATGGATGTTTAGTGACAAATGGATAAAATATCCTAGTAATACACATAACAACCAACACTATCTTTGTAAAGGTAAAGCCATCTACCTCATTTGGCATCACATTTACTTCTCCGGTGGTTGACAGGGTGTGCATCCCCTCTTTGTTTCTACTTCGAATTTCCTTTAGATATTATTTATTGTCTTGTATCCTACATTAAAGAGCCTTCTCTCATGTGCGTCGACCATCACTTTCAAACTCATTCATGTCTCAAAATTTCTTCACCTCTTCAAAGCTTACTATTCTCTTCAAATGGCATCAACAAGAAATGGTCCTCATCATTAATATCCTATCCTTCTCTCCTCCCAAAAAATTCATTCATATTGGTGCCTTGAAGAAATGATTGGACTTTCCTCTCACCACAACAAGTAGCTTAAAGCAAGTAAAACCTATGTAGCATTGTTCAACCCAGATAATGGTTCTATTGGAGCTTTCACAAGCTCGACCATTGGACTTGATATAATGCCTATTGTTTCAAGTGCTTCATTGGATTTAGCAGTGGCTACCTCTCATATAGTTGATACATCTCTCACACTCATGGAACTATCCATTCTTCTCCCCAAACCACATGAAATCAAGAATGAATGAATCAACAAGGGCATAGTGAACTGTCTTACCTTCTCCCCACCAATACTGTTAAGTGAAAGCCCGATAGTGGCTCCATGATCCATGTGTTGGTACTAGATACACCTTTTCTACTCCATTGCTCTTGATCTTATCTACAAGCACCTGATCTATGAGAGAAAATGTGAAGAAGAAGAAAGGCAACCAAGCTCTCCTCCAATTCGTCTCTGACCCAAGAAGGGGAAGAAGAGAAAAACATGTGTGAGGAAAAAGCTTCACCTCTCAAGTCCCTCACTCTCTTCCTCACTCTCACACTCACACTCTCCCTCACTCTTAAGGGAGCACAAGTAGATAGAACATAAGCAAGAAGAAGAAGCATGCTCTCAAGTATACCACAAGAATGAGCTTATTCATTCACTTTCAAGTTTTTATACATGGGGTTTTGAATTTGGGCTTCCACTCAAGTTGGGTGCCTATCTCTCCTATTTGGCTATTAGTCAGTCTTTCTTGATTTATGCACACATATTTAGATTACATCGACCATTGTAAAAGTGAACAAAAGCTAGTGCTCGCACACTTGTCAAGTTGTGGGTCTTTTTTCTCGATAGAGAATGTTACAACTTGCATGAGTACTATGTTCAGCTCTCAAAATAAAATTGCAATTAATTGTATGATGCAAACATTAACCTAAAATTATTGCACTTGCACTTTTTACTTCATTTGGACTTTCCTTTTCTTTTGCTACCTTTGTTTGCCTTTGTTGCCATTCTACCACCTTTCCATTTCATAGTTAATAGGTTCTTAAATAAATGTTGCGCCATTATTCAAGGTTGAACCAAATCATGGATGTATATTCAAATAAGGTGGATTTTGATCAAATGTTTTTTAATAAAGAGTATTTTGATTGAAAAGCTTTCAATTGAAAAGCTAAGTATATAATTGTAGTTTCAAAATCCTTTTATTGATTTTCATCGTTCTTCTTTTTCTCCAACTCGGTCCACTTATTATCTCTTCTATCCATAACACCCCATGTAAGAATTTCACTAGTAAATTGATGGGTTATGACTAGAACTTAATTAATGAAATTCCAAAAAATGTCTCTTGCATTGTGCTACACTCAAAAATATTGTTCTCGTGGCCCTATCTACTTTGTTATGTATGTTGGCTTTTTATGCCAAGTAAATGTAAATTGAAGTATCTTTCACTTGATCTACTAATTCTTGAGTGACAAGCAATAATTTTAGCTCAATGTACTCATGTGGAGATTATTACCATTTATTTATTTAGATCTTGGAAGATGTTGTAAGAGTTGTAGCACTACCTAACATACAAGATGCTAACTTAAAATCAATATTAGGCTCAAAGAATCAATAAAGAAGAATAAGAAAACCTTGGCAATCAAGGTTTGTCAATGGCCCCCACTCCTGTTGCGACCCCTACCCCTCTCTTATCAACACTCCCTTTCTCCAAGATGCGCTCTTCTTGCAATTTGACACAATGGAGGCTCCTACAAAAGCTATGCATTCTATGCATATGCGATAGACATGAGCTATGATCATCAACTCGCATAGGCTAATCCCAATTTTTGTAGGCATATGCTAGTGGAATCAATGCCTCCCTCCCTCTCCTCCCACCCCCTTTCTCTCTTCCTATGAGTCCCTCAGTTCACAGTTGCTGACATGCTAACTTTAAGGATCTGTCAGCTTCTTCCTCCATCCCTCATCTCTGCTTTTCAATTTGCACCCTCCACCTCCAACCAACCAGTGCATCCTTCCCTACTTTGAGAAGACCAAGCCTGCCTCCAATGGCTTCACTCCCATTTTCCTTCCTCTATCCAATATGTCCCCTTTCGTAGCCTAGCCTCTCTATAGATAGAAGATGTGCATGAGTTGGCTCTTGTCCTTGAAAAGCTGACAAGAAATACTCCCATCCAAATTGATCCTTGAGGGGTTTTTGGAATGCACAACTTAGCTCATGCAATGTTTGATTTGTCCCATGAAGCTCTGATGTAGATGAGGCATTCAACATGGTCCATGTCTCGCAGCTAGTCCTCAAAAGACTAGGAAGCATTTCATGCAATGTTTGATATGCTATAAATTCAAATGTCAATTCAAAAACCATGAATATAGATAGCACAAAACATTTAACTTGGTGCTCTTCTTTGTTGGAGGATCCATGTGAATATTCATTGGCAGCTATTTATTAACATGTTAAATACATTCTCAATGACATTTATTCATAAGCAATTTAATTGGAGAGCAGTTTTTTCAAAGTTTTGAATGCTAACTTGAAGAATAAATGCTAATTGATTCATGCCAACAAATCTTGAGGTTTCCAAATATTTCCTTGAACTATATATTCTTACTTGAACTTAAGTTTTTCATTTTGACATATATTATGACATTTAAATTTTACATCCTCACAACATTAGGAATACTTTTTAAGATGGGATTGTGTGAATCTTAGGGAAGCAGCATGAATAACATTCAATCGGAGGTTTTTGAAATCACATTGAGAGAGAGAGAGAGAGAGAGAGAGAGAGAGAGAGAGAGAGAGAGAGAGAGAGAGAGAGAGAGAGAGAGAGAGAGAGAGAGAGAGAGAGAGAGAGAGAGAGAGAGAGAGAGAGAGAGAGAGAGAGAGAGAGAGAGAGAGAGAGAGCGAGGGAGGGAGGGAGGGAGGGAGGGAGGGAGGGAGAGAGAGAGATGTCTACTATAAGATTTTTGGATTGAGAGTACTCAAACTCATGCCAAAAGATATAGATTTTGAAGTTGATTGTAGTAGCCATGGTACCTCTCTCTATTTTGTGTGTGTGTGTGTGTGTGTGTTGGGTTTTGGGAGGGGATGCAAGTGTATAGTATTTGAGATGGCACATCTATTAGAGTTTTAGGAGGGGATGCAACATTATGGTATTTGGGATGACACATCAATTACAGTTTTAGGAATGGGAGTTATGTTTTGATGTCAATGTAGGTGGATTAGGGTTAAGATCTCTCTCTCTCTCTCTCTCTCTCTCATTGTTTAAAAGTTTTTCAAAAATATCAATGGAAAAAGAAATGGTATTGGCTTATATAAAACTCTTTAATTAGTATGCACTCCTTTGACATCTCATTTTTTACATCCAATGTTTGAAGAATGATAAGCTTTCATTGTAATTAAACAAGTTACATAGATACATCGAATGTACAACATATGTTGTCAATTCATGTGTGCACGATTGCATTTGAAGAATCTCAATGAATATTCTCCTCACATCAATGGGATCTTTCACTTCAAGTATGGAGCATATTGTTAATTGTGCAAGACTACACCATTACTTGCACACAAAGCATGCTATACTTTTGTGAGAAAAGGGAAGTGGGTGTGTGATAGCACAGTTGCTTCCTTTTGCTAATAAAAATACAAAGTGAATGAGGTGAAGCCTTGTGAGCTTTGCAAGTAAGTAAAACCGCACAGTGTGCAGTTAGTGGACCTGGCTAGGCTAGCTAATATGGAATATTAGGCAACAACAGAGAAACATCAAGATAAGAATTAACACAAAAAAGTTACAAATAAGGATCCATTCTTGAGAAAAATCAATTTCGCATTTCCTTGATGGTCACAAGGGCTCACTGGACCCCTCTTACATGAAGTGCATTGGGAAAGTACTACCAAATCATGCAAACATGATTCTACATGTAGCAACATTGCCTAGTTTCTTGCTAAGCAAAAATAAACACAACTTAGAATTGAGTATGTACAACAAATTTATGAAATGTACCAAACATAAACATAAAAAGCCCCCATCTTTTCAAGTAAAGTTCCAATATTGACAATGTTTGACCATGAGACTTGTTGATTGTGATGAAAAATGCAAGTCAAACAAGAAATTTATTTCTTCACATCATGAAAGACAAATGCATGCTACTTGGAATGAAGATAATTCTTGGAATATACAATCTCTATCCAATGTATGTGGCCATTAACATTTTTAAAAATCAAATGGCATTTTTGTTAAAATGCCTTGCAAGTGAGCCTTGTAGCATCGCATAATCCTTTCAAGGTATTTAAGTCTCTAAGTATCATAAACAATGCATTTACCTTGAGTAGAATAAATGAGGAAAGACTTTTCACATGTATTAGCAACAAATTTTGCAATATAATTTTTTTTGGCCTCCCTTTTCATAAATTGCACTGCATGATTGTTCAAAGTAGCAACTTCTAGTTTTTGGGGTGTAAGGGTAACACCTTCTATGAAGATCACTCTAAAATCCAAGGTACAAGATACCCTATTATAGACACATTAAAATAGCTCTTCAATAGGATGGCCATTCAAAATCACTTTAAAAGGAGTATCTATGCCCTTAACATCTCCATTGGAATGCTTTAGTCCTATATGTTGAATCCACTTGTTGATGAAATCATTGGCGGACAATTTATCCTTTGCAACCTTGATATGCATACCTGATGGCACTATCTAAAATCACTGCTAAGGAAAAACCCTTACCACCAAGTGGTTCAATGCTTTGCTTATGTCTCTAAGGGACTTGCAAAGTGCTTCACTAGTGCTTCAGAAGCACATCTATGTATAAAGTGTGCATCATAAGAGCCCCTTCCCACAAATTAAGCCTTGTCTATTTGTAACAACTTAGTAAGGTGACTGTAGATAGGAATATTGCATGTAAATCACCCATCCAAATCTAGTGGTGATTTGGATTTAGAACGTGTTCTGTATATTTTCAACAAAAATGTAGCAATATCTAATGATGCAATGGCCAATACTAATGAATTGCATGCTATGCATCCAAAACATTAAGCACTTTTGATAAGCATATTTCATGTAAATCACTCATCCAAATCCCGTGGGCTTTTGGATTTAGAATGTGTTTTGTGTCTTTTCAACAATAGTAATGAATTTGCATGCTATCATATCCAAACAACAAGCACTTGTACAAAAAAGTCTTTCCAAATCCACAAACCCCATCCAAGAAGACTATATCTCTTGTTTTTGCACTATCCATTATCCAAAAAATGGCTCATACCCATAAATACATTGCCATGTTCATCTGCATGATATGCGCATGCACTCTTTTAGAATAAGAGCCCCATTGAAAAGCATGGAAGGTTCTTGCAATACTTATGTACTTAGTTGTTGGTGAGAGCATTCCCTTCTTTCTAACTGCATTGATATACCGAATCCTTTGTCAAATACACATGAAACCTTTCCCAGGCATCTCGAATTGAACAATCTCACAAAAAGCTAAAATCAAAGTAAAGAAATCTTGAAACAATTGAGAGCCAATTTGCATTGTCAACACATGTTCCAAATACATTTCCATTCTTTGTCATCTTGCATCATCCCTTTTGTGATGTAAGCCTTGTTGATGAAAGGTGAGAAGGATTGAAGCTTGCTTGGAAGAGCTATGGCGGGAGATCAAGAGCAAGAAAGAGAGAGAGACTAAATGGGAACTCCAACAGTCACCATGTGTGACTGGGGATGCCTTTATTCAATCTGTCACTAAAAGAATAAAGAATAAAGTGATGGCAATGGGCGCCCACCACTTGTAGTGTGCAGTGGTGGGTACTGTCAGTGTAGCAATACCCGGGAGGCTAGGCAGAGGCACCTTTATCCCCAACAACCTCCCACTTAAAGGTGAATCTGCCCCAATGAGGAGTGAAAAGAAAAAGAAAAGACAGTACAATGTACACATGTACAATAGGATGAGGAAAAACATCATCTCATCTAACACCCATCAATCTCTTGAGGAAGGATAAGCGCTCAGTAGTGAGGCTTTTCGTGAGCAGATTTGTAGAATTTTCATCAGTGAGACGATCCTGAAAAGGTCAACAGACTTGTCCTTCATGACCCTACGTATGAAGTGATACCTCACCTCAATGTGTTTCGTCTTTGCATGGAAGATCGGATTCTTAGCTAGCTAAATAATACTCATAGAATCCGAATGCAGCATAGGTATAGAATCAATCCCAAGGTCATGAACCAAACGGCCCAACCATATGGCCTCTTTGGAAGCCTCAATGGTGGCTGCAACATACTCAGCCTTAGTGATAGAGAGAGCGGTACACTTCTGAACCCTGGACATTCAAGAGACAACACCTCTAGCATAGGTGAATACATAGCTAGAAGTGGACTTTCTACTATTTGCATGTCCTACATAATCGGAGTCTATGTACCCCACAACTCCTGTATCCTGGCTGCCATAGCAAATGTACATATCTGTTGTGCCTTTCAAGAATCTCATGATAACCTTCACGGCATCCCAATGTTTCTTACTAGGTGTAGCCATATAGCGTGCCACAACACCAACTGCAAAGGCAATATCTGGACAAGTGGCTATCATGGCATACATCAAACTGCCCATGGTTGATGCATAAGGGATCTTGTCCATCTCGGCCCTCTGCTCATTTGTTTGCGGACAATCGGCCTGTGAGACCATATAAGAAGGTAATGGATAGCCAATAGGCTTTACGTCGTGCATGCGGAAACACTCAAGGACTTTATGAATGTACTCCCTCTGGGAGAGCCCTCTGGGAGAGCCCTCTGGGAGAGAGAGAGTAGTCTGTGATGCATGTCATGCTTAATGCACATACCAAGAATGTGAGAGGCATGTCCCAAATCCTTCACCTCAAAGCTCTTCTTTAGTTGAGATTTAAGAGCATCTAGCTCATCATGATCTTTCCCTGTGATCAACATATCATCCACATAAAGTACCAAAATAAGCAATGAGCCATCACAGGCTTTCTTCATGTAAAGACACGGATCCATAGCACTCATGATGTAGCCCTATGACTGCATAAAGGCATTAAAATGATGATACCACTCCCTAGGTGCCTGTTTTAAGCCATTAAGACTTTTCTTCAATTTGCATGCTAGGTGCTCCTTGCCAAGTTCTGCAAAGCCCTTAGGCTGCTCCATGTATATCTCATCATGCAAATCCCCATGCAAGAATGTAGTCTTGACATCCATCTAATACATGTCCAAGTCAAGCTGCACGACTAAGGCCAAAACCAAGCATAGGGTGGTCATCCTGACCACAAGAGAAAAGATTTCATCAAAGTCAATGCCATGCTCTTGTTTAAAACCCTTAGCAACAAGTCTTGCCTTATAAGCCGACTTGGGGTTGCTAGGGGTACTTTTCAGCTTGTACACCCATTTGCATGGCAAAGCCTTCTTGCCGTTAGTCAATGCAACCAAATCCCGATTCATATTCTTATGTAGGGAGTCCATCTTAGATTGCATAGTCCTCTCTCGAGAGTGACTGTCACCCCTGCGCATAGCCTCATCATAGGTGAGAGGCTCTCTTGCATGTATAACCAAGACATAATGCATTGAGGGCTCAAATATATCAAGTGGATGTCTAGCTCTAGTAGACTGTCTCACTGCAAGCTTCGCTGCATGTTCGGTATCCTGTCCAACACCCTAGCCATGTGTACCAACTGCTACTGTAGGTTGTCCAACTGGCTGTGTAGGAGCACGTGGCTCCTCCTAGAATATAACCTTGCGTATCTCTACCACCTGCTTAGGCTGCCTATGTATCTTGTCTTCATGGAAGACTACCTCATCGCTACGAATGACTTTTCGCGCTTGCAGATGCCAGAGGCGATAACCCATCTCACTTGCATCTCCATAGCCAAGGAAAACACATTTGACACTCTTAGGATCCAACTTAGTATGCTTCTTTGGGCACATGGCAGAATGCTTCACATCCAAAGACACGTAGATGCACATTAGACAGAGGTTTCCCAGTCCATACCTCCTCTACAACCTGAAAATCCAAACCACTGGAAGGTGATCTATTTATGACATGCACAACTATCTAACTGCCTCAGCCCAAAAGCTATGTGGTAGGCCTGCATGGCTAAGCATACTGCGTACATGCTCTTGGATGGTTCTATTCATCCTCTTAGCCAAACCATTCTGGGGTGGGGTATAGGGGGCAATCAACTGATGCTTAATACCCCTCTTATCACATAGTTGCTCAAAGGCACGTGTCACATATTCTCCCCCATTGTTAGTCCTAAGGCATTTCAGTCTATGTCTAGTCTGGTTCTCAACCAATGTAAGCCATCTCTGAAACATAGCCAAGACTTCTGACTTGAGCTTAGTGGGATAAGCCCAGAATTTACACGAAAAATCATCAATAAATGTCACAAAATACTTTGCACCACCCATAGATTGACATGGCATGGGTCCACAAACATCCGAATGTACCAATGCTAAGAGCTCACTAATGCGTGTCCTACCAGACTTCTTATGCATATTCCTAGTTTGTCTACCATAAAGACAATTCCCACATGAATCAAAACATGTATAGTCAAGGGGTGGTAAGTATTGCAAACCAGAAAGCATTTTCATTCCCTTCAAGGACATATGGCTCAAACGGGCATGCCAAAGAGATACATGTGGGATGGAATTGACTTACAAAACATGGTCAACAAAGGACCCATAAACTACAAGAGGATAGAGGCTGCCAACCTTGGCACCTCTAGCAAGCACAAGTCTGCTACGGGTGATCTTCTAGGCAGAATCCCCAAATGAAACATGAAATCCAGCACCATTAAGTTGCCTTGCAGACATAAGATTGCAGGTAAGTGCAGGTACATGATGTACATTTTGTAACAGAAAAGTACTACCAGTAGAGAACTACAGTCGTACATTCCCAATGCCAACAATAGCAAGTGACTTGTCATCACCCAAGCGAATTGAACTAGAGACAGTGCAGTAGGAGTGAAACTACTCACGACATGGTGTAACATGAAATGAAGCACTAGAATCCAAAAGCCAACACTATGCATACATAGAGTGAACCTCGGTCAATGGCATAGCATCACAAAAACTAGCTACAAGTATGTACTCCCGATCGGAGTCATCAGTCTATATGACATCTATCTCAATTTTCACAATGAATTTCACAGGTATCATGCTGCGATCAGAGAACTTTTCATGTACTTTGTCTTTCCCCTTCTCTTTGCACTTCTCATTGAGCAACTCGTGACATTGTGGGCATATATGACCCTTCTTGCCACAATGATGACATGTCACATTAGTATTTCTCCCATGAGACTTGTTGTGCGACTTACCACATGACTTACCACGCGACTTAGACCTAGACTTCTGCGAGTCTCTGCCACGGCCATTCCCACTTTCATTCTTTACAGTACCATCTCTACCTCTAACAATTAAAGCATGCGACACACGAGAGGCATCCAAGTTCTTATGGTTGATCTCTTCCTGCAGAAGAGCACTCTCTACATCAGGCAAGTTCAAAATAGAAGTAGGAGCACATAAGGTAGTGTGGAATACATCCCATGACTCACTCAAAGTCCCAAGCAAAAACAATGGAGTAACCTCATCGTTGAAGGTAATGCCATGTGAAGTCAAGTTCTTGAGAATAGCATGGAACTGGCTCAGTTGAGTAGACATCGTCATATTCTCCTCCATGCGTAGGTCCATAAGTTGCTTTAACCAATACATCTAACTTGCCAGACTTTTTTGGTCATAGAGTTTTTTTATCTTATCCCAAAGCTGCTAAGCACTCTGTGCTTCCTCAACCACATTGTAATGTACCTGTTCAGTGAGAGACAAGATGAGGGTGGACTTGCATAACTCATCAAGCTCATCCCATTTGTCATCAGTCATAGTTTCAAGCTGCTCACCATGCATCCTTAGTGGCTTTATTTGTGATTTTTGCACCAATACTTGCCAAACTTGGCTCTTCCAATAGGCATAATTTGTACTATCAAGCTTAATGATGTTGAAGATAGCACTATCATTGGAGGAAGAACCCATAATGCAGTCCAAAACGGTGCAAATAGTTCAAAACTGCTTGCTGTTTTTTGTTGTAAACAACCAAAATACCACCAAAACCAAGGCAAAATGACAAGGAATTGATAGCTAATGATGTTTCCCACCAAGTACCATCAAAAGTAAATAAAATCAGGATGATTCAGCATGAAGATTCCACGTCAATCCATAAATAACTGCTTGTTGTAATAAATTATAGCCAGGTACAATTAGAGCAAATTGCAGGCAAAATGAATGCACCAAGTCAACTACTGACTGTCAAAGCATAACCAAGATCAAGTGGGCATAAATCGGCATGTGACAGTCATATGAACATCGAGTAAACACCCAAGCATGTCAAATGAATTCGTTAGTAAGCCAGCACACCCCCTGTGTAATAGGGCAAAGTGTATACAACACTGACAAGACCTGACACAAATAGGTGTATGTTGAGAGAGTACAAAGCCCAAATCAGCCTAAGTACATGCATGCGGACCATGACATATCAACCATGCAACATCCAAGTGAAGAAGATCCCAGTCTCAGAAGACTCAAAGCTCAATAGCACAAACCGCCTGCTCAATGTCTATCAAGCATCCAAAGATGCTCCCACTGGCACAAAAGTCATATGGATCAAGCCAAGAAGCTCAAGAAAGGAAAATGATTGCACCGATGATGGAAGATCCAAGACCAAGCATCAATCAAACATCATGAGCATATAGGCTATGTAGCCTCCAATTATAGCATCCATAGACATCAACTGTACCCCAAATACAACTCTGGAAAGCCAAGAAATATCCCAAGTAAGTTTTGGGAATCCAAATTCAAGCCAAGACAAGGCTCTAGTAGCAATGGGCTCCAAACAATGTAACTAACATGTAGTAGTGGCATAGGCCAAGCATGTCAAGACCAGTCAGGCATAAGCAAAGTACATGCCATGAGTACATCAAAGATGAAGCATCCAAATGCTTTCCAATGCCAAACTCAAGCTCAATCAATGATCTGGTATGAAAGCCAAGTGTAAAGTTGATCCCGAATGTCAATACATCATTGCATACATCCAAGCCATAGCTCGAAACCAATAGGCATAACCAAAGGCAATCAGAGGCACTTTAGCCCACTGTTATATAGCAGTGATTTACTGTTTAAAACTGAGTATCTTTAGGTCCAAATCATCACCAAAATGATGACAAAGCATTAGCACAACATCCATGAAGCATAGGTATTAATGGCATAGCATACGGGTATGCGATAGTGTATGTAGATGAGCTCTAGGACTTGTACACTTTTGTTGTAAACTTGGATAGACCTGCTGCTATATATTACAACCAATGTGTGCTCAAATCAATGCCCCAAAGCTCAAGAGAAGCATCGGTAAATTGCAACCAACATTGCCAAACATTGTTTTAGTGCCCAATGTAGAGGGTAATGACTAGGGAGCCAAATCATGTAGCGTGTAGATGCAGTCCATGCCTGTAGAAAATAGGTGCAACCAACATGGCAGGGAAGGAGCACATCTGTGCTTCAATATGACTGATGGGGGCTTGGGTAAGGTGCTAAAGATGGCCTACAATAGGCCCAAGCTAGCCTCAAAGAGCTCCAAGTAAGGCAGTCGGCATAGGAGCTCCAATGAGCACGAGATAAGGCTGCCCCCTTCCTATTAATACCATGTGTGACTAGTAAACCAATGAAAACTTTGAAGAAAAAGAAGCAATACCTCTAATACAATGCCCTAAGGATGCCTAAAGGGGCCGAGTAGGTGCTTGGGAAGTTGGGGAGTGATAGAAGCTCAAGAGAATCAGCTATGGTTGCCAAGAAGGAGACCCAATGCGTGTAGGTAATCAATAGGGAGTTGAAGACCCGATGTGAGTAGTCATGAGTCCATGCTCTGATACTAGTTGAAAGGTGAGAAGGATCAAAGCTTGCTTGGAAGAGCTATGGCAAGAGAGCAAGAGCAAGAAAGAGAGAGACCAACAGTCACCATGTGTGATTGAGCCTTCCTTTATTCAAACTATCACTAAAAGAATAAAGAATAAAGTGACAGTGACGGGCGCTTGCCACCTGCAGTGTGTAGTGGCGGGTACTGTCAGTGTAGTAATACATCGGCGGCTAGAAGGAGGCACCTTTACCCCCAATAGTTGAAAGTAGGATGGGCCAATTTATTAACTATATATAATGTACATCCTCTCGGTATAGTGAGAAGTGTAAAGTTCTTATCAAACACTTCCTTGATGGCATGTTTTCAGCAGCCCATCAAGACCCTAGGTGACACCATCCAAAGCTCCCTTGGAATATTACGGACTTGGCTACCTAGGATCGCTTGAGTCTACCTTGTAGGAGAAGATCTAACCAATTCACATGAGAATTAGCCTGAAAATAAGGTCTCTATGCAATACTAAGGTAACCTAACAATTTATATAACAACATGCAATTGTTTTTGCAAATCAGCCCGAATCAAAGCGGTCCAAACCAAAGTGGATCTATGTCAGACTTGGTTGTTTAAAGAGGGTAAGAAATGAGGGGGACCTAATGCATTGCGCAAGCCCTCTACCTTTAAGGCAAAGTCTCACCCTAGCCCCCTAAAATGACAACGAGTTAGTTTCTAATTACCTTATCTTTTGAAAAGCCTTTGTTCATGTAGATTTAAGGAAAGAAATCCCTTATGCACATATGGTTCCTTTCTATCTCTACTGTATTTAGCTAGTTACTCAATCTTAACTTTTAGATGGTTGAAATGAGAAGACTAGTGTTTTCCTATGGTTAAATTGGAAAGCCATGTTGGGCTCTTTCTCTAGTGCTATATTTTTTTCTCCTTCGGTAGGAACTTGATAGAATCAACTTAAGTCTATATCCTTAAACATATTTCAATACTTCATAACTTTAATGTTGTGAGCCTAACCCTCCTTAGATCCAACTCTCAAAAAGGGTTTAACTCCCTTTAATTTTTTTTAAAAAAATGGTATAATCTACTTGTACAAGGAAAAGTATGAGTTCCACTAAAGCCTCTTATCTAATGTTTCTTTGCATTGTTTAACATTCGCTACCTTCATCAATCATTTATCCATATAAAGTTCATGGTCAAATTCTACTAGTTATTGTGCAATAACTTGGGTTCAATCCCATCATGGAAGAGAATGATCCTTCCAAAAAAATTCCTCTAGAGTATTGTTGGTTTAGAATTTGCCTATTGAGCTATGAAGTACCATAAGATGTCCAAACCTAGGGGTTGTATTGCATGCATGACTAGTCTATTAAGATTAATAACATAACTTTTAGTTAAGATATATTGTATTATAACAGAGAAAAAACTTGGGTTTGGCTCAATGCAATGTCGTTTGCGCATGCCACCTCTGGCCTTGCTCCCATATTCCTTCACTGTGGCATCATCAACAATCTCTACAACTTATTAGATGTTCTACTCTCCTTGCACTCTTTGATGTTCTTGAAATCATGCATTCATCGAATTTGAGGCTTGCAAGGATATAAAGACAAGGTTGATAGATAATATGACTAGGTTAATGTATGGCTCTTTGTGTAATATGTTTCCTCAAGTTTGAAAGGTAGATCTTCTTGAGAGCTATGGGAGAGGGAATAAAAGAGTATAGAATTTCTCACAAGTTTGAGTAGGGAGGGTAGGGGAAATTATGATCTTGAGAGGAAGGTAGTGACTTGTAGAGGAGGATTTTTAGGGAATGTGATGATGGATGAGGAAGCTTCAATGATGATGAGGGTATAAAGGATGGAGGATATCTAAGTGGGAAGGTAGTATGATGAGTCTTCTATGCTCTTTCGATTCTTCTAACTTCTCTCACTCGTCCACCCCCCCCCCCCTCTCTCTCTCTCTCTCTCTCTCTCTCTCTCTCTCTCTCTCTCTCTTAATAGTGATTGAGAATGATTAAGAATGATCAACCTTAATACCCTCATGTAAGGGTGTTATATAGCCCCTTTATTACGTGGCTAATTGTCCTCCCCCCTTAGAGCATATCACCATTTAAGTTGAGTGGACAAGGAAATAGATGATTCAATTTAGTCATGATTTAGGTGATAAGGTTGAAGGCACTTAAATTGGTATGCTTAATATGCACTCCTTCATGAGTGTAGTCACAATGCAATTCTTCTCATGGGATACTCTCTTCTTATTTCTATCGATTCTAGATCATTGGTTCAGAAACGTCACATGGTTTAGAAGCATCACATCCAAAATTAGTTGCCTTGTTTGTCTCTTGAGACCAGCATGGTAGCAATGTTAGGTGAATGATGGGGTGATAGAAACAAAGGAGAAATAAAATAATGATTTTTTCGTTACCTTTTTATTCTATATGTTGTTTATTTACTCCCTCCTTCACATCTATTATGCCCCCTTGGTATGCTTAATATGCACTCCTTCATTAGTGTAGTCACATTGCAATTCTACTCATGGGCTAGTCTTTTCTTGTTTTTATTGATTCTGAATCATTGGTTCAGAAGCGTCGCATGGTTTAGAAGCATCACATCCAAAATCAGTTGCCTTGTTTGTCTCTCAGACTAGCATGGTGACGATTTTAGGTAGATGATGGGGTGATAGAAACAAATGAGAAATAAAATAAGGATTTTTTCCTTACCTTTTTATTCTCTATGTTATTTAATTGCTCCCCCCTTCACATCTATTATCCCCTAGTGACTTGTAGAGGAGGATTTTTAGGGAATGTGATGATGGATGAGGAAGCTTCAATGATGATGAGGGTATAAAGGATGGAGGATATCTAAGTGGGAAGGTAGTATGATGAGTCTTCTACGCTCTTTTGATTATTCTAACTTCTCTCATCCCTCCCTCTCTCTGTCTCTCTCTCTCAATAGTGATTGCGAATGATCAACCTTAATACCCTCATGTAAGGGTATTATTGTGTGGCTAATTGTCCTCCCCCCTTAGAACATATCACCTATTAAGTTGAGTGGACAAGGAAGTAGATGATTCAATTTAGTCATGATTTAGGTGATAAGGCTGATGGCACTTAAATTGGTATGCTTAATATGCACTCCTTCATGAGTATAGTCACACTGCAATTCTTCTCATGAGCTACTCTCTTCTTGTTTCTATTGATTCTGGATCATTGGTTTAGAAGCGTCACATGGTTTAGAAGCATCGCATCCAAAATCAGTTGCCTTGTAGGTATCCATGAATGGATGCACCTATATAGGGAGGTGTAGTAGTCACTCATGCTCGGCTTGGATTGTGCTTCTACATGTGATTCCCTAGGCTTAGTAGTGAACCCTCACATGTGCAGTGTCACAAGGGTGTAATCTTGAGATATGCCTCGATGTTGTATCTTTCTATATCATGAATACAAGGACCCTATATTGACATATCTTGTGTGTGCCTTTTGACTATGTCCTTTTTATGTCTCATGACAGTTTACCCCATTGGAAGTCTTATGAAGGTCTGTAACACTTGGTATTATAGCAACTCTAGCGCAAAGCAAACTAGCTCAATAGGGGAGCCGTCTCATGGACACAAGGAAGATCCTAGTGTAACGTGATGTGATGACCCCAACACAACATGACACGACGTGACATGACATGGTGTGATGCCCCCCGGGCATGATACCTACTAAAAAGTAAAAGTGAACCTAATGTGCCAACAAAGTTGAGAGGGAGCCATAGCACGATAGAGACGTGCAACATACCATTCAAAATAAGTTGGAGAGAATTGAAGCTATGGAAGGGCACTTTTTTTGAAGAGGAAAATGAGTTGTGTCATTGTCTCAAGATCACATACAGGGAGGAGTTGCAACTCAAACTGGTGAAGCAAACATGGAAGATGATCAAGGAGTTAGAGAAGACTCACAAAGGAACAAATGTGTTGTGCAATCTAAAAGAGAATGCTAAAGAGCTAGATGAGGACCTGGAGGAGGTTGATTAAGAACTAATCATGGTGCATGAGAGAGCTAGGTTGTGGCAAGTCAAGATGGTCCAAAACCTTAACACAAAGCAAGCATCATGCTAAGGTGGGACTAGGAGACACATCTTGATTTGAAGAAGCCTAAGACCGGGACTATACTTGAAGTAGATGAGAGACTAAAGAACCCAAGAGTTGAAGAATGGATTGAAGCTAACCAAAGAAGAGAAAAAGAGTCAAGAGAAGAAACAAGTGATAAGTGAAGAAGAGTTTGGGTCAAATGAAGAAGAGGAAGAAGAATATCGCCAACTAGGAGCTGACTGCTATGACCCCCAAGACCATTGCATAGAAGAAGGATATTGTGAAGATCAATATCCAATGCTACCTTGAAGACTACCCAACAAAATGACAAACCCAAGGAGTTCAACCATGAGAAGAAGAGATATAGTATTATATGAAGGGAGAAGGATGAATAATGGATGTGAGTTCAAAGATAGAAAATATTATGTAGGGGTTAGGTTACAAGAAGGAGAATGAAGATAGGTGGATATGTGAGAAGGACGAGCCCTTGCACCCACAGGTTGTAGCCCAACTTGAAGATGAACTAGTGTTAGAGGAGATAGAGTTTGAGAAGGGGAAGGAGATGCTTGATACCAATCAAGAAACACCTCTGCTAGTTGAGATTGAGGGTAAGGCTAGGTTGGTGCCCTCCTTTAAGGCACATAATACATTTGATGATGAATAAGATAATGATATAGATGAAGAGATAGACTTGGAAGATGAGAATGGAAGGGTGAAAGTAACTTGGGTAGCAAGGCATCCACTACATGGAGCCAATAGTTAAAAATTAGATGAGGAAATAGGTGATGAAGAAGAGAAGTAAAGAAAGAAAAAGAATGCAAAGAAGAAGAGAATGGAGAGGATGAGCTTGATCCTACTCTTGGAACACCTCATTCCCAACAACACATAGAAGAAGAGAAGGGTGAGGATGAGTAGATCTTGGAACACCTTTACCCCAACAATCCAAAACCCAACAACAAACCAACCCAACCAAGCTCAATGATGATAGATTATAAAGAGAGTTGAAGTAGCAAATCATGGGAATATGGGAAGAGATAGAACAATATCATAGAATAGAAGGAGAAAATGACTTTTTAGATGGAGCCATTGAAAAGATAGAAGAAAAGATGAGATAAGAAAAGAGAAGAAAAGAGATAGAAGAAAAGATAAAGTTAGCTAGGATGAAGACGAGTGAGAAAGAAAACATAGAGCAAGTTGAGAAGAAACAAGTAGAAGAAACTAGGAAGAAGAAAGTTAGGAAGAAGAATGAGCAAGTAGAAAGAGGTACAGGAGCCAAACTAGATGACAGAGTATGGAGAGCTAGAAAACCCAAAAAGGAAAATGAGAAGTAAGGGAAAGTTGAGTTAGAAGTTGCACAATGCATGCTAGGTCTAGGCATGAGTGCCAAGGAAAAGAAGATAGAAGAAAAATTAGGCAAGAAGATCAAGGAAGAAGAGGAGAAAAAGATAGACCTCAGCAAGCAAGACCAAGAAGATAGAGGGAAAGAAAGACAAGAAAGAGAATGAGAAGAAGAAGAAGGCAAAGGCAAATGCCAAGACATGGAGTTAGGCCGCTCACACCAAGATGAGAGATGAGAATGAGGATGCCTCCAAAACCCCCCAAGTTAAACTTGTGTCTAAGGATGAAGCAACCCCTACATTCAATCTAAGGCCTCATCCTATCCAAACTAAATTAGATCAAAGTAAGAACCAAGTGCAGTTTATAAATGGAGTCATTTGCTATGAATTTGAACACGAGGAGGTGAACCCTTATGAGCTTGGATAGAATGAGTTAGAGGATGAAGTCTCAAAGAAGGGAGAGCATGAGAGAGTGCTCACAATATGGTATGATCACCAAGGTGACTTGGTGCCATGGAAAGGAACCTTGTGAGTTGAGCCTTGGAGAACCCTCCAACTCACTCTTAAGGTGAACATCTTTGGACTATGGAACTCTTTGGGACCATACTCAATATTGATAAAGTTTGAGATCTCGGCATTCAAATGGTATGCAATGTAAGACAATGCCATCCTAATCCTATCGATTCGTGACTCGCTAAGCACTCCAAACATGGGTACCACCCAAAACCAATTTGCTACCTCTACTTTCAATGCCAATAATTGGATCTAAGTGTGAAGAGTTAGTTCATACTTCCCAAAGAACTTTAAGTCCAAATGAAGCTAAGAAATTCCAAAGAGATGCTATATACCAAGACCACACCATCCATGCAAAAAGACAAGCTAAACCAACTAGTTTGTCTAAGTTGAAGGCAAATAAGAAGGATCTAGCAAGGATGCCAAGGAAAACAACCCAAGTACTTGACTTGGCAATGAGGGCAAAGCATCTTGGTAAGCAAACCAAAAGACTTAGGTCTCCAAGGCCTAAGGCAAAGGCAAGAAGGAAGGAAGGAATTGTGCAATGTATAAGATAATGGACTGCTTCTCTTAAGGCATGGCATAACATGGTGACAATTGAGCTACCATGCCTTGATCCCAACAACACAACAACTTGGGATTGCACCTTCAAAGCTTGGTATGCAAAGCCAGAAGAGAAAGCCAAATAAAATTATGACTTTGAAGCCTCCACTCCTCAAATTTAATTGAGTCAAGGGTGGATTGGAATGAAAAAGAATAGAAAGGATTGAGACTAGATCCGTTGAGTAGGGGTGCATGTAAGGGTAAGGGATTTATATGTATACCATGAGATTTTTTTACAGATGCACCTATCTAGGGAGTAGTAGTCCCTCAATCTTTTGTTGGGTTGTACTTCTATATGTAATTCCCTAGGCTCAATGGTGAACCCTCACACGTGCAGCCTCATGAGGGGGTACTCTGAGATGTCCCTTAATGTTGTATCTTTCTATATCATTGATATAAGGATTCCTTATTTGATATATCTTATGTGTCTTTCTACTACTCCATTTCTGTGCCTCATGATAGATTACCATTGGAAGTCCCATGAGGGTCTATAAACCCCCCCTCTGTTGTGACACACACACACACACACACACGCGCACGCACGCACGAGTACAATTATATTGGGACTTATTACAATTGTATTGTAGCCAAGAATTTGAGATCCATCATTCAACTTGGGATATTACAAGGAGTATTCTCAAGTAACACTGCTTCCCACATGTGAGTGGTGCGAAGCAAAGTAAATATGTCCACCTATGTTCCATTTCTTTCTCTTAGTCCATGATCTCCTCTATGCATTCCACACCCAACATAAGGAGATTTTGATGCATATGATATCTCACCTCAATGAGTAACCTATAATATGTAAAACATTATGTCTAGATGTTTCCATTATCCATAACTTTGGCAACATTGTTCATATCATACCTCAAAATGCAATTTAATTTATCCTTGATGCATATGACATCTTGCCTCAATAAGTAACCTATTACATGTAAATATTATGTTTGGATATTTCCATTATACATAACTTTGTGAATAATCCCCTTCCAAGCATAGAAAATCTGCCATATCTCGGGCAAGAGAAGCTGCAACTACACTTGCATGGCCTCCAAACCTGCAAGAAATGCTCTCTTCAACTAAAAAATTAGCCTTCCACTCAACAAGAATGAGGCACACATAATACATCTTCATCATCTTCATCTTCATCCTCACTCTCTCCCCCTTCCATGGTTGAACGAAACAAGAAAAGCACAAGAGAGGGAAGAAAGCAAGAGTTGTGCCAATGCAAGAGAGAAGGAAGGATACATGCAAGTGGGATGATAAAGAAGAGAGAGGAGGTTGCAACTACCTCTCTCAACTACTTTTCCCCCAAAATCACATGACTCCCCCTAATCCTACCCTTTCATTTCTTCAAGGGTTTTTTTTTACATGAGTATTTAGACCTTAGAAAGGAGGCCTATGAAAATTGAAACATTAAAACCTTTCGACCTTTGTAAAAAACACACACAATTTCTCATGCTCATGGCTTTACAATGCAAACTTGTCAAAATACCATGGCCAATTATGAAGAATTTAACAATGATAGCACACATTCACAGGAATTAAAAAGCCAAAATGCTTGGATTTCTTGGATCTTTATTGATGTAGACCACATACTATGCATTTTCTTGCACAAATTTTAGGGTTATCATTCCTCCTCTTCCAATCTTGTGAGCTCTCACTAACACTTTGAAAAGACACTTTGCCTTGGAATAAGCACACCATATTGATGAAGAACTACAAATCCACTTCACTTCACATTAGATCACCTCAATTTGCACCCATCCAAAGACACCCTACTTCTTTGCACTTCACTTTTATATAAGCTTCAGCTTCTTCTTCACACAAACACTATTAAAATCTTCTACTTTCACTTTGAAAAGAGCAAGGCAAAACACCCCCCAAAAGGAAAATAAGCATGCTCAAAATCTTAAGCAAAGAAGGAAATGTGAATTACCACCTTGAAGCACATCGTCCTCTTCTCCATGGAAAATACTATGGAAAATTAACCCACAAAATATTCATCTTTAAGTGCACCCTCACTCAAGATCCAACTTGAAGAACTCCATCCGGTTGATGCATTTTTGTGTTTGGTACAAAAGGGAAGAAGGTGGTTTTATCTAAGAAAAATAAACTATCCTAATGGCTATTTTGATTCTTGTGTAAGAAAGTAAGGCTTGTAGAAGCACATGAAGGGATAATTGTAATTGTAGAGGGCAGATTAAACTTTGAATGGTTAAAGCATTAAGGATTTGATTTTCTTTTGTAAGAAAGGAGAGTTGTCGTTAATGACAAATAAGGATGAGGAAGAGAGATGTGTGGTACATATGTAGTCCATGTGGATTAAGTGAGAAGAAGATGAACATGAGGTGATGAATCAATCTTGCATAATGGCAAGATGAAGTCAAACTTGGTGTGGTTTTAATCTTTGCCTCATGCTTGATTGGCCTAGAAGATAAAAAATCTCATGCGATGAGAAGAGCTCATTGTAGATGGTGTTGTAGTGAGTGCATTGGATGTTGGCTTGCTGGTAGAAGGAGTGCGGGCATGGCAGCTTGTTGAATGCTTACATTTTAATTTTCCCTTGATAGATGCACTTGCAGATGTTGTATATTTGATTTCTCATCTTACAAAGCATATTAAAAAATCCAACTACATGCTTTAGAGCTAGACTCAGTGTGTGTATCTAGTATCTGTCCATCACATCTACATCACTAGTATCAGTAAAAAGGATTGCAACTATGGCTATAGTAGCCACTTTTATAGTCACACAATTCTGACATTTGTTAATAAATTCATAGACATACTTATTCATAGCTACTCTTTTGATGCATATATCTATTTTTATATGTGCATTGTACCTTTTGCTCAAGTAAGGGTTATAAGGAACCATCTATTGATTATTGATATTTCCCTTCATGGTGACAATTGAGGTGATAGTGTTTCCATCATCTCATCTTCCATAAAGAGGATACCTAATGCCATCAACTATCATTGTGGATGATATATTGCACATATACCACTTACTGCATCAAACATTATGGATGTAAGGACTCTTATAGTTCAACGCATGGCAAGGAATATGTATATTGTAGTAACTAGTGATTCTTTTGAAGAGGGCTAGAAATCTCTCCTTGTTAGACAAATCTACAAAGACTAATATGTGATTGTGGGAAACTTAAGTGGGCTTGAAATAACTTAATAATGACAAAAATGTACGTAGATGGGGAAATTATCACTTTTGAAATTCAATTACAACAATGTAGCCAACAAGGCCACCAAACAATTTCTTTTGCAAGAGTGTTCACATCATGTCAACATGTTTTGCATGGAAAACCCAAATGGTAAGACCAAACTGATCATATGTAGTCTTACTAGGAAAAAGGCCATCATTGACTTAAGGGCATTTTGGATTCTGTCTCATAGTCCCCAAAATGTTTTATTTTCCTCTACTTCACACATTTGGTGTTATGTATTGCTACAATTGGCACATGTGTCTCAAGGCCCCTATGAAAGAGAACAATAGACATATGTGCATGTATACATGCAAACCTAGCACTTGCACATCGGAACCATCTATAATACTAAGCATTTATGCAATTCGTGATGCAATTGTGACCAAAAATTTGACTGATTCCATTGATGTCAAGCAAGTCTACATCGCTCAATAGTATACAAGCTATCCAAGTGAATTCTTGCAACAAACTAGGACCATGTAATATATGTGCCTCTATGCACTCAGTGCAATTAGTAAGCAGAAAATTGCTATTGAGTGACAATTCCTTGTTATCCAACAAGCATCATGCATAAGAACATTTACATTGTTGCAAGGAACTCTGTCTATCACCCATAATCTCCCAATGGAAATAGGAGCACATACAACATCGGCATGTAGGATTTGTGTAGTATAATATGGACATATAAAGCCCATTTGAAAATATAGACATGACTATCACAATATTCCAATGCATCATTGTTAGTCTACTAGCATTATAATAGCAATCTTTGTTCTTATGGGCACAGAGCACTATCTAACAATAGGCCATGCACCCAAGATGGACATTCATAATTATTTAGCAATGATATTATATAATCATAAACCCACTAATAAAAAACATTGTACATACACATTGAGATAATGCATCATGTTCTAAAGTTCACTAAGCAAGTCTGACATGAGATACATTAAGAGATTGGGCATAACATGCAAATGTTGGGAAAATCATGGTGGACAGTGTGATATACATACATTGCCCAGACTTAGATCTTTCTTATTTTTGCACCTCATAAAAAATGTTCTTATACTATGGCATATTGAGCTATAAAGTCTAAAAGTGCAACAAGTTTCCTATGAAACTAAGAAAACATTTGTACCAAGAGATGCAAAGGTGAAAGAGCTAATGTATGCACAAATGTTTTGCAACAATGATTTCCAATTGAAATGTTACGTTGATCAATCTTAGTCTCACAACATCCCCATCGCTTCACAAAGCAACAATACAAACTATGAGAAGAAAGACAACCAATAGAATGCACCTCAAGATCTCAAAAGGTCAATGTATGGTGCTCGAAATATGACATGCAAAACATGGAGGTTAGAACAAACGCCACAACTCATAGGATCAAACATAGGCATAAAGTATATGTATTTAAAATTTAACATCTGAATCACAATATGCTAGAGACACAACATTATTAGTGTTCATTGCACATGATCAGTGTCCATTACTATGATATTCACACCTTGGTGACAAGCATGATTGGTATATGTTTATGGAAGTTATTAGTGAAACATGTGTAGAAGCATGGTGAGTCTTCCTTCTTATTCTTGAAACACATTGTTGTACATTTATTGAGCTCTCAAATACATACATATGGTTCAATAAAGCATCCTCCCTTTGGAATCTATGAAATTAAGCCCTAATTATGGAATTCTCCCTATGCTTTTGCCGCTAGAGTTTAAGATACATCTATGTAAACCCAACATATAGTTCCTATCATTGAACAAGGAATACCACACATTGAGTAGGAACATCATACTACTTGCAATGAAATTGAACATGGTAGTAGATCTCTTGAGAAAAAATCCATAAGAATAAAGAGTGATACACATGAGTAGATCTCGACATTATAGTACTTTAGGGATAGATGATCATGACTTGCATCACTCTTGTTTGGACATAATGCATTTAACAACACTCACTTTAACTTTTTGAATGTTAGAGCACAATGATTACTCTTATGTCTTTTATCCGCATTGTATTTATTTCTTTTTTCATTTGCCACATCAAGCACATAACCATGCACATGCACACATAAGCATATTCATGGCTAGACACTCTACCCATACCTCCTTGGGTAGTTCTTTTAATACTTCTCTAGGAGCTAGTATGAAATGGGTGGCCTTAGCCGGCTATTCTGAAGTAAATACCCTTTTTCCATGAAGTATATATTAGTATTTCAAGATTCTAGGGCAATCTTTTTTAGTGAGAGACTATAAACAATTCTTGACTTGAAGCCCAAAAACATATTTAATACAAGAGATTGTAGGTGTACTAAGAAAAATGTGATGTAGCCTTGTTAGATAAGGTGGTTGAGTTAAGCAATATTGTGGACATATTCCCGATTTGTGACCTTTTCCAAGCTTTAAGTTGATCCCTCAAGTCTCCATTTTGCTCACTATCGCACGGGCATTATGCAATCCTTTTGCATTATTAATGAGCGAGGAGTCCAATATCGTTGCTTCTCTCTCTCTCTCTCTCTCTCTCTCTCTCTCTCTCTCTCTCTCTCTCTCTCTCTCTCTCTCTCTCTCTCTCTCTCTCTCTCTCTCTCTCTCTCTCTCTCTCTCTCTCTCTCTCTCGTATTGCAGCACTTCAACCCATGTGATGCCAATGCCAATGGCTAGTTACTTCAAAGGCTTTTATAGCCCCGGGGTAGCATTCTTCAAAGCAACAAAAAGAATGATGCAATCGAAAAAGAGATAAAAGGTCCTAAAACTTTCAATGTTGGAATCTATTCTCTAAACCCACTATAAGGCCTTCAATCATGAACCATAAATACTCAAAATTTGGTTTCCTTGGATGCACAAACCCACTAGCTCAATGAAGATTAATGCTTGTAGCTAATGCTTACGGATTGATGGAAGTGATGATCTTGTCTTCTCCTCTCCTTAACTCTCACTCTCCTTCTCTTCTTGAAGTAGGTAGCACCCCTCTTCAAATAAGAATAGCCCCAAAACTTACTCTTCTTTTCACTCAAGTACTCACCCTTTCTACTTCCCCTCATACAAGCACCCCTCCCTTCTTCAACAACAACACTTGCATGTTGAATATAGATCTACATCTTCTCTTCTTCAACACACAATCATGTGGCTTGCTTCTGTAACCTCTAGAACAATGTGCCTAGACTCTTTATGGGCTGTCATGACATCATCTCCTCCACACATAGCCTCACAACTTGTTTTCATGAAGTCTTCATCATCATGGATATCTTCAAGATCAGTTTGCTCAATGTTTGTCCTCCCACCCCAGCCATATGATGAATCATGATCAGCATGGGATTCAAAATCAAGCACACCCTCATGGGCTATTTACTAATCACAATCCCACTAAAAGTGTCAAATTTTTGTCAAAAACTGATCATCAGGATCATACTATACCTCATAAATATAGTATTTATAAAGCATGGTAATATGGAAAACCTTAAACTCGCTTACAAAGTTAGTGCACCATAACTCAAGAGTATACATTTATGAAACAAGAGCATCCCAAAATGTCTTCTTCATGAGATACATGAGATTATGGATTTTCATAGGTCCATGAGAAGTTAATGGCTAGTACTTTCTTTATTTGTGGGGGCCGGTTATGTAAGCATTCCCATATCTCATGGATTAGTTCTCGATTTCCAAAAAAGTCATCATAATGTTTTCCCTTGTTTGAATTAGGTGTTTTAAGTGGACTTAGTCTTGACAAATGAGGAGTCTAACATGCTTGGAATTGCTAATACATCTAATAAATGTAGAAAGGTTAGTAAGAAGGAGGCTTGTAACAATGTACTTTTATATTAGAAATGTTGTGAATTCAGTTGGAGTACTTGATCTATAGGTAAGATTTGCATATAATTTGAAAGGTTTTACCCCATGCAAGATGGTTACCACCTTTGTCTTAGTTTTCAGTAATTCCTAGCTTCCTTGTCATCTTGCCTTAAAATATACTATGTATAATAGGCAATCTAGTTTAGGGTAAAGAGTATCCACGCCCCTTATATCGTACTTGTCATTGATGAGCTCAAAGCTAATTGCATATTCAATTGAAGGTACGAATTTTAGGTTTATTGAATCTATACCTCTCTTAAAGGGTCATATGCTTTTGTTGTAGATATGTAGACAAACGTTAAGCTTGTTGGAGGATATGGTGCTAAAATAACCAAAGAGAAACAATATTGTCACAAACTTATAGAAACATAAACTCCATTGGTTATGTTACAGAGAAGGAACAATAATATGAAGATTCAAAAATAATTCGAAGCTAAAACCTTTTTCACATCTCATCTTTAGGAAGAGAATTAGAACCTTTCTAATCTTACAATACATAAGTTTTTAATCCAAATCTCTCTTCATGCTCTCTAGCTAAAGTATCACTTGTGTGCAAACAAGTGATGTACAACACTTGTTCCCACATCTCTTAAGTTGGAAGATGGTAGATAAGTTTACTATCAAAAGGAGATTATGCACATCTATGGGAGGCAATTTACCATATAGGTTAAAGCCATTAGTTTCATGAACAACCATTTGAGAGGCAATTATGTCATTGATTTCTATAGATGAGAATAAAAGTTTTCAATTTACCTTTTTCTAGGGAGAACATTTACGGTGCCAAATCCTAGGAAATAATAAAGTCAATTTCCTTGATGCCGTTAATAAAGGTTTCTTACTGAACTTTTTGGATAACTTGGATGAACCACTTAGCAAACTTTGTAATTTGGATTATCCACTAGACTTGTGCCAAGCTAACTATGCGTGGTGTTACTAGATTAATTTCCAAGAAGGGTATTGGTATTGTTTCCCATTGTTTTGGGCCCTAGTGTTATAGGGCCATTGCTAAAGTGTGACAGAGAAGATTAGCACATTTTCTTTAAACAAACATTCATCTAGCTTAATATGGCCTTATCAAATGCAAGATTATCATCAAAAGATCGACTATGATAGAAAATCCTAGCAAAACTTTAGTACGATTCCTTTATACATGAAAAATGCTTTCAATAGTTAACATAATTATCTAAACATGATGTGAAAGCTTGGACCTTCAAAATTTAGTCATCCACAATTCAATGTTAGGGATGAATCATTTAGTAATCCCATTCTCATTATCTTAGCTTCTTATTGCTTGTTTTTGCAATTTCAAAAACCTTTCAAATGATGGGAAATTGTTTGTCTAATATAATCAACTACTAAGGAAATATTAAGTAGACTACTTATGTTTTGAGTCTCAATGTGTGTTCCCCATGAACTAGGTGGTGTCAATTCAATATTCACAAGTAGACTTATTAGCATCCTTGAAGTTAGTATGGACAAAGGATAAAGTTATCGACAAAGGAAAATTGTTTAGGTTCTTTTTGAATTCTGTAAGTGTTGTCCTATCTGACAAACATTAGATTGATGTATTCTACAAGTGTTGTACTATTAACATAATGATATATTGGAGCTAATATTTTCATTTTGCAAACAAAAACCACTACCTTTCTCTATTTAATAATACTCACCTCGACTAAAACCATCCCACCTTGAAGTTATTATAAGATCTTAACTTGATTTATTGGGTGGTGAAGATGCATCACATGAATAAGTTGAGAAAAGTGACCTAGTTCAAAAAAGATGATGGTCTAGGAACTTCCCACTTAAAGAATCACATTTCGGGCCCTAAAAGTGCCAATTTTATTCCTGCTTAAAGCAAAAGAAATCACTTTGAATAGATTGTGATGAAACTTATTTTATCCCCTCCTCATTGTTACTCCTACTTGATTCAAGGTAAATCACTTTAATCCTTAAGCTTTATCCATGAAAGGAAAAATCAGATCAATTGGAAAACTTGGGTGAAGGAGCATGTGTGGATATGTAGATCAACTAGGTAGAATAGTTTACGCCTCCCAAGTTTTCTCTACTTTACTAGCCAAAATGTTTCAAGATTAACCAACTTTTCATGAATATGAATAAGATTTTAACTTATAGATGCAAAGACAAGATTCACCTAAATAGTTTATTGAAGAAATAGTGGATATATCCCATAAGTAAAATATAAGCTATTTCGAACTTTTTCCTATGATCCATGTTTTAAGAGGTTTGAGCATCATATATCTTTAATAATAATCCTATTGATAATCTTTCTTTAAAAGGACATTACTCTAATATTTGCAACAAACAACGATTGAAGTTTAAAATGTTGAAGCTTTGAGAAATCTAGAATCTAATCAAATATACAAATTTCCTAGTTTTCTACGCATCAACCAAAGAACATTCTCCATGATAAAATTCCTCAACCAAAAGCCCTCCTAAAAAACTTGTTCATTTTGAACTCTTTATTTAGAGTATTATTGTTCTCATGCTTGCAATTGGACAAAACTTGCTATCCCCTTTGTACAAGCCTTTGGGAATCACATATCCAATTATTTTTGGTATAATGCCACATAATACTCCTCTTATGTAACTATGCTTCCACTTCCTATGGCTATTACTTCTCTTTTAGAGGATGGAACATTAGAGATTTTGGTTTAAACCTATTATTGAGATTTTCATATTTAGTAAATCAATCATTTAGTGTTTTGAGTAGTTGGTCTATTTTTTACCTTGGAAATAAATTGTTCATTCATGGAAAATAGTTTAATGTTGGTTGGCTTATTGAAGATTGGCAATGATGGCTAGAAAACATGGTTGTAATGATTCTTGTCTAATACATTTCTAATGTCTCACGAAAAAACTTTATGTTACTAACTATATCACTAGCTTTTGAATAGTGTTGAAAAAGCACATCACAAATGCCTTCAACACCCTTACCAATAGAAGTAAAGATTATTCACACACACCTATGCTCATGTGTGTGCACATAGACATGCACACGTACGTACCCAATCTCTCTTGACCATCAATTTAATTATATTCATATGATTAGCATTTTATCAATTAAGCAAGGACACTGTCAAGATATAGTTGAAATACAACACATATATCAAAGGTTTTCTCTATATTTCATGAAAGTAAGGACTCCAAAATACAAACCAACATATTATGTAGCATATGAACATGCATTTGTATTTTCGACTCCTATCAAGTAAATTGAGATATACATGTGAAATATTAATAATTATGAAACTACACGTTCTAGTTACCACATGTGGCCCAAAGCTCATAGAGGGAAGTTTTTCTTCATATGGTGTACTGGTGAGGTTGTTCTCTTTCTTTTGTAGATTAATCCACTAATGTAATTAAGAACATGCTATTTCTTCCTTGCAATCTCAAAGTTTTGAAATTAAGAACATAATGTATGAAACCGTATAGAAATGAAGATGCAAAAGTCAAAGTTAAGATTAGATAAGAACAACCACAATCAACAAAGTCCAACATGTTTTAAAAGTTTGATCCTATAATAGTGACCTTAAACAATCTCATGATTCATGATGAAGGAACTTTTGTGGAAACATTGCAATCTGTCATGTCAAATCCACTTTTATAGGTAGCCCAGATTTTATTCCTTTCTTCAGATATGAATTTTTACAGAAGTTTACTTTTTTAAACCCTGATAATTGTGAAATTGTCACCCTCATTTATAATATTAAATAACAACATAATCAACTCTATGTGGGTGCCCACGCCTTTTAGACAAGAACCCTTTTCTATAATAGATTCTTTATGAGTGTGATTGAATCTAAAGATAAATAACAAGCAACTTGTCTAGATGATTCTTATGGCCCATTTACAACCAAGCACAAGAAACAAATAAACATGTTGCCAACAAGAGAACATTCTTTGAAAACTCATGTCTTCTAAGCTTCATACACTATCTATAGCCTTGATAAGTAAGGATGAAAACCTAGCCACATAATGGAAATGTTCTCACCTCAAAGTTTAGGCAAATCAAGCTTGTTTACCAAAATTCATAATTGCATTAAGATCTTTCATTGACTTATTTTTCACTCTCTTGCTCGATTAGAAGAAGTTTTTGCATATATTTCTCAATTTTTTAGAATGTGTATATCAAACATAAAAAGTACACACTTAAGGTTTTTTATGTGAATAAACAGAGAGAAATTTCTCATAATAAGGAACATTCTTATATATGACACACCTTTTGACCTAGAAACTTCATCTTCAAATATATGTACCTAGTCATATGTGATTTATTCACCTAAATAATGTGTTTCACTTTTGTAATGATTGTAGCTATGTGCAACACTCTACCTAGGAAATTTGTTTTATACAGTAAAGCCCACTTAACAAGTATGCCACACAAAGCAGTTGTATTGTTAATCATTCAAGATATGCAATCCAATCTTTGTTGTCTAATAAGAGAACAATAATAAAGATCATTAGTGCCTAAAATGTGATAGTTTCATATAATGGTCTATGAGTAACATTTATAATAGTCACATGTGATAGGAACACATAGACTCACATATGCCAAGAGTCATTGTTGGGATCAATATGAAGGATGATGTGACTATTTTCCTTGTTTGCATTTTTTTCTTTTTTTTTGGAAAAAGTGATATATGCCAAGGGTTATTACTGGGATCAATATGAAGAATGATGTGACTATTTTCCTCATTTACATTATTTATTTTTTTTTTGGAAAAAATGATATATTACATGGGTTTTTTATCATGGAAGATTAACCAAGTCACCTAGCTAATATGAACAAACTTTGTAAATGCTATTTGACTTGGAAGCCTCAAAAACTATGGTAGGGTTGGACATTTTAGGCTAGAATAAGTTAATTCTTGATGCTTGCCAACGTAGGAATATCTTCTTCACTTGAGGTGTGGATTGAGGCTTGTGATACTTCTTCCACCCAAGCATCTTTCATCTCTTGATTTGTATGCAATCTTTGATGAGAGGATCCAGCTACATGTAACAAGGTAGACAAAGTGAGATTATGATGTTTGGAAATGTTATTGCTTTTAAAATGTAGTTGCATTTTGAATAGACCAAATATATTGAAGGATCTTGGCTCTCTTCCAAATATAAAGGATTGTTGATAGACCATTAGCTCCACCAAAAGAATTTCCATTCAATTAACTTTGAAGGTGTGGAGAGACCATGATGATACTGTCTAACAATGATAGAACATCTACATTATCTCTATAGTTTAGAAAAAAGATGAGGTAGTGTCAACAAAGAAAGCTAGCACTTTCAAGTAGGGGTAAATAAAGATGGCACATTGGGGAACTCAATCCACATTGGCACCTTGAAGGGTCACTTGGATCAAAGTCCATGGTCCACTGAAATAAAATGAGTGGGTAGTCTTTGAGCATCCACTATCCATGGATAAGAGCATTTAGATCCATTTTCTCATACTCAAATATAATAAGAAAAATTTCATTGAGTAGGTGTTGAGAGACTAGAATTTTACACCCTCAAACTTCATAGTTTTTCGTAATCCAAGCTTTCAAGTATTCCATTGGGTCTAGCCCCATGATAATTAATACCCTAGCCTAGTAACAACTAATCCATTGATTCATACCTTCTTTAGAAACAATGATAAAGGCCTTACTTGGCTTCCTACTTGATGCTTAATGCTTGATTGTTGTTAGTCACATTGGCGGGAGCCTATACTATTAACTACTTGTTGAGGCTGTAGTTGCTCCATCTCCTCCTCCTCCTCCTCCAGCCTAGGATGGTATCTAGTGTTATTGAGGTCGTGGTGCTATTGTCAAATTATAGATGTGATCATAAACCTTCTTTCTGGAAAAGTTGCTGAAGACCTACTCTAGATACCCTGCGGGCCAAATTCTCCATATATGAGTAAGGTCCCATGCCTTGTTGGGTTGTATTAGTGCTAGTAGTGATAACCTATTGGACCCTAGTCTAGTTAAACTGGTGTTCGTTTAATGGATTATCTAGAACAGAACTAAACGAAGCATCTAGAAGATCACCATGATGAAGATTGTCTAGTGTGTGGATGAATAAGTAGAAAAGAGGGACTCAGATTTGATAAGGCTCTTTCTTTATCATGTCTCAAATAGAAGTAGTTCTAATGGTGCTTGAGCACGATGTGCATCACAATGAGGTCCATTTGAGAAAGCAGTGCTTGAACAAATGTTGGTACATGCACATGAAGTATGCATATGGTGACCAGATGTTTAGTCATGTGTTAGCCTCTGATATAACATTGAGGCAAAGTGTTGAGAGGTAGTTATTGCGATTTCATGCATTTAGGGTCATCTCATAGCTTTAGCTTGGACTATATCAAATCCCAAGCTTTGGGGGGAAGAGGGATACAAGATTACATTGTTGAAGAGGGGATGGAGCCAAAAATGAGAGAGATCAAAGCCTATGCAAAGGCATCATTAGCATTAGATGGGAGGGGAGCAAAGAAGAAGGTCATCTACATGAACCTCACCTCCAAGCAAGGTGCATAAGGGAGTGTTCCTCTCAAACCAAATTGATGTGAGGGGAAGGAGCATGCATGCTCATATGATAGTGTGTCAATCAAAGTGGATTTTTTGACTCTTAAGGATGGTTGAACTCTTCAAAGAGCCATTTTTATATAAAACCTAAAAAGTGCACCTTGTAGAAGAAATTGCAATTGTGGGTAGGTTTTACTTGTTTTATGACACCTTACTGAACCATGGCTTGGTGAACTTTAGTGTTAATGAAGGTGCACATGCAACCTTGCCTTTCATCTAAAAGAAAATTTTATGACACACCTTGTATCCCATTTTGAAATTGAAATATAACACTATATCAAACGAAGTGCATTCTTTTCATGGTGATGATGAGGTCCTTCATACATTGTGACACCAAAAGCATGATGAGTCTAGAAATCGTCAAGGAAATGAGAGATTTTCCTCTTGCCTAGATAACCACTTTCCTCAAGCCATCATCTTGCCTTTTCCTAACAATAAATTTTGAAAATTGGGACTTAACTAGCACTAGCTCTTTACTAGTGCCTTTACCGTGGACCAATGCACTAGGACATTTCTAATTTATGGGTTGAACATGATATTTTAATAGGTTGAACATGTCTACAATACTAGTATGAATGACTACTTTTAAGTGTTTTCAAGAAACTCAAACTTCCATTTAATAAGACATGTCCAATCCTTAGAATATGAAATCTCAAGAATTTGTAGAATTTTTTATTGAAAACTATACCTCAACTAGATAAAGAAGCTTTTGATTACTTTAAATTTTTTAAGGTTATTGTAGTTACTATACTTTGGTTAATCTAAAAAATATGCATGAAATGGATTTCAATCATTTGTATAAAAAAGAGAGAGAAATTTATTTCACGAAGGGCACTTTAATGTTCTATTGAGTTGTGGTTTGATTTGAAAGTGCCTAACCCATTGATGCTAGTCTATATCTTGAACTCTCATTTTTGAAGGATTAATGATGTTATACACCTCCATAAGTGGGGGTAGGTCTCCATGGCTCAAAACATGCACAACACTAGATACTTTATTACTACCCCTTGGGAGGGTAGGACTCCTAGAAAAATCCATTATACAATAATTGCTTGATCTATCTTTGTTTGAGTACTATTGGGGGTAAAGGCGCCTTCGCCTGGCCGCCTATGTATTACTACACACTGACAATACCCGCCACTGCACATTACAAGTGGTGGGTGCCTGTCACCGTCACTTTATTCTTTATTCTTTTAGTGACGGTTTGAATAAAGGAAGGCCCATTCACACATTATGACTATTGGAGTTCCCATTTTATGTCTCTCTCTTTCTTGCTCTTGCTCTCCTGCCACAGCTCTTCCAAGCAAGCTTTGATTCTTCTCACCTTTCAACTGGTATTAGAGCATGGTTGCTTGACCATTCCGACTTGGTTTGTGGCGTCTTCAGCTTCCTATTGAATCCCTATAGTCATTGGGTCTCATTTCCAGTAGCCATAGCCGTCTCTCTTGGGATCCCATCACTCCCCAACTTCCCAAGCACCTTCTTGGCCCCTTTGGGCACCGTCAGGGCATTGCATCAGAGGTATTTCTTCATTTTCTTCAGGGTTTCATTGAGTTCATAGGTATAACAGGGTTTGGAAGAGCAGGGGCAGCCATAGCTCCCACCATTGGAGCTTGTTCACACCAAATTGACTCATGATTGAGCCCCCTTTGACCTTGGATAGCCTTAGTAGTAGCAACAAAACCCTCCAACTTGGCAGCATGATTTGTGCAAGTTCATAGCAGCCCTTGGACAGCTCATTTTCCACTTGTCGATGATCACGGTTGTTTTCTTAAGCACTGTGGCATTCTTGGCAATGATCTTTGGCATGTTTTGAGCCTTGAAGAGGCCTTGGGCAGTGAGATTGAGCTCCACATTGGCTATATGTATAGTAGTAGGCGTGGTAATTCTGCAACTGAAGCTTATTGAAGCATTGGAGCTCACTCCTATACCGATTCATACCCGTATGCCTATGCAATGCTTGCGTAATGGATGGCACTCATTTGTTGCTGATTTGAGCCACTATCTACTCAGTTTTGGAAAGTGAATCACTATTGTACATAGGCGAAGCTCATTTGCTTATGTTTGGATATCCCTATTGGATTGGGGCTATGTCTTGGATGTATACATTGATGTAGTGACTCTCGGGGATCGACATAGAGCTTGGATTTGCTCTCAGATCATTGGTTGAGCTTGAGCTTGCTTCACATGGCATTTGGATCTCCATCTTTGATGTACTTATGGCATGCACTTTGCTTATGTCTGACTAGTCTTGACATGCTTGGCTTATGCCATCTCTATACATGCTAGTAACATTGTCTTGGAGTTGATTGCTAATGCAGCTTACTTGGGCTTGACATTTGATTGCTCGGAGCTTGCTTTGGCTATTTTTTGGCTTGCCAGAGTTACAGTTTGGATGTAATTGATGTCTATGTATGCTATGTATGGATGCTACATGGCCTACATGCTCGACATGTCTCATTGATGCTTGATCTTGAACACTTGTCGTTGGTGCACTCTTACATGCTTTGTTTGAGCTTTCTTGCTTGACATTTACGTCTTTTTTTCCAGTGGGAGTATCTTTGGATGCTTAACAGACATTGAGCAAGCGGTTTATGCTACTTGAGCATTTGGATACTTGAGATTGGGACTCTCATTTGGATGTTGCATGGTTGATATGTCATGGCCTGCATACATGTACTTGGGCTGATTTGGGCTTTGCACTCCCTGAGCACACACCTATTTGTGTCAAGTCTTGCCAGTGTTGTGTACACTTTGCCCTATTACATAGGGGGGGTGTGCTAGCTTACTGATGGATTCATTTGACATACTTGGGTGTTTTCTTGATGCCCGTATGACTGTCACATGATGCTGATTTATGCCCACTTGATGATGGTTATGCTTTGATAGTCAGTGATTGACTTGCATTCATTTTGCCTACAGTTTGCTCTCATTGTACTTGGTTGTAATTTATTACAACAAGTAGTTATGCATGGATTGTGATGTATTTTTCATGCTGAATCATCCTAATTTTATGTACTTTTCATGGTGCTTGGTGGGTAGCATCATTAGTTATCAGTTCATGGTCATTTTCTGCCTTGGTTTTGGTGGTATTTTGGTTGTTTACAACAGAAAACAACAAGTAGTTTTGACTTGTCTGCATTGTTTCAACTTGCAGTATGGCATCCTCTTCCACTGACAATGCTATCTTCAACGTCACTAAGCTTGATGGTATGAATTATGCCTATTGGAAGAGCCAAGTTTGGCAAGTATTGGTGCAAAAATCACAGATAAAGCCACTAAGGTTGAGTGGAGAGCAGCCTAAAACTATGACTGATGACAAATGGATGGAGCTTGATGAGTTATGCAAGTCCACCCTCATCTTGCCTCTCACTGAACATGTACATTACAATGTGGTTGAGGAAGCACAGAGTGCTTGGCAGCTTTGGGATAAGATCAAGAACCTCTATGATAAGAAAAATCTAGCAAGTCAGATGTATTGGTTGAAGCAACTTATGGACCTCCGCATGAAGGAGAATGTGACAATGTTTACTCATTTGAGCCAGTTCCATGCTATTCTCAAGAACTTGACTTCGCAGGGCATTACTTTCAATGATGAGGTTACTCCATTGCTTTTTCTTGGGACTCTAAGTGAGTCATGGGATGTATTCCGCACTGCCTTATGTGCTTCTGCTACTACTTTGAACTTGCCTGATGTAGAGAGTGCTCTTTTGTAGGAAGAGATTAACCATAAGAACTTGGATGTCTCTCATGTGTTGCATGCTTTGACTGTTAGAGGTAGAGATGGTACTGGAAAGAATGACTGTGGGAATGGCCATGGCAAAGACTCGCAAAATTCTAGGTCTAAGTCACGTGGTAAGTCACGCAACAAGTCTTGTCGGAGAAACGCTAATGTGACATGTCATCATTGTGACAAGAAGGGTCATATACGCCCACAGTGTCATGAGTTGCACAATGAGAAGCGCAAAGAGAAGCGGAAAGACAAAGTACAGGAAGAGTCATCTAATCGCAACATTGTGCCTTATTTCCAGTGTGAAAATCGAGGAGATAAATCTCATGCAGACTGAGGACTCCGATGGGGAGTACGTACTTGCAGCTAGTTCTTGTGATGCTATGCCATTGACCAAGGTTCACTCTATGTATGCGCAGTATTAGCTTTTGGATTCGGATGCCTGATTTCATATTACATCATGTCGTGAGTGGTTCCATTCCTACCGCACCTGTCTTTGGTTCAATTTGCTTGGGTGATGACAGGTCACTTGCTATTGTTGGTATTGGGGATGTACGACTGCAATTCTTTATTGGCAGTACTTTTCTATTACAGGATGTACATCATGTACTTGCACTTACACACAGTCTTATGTCTGCAGGGCAACTTGATGATGCTAGGTTTCATGTCTCTTTTGGGGATTTTTCCTGGGAAATCACATGTGGCAGACTTGTGCTTGCTAGAGGTGCCAAGGCTAGCAGCCTCTATCCTCTTGTAGTTGATGGATCCTCTGTTGATCATGTTTTTTTTGTGGGTTCCATCCCATATGTATCTCTTTGGCATGCCTGTTTGGGCCATATGTCCTTGAAGGGAATGAAAATCCTTTCTAGTTTTACAGTACTTACCGCTCCTTGACTATGCATGTTTTGATTCATGTGAGCATTTTCTTTATGGCAGACAGACTAGGAATATGCATAAGAAGTCTAGTAGGACACACATGAGTGAGCCCTTAGCATTGGTACATTCTGATGTCTGTGGGCCTATGCCCTGCCAATCTATGGGTCGTGCAAAGTATTTTGTGATATCTATTGATGATTTTTCACGGAAAGTCTAGGCTTATCCCATTAAATAAGCTTAAGTCAGATATCTTGGCTATGTTTCAGAGTTGGCTTGCATTGGTTGAGAACCAGATTGGGCATAGGCTGAAATGCCTTAGGATTGACAATGGGAGAGAATATGTGTCACGTGCCTTTAAGCAGCTATGTGACAAGAGGAGTATTAAGTGTCAGCTAACTGCCCCCTATACCCCACCCCAATATGGTTTGGATGAGCGGATGAACACAACCATCCAAGAGTGTGTACGCAATAGTAGGCTTAGCCATGCAGGCCTACCACCACAGAGCTTTTGGGCTGAGGTAGTCAGTATAATTGTGCATATCATAAATAGATCGCATTCTAGTGGTTTGGAATTACAAGTTGCAGAGGAGGTATGGACTGGAAAACCTCCGTCTTATGCACACCTACGTGTCGTTGGATGTGAGGCATTCTGCCATGTGCCCAAGGACAAGCATAATAAGCTGGATCCTAAATAAGAGTGTCAAATGCGTTTTCCTTGGCTATGGAGATGCATGCGAGATGGGTTATCGCCTCTGGGATCCACAAGCGTAGAAAGTCATCCACAGCCATGATGTAGTCTTCCATGAAGACAAGATGCATCGGCAACTTGAGAAGGTGATAGAGATACACATGGTTATATTCCAGGAGGAGCCACGTGCTCCTACACAACCAGTTGGACAGCCTACAACAACAACTGGTACACATGACTAGGGTATTGGATAGGATGTTTGACATGCAGTAGAGCCTGCAGTGAGACGCTCTACAAGAGATAGATGTCCACCTGATATATTTGAGCCCTCGATACATTATGTCTTGGTTTACAGATGTAGGAGAGCCTCTCACCTATGATGAGGCTATGCGCAGGGGTGACAGTCACTCCTAGGAGAGGGCGATGCAGTCTAAGATGGACTCCCTGCATAAGAATATGACTTGGGATTTGGTTGCATTGCCTAAGGGCAAGAAGGCTTTGCCATGCAAATGCGTGTACAAGCTAAAAGGTACCCTTGGGCACCCCAAGCCGGCTTATAAGGCAATACTTGTTGCTAAGGGTTTTAGACAGGAGCATGGAGTTGACTTTGATGAAGTCTTTTCTCCTGTGGTCAAGATGACCACCCTACGCTTGGTTTTGGCCTTAGGCGCATAGCTTCATTGGATTTATACCAGATAGATGTCAAGAGTGCATTCTTACATGGGGATTTGCATGATGAGATTTACATGGAGCAACCTAAGGGCTTTGCAGAATCTGGCAAGGAGTACCTAGTGTGCAAGTTAAAGAAAAGTCTTTATGGCTTGAAGCAGGCACCTAGGGAGTGGTATCATAAGTTTGATGCCTTTATACAGTCACAGGGCTACAATAGGACTGCTAATGATCTGTGTCTTTACACGAAGAAAGTCTGTGATGGCTCATTGCTTATTTTGGTACTTTATGTGGATGATATGCTGATAGCATGGAAAGCTCATGATGAGCTAGATGCTCTTAAATCTCAACTGAAGAAGAGCCTTGAGATGAAGGATTTGGGACATGCCTCTCACATTCTTGGTATGTGCATTAAGCATGATGGGCATCGGGGACTACTCCACCTTTCAGAGAGGGAGTACATTTATAAAGTCCTTGAGTGTTTCCACATGTAGGACATGAAGCTTATTGGTTGTCCATAACCTTCTTATGTGAAGGTCTCAGAGACCGATTGTACATAGCAATGTCCATAGACAAATGAGCAGAGGGTCAAAATGGCCATGATCCCTTATGCATCAACCGTGGGCAATTTGATGTATGCCATGATAGCTACTTGTCTATATATTTTCTTTGTAGTTGGTGTTGTGGCACGCTATATGGCTACACCTAGCAAGAAGCATTGGGATGCCGTGGGTGAAGGGTATCATAAGATACCTAAAGGGCACAACAGATATGTGTATTTGCTATGGCAACTAGGATACAGGAGTTGTGGGGTGCACAGACTCCGATTATGCAGGACATACAGATAGTAGGAAGTCCACTTCTGGCTATGTATTCACCTATGCTAGAGGTGCTATCTCTTGGATGTCCAGGGTTCAAAAGTATACGCCTCTATCTACCAGTGAGGGCGAGTATGTTGCAGCCACTGAGGCCTGCAAGGAGGCCATATGGTTAGGCTGTTTGGTTCATGACATTTAGATTAATGCTATACCTACACTGCATTTGGATTCTATGAGTGCTATTCAGCTAGCCAAGAATCCGATCTTCCATGCAAAGATGAAACACATTGAGGTGAGGTATCACTTCATATGTGGGGTTGTGGAGGGGACACGTTTGTTGGCCTTGTCAAGTTCTCCACTGACAAAAATCCTACAGATCTGCTCACGAAAAGCCTCACTACTAAGCGCTTTTCCTTCCTCAAGAGATCGATGGGCGTTGGATGAGATGACGCTTTTCCTCATCCTGTTGTACATGTGTATATTGTACTATCTTTTTTTTTCTTTTCACTCCTCACTGGGGCAAATTCGCCTTTAGGTGGGAGGTTGTTGGGGGTAAAGGTACCTCCACCTAGTCGCCCATGTATTACTATACTAACAGTACCCGCCACTGCACACTACATTTGGCGGGCACCCATCACTTTCACTTTATTCTTTATTCTTTTAGTGAGAGTTTGAATAAAGGAAGGCCCGATCACACATTGTGACAGTTGGAGTTCCCATTTTATGTCTCTTATTTTCTTGCTCTTACTCTCCCGCCATAGCTCTTCCAAGCAAGCTTCGATCATTCTCACCTTTCAAGTACTACCCCTTGGGAGGGTAGGACTCAAGGAGAAATCCATTATAAAATAATTGCTTGATCTATCTTTGCTTTCATAGACACCATATCCATTCAACCACCCACAACTGGAGCTCTCTCTATCCTTCTCTATTAACTAGGATCAAATTGGTATCCCTAGTACCCACCTAATTAGATCCACATGAGATATATCATTCCAATATTTGATCCTCCTCTTCTTTGGTGATGGGGCTCTAAATTATGGGTTTCCTATATATATCCTTTAGGTAAACAAAGACCTTTAGATCAATGAAGCTAGGAATCTCCAAGTAGGATGGATCATGTGAAGAAACTGGATCTAAATGAGAGCATGGTCCTCTCTTGAGGAATAAGGCCATCTTTATATACTTGGTCTTATGGTTAGGTAGTTGTTTGAATAACATCTTCCAAGCCTATTTTTCAAGTAATATCCTACAATGCGTAGGTTTGCTACTTGAAGGTACTTGTTGAAATCTATAGCCTATCATGTGGTGTAGGTCACCTACTATTAACCAAGCCAATGTGACTCTATTATATCAAACTCTAGTTTTTGGTCCAAAAAATCAAAACTCTTTAGGCTAAGATCTAATATTAGATACAAAAGAAGCATCTATGTGAAATAAAAACTATACAATAGTTATCTGTCCTTTAGGCAAACAAAGACCTTTAGATAACGAAGATAGGAATCTCCAAGTATGATGGATCATTTGAAGAAACAGGATCTAAAGGAGAGCATGGACCTCCCTTAAGGAATAGGGCCATCTTTATATACTTGGTCTTATGGTTAGGCAACTGCTTGAATAAATCTTCCAAGCCTATTTTTCAAGTGATATCCTGCCATGTGTAGGTCTGCTACTAGAAGGTACTTGTTGAAATCTATAGACTATCATGTGGTGCATGTCACCTACTATCAATCAAGCCAATGTGACCCTATTATATCAAAATCTAGTTTTTGGTCCAAAAAATCAAAACTCTTTAGGCTAAGATGTAATATTACTTACAAAGGAGCACCTATGTGAAAACATGATGGGTTGAGATCCTCTTCACCGGCCATGTCATAAGCCACTCACAACAACTTTGCTAAGAAGGGACTTTCTGTACACATGTGAATCCATAATGATTTGACCACTAGACCTTTGAGAACCCAAATATCGACCAAATTACATTGGTCTTATTATCTTAAGCTCCTAAAAATAAATCATTTGACCACCCTAGACTTTTTTATGGCCCAACTATTTACCAAGCTACTTTGGATTTATTATCTCAAGTTCCATCATTCCTATCCATAGACTTTTTGGTAGCCTGACTACTTGCCAAGCTACTTTTGCTTTATTATGTCTAGCTCTACCATTTCTAGCCCATAAAGAATTGTATCCTTGGTTTGAGCTGCCCAATATCATTTGCAATGAAATGTGTACATGGATCAACAAACATGCAATAGCACATCCATTCTTCTATAGACACCCTTCTAATGGCACATTAACTCACCTACGATGGAGTTCCTTAAGCCATTTCCCTCTCCTTGTTTGTGTTTATCCATGGCTTGAGAAAATGTCAAATTGTATTTGCTAATAATGCAGGCTTGTTCCAAGAGAGGACTCAATTTAAGCAACATGCACAAGAATAGGACACTAATCCACCCCAGACAAGACATCAAAAAATTATCCAAGTTGAACAATTTGACCTAAAAGTCAAAGGTTGAGTTTTACATTGCAAGAAATAAGATGGTAATGCACTCAACAAAAGACATCAAAAAGTTGTCCTACTTCAACGATCAAACCTAAGCAGCATTAGTGGCTAAACTTTTTTCAAGTTTGATATCAACAAGTCTTTGTAAGATAACAATAGCTACAATTGTCCCAAGCAAAGCAATTGAAAGGAGTAAACTACAACAAGTTTTGTTGGGACCAATAGCATTTGAAGGAAAAAAGAAGAAAATCGCTACATTTAAGCATTTAAATGACACATGTTTATTTGGGCTACTTATGGCATAGTTGTCCCTCTTTCATTTTGATTATAAGTTGACTAAAGACATTGAGCTGTTTGCACACAATATCAAGATCTACCTAAATTTTAAGTTGATTAAAGATGTTGAGAAGTTGCACAAAATATCAAGATCTACTTGAATTTAGGCCATTGTAACACTCAAAATTTAGGAACCTAAAGAAGCTAATGCCAAAAGAAATAAGGTCTTAGAAATTTATTTGCCTTGATTGATCTCATTAGCATCATTTTAAACAAGGTTTTGCATAAGTTCACACAAGGATGTTGCACCTTTATGGTATTTTCTTGGAAATTGATATGCTAGCATCGGCATTTAGTTTGTCCATTTGTTAGAGATTTATTATATAAAATATGCATTAATGATGCTTAACGTCTTTGTTAGTATCAAAAAATGACACTCAATGTGTCCTTTAGCTTGAGATTCAATTTTATATCTACAATTTGATGGTGTTCATATTCTTCATAAAGATTAGTGCTACGAGGTTATCCAAATAGACTTGAAGAAGTAGGGAAAGTTGTTACTGAACATGACCAAACCACATCCATTATTTAGTCAGAGGTAGTAGCTCACTTTAGTGCATCTCAAAGTGAAGACCTTGAAGTGCATGGACCATAGAGTATGAAGCTTCTATGGATGCATCAATGCAAGTTGAGAGAGAGAGAGAGAGAGACAATGACACAGTATATGCGGGTACAAAGATTGTACTGCTAAGGTTTTAGATAGTACTTCCCTGATGAAATGATACTTCACCTATATGTGCTTTGTCTTTGCATGAAGGACAAGATTCTGTGCTAACATGATAGAACTCTGACTGTCACAATGGAGGAAAAGAACCTCTGTGATACCAAGCTCTCCAACCAAGTGAAAGCCATAGGGCCTCTTTGCATGCCTCAGTGGTAGCCATGTACTCTGCCTCTATAGTAAGCAATGTAACTCACTTCTGTAGCTTGGATATCCAAGAGACCAATCTCCTTGTGAAGTTAAATACATACCCTAAAGTAGACTTCCTGTAGTCTGCATGTCCAGGATAGTGTACATCCATAAAGCCAACGACAGATGCCTTCTTCTTCCCAAAGCAGATGCACAAATCCTTTGTGCCCTTGAGGTATCTCATGATACCTTTCATTGCTTCCCAATGCTTCTTGCCAGGGTTTGCCATCATGTACCTACTAACCACTCCCACTGCAAAGGCAATGTCAGGACGTGTAGCAACCATAGCATACATCAAGCTACCAATACATGATGAGCATACGAAATCTTGGCCATTCCAGCCTTCTCATCATTAGATGTAGGGTTGTCCTCTCTGCACCGAGCTTCACATATGGAGGCAATGGAACATCGATTGGAGTCCAAGGCATGAACATCCTTACTTGCAATCACCATGTCATCGACATACAAGACGACCAAGATAATCAAACTTCCATATGTTGCCTTCTTGGTGTATAAGTAGTGATCCACTTGAGTCCTATGAAAGCCCTGAGACTACATGAATGTATCAAACTTGTGACACCATTCTTGAGGTGCCTATTTCAGCCCATACAAACTCCTCTTGAGTTTACATACCATTTTCTCTTTGCCCTTTGCAACAAAACCCTCAAGATGCTACATATATATGTCCTCATGTAGATCACCATGTAAGAATGCAATCTTTACATCCATCTATAATCTTCAGCTGCAACTAAGCCTAAGATGGCTCTCAAAGTAGTCATTTTGACTACAGGAGAGAAGATTTTGTCAAAGTCAATCCCATGTTCCTGCTTGTACCCCTTTGCAACTAGTCGTGCTTTGTACTTTGGTGAGGAACCAGAAGTGACTTTCATCTTATAAACCCACTTGCATGGAAGAATCTTCCACCCTTTCGGCAGATGCATCAAATCCCAAGTACCATTCTTTTAAAGAGATTCCATCTCTAACAACATAGCCTTAAACCACTTCTTGTTGTTGTGTCTGTTCATTGCTTCCTTGAAGCATGATGGTTCACCACATTCCGTCACCATGACATAATCAGTAGTATACTGAGCACCAAGAAAAAACTTATCAGGTGGCCTTGAAGGTCAGGTCAACCAACAAAGTCATGGTTTAAAAATTGCGGGCTGTGGGGCCTACAAATCTACATTTACAACTTGATGTCCTAAAATTTCAGCATGATGTCATGCCACATATAGCTATCCTAACTACATGTTATCTTGTTGAGAAGACAATGGTGCATCATGGGTAACACCTTGCTAATCATTTCCTGCATTTAAAGGAATATATATAGCAAGTATTCGTTGTTGTCAACTGGGCACAATTTGTTGTCCAACATCTATATCTTCTCTAAAAACAACCCTTCTCACCTTCTCTATCTTTTTGAGTTGCTTATGCATGTGATCTTCATAGAAGATAACATCATTGTTGCATACTACTTTCCTTTTCTCGGGATCCCATAATATGTAACCCATTTCACCCTCATCACCATATCCTAGGAAAATGCATTTACAAGACTTTGGCTCAAGTTTGCTGCGTTTCTCTTTACGAATATGCACAAAAGCCTTGCAAAACCAAATAGTCTCAAGTAAGCATATGAAGGTGGCTTGCCCAACCACTCTTCCTGAAGGATTCTCCCCCCCCAAAGACCTGTTCAATGAGGCTGATTGATCAAGTGAACCACTATCATAACAGCCTCTACATAAAATCCATGGGGTAATGTAGCATGAGACATCATAGTGCAGATCTTATCCTGAATGGGTGGATTCATATGCTTTGCAACTCCATTTTAGGGTGGATTATGAGGGGCAGTGATCTCCCTCTTTATCCCTTTGTTATAAAAGTCATGAAAGGTTTTGGACATGTATTCCCCACCATTGTCATATTTTCAACCAATGCCACGAATTCCTTTGGACTCTTTAAACCTCTAGCAATGACCCTAGATCCCTTACAGATCTTCCATTTTTCATCACTAAAGGTGGTATGATAACCATTATCATCTAGTTGCCTCCCTAGGCTAATCAAGCTCTTCTTGAGCCGGGATACATGCCTTACATTCTAAATCATGCTAAAATAGCAGCTGCACACTCCCAATACCTACAATATCACATGCATAGTTGTCCCCCAAGTGGACAACACCATGTCTACCCACAGTATAATCGGAGAATCACTCACATTGAGGAGTAAGATGAAATGAGGCACCTCAATCCAAGATCCAAGTATGCATGTCATCATTTGTATCTACTACCAAGGCATGTGCACTAAAGCAAGAAGAGACAAAGAGTACATCATTACTACTATCACTCTCATAGACTACATTCACTTCTTCTATCTTGACACTACTCTTCTTTGTTGGCTGACTATCCTTCTCATCCTTGTTGTCATCAGTCTTCTTACCCTTCCCGTTCTCTTTCTTCCATTTGTAGCAATCACGCTTGAAGTGACCCTTCTTGCCACAATGATGGCATTCTACATTTCCCCCCTGAGATTTACTATGTCCTTTGCTTTCATATTTCCCCTTCTGTTGAGACCTATCTCTAGTATGCAAAGCACTGGAAGACTTCTTGGATGCATTCTTTTGTTAATTCATCTCTTCCATAAGCAAAGCACTCTCTACATTGGAATACATCAACATAGAATTCGAGTTGCTCATGGCTATCCCAAAAATATCCCAACTTTCAGGTAGAGTACATAACAAGAAAGTAGCCTTAAACTCATCATCAATATTGAACTTCAAGGCAACCAGCTTGCTGAAAATGGAATTAAACTCCCTGAGGTGTGTAGACATGGCTATAACCTCTTTCATGTAGAGATCCATTAACTTCTTCAGCCAATAAACTTTAGTTATAGTACTCTTCTGAGCATACAACTCCTCAAGTCTCTTCCAAATGGCATAGGCAAGATCCAATCCTTCTATGTTAAACAACAAGGCATCAAAAACTAAAAGTTCAATGGTTGAACGAGCAAGCTCATTGAGCTCATCCCAATCCTCTTCTTCCGTGTCCTCTGGCCTTGCTCCCTTCATCTTGATAGGCTTCACTTGCTTCTTCTGCACCAAGATGTTGTAGCATTGCTTTTGCCAAACTAAAATATTATGTGCCCCTTTAAGCTTCTTGATGTGCATAAGATGACTGCTATCACTGTTGCTACCCATGATTTTACATATCAAACTGATAAGAGAACAAGCCTAACCCGTCACACAAGAGGTACAAGAAACCAACTTGCAATATACTTCCAAAATATCAATTCTAGTTAACAATCATATTTTAGCATGACAGTGACATTTCAGACCAGTAGCATGCATATAGACATCACCAAATAGCAACAAACAAATCTAGGTATACAAACTACCTACAAATGGTCTTTGCTATTCACAGTATACAACAACAAGATGTTTGCACAAACTGATTTGTTTTTAGCTCAAAAAATGAGGCATAACACATATCCAATCACTGCTCAAGCATGTGACCTTATGTTAGCATCAAAACCATGCGTATGAGCTTGACTGAAAGCATACAACCCTGTCAAAATCACTTGCAGATATAGCAATTACTGTCTGCAACTTCATATAGCCAAGACAACCTTTCCCAAGCTCCAAATCAAGCATAAAACATCTCCAAAATCACTTCCAAGTGATTAGCATTCATGGTATGCATTGTTTCACTAGTACCCAAGAGATGACCCAAATGCAATAGGCATACCACTAACCTCTACCAAGTATATTCAACCCTACTATAAATAGCAGTAAAAATGACAGTAAAACTGAGTATAATATTTTTTTAAATGGGCCAAATGCATCTTAGACCCAAGGCATATCATCTCCCAATGTAGTAGCACCAATACATGACCATTCGGGCATCCCGAGAAGCGTATATGAGCTTGAACAATGAAGCAGATGACTTCTTAGACATGTTAATCATAGACTTATTGTTGTGTATAGCAATGAATTCATTGTCAAATGAAGCTCTTTTAGTGCCAAAATCAGCTCCAAATCAATCCCATAACATAGGCATAACATCTCTTAGTATTTAGGCATCAATTAGCAACCAGTAGGCATCAAATGTTGATGTTGATGCCATGTTTTACACTATTTGTGGACTATTATAATAGTTCAGAACAAAAGCAAAACAGTCCCAAATGTCAATGCCACCATAAGATCCAATGTACAAGCATAAAACCAAGCGTTTGAATGCTCAAATGAGCTGCCAACCAATGAAGCCCAAATGGAGTAGGGAAGCTAATAGAAACTAAATGTCTATTGTAAACAAATTTGTTGTTGTCCATGTAGTTGTGCCTGTAGGTTTGGAAGGGCTGGGGCCTGCTCTTGATGTTGAGGAAGGTGAGGAGAACCCTCAAGAACCCAAACAAGCTCCTAGTTGAAGCTCAAATGCAATGGTGTGACCAATGCTTCCCAAGAAGCAAAGAGCAATGGTTGCCCTGCTATGAACTGAGTGCAATGTCTTTCTCAAGAGACACAAATGCACTGCCCAATCAAGCTCCTACTCCAAAATGCCAAGCTCTTATACCAGTTTGAAGTGCACGAACCACAGAGTACGAAGCTTCTATGGATGTAGCAATGCAATTTGAGATAGAGAGACAATGACACAATATATGTGGTTACAAAGATTGTCCCGCTAAGGGGGGGGGGGGGGGGGGGGGGGGGGGGGGGGGAGGGGGGTGTGTGTGTGTGTGTGTGTGACATAGTATAGTGCCCTAATGGGTGGACACGGGCACGGTGGCCCTTTATTCCCAACAGACCTCTTGTTTCTAAGGCATCTTATTGTTCACCCTACTAAAGAGACCATAATGTGAATATTTTTTAGTCTTAAACTCATATTGGTGGTGGAGATATTTATTAGAGCACAATTGGAGCCTCATCGTTTGTATTTGACAGCTATTACATGGCATGGAGACTTTGTATGCGTGAGAAGACATATGCAATAAGCTATCACTGAAAAGTAACTTGAAATTTTGCAAGAAGACAAACTTAAAAAGTACAAGTCAAATGTGTGTATTTGTCTCAAAACACTCAAACCTTTTAAGCACACTAGAGGCATATGACTAGCATCATGAGTCATGCATTCACCATACTCTATTCACGAGTTTTACAAAGTTAACTTTTCACTTTCCCATTACCAAAATTTTTAAGTCCAACTTTTGAGCATAAACATTTGAACACAATTCCAAAGTTTCCTCTATCTCAAATTTTTCAAGGTTCAACTTGTGTGCTAAATTTAGAGCATAACTCCAAATTTGTCTTTATCATTACTATTAATTTAAATTCTAATATTGTTGCACTTCTTCTTTCTTTTTCTCTCTTTGCTTAATTTAATTGACTCCATTGTTAATTATATCATTGTAGTCCTCTCACTTAGTTCAATAGCTACTAAAAGGGGACCATCAAATGCTATCCATGAGTGCTTTATGCACCTCCAAAAAAAAAAACATGCTTGGATTTACAACTCACCCAAGTCCTCCCTTATGGTTGCTTTTCTATTTAATGTAATTAATGCCTAAGATATACATTTCAATGTCAAGTCAATATCACACCATAGTGTCTAAAAACATTTTATAAGGACATAACTTGTGTTTTGCTTCATTTTTCAAGTAGGTTCTATAAAACTAGCCTTGAAAACATCAAAACAAATATCAATATGAGTTGGCAAAACTAGTAGGTAAGATGCATCATGAAGATGAGTCTTACAAAGTAGCTTTTACGTTTCTTCACCTAAGGACAATGTGGTTAGAGATTATTCTATTAGGGCTACTAAGACATTCATGTAGAATGTCTCCTAATTGACAAGATTTTTTTCTCTCTCTTGGATAAATAGGCCAAAGCTTATGGTAGCCTAGAATTTATGTAGAAAATTAGCTTCAATCTCTTTGGTGTAGCTTTAAAAAACTACAATGTCTTCATATTTTACAATGGTCTAATTCATACTAATGTTTAACACCATGCAATATTAATGACCCAATATTGCATAGCCTTGGATTGATGGCCATTACTAATTACCTTTCATAGTAAGCAACAATAGCCTTGGATTGATTGTTTAAGAAACTAAAGATAGATTCAGATGCCATATATCAAATCTCTACTTGTGAAAGCATCCTCAACATGAAGCAAAGTTAAAATTTACTTCCCCTATACCAATATCCAAGACCTTAGAAGTAAAGGAGTCCAATGAAGTGTGAAAAAGTTGAACATATAAAATATGAATGTTGCAATCAACAAAGCTAATGCGTACAAATGTGAATGACTAGGCATCAAGTAGCGCATTAGAGTAAACAAGAAAAGTAAATAGAGTATGAATCTATTGAGCCTTGAAAGGAAGGTTATTTTAACAAATTGTCTCAAATTATTTTAAAGAGGTGACCATCACTTGCAAAAAAGAGAAGAGAGTCATCAAACTTATCAATACCCAACAAGTTCTAGTAATCGTAAGGTAGCCATGGAATATTGCAACATGCACCTTTTCACGATTGAAAGCAAAACACTAGGTGAGATCACTGAATACTTTGAAAAATACATGTATACAACACTAACACATATTTAGACATTTGATATTATATTATTAAATTATACAATTACACCTTAATTTTTTTTTAATTATATTTATACACTATATACAAGAACTAACTATGCGTAATATATTTATAATATACAAATCTAGAATGCTTTCAATTAGAATCTACACTACAATTTGCAAGTTTTGCAACATGAATTTGAAATATAAAATTAGCATCACGATACATGCATGATGGATCTTCCAATGGTAATCCTCTCCATTTGATCAAGCATATTACCCTAAGATACCCTCTGTTAAAGTACTAAATCTCCTTCCTATAACTCCAACGGACTTTTAGTTGTCGTTTTGGCATTTGTTGCCACACACATGCACGCACACGCCCACAAATCTTGCTCTCAAAAAGGAGCCATAATCAACCTAGCAAGAGAAGCTATCCCGTAAGAGTATAATGCTAAGTGTTATGATTGTGGAGTTGGTCTATTTAGGAATATGAATTTCAATTCACACATTCTCAACTAATCTTGCCACATCTATTAGATATTTCGCCAAATATGAATACGAGCTTTGGTTCGCATATTCTCAACTAATCCTACTGCATATGTTGTAAACAAGCTACGTATTTAGCCACCCGAGCATAATATCATACAAAAAGTTTCAAGACAACTCTAATGCAGCTAGAAGGATACTACATAACTACCATGAACACCATAGTTCTGTAGCCACCTATCACCATGCTACCTTCTCTACTATCACTTGATAACGATGAATTAGGGACTAAACACTTCGATAATGCAAGAGACCCCATGGAACTCAGATGATCACAACCACATGTTCTCACTTTTGTAGATAGTGCAAATATTATAGCTTTAAACATTTTTGACATTACAGCCAATATCTAGAGGAAATAAGGCCCAATGCCCATCATAATAGGTGAAGATTGCACCATTATCTGTCCCGTATCCATATGTCCCTAGGAGCTTACCAAATCAAGTACCTCTCTTGTGATTACCTAATCCTATGTTTGACTCTGTAAACCTTTCAAAGGTGGGTTTAGATGCAACAGACAAAAGACACAATACATAACAAAAATGTACATAATTCTCATTTGATCCAGCGCCAATCATAGGTCATTTCCTTGGCATGACCTGCTAGTCTTTTTCAAGACCTTTCTGGCTTGTTTAGATCAAGCTCTAGTTTGTCTGTTAACTCCATAACCTTGTTGACCCACATCTCTGGCATTGGGTCAGAAATCCTCCCGAACATTTTCTCGTGTAGCAAATTATACCCACAGATGGGACGAAATGGCCCTTGATGTGGCCACGTTCATGTACATATAAGAGGCAAAAGGTGCTAATGTACAGATTATTGAAGGCATGTATACCTGGGCCACAAGAAATACATACGCCTTGAATCATTCTATAAAGTTGCGAGGAGATCAAACAATTTGTCAGAGCATAGCCTTCAACCATTCAGAGCTTTCATGCATGATGTTACAAGGACCAGGACCAGGACCAGGACCACTATCTAACAGCTCTATCATACCTGGTGAATAAGTCGTTCCATAACAAGACTAATAGCAAAAAATTTGGTTGGAAGGACAGGCAAGAATTTAATATATAATCAACAACTCATTTAAACACCCACAATATTTACTTTCCACAAGATCTTTCTCATATATAGCTCAATTTTCATTTAGATTTCCAGCCCACCCATTGCCATCGTGAATTCATTAACAGATTACACGACCAGAATACTAGCCCAAATTACCTAAAAGGGCTCCAGCACAAATAAGAAAACCAAAAAAAGCCCAAACGATTAGCTGCCAATGAGGCCTTTGTAACGGGCATAGGATATTATGGAAGAGAAGAGGAGAAAACACATCATCCCAGTCAACAGGACCACCTGCAACAGGGAGTCCATTATACAGTTATTATATAATCAGATCAAACAATGAAGCACAAGTTACTCAAAACAAGAAGGGATGTAGCTGGGCAGCTTACCCATTTGAACACATAGTTATGATTATCATTCCAAGGGTAAGGGATATTCATTCCGAAAATTCCAGCCACCGATGCATACAAAGCCATAACCACGGTGCCCGCATTCAAAACCAACTCAAGCTGCACTCAACAAATTTAACTTCTCAGCAGATCAAAACATGGGCCAGCCGAAGCTATCATAAATTAAGACGAATAGGAAAAATAGAAAACCGATCTACTCCAGCGGTATTCAATAACATCACCAGAAAGAACAGAAACTAAACAAAGTGTGTCATATCTAAAAGAGAATGCTACTGGACCTGCTCTAAAAGTGTTTGCCTTCTGACCATTCTTTAGCCAAAATTTATATCAGCAATATAATATTTTTAGTCTCAGAAGTTTTTTTATCAATTAAAGATGTTTAAAAGGCCTAAATACATACTGAAACGGGCACCAAGTTTTTGGGCCAACAAGTGTCAATGTGTGGTGACTGAACACTCTAGCTCCAGTTGTATGTTGATTTTTCTTCCGGAATATACTGTTCAGCTAAATTAATAGTTTGCTAAACTGTGGTCTACTGCCCTTCAAGCTTCCAAAGGCTGGAGATGACTTAATCTAACGACTCAACAGTGGAGGAAGATAAATGCCCATAACAATGCCCTTATATAGGGCATTTTTGGTGTGTTTTGTCTTACCATGTAAAATAAAGGTTATAATTGTAGCAAGGGAGGTCCATAACTTTTGTTGCTATGGTCCGCAAAGAGGTGGCAGCTCCATGGATAAAGATCATTTGTTCCACCCAAGTTTGACCCACTTTGTAACTTCCTTTTTTTGTTATAGAAGCCCCTGGCTTCTTATGTTGTTTTCCATGAGTCTTTGACAGTACCTGGTTGACCATATGGCCCTATATAAATGATCATGTCCATACTGTGAATACATCATTAAATGTTCCATGAAATGAATTACGATCAACTACAATGTAATACCGAAAAGATCATGATTTATCACCTAAAGTCGTCGTCTTCTCTACCTCATCCACCAAGCTACTATTAGTAGTACTACCACTACTACTATACAGAAAGGAGACATCATCATCATCATTAGGGTGAGAACCCAATAAAGCTTGTTCTCATTTTCAGTCTGGAGTCATGGACAACAAAGGAGGAAGGTTGAGCGCTGCAGGATGAAGGCGGAATGGAGTGTGAAAAGCAGGAGGGTAAAAACTGCAAGCAAAACTAAAAGAGAAACAATACACATGGCCGTAACTAGGACAAACCCTTGTTCCCAAAACACTTGTCTGGAAGCATGTTTCATCTGAGCCAAAATGTGTATGTTTCAGGAATGTTTGTCATAAACTTTTGACTTTTGCATCTCTGATCAAGCATTTCTTTGCAGCTTCTTCTATCTTATGAACCATCAAAAGAGGCAGCACAACTCACTATGCTTGAATCACCTTATCTTCACCTCTATGGAGTCATGCATGAATGGCCAGCACTCCTCGTTGACCCAACTGTTTTGCAGCACAGTCTCACATAGTGGTCTAGATCTCCCTTGTATGTGAGAAGGCTGTGATGGTCGATGCATGTAGAACCCCACCAAGAAGAGAAGTGAGCTCCTCTAGTGGTAGCTCTCAACCTATGTAAAGGATCTGTTTGTATACTTAGTCCATGTATACACGACTGGTGGCTAATCAGAAGCAGATCCTTAGATGTGTATGTACATGCATACATACATACATACATACACATGTCACACATGCATTGTGTGTGCGCACGTGCATGCGCGGCGTGCGCGCGCGTGTGTGTCTGTGCATACATTGTTATGATTCCAATACATACATCTTACAAAAGAAACAAAAAGTTGTCTAAGCTAGAGCTTTAAAATGCTAAAATTGATAAAAAGCGTGCTAAACTTACATGCACATATATCTCATTAGACAAAACAACAATGGGAAGGGGAAACGAGACTCATTGAGAAAAACTAGCTCAAGTAGAGAATTGTATGTCTTTTAAGAATGGTCCTCATGGGACATTAAGCCCTGATGAAAATATCCCCCTAAATAAGGTGGCAAGTATGGTGCCCTCAAAAGCGCATAATGATGGCATGGACACATCAATGGTATCAACCTCAGTTTCACCCCTTCTTCAAACATGGGTGTCAAGCTATGCTGATATGTCAATCTATCCAAGATCACCCCCTCGTAGGTGCATGTCCCCATCTTTGCAGGAGGAGGAATTGCAACCAACGGCACTAAAGCATGGCTGGTATCAAATGTCAGCCCCCTGGGATGCATGAAGTTTGTCAAGGCTCTCTATGTGAACCCCTTGTGTTGGCGCAACTACCACCATAGTAGCTAGGATTCTCTATGCTTACAAAGCTCAAAAAGATAGAATATGAGCTTACACTAGTCTGTCACCCTTTTCATGTTGGTGTGCGAAAATGCTTAACCATGGACATATTACATGTGGACAGACTAGATGATAGTGTAAATGCCATTTGCTTAACTTTTCAATGCTTACCCGCAACGGGAGTTGTATTAATGGATGGGAGTCTCGAGTTGTAACTTGTATATTTGCCACATGTTTTTGATATTTAGTTTTGAAATCTATTCTTATTGCAAGAAGTGCAGTCCGGCTGACAAGATTTGCTTAATAAAGAGGAGAAATGTGGGAGATGGGAGTAAGAAGTGAAACACACAACGTGATGAAAGAGACTTGCAATAGGTGATTGAAGTTTCCGTGGTTTTCAGACAATATGGGATGCTAAAGAATGCAATCGTGAGATGAAGTCTATTGCTATAATTTCCATCAATTAAAAAGGGAAACAAGAGTTTTTTGGTGATTGAAAGATTGGTATGTTGCAAAGATCATGTACTGTTATTAAAGGATGAATATAAGACTTTAATCAATGGAAAGTTCAAAGGATTCACAACAGGAGTAACAAAATTGCAAGTTTCTTTGGAATGGAAAGATTTGCTCACATAGTCATGTTTAATACTCACATGATTTGAAATTCTTGAGCTCTTAAAATTCTAGAGTTTCTAGTGCTTATCCACGAAAAGGATGCTGAAATGTATGTTTTTCCACACTGGAATATAGATCTGGAATAAAAGTGGCAGTTACAGTTGCAGTCCAATCCCTGCAGCAACAATATCTGCAATGGATCTTGAAGCTTTGTAGTATTTTATCAAGGGAAAATATGTTGAAATACATGTTTTTCATGCTGAAATACATGTATAAAACTAAAAGAGAGAATTTGCTGCATGTAGCTCTATAGTCTTCGCAGCACTCCGCACTACCTGCAACAGCAGTATCTTCAACGAGCCGCTCCTAAATATAAGGAGACCTGTAAATCTAAATATTTAAGCTCTTATATGGCTGGCTTGAGCTCTCAACGGAGATATGCTATAGGAAACCTTGTTTCGCTTCCCAAGGAGCTGATTTGAAAACTTTTCTTAAGAGAGATTCTTGACTTTTGTCTTGTGGTGTTGTCTTGGGAGTCTATACTGTTGAGAAACCCTTCACCCGCAGTTTTACATTTAGGGTTTCGCATTTTGCGTTTAGGGTTTCACAGTGGACAAGCCCAAAAAGGTGTTGGGCGCCCACAGTTGGGAGCCACTCTAGACAGCCAACACCCTCCCTCTGCCTCTATCACTCATTCTTCACGGCTAATTCATTCAGTCCGTCACCTCTTCTTTCCAGCCTCTCCACTACCCTCACACCCCTTCACGAGGACATTGCGGTTCTGTCTTCATCATCTTCCTTGTGCTACAGCACCCTTGTTCCCTTGTATCACATTCATTGTTGGGAATAAAGGCCTCGTACCTTTAAATGTGCTCGAGTGTGAACACACCCTTAGCACTCATACTTACACATACATATCTATCTAAAAACCTTAAGGTACACTCTCGTCATTGTACCTACAAATGTGCTCACTCTCTACATTGCTCTATCTTACTCTCTCTGTCTCTCACTGCGCGTAACAACTGACTATCTCAATCTCCGTGCCGGACCCATCACTACAAACTAGTATCAAAGCTGACAAGAGATAGCGCAGGTGTTACAAGAGTCCCAGGTGGACTCAACTAGCAAGAGTTGTCACAGTCGAGCAGTCAGTTGTGGCAGGCAAGCTCGTGAGCAAAGGAAATAGTCTCAAGTGACCAGCGACATGAGCAGGACCAAGCGACTGGTCCAACATGGACCAGCGGGCAGCAATGGGCAGCAGCACTCGACACTTGACGGTTTAGCATGCAACGGGCGACGGCTGTTGGTGCGCGACGGGGACAGGACCAGAGGGGCGAGGATAGGTATGACACCCATCATCCAAAAAAAAAAAATCTCTTCAAAAAAATCTTTTTTCAAACTCCTTTCTCTAACCAGGGTTCGCGCGCGCAAGTACAAAAGGTCAGATTTGTGCAATTTTGGCCCAAAAATTAGGGGCTTCTCAAGACTGAGTGCTGTTCATGGAAAATTGAGGCATCTATGTCAGAAATTGCAAACATTGTATGCATTTGAATTGGGGATTTCACCAAAATTATTGAAATTTTGCTCATCTGAGTGAAATTTCTCAACATTGGACCTATAAAATTTGGGGCTTTTATCGTATTGGTGAAATTCTACTCAACTGAGTCAGATTGCCTGACATTAGTGCACATTTCAACCCGAAAAATTTGGGGCTTTTGCGAAATTTTATGAAATTTTGCTAATTTTGCCCGGTTTATACTTTCGGGAACATGTATTAATGCAATTGGGACAGATCAGTCGGTATAATTTGGGGATTTTGCTGAAATTGCTGATGTAGAAAGTGATCTACTCATGAAAGAGATGAATCGGCAGAACAATGCATCCAATAAGTCTTCCAGTGCTTTGCATACTAGGGGCAGATCACAACAAAAGGGCAAATATGATAGCAAGGGACGCAGTAAATCACGTGCCAAATATGTTGAATGTCATCATTGTGGCAAGAAGGGTCACTTTAAACGTGATTGCTACAAATGGAAGAAAGAGAAAGGAAAAGGCAAGAAGACAGATGATAGCAAGAAAGAAAAGAAGGATATTCAGCCTAAGAAAAGCATTGTCAAAATTAAAGAGGTGAATGTAGTCACTCATGACAGTGATAGTGGGAGTGCCATACTCTTTGTCTCTTCACACTTTGGTACACATGCTTTACTTGCAGATACAGATGATGACATGCATACCTGGATTCTCGATTCAGGTTCTTCCTTTCATCTCACCCCTCATCGTGAGTGGTCCTCTGTCTATACAACAAGTCGACATAGTGTTGTCCATCTTGGGGACAACTATGCATGTGAGATTATAGATATTGGCAGTGTGCAGTTACAGTTTCAGAATGGCTCTGTCTTTACACTTCAACATGTACAGCATGTACCTTAGCTCTAGAAGAGCTTGATTAGCACATGGCAGCTAGATGATGATGGTTTTCATACCACCTTTGGTGATGGAAAATGGAAGATCTGTAAGGGATTAAGAGTGATTGCCAGAGGTTGCAAGAGTGATACTTTGTATCCACTTCATGTATCTAGTGTGCGTGACCATGTTGTTGCCGTGACTGAGCAGCCAAGTGTTTCCTTGTGGCATGGCCGGTTGGGACACGTCAGTCAAACAAGAATGAAAATGCTTTCTCGTTTGGGTTACTTGCCTTGTCTTCGTTATGCTGATTTTAGGCACTGTGATCATTGTATTTAGGGCAAACATGCACAAATGTCTCATAAAAAGTCTCTTTCTTTGAAATCTTCTCCTCTAGAGTTAGTACATTCGGATGTATGTCAAATGCCAGGATTATCTTTAGGGGGAAAGAAATATTTTGTCACCTTTGTCGATGATGCTACACGAAAGGTATGGGTTTACCCTATTCATAGCAAGGATGAAGTGCTTGACAAGTTTAAAAATTTATTGGCATTGGCTGAAAATCAGACAGATAAGACACTTAAGTGTCTTCGCTCTAATAATGGTGGAAAATATGTGTCCAAGGCCTTTCAAGCATTTTGTGACAGCAAAGGGATAAAGAAAGAGCTCACTGCCCCTCATAATCCGCCCCAAAATGAGTTGCAGAGCGTATGAATTGGACCCTACAGGATAAGGTCTGTACAAAGCTGTCTCATGCTGCATTTTCCCATGGTTTTTGGGGAGAGGTTATTATGACAACCATTCACTTGATTAATCGGTCACCAAACAGGTCTTTTGGGGGGGGGGGGGGGGGGGTTCCCCAAGAAGCGTGGTCGGGCAAGCCACCTTCATATGCTCACCTGAAAGTGTTTGGCTGCGAGGCTTTTGTGCACATTCGTAAAGAAAAGCGCAGCAAACTTGCGCCAAAGTCCTGTAAATGCATTTTCCTAGGATATGGTGACAAGGGTGAAATGGGGTATAAATTGTGGGATCCCAAGAAAAGGAAAGTAGTACGCAACAATGACGTTATCTTCCAAGAAGATCACATGCATAAACAGCCCAAAAAGACTGAGGAGGTCTGTTGGGTTGTATTCCGGGAAGAAATACCTTTTGGACAGCAAAATGTGCCAGCAATACAGCAGCAAATACCTGCTGTAAATGAACCTGTAAATGCAGGAAATGATCAGCCAGCTATTGCCCATGATAATGAGCCACTACATGTGCAGGAACAGCCAAGACAGCAAGCTATTAATGCTGATTTGACGGCTTAAATGCTAGAACAACATACTGAGAATAGATATTTGCAAGAACAGCCAGCAAACAATGACCATTGGGCTAGGAGATCGTCTAGGGCTACTAGACGACCTGACCGATTTGTCCTTGGTGCAAACAATGTGGCTGGTCTTGCTTCAAGGAAGCAATGGATAGAGAGGACAATAAGAAATTGTATAAAGCCATGTTGTCAAAGATGGAATCTCTTGAAAAAAATGGCACTTGGGACTTGGTGCAGTTTCCTAAGGGGTAGAAAACACTTCCATGCAAATGGGTTTACAAGATGAAGGTCATTTTTGGTTCCTCAGAATGGTTACCGCAAATCGTTTCTGGTCTCAAATCTTTGGGGCCAAAGTACAAAGCAAGATTGGTTGCAAAGGGGTAGAAGCAGGAGCATGGAATTGACTTTGATGAGATTTTCTCTCCTATAGTCAAGATGACTACATTGAGAACCATTTTGGGCTTGGTTGCACTTGAGAATATGGACCTCATACAGATGGATGTAAAGACTGCATTTTTACATGGTGATTTACATGAGGACATATATATGCAGCAACCTAAAGGATTTGTTGAACAAAGAAAAGAGAATATGATATGTAAACTCAAAAGGAGTTTGTATGGGTTGAAACAAGCACCAAGAGAATGGTATCATAAGTTTCATACATTCATGCAGTCCCAAGGCTTTCAGAGAAGTCAAGTGGATCACTGCTTGTATACCAAGAAGGCAACAGATGGCAGCCTGATTATCTTGGTTTTGTATGTTGATGGCATATTAATTGTTGGCAAGGATACTCATGCCTTGGATTCATTGAAGCAAAGTCTTCATGGCAACTTTGACAAGAAGGATCTTGGTGATGCATATCACATTCTTAACATGCGAATACTCAAAGATAGGTCAACAAGCTTACTCTATCTATCTCAACAAGAGTATATCGCCAAGGTTTTGCAACATTTTAATATGGAGGGGGGGAAAACAATTGGGGTTCCATTGCCTCCATATGTGAAACTCAGTGCACAGGACAGCCCTACATCTGATGATGAGAAGGCTAAAATGGCCAAGATACCATATGCTTCAGCTATTGACAGTTTGATGTATGCTATGGTTGCTACATGTCCTGACATTGCCTTTGCAGTGGGAGTGGATAGCAGATACATAGCAACCCCTGGCAAGAAGCATTGGGATGCAGTGAAAGGTATTATGAGATACCTCAAATGCACAAAGGAGTTGTACATCTACTTTGGAAAGCAGAAGGCATCTGTTGTTGGCTTTACGGATGCAGACTATGCTGGTCATGCGGATTGCAAAAAGTCCACTTCTGGGTATGTGTTTACTTTCACATGAGGAGTAGTCTCTTGGATCTCCAGGCTACAAAAGTGTGTTGCATTGTCTACTACAGAGGTAGAGTATGTGGCTGCCACTAAGGCATGTAAGGAGGCTTTATGGCTTTCACGTTTGGTGGGAGAGCTTGGCATCACAAAGTTACCTATTCTCCATTGTGATAGTCAGAGTGCTATCATGCTAGCACGGAATCTTGTCTTTCATGCAAAGACAAAGCACATACAAATGAAGTACCACTTCATTAGAGATGTACTTGGCAGCAAGAGCATTGAGCTTGTCAAAGTGCATACAGATGATAATCCTACAAACCTTCTCACAAAGGGTCTTCCAGCAGAGCGGATTGCTCATTACCGACAGATGATAGGAGTTGGATAGATATATATATTTCAACTTTGTACATACCCATACTTAGCTGATTCTTTTCTCCTCTTAAGGCACATTGCCTTTAGGTGGGAGGTTGTTGGAAATAAAGGCCTCATGTCTTTAAATGTGCTCGTGTGTAAACACACCCTTAGCACTCACACTTACACACATATCTATCTAAAAACCTAAAGGTACATGCTCATCATTGTACCTGCAAACATGGTCACTCTCTACATTGCTCTATCTTACTCTCTCTGTCTCTCATTGCGCGTAACGAATGATTGTCTCGATCTCGGTGCTAGACCCGTCACTTTGGAAATAAAGGCCTCGTCCCTTTAAATGTGCTTGGGTGGAAACACATCCTTAGCACTTGTACTTACACATATATATCTATCTAAATACGTAAAGGTACACTCTCGTTATTGTACCTACAAACGTGCTCACTCTCTACATTGCTCTATCTTACTCTCTGTGTCTCTCACTGCGTGTATCGACTGACTGTCTCGATCTCCATGCTGAACCCATGACTACATTCACTTCATAATTCAGATCTTCATCATTCCATTCATTAGAGTTTTTTCTCTCTTCTCTTCTCTTCTCAGTTTTTGCTAAGTTCACTCTGTGTTCCTCCCTGCAAACCCTACTGTCTCGCTGGTACGTCGTCTTTTTGACATGGTATTAGAGTTGGATCTGCTCAAACATAGCAAAGATCCTCCACTCCAATGTAGGCAAAGACCGGTGGCGGGTTCGGCATCCACTTCTCTTCTTCTTCCGTTGCATCAACATCCTAACTGGCGACTGCTCCCTCCCGCATTTACTATTTTCCAGCTTGCGTTCAGGGCTCCTGCTTCTGCCTTCTACTCCCTGTTGCTGGCGACTCAGCCAAACTACTAGCGGCTCCTTTGTGCTATCATGGCTACTGTTCTCTGCAACCTGGCGGATCAACTTGACTACTAGCGTCTCAGCCAAACTGCCGACGTCTCATCCCTAACTACTGGCGGCTCCTCCATGTCTGCTGGCGGCTCCTCCCTAGTCTGGTGCAAGCTGCATTTGCACCTAGCAACACCCTCCTCCAACTAGGAGCTCGCTTCCAGCCCTTCCACTACCCTCCCACCCCTTGCAACAGACATTGCAGTTCGTGCTTCACACTACCCTCACACCCCTTGAGGCGAACATTGCGGTTTATGGTTCGTGGCTAACCTCTTCCATTTTTTCCTTCTTCAACAAGGCTCACTGGAATCCATGGCTTCTTCCCCAATAGATGACCAGTATACTGGGTGTTCCTACTGCGACAAGAACGGTCATTCCACCAATGACTGCCAACTTCGAGCTTTGCTCCCCATCCCCCGAAGTATATGCATCTCCCACCCGGCACTACCTTTGCCATCTCTCCTTTCTAGGCCACACAGATCGTTCTGCATCGACTATCAGAGTACTATGCTCAAGGCAATTAGACACATTCGATGCACACTAAGTCCTTTCGAGCACATGGAGGATAAATTGGTGCCACGACCTCCTGGAGATCGTCGCAATGCCAACGGCAATCTTCTCCACCTATTTTCGAGTACAATGGCTATCATGGCCTGCAATTCTGCAGTCTGCTCCATCAAGAGCAATGATTGTTTGATACCGTCTCCTCGTTAATCCACTCCTTCAAGAGTCCACTCCTTCAAGAGACAAAGGTTGCTCAACTCCTTTCTCTTCTTCGGCTTCTCGGTCCACTCCCTTGAGAAGCAGTGACTATTACCCACTCATTGCTCAGTCTGAGCCCCACCCTTCACCCTCGCCTACTCAGGTTTGAGAGGCCAACTCTGGGCATTCTTCACCACCCCAGATACCTTCTTCGGCACGATTGGCGATACTTCCTTCATCCTCAAACATTTTGGAGTCCGTGATCCATGAGTTTTTGGATTCCCTATCTACCTCAAAGGGGGATGATCTTTCTTTGCTCTCGGAGGGGACATCTACATCTACTCCGCCTTCAGAGGGGACTCCTATTTCTCCAGTTTCAAAGGGGATCCCCATCTACCGCTCAATCCTTTGCACACCCTAGCGAAGGCCTTTTGCCTTCTTCTTCTAAACTTGGATGGGGTGGCTTTCTTCCAACGGTCAGCTCACCAATTGATACCCAAGATCTCAAGAATCTACCTAGATCCGGGCCTTGAAGGTTCAGCCACGACTTAACAAGGCCTTCATATTCCTTCTTGCATGGATGCACGGAGCTAGTGGCTTCTCTCCCCAAGTTGAGTTTCGGGTTCTCCAGTTCACTCTGTCTACTGTTCTTTACTGCAGGTTCCCTTTCAGGTGGAAATCTTGAATCTTAGGGATCCTCTACATCTTCTTTCTTCTCTTCTTGTCTTGGTCACTTGGTCAACATGGAGGCAACTCCCAAGATCGAGTACAGGCATATCCTTATGGTTCTAGGCACCACACAAAGTCTGACATTTCTCCTATGCATTACATGTTTTCATCATCTTTGTACTAGGGCGCTTGGGCAAGTGAACAATTTCCCCACGAGAGACACCGTCAAAGTGGCACCTATTGCATAAGCATTCTTCAACATGTGGCATTCCATCTCCACCTCACTCCTCTTCTTCCCCTTTTTGGGCTTGAGAGGGGGTATTGAGAAACCCTTCACCTGCAATTTTGTGTTTAGGGTTTCGCATATTGCAGTTAGGGTTTCATAGTGGACAGCCCCAAAAAGGAGCTAGGCACCCGCAGTGGGGCGCCACCCTAGACAACCAACGCCCTCCCACTGAGCCCCACCCTAGGCAATCTGTTGTCTATTTATATGCTGCCTCTGTCACTCATTCTTCACAGCTGATTCATTCAGTCTATCACCTCTTCTCTCCAGCCTCTCCACTACCCTCACACCCCTTCAAGAGGACATTGCGGTTTGTGGTTCGTAGCTATCTTCATCATCTTCCTTGTGCTACGGCACCCTTGTTCCCTTTTATCACATTCACTCCATGATTCAGATCTTCATCATTCCATTCATTGGAGTTTCTTCTCTCTTCTCTTCTCTTCTCTTCTCAATGTTTGCTAAGTTCACTCTGTGTTCCTCCCCACAAACCCTACTATCTTGCTCGTACGTCATCTTTTGACATATACAGACCCACCACGCAATTCACCTACCAACGTATAACAAAAAAGCACATTCATTGAAGAGGATCTCTTGATATGCCAAGCAATGGCCAAGTGTAATGATCCTCTAAATCTACTCCTTTTCAAACCTAGCATGGGGTGTCCACAGCGTGCACTTTCTTTCAAGGTATCCAGTGGTCATACCAAGAAGTCATTGAGTGTCAGAGAGAGTAGATGGTCCTAATAGAATGCCATGTTTGTGCCCAATGTGTTGTTCTTCTTTGCCAAGTCCTAACTATGTCCAATCTAACTATGCCTTGTGTAATGACATGTTGCTCATGCTCAAGTTGACCAAATGCATAAGATGATGCCTCCAAGCTATCGCAAAGGTGGTATTGTCTGGGGACTAATCTTATGTAGCACAAATGAAACATCAATGTATAAATACCAATACCCTAAGTCTTCTATTGCTAGTGGTCATGAGGATTGTAAGCCTTGTCTAGTGTACATGTCCTTAGGGTATCCTTGGATCCATACTCGATGTGGAAAATGCACACACCAATGTGTACATACCAAACACCCTAAGTCGCTATCTATTGAAAGTTGTTGCAAGGATTCAAAGGCTAGCCAAGAGTAGATGTCCTTGGGGTGCCCTAAGTCCCACACTTGTTAAAGAAAGTACATTGTCTTAAACAAGGCCTCGGTCACAACCTTGTATATACATTGTCTTGTGCAAGAAAGACCTTACTTCAAATCATATGAGAGGTCATCTACCTGCCATCCATCATAATACTCCTCAGTCTCCCATGTATACTCTACCCCTATTGTAATATTCACTACACCATCCTCATCCCCCTTCTACACAACATTGAGGGTATCATCCTCCTCCCATTGTCCATTTGCATACCTCCATCTATGGATCAATCTATGTCCCCCATATAGGAGCATCATAAATAAGTGTGGTTATTACCAAAGTGTCAAATAACCAAACTTCATCCTCAACTCGTGGAATTATATACAAGTACATGAAACTAGCCTTCCTTAGGAAAGGATGGTGAAATACATGATTTCTAGCAAATCACGAAAATAATATTTGAATATAGCCTGAAATAAATAATTTACGACTTTAAAATGAATAGATCACTCCTAATTGACCCCTAAACTAGCGTCTCTTGTGGTGTTTCTTAAAGTTATATTCCTCGGACCTCGATCTTGTAGTACAACTGAGAATTAATTCCAATCCTCACAAAGATTGAAGGCCTGGGCACAAACTCAAGAGATACAACTTCGATTCTCCACTTTCTCTATTGGTTGAGCACCGTTTCCTACAAAATCTGGAATGTGTCTCGCCAAAATGACCAACAGCAAAATCCCCAAAGCTGCCCCTTGATTTGAAACCCCTATGGGTACAAATTTGGTCTTCTCCTCTTACTCGCAAGTCAATCTTGCTGTGGAATCTTCTAACAAATCTCGTTCGTGCATGACTAATATTTGATGGCACACTTCCCAAGACAGCTGAGACATATTAAATGATTGAGATTGATTAATAAAGTAATAACAGGAGACACAGCATGTGAGTGAGTGTGTGAGATTTGTCAAATATGAGAGCAAAATCAGTGTTTGCAGGAGAAAATCATCAATTTCTGCCGTTGACTGCTCCCAAACAGCCCAGAAATCAATCGCATGGTTTCTACAGGCTGTTATCAGCTGCTGGGTGCCTTGAAAGTGCTGTCACCAGCTGAATATTCTCTCTTCTCTGTTGTCAAAAGCATCTGAGCAGCAATCACCTGCTCCCACAGCCCTCTCTCTGTATCTCAGCCAGCCTAGTATGCCCTCTCCCAGCTTCCCCAGCCGTGCACAACATTTTTCCTCCCTGTGTGCCGAGTCGCAGACCTGCCCATGCATAACTCAATCTCTAGAAATGAAATGAATTTCCAGCGATTAAATCGTTGTGGAAAATCAAAATTGCTTGGCCCTGACCCAAACTTAGCAATTGCCCATCCACATTTAAGATCCTAAGCCTTTGGACTTGAAAGTGATCAAACTTCCAAAAACCTTAGCCCTTGGCATCAAATGTTTAGATTCTCTAAAATCCCTTGGTGATGCCAGGAGGCATATTTCACAGTGGATTCCGTGAAGTTTTTATTCCACGGTGGATTCCGTGAGGTTTTTCAGCAGATTTCGTAAAACTATATTTATTTGCCGGGGCTCGTACACAAGAGGGATTCCTTGTGCGAGAAGTTGACGGAGACGCATGACCTTTTCGAGCGTCAAATTAATTTAATGTGCACGTGGATGATTCCACAAAATACATAGTAAATTAATGGACGCTTATGAGTTTAGAGTGCACTCAAATTAAATTAAGGTTAGGACAAAGTTCCAACCTATTTAATTATTTTGTAGCCAAAGACTGCTAGGTATTCATTTTTGTGGGTTTTATCTTATTAATTTCTAACAATTGTGAATGCTTCAGTTGATGTGTAGAGCAGGCAACGGTAACGTTGGGAAGCACCGGGAGATGGTGTGAATTCAAAATACCTAGAATAATTATTATTTTTGCTGGGTGTGCACCTTATCACTAAAGGTATGGCACTAATATTTATTTAGGCGTGCTTATTTATTAAAGCGCTTGACAAAACATTTATTATTTTGTAAGCGCATAGACGCTCGGTTTAATATTTCATTATTTGACATTGTATTTGGACACAACCCGACTTTTGGAACGCCCAAACGCTTTACTCTTTATTTGGGCAAAAGCAAACACAAAAGCCAAAAGCATGCCAATTGTAAAGTGAGCTATTTTTGAGCTTGGAGATTAATAAATCTATAAATACATGCCTTGTGAAGCGCTCACATAAGGCATGGGGGGGAGATAGCACCCAATTGGTCTTTTTGTCTCATGTCGTGCAAACTCTCTTATTGCTTTTATGAAGCTTTTGTAGAGTTCTTTGTTCTTGGGGACCTTCCGGCGTTCACTACGCACGCATATAACATCCGATTTGCGCACCACTTGGCAACAAAAGTCAATTCCAAGGGACATTTAATGCCTAGAACTAGGATTTACCACCAAACACCCGATGGTGCCTACCCACCATAACTTCGGCCAATGTCTCCCATTGCCCAAACCACAATTTGATTGTCATCATGCCCACAATTTATCCTGCACTTCACATGTGCACAACTTAATTATTTCAAAAAAAGTAAAACATTCACATCCCCATGATAGCACATCAAGTCTCCAACGTACTTAAGGTTGCGTACCTTCACGAAAGCAAGTCCTTAGCTTCTTCAATACTCATGCAAATATGGCCAAGCAAAGGTAACCCCTAGGCAAACATAAGAGGTCACAATCTCGAGTCTTGGCTATCTTTCCATATCCAAGTTTGGTGATCCAAGTACAAGATGTACTGAACATCTTTACCATGGTCTTTTCTAGATTCACAATCAGGTCCTAATCTACACAAAACTTTTGCAATGCATCGCAATGACGTTGTTGGCTCTTGGGTAAATTTGATATGAGCAAAATCCACAATAGGCAAGATCGGTCGATTTGCCAAGAAGGGGTGCACCAACTCCCCCTTGTGGATAATGTACAACTTGTAAATATATAATCCAAAGAGTGTGGGTCAAAGCGCACAGACCTACTTCACTCCCATAGTACCAACAATCTCCTCTAAATAGCCATTTAGAGCTCAAACCTTGCCTATCACCTCCTCCTAGATCAATATGATCCCCCAAAGCATCTCACTAGGGAATCCCAAGTTCTCTCCCTTCTCATGAATCTATCCCTCTATACAATGTGAAAAGCCTTGTAGAGCATCCACAAAGCAATAGTAGATGCTTCCTTCTCTATGATTCCCTAATGAAAGAAGACTTGATCGAAGGTAGAGAAGCCTTGCTGCAAAATTGCATGCCCTCTAGCTCTCACTCTTTGTTGTCGGACTTGATGTTGAGTTCATACTCAAAAAGAGAACAAAATCTCTATACAAACATTTCAAACCATACTCATCTTGCTCCATGGGGGTCCCTAATCTTTAGAATATACACAATGGTATTGCACAACCAGCCAATGGAAAATCCCTCACATATATTATGTTTGAACATGTGTGCCAAGAGGTGCCAATACATGTCATGCGAGAAATGCTTCGCCACCAAACCATCATTACCTTGTGATATCCCAACCAAGAGCTTCTCAATCTCCTCACAAACTTTGCTAGTGGTGAAGAAATAGCATTAAGGAGGGTAGGGCTCTGCAAATAAGGGTAGCGAGCGAGAGAGAGAGAGAGAGAGAGAGAGAGAGAGAGAGAGAGAGAGAGAGAGAGAGACCTAATCTAGCACTCATCTGGATTATTCTCATTCGAGCTCTTGCCAATGTGTGTCATACTTCTCTGCCACAAACAAAATGAAAATGGAGAAAAAGAAGATGATGAATGAAGAATGAATGATGAATGAGTAGGATAGAGATAAAACTGTGTACTCCCACTGTCCAACAGCCACTCTCTTATGGAAGCAGGCTAAGGGAGAGTGTCTAAGAGAGGCTTCCTCCATGAGCAAAACCCAAGTGCAGCAAACTGCCAATCTCGAGGCAAGAAATTTTGATGTAGATCACACTCACAGCAGAGTAGACAAAGAGGACTGTCTCATACAACAGTTCTGAAGAGGATGAGTGATAAAGATGATGACATAGGGATGACAACAGCAGGCCAACAGGCTGAAATGTCAGACACAGCTGAGTATGAAAGCTGAGATGGCAAAATAAATCTGTCCGCATCCTAGTGACAGTCCCTACAAACAGCAAGAATGAGTCGCTAGAATCAAAATGCAGCAAGTGCAGTAGGCTGAGCATGCAGATGCAGCATGTGGAGAGGAGGAGAGGCTGAAACAGCAGGCAAGAGAACCAGTGTGTGCTGAAGGAGCACAAGGGTGAGTGTCTAAAAGAGCAAGCCTCCATGAAAAGAACCCAAGTGCAGCAAACTACCAACCTTGGGCAAGAAATCTGATGTAGACCACTCTGGAGCACAATAGACAAAGAAGACTGTCCCATACAACAGTTCTGGACAGAATGAATGATGAAGATGGTGACAAAGGGCTGACAACAGCAGGGCAGCAGGCTGGAATGTCAAACCCAGCTGAGTATGAAGGCTGAGATGGAAGAATGCAGCTACATGCAGCCTGGTGACCGTCTCTACAAACGGCAGAAATGTGTGGCTAGAATCAAAACGCAGCACATGGAGTAGGCTGAGCATGTAGATGCAGTATGTGGAGAAGGGGAGAGGCTGAAATAGCAGGCACAACACCAATGTGTGACAGGACAACAGACGATGATGAGAGGAGAGAGAATGTTGACTAATAGCAAGGAAAGATAAAATGGCTGGCACGAGGTGAGAGTGAATGATAGAAGTGGCAGTGCACAATGAGTCCCTATTCAGAACTTTCTAACCCAGTTGTCCTACAAAATGTTCTAGATTCCATATTGATTGATTTAATTCTTTTTGGGATTGTTATGAGAGCCAAAAAAATGCTAGAACTAAATGATTGATTAAGTGGCAATTTCTATAATTGGCTAACACTTCGCACCTATATGCCACACCCAAACAAACTTAATTGCACATCAGATCGAACAAATGTTTTACCGCATGGTTAAAGCTATACTCCATAACCAAGACTCTCCCGAAAGATTTTGTTTCCCCTTGCTCAATCTTTATAAACATGTAGGACAATCCGAAGATGTATCAGATTGCAGCCCATATCAAGATTTTTGCACATAAAACTGAACAACTATAAGGCAAGCAACTTGTTCCATGTACCACCAACAGGGAGGTGTTTGAGAAACCTTGTTCATCTTCTTCAATACCCTCTCAACATATGGTAGTTTCCATATGCGAGTGAGTGCGTGTGTGCACATGTCACACTCAGAGAGAGAGAGAGTGTGTGTGTGTGAGAGAGAGAGAGCTTCAAAATAATTACCATTAAAGCTCCACAGTTGAAGGAAATGCCAACAAGGGACATAAGGACCTTGAGTTAGATCACACATTCAATGCAATGTGATTGAACTATTAAGCTCAAGGTACATTGTTCATCTTCTTCGATACCCTCTCAACATATGGTAGTTTCCATGCTATCATTTGTGAATACTTAAGATGAGAGAGAGAGAGAGAGAGAGAGAGAGAGAGAAAGTGTGTGTGTGCACACGCTTCTCAACAACGATTACCATTCAAGCTCCACACTTGGAGGAAATACCAACAGGGGACATCAACGACCTTGAGATAGATCGCACATTCAAGGCAAGATGATTGAACTATTAAGCTCAAGGTGCCCACTCTGTGGTAACAGTGGGACATCTTGCACGCTTTTCACTGCAAAGCTTATGCTGTCCTTTAGCTGCGAATCGTCCCAAGGGATGACCCTCAAACAACATATGTCACTTATGTCTACCAGATACATCTCTAATTTGCCAGTAGTTTGGCATTTTAACAGTGATGATGGGCAGTTCTGTCTGAGGTGAACTACTTTCCAATTGCTTATATGAGAGAGAAAGAGACAAAGCAGGTTAGCACAGTTGGTAGTTTCAACGCATAGCACTGAACTAACAATTGCACCATGCAGTTATTACCCACACCATACAAACTTCACTGCACAGCCAAGCTTTTTTTTGCAGTCTTGAAGTTTTAGAGATATAACCTGCATTTTGACTTGTAACCCTAAATTTAGTAGTGTGCCACATTTGGAGGTTGCACGCCTTGTAGATTTGTTCTTCATAACATTATAGCCTCTCCATCATTAGTGAACAACAGTTTCAAAAAAGTGAACATAATGGCATTTGAAGGTTGGCATCAAATATTTGCCAACCTTCAAATTTTCAACCAGATCCTACAATGATAATGAGAGATGATGTAAGTTCATATATAAATTCATTGATAACAATGACATTATTCACATTTCCTATACAGACTCACTGACAACATTGACCACTGACCATGTCCTAATGCTATGTTGTGTTTTAAAATAATCTGAATTATCTCGTCTATAACTGGCATTTTATACTGTTCCCTGTGTGATGTCAGTTTTCACCTGTATTACAATGTTGTGACATCTATAAACCGACTAAAAGCTGTCTAAGTTTCTATTTTCTGGTCTCAAGTAATGTGGACGTCATTGATAGTGTCCAATGGTGTAACAATACACAAAATTGTCATTTTCAGTTCTTGAAATGTACATGCTTGTTTTGTTAATGATTGTGCTATGGCCTTGAAAGATAGTTTCTTTTAAAAGATTCACCTTAAAACCAGCTATGCTACTGATCAACCATAACAGTCAAAGCAACACTCCAGAAGACCCCTGTAACCTAAAAATGGGAATGATTATACCTGAATAAGCTGATTACGGTGATTATCCAGCTGCGACAATTCAAAATTGAGTAATTAAGTATGCTTTCTGCAATACTTAGATAAAGAAAGTTTGCCAATAAGTTGACTACTACTGTATCAATGTTGCTATACCTGAATGTTGATGTAGTCTTCTGTGTCATCTATGTACTCCCGAAGCTGACAAAATGCAACCATTAGTATAGAAAGGTTTAAGCTTTCAAGGGAAACCAAGAGAAAGAACAAGATACTTAACAGTGATAAGTTTGTTCAAAGTCCCATCAATCTGCATGAAGTATGCCTGCACAAAAGACAATTTATTCACCCTAGAAAAGACTCATCTGAGTCAACATCAAAAGCATATGGCTACTCAAAACAATGTACAAACAGCAATCTCTTTTAGAAGGTGATTGGAAAGCTCTATAAACAGTTGTAAAAGAAAACAGACACGAGAAACTACAGACCTCCAATAGCATTTCAAGTTGCTCTACATCATTTTCTGCAGTGTAAGTTCCTACACTGGCTCTACTTGCACGGGAAATCCTTGATGCAATTGTAGGGGAACCGGCAATCATGACATTGGGTGCTAATGCACTTCCAACAGGGGAGGCAGCACTTGCCATCTTTCGTGTCAAGAAAAGGTCAGCCATGTCGTCATCATCATCTAGCAGCTGCTCCAACTCATCCCGGACCTATCAACTTAAAACCACTCTTTATTGGATTCATTAAATTGAGATTCAGAAAAACAAACAGCAAGTATGACAATCATAATTCAACAGTAGCTAGCTTGATGTCAAGTAACGTAATCAAAGTTAAAACTGCACAAAATTGAGAGATACTGGCAAAAATGATGCTTGAACAAAAAAATTCCTCCTGTCTGCAAGCCTAAGTGGGGTTTAGGAATACTAGGATCTGACCACATTGTAAGATTAAAAACCATGGAAAACACAGGTCAGAGTGCTAAGCACATGTAAATAAGAGCAATTGATAATCTATATTAGCTTAAGAGAGATGAGAGGATGCAGCTTTAGTTCACATTTTTTGGTTGATGCATCACTAGCAGAGTTGAAGAAGGTCCATCCAAGGACAAATCAAGCAACAGAGTCCTAGAAAAGTTTATATTCTGGACCTAATTCCTATACAAAAGTTAGGGTAATGAACTAGACCTAATCCTAAAGACAGGTTAGTTGGGCTGCATTGGGCACAGAAACTCACTCCTTGTTCAACGCACAGCACAAACGGCACCTTTCTCTGATATTCACTCCCATGTCAAGGAGAAATTACAAACTAACATATCATCAACAAGCACTACACGTCATTGTTTAGCTACCAAGTATGTTGGCCTACGTTAATCTTAGAAATGGCTATGATCTTCAGCTCTCCTACAGCCCCAAACCAAAACTTGAGGCCATTAATTCAAAAGACCTGATTCTGAATGATTTTATAGGAAAATTAAATTAAAACCTCCTACAAAACAGGATCCTGAGCAGGCCCTCTAATAGATTAATTTTAAAGCAACATGTGCAATGAATTGTTGATTCACCTCCCAACCTTGGTGTGACCCTTTTTATGATTAATTCACTCAATCCTTCAAACTAGTCTACATGCCTACCACATCACCATTTACTTGCTCTAGTACTTATTCACTTGCATTAAATTGCCTGACCACCATAAATTAATTGGCATTAACCCCAGGTCACCCATACACCCTATGTGTGCTAATAGTCATGCCCCCTAAACCCCATATGTGTATATTCCGTAATACACGTAAGCTCTGGACTCCTAATGATGTCTCCCCATAAACATCGGCTTTTAAATAAAGCTATGTGACACTTCCTCCCCCTTAACAATTGTTTTTATCATCAAAAATAGTAGGAAAAGACTGAGCAATCACATCTAGACACAACTAGCTTTGTCCTGTTGAGCCACTCCATTGTCTCTCACAAACATGTGGGGTTTCATGCAACAAAACTGCCCAGAATCACTTTCTTCCTGCAATTGGGTGCCAAGAAACTGCTCCAATGCTGAGAATCAATGAAGATCTTACCTCCAGGACTGAGATAATTCAGATCAGAAAAGACAAACAACAATCCCTGCTGCAAATGGAGCTCCACGATTTCCAAGCTGATCCTCCATGCATAGGTGACTGATCCGCCCTAACTCTCAAACATGTTGCACTTCAATCTGCATGGCTGTAGCTCTTAGACTCCAAACAGATTTTGGCTACGTGAGAGAGAGAGAGAGAGTTGAAGGTGATTTCTACAATCTACCAGTCACACCCTACTATTCTTAAGGGCTGGCCATCTATCTTTAAAAGGTTTGACAGTGGAGCTTTGCCAAACTGAGGAAGCAATCTGTGCTGCATGAAGGCCAATGTGAAGAAAATCATCACCATAATCGTGGACCTACAAGCTGTTTATGTGGTACATAGCTCAAGAACATAGACAGTATGGAGACTATAACATGTGGACCTATTGACCACCATTGCCAGCAGCAGATGCAGCTAAGGCATTACCACCACTATCTCCCACAAACAAGGATGCCAAGTTTCGTATCAGATCAAATCCAAATGTAGTGTACCTATAACGTGTTGCTGCCATGGTGAGCAACAGCCATTATATCACCTAGAAGGTTGGGGCAGTAATCATGCATGTCATGGACATGTGACAACCATCATGTAGTTCACAAGCAATCAATAGATTGGTTATTGATTTTGATGACATGGCAAAACAAACATAATGTTGGTCAATTGTTTTATCGTGACATGCAAGTTTTAATCATAGCAATAATTTTACGAGTGGTTGGGCGGAATAATAGTAGCGATGTTACGTCCTCAGACATCTGGATGGGTGCTAGTAGCATTGGTCATAGTGATCATGAAGTGAATAGTGCATATGTCCAAAGACATAACAAGCAGCTTATTTGAGTCATGGCTAGGGATTGCATTGGGGAGATCCTGGTCAATAGGTCCACATGTTATACAAGCCTCTCAAGGCGGTCTGGGGGGGATGGGGGCAAGAAGCCATGGAGGGGGGGTGTATCACCATCTGGGGCTGCCTGCCTGCATCACGAAAAACAGGTCCTGGCCGCTCCAAGTGCGCATGAAATGACATCGAAGCTCCTCACGAGGAGCCCTGGACTCACCCTGCACCTGATCCCATCAGCCACAGAGGGAGTGGATGATGGAGGTCCAAAGCTCTGCTAAGGTTGCTTGTACTGAAAGTCTCTCTCCGCCGAAAGCCTCTTGACACCACGCTTTCCAGATATGCCAACCCGTAAGACTCCCTATGATCTCCCATACCTCAGGGCAGTCTGCTGTGGACTCCAGTACCTAGCGGATGGGTAGAGCCTCCAAACCGACCACTGCGCACGACCCTGCCTCGATAATGAATATCGTGTCTTGCATCCCGACCTTATACAGAAAGTGATGGCCCTAGCTGACTACCTACCAGCAGAAAGCTCCACATGAGATATATCCAAGGCAGGGTGCTATACGGCAAAGGATGCGGCATGCTCCTCTCCACACAAGTTGCGCCGCCTCACACGACCAAAGGCAGCGCTTTGGGGTTTCTAGAGACTGCTCTCTGCAGCACGTACAATCTCCATCCTGCATCTGGGCAAGCCAACTTCCCACAGCCAAGCCTCCATATGCCACCAGCCATAAGAAATACGATACCCTCCTCAGCCCCCAGCTATCCCATAGGTGGCACCAGAAGGTCCGTCGGAAAGGCTCCATGATGCTATGCTCGGCCCAACGCCTGCTACATGACAGTGCCCAATCCATATCCTCCTGCATTAGTACGTGTCTGCCAATCCTGGTAGTGTGCTCCAGGAACCTCGATGGCTTCTTGGCGACCGCACTGGCCGGCCATAACCACTCTCCCGGATCCCACTCCAGCTCATCAAGTGACTTGCCCTCCCAAATCCAAAGGCACCACTCCCTGAGCTCCGTCCAGAAGACAAAACGGTCCAGCCGCCATGTCTTCCCGTGCAGGCCAATCACCCAAATCCTCCTCCATGAAAGGACAGCTATCCCCTCAACCGGCTGCCCTCTATCAAGAGCCAAACGCCCCCCCCCCCCCCCCCTGTACAATGAAGAAGGTCCCAAGTGGAGCGCTGCCCACTCTTCCTGCCACCTGTAGGGGGATGCCTACAGGTGAAAACCTAGCGACCCATACCTCCCCGAGCTCTATCAGCTCTCGAATAGGGGGAGCAAGCCACTCCTCAGGTATTGTTGCATCTACCTCTCTCCTCAACTCCACTCCTCTCTAGCAGCCTGATACTCACTGCAGCACCTCGTCCACCATCCTGTACACCTCCCGCCATGTCCTAATGGAGCAAGCCATGCCGGTCTCCCAACCAGCCCACTAGATGTGGGAATGCTCGCCAATTTGTGCCCCTTCCCGATCTCTGGCCTGGGGGTTCCAAAACCTCCGGCTAACGGTCTATCTCCTCCTAGCAGCTTGCGGGGCTCTAGATTAGGGCCTTACAGAGGCCTTGCCACACTCGGAGCAAGCTGCATAGAAAAGATTATGTGAGGGGGGTGATCTGGGCTGACATGAAGATCCATCTCAAGGACGGCCTCCACTCACCGCCAAGCCTCGGTCTACAATCCTGAAGACCCTCCTGCAATAGAACCTTCCAAGTCTGCCCTCTTGGTGTGAGGCCGTGGACAACTAGCTTGCCCAAGAGAGCCATACTCTGATACTCTAGGTCTATGATCCCAAGCCCTCCCTCTGACCAATGCTGTATGATGATCGCCCACGCCACCTTGGCCTTGGAATCCTTGGAGCCGTCTGACCCGGACCAAAGAAAGTTCCGCACTAGGCGGCGAAGCTACACTACATAGAATGAGGAGAAGCACCAACATGAGGCGATGCACCAAGCCGTCGCTAGGAGGACCTGGTTAACCACCAGGGCTCGGCCTGCTAGTGAGAGGTGAGCCGTGCTCCAATAGGTCAGCTTCCTTTCTTCGAATAGAATCGAGGACTGGAAGAAACTGTTGGGCAAGAGTAATGTCGAGTCCCACCTGGAACCCTAGGTAACAGACAGTCTGCCCTCTGCTCACTCATCTAAATCCCAGGTGGACTGGGCAAGAGTGATGTCGAGTCCCACCTGGAACCCTAGGTAACAGACGGTCTGCCCTCTGCTCACTCATCTAAATCCCAGGTGGACGCCCCACTCCGGGCTAGAGTCCGGGTCTGTGAGGAAACCAACTGACTTTCACCAGTTGATTTTCGCTCCCGCTGTAGAACAGAACACCTCAAGAGCCAGCCTCACTCTCTCCAGCATCAACTCATCGTCCTCTGAGTAGAGTGTTGTATCATCTGCATACTCTGAGTCTAGCAACTCAGTCTCCTCTCTCACTGGAAGTCGGAGGCCGCGTAATCCGCTCACACGTGACCTGAGGAAGTGAGACATCGCCTTTACAAAGAGTAAGAACAAGTACGGGGCTAGGGGTCAGCCCTGCCAAGACCGATCTCTCCAGCCGAAACTCCTCCCCTCGCCTACCACCTATGAGAACCCTATTGGTGGCCGATCTGTAAAGTGCAAAGACCCTACGAATCCAAGCTTGGGGAAAACCCAACCTCACCATGGTGCCCTCTAGGAAATCCCAATCCACCCTGTCATAAGCTTTCTCAAAATCCAAGAGTAGAATGGCCAATCTCTGCCCACTGTGCTAAGCCCACTCTGTCGCCTCAAAGAAGGTGAATACATTGTCTAGGATGCTCCTATCCTGAACAAAGCCTGTCTATGTGTCATGAATGATGTCTAGAAACACGAGGCATAGTCGCCTACCAATCATCTTTGCCAATGCCTTATAGGCCATTGACAATAAGGAGACCGGTCTTCCCCTTTGGGGAAAAGACTGATAAGGCCTACCAAAAGACTCCCTAGCATCTGTCCTGATGTGAAAATCTCCTAGAAGGCCATCAATAAGGGGTCCAACACCTCCCAATAGGTAGTGAAAGGCCTTAGAAAGGCCATTCTCTCCCGGGCATTTCTGCCCATCTTGTGTGTGGAAAGCCTCCTCTGATTCCTCCTCTGTGAAGGGGGCTAAGAGGGAGCGTCCCACCTCCTCTGTGAGGAGGGATGGGATGTGATCCCATACCCATTGTCTGCAACGTTGTTCTCTAGCTGAGATTGTCTCCTACTGGAAAAGGAGTCTGTAATAGTCAGTGCCAATCTCCATCACCTTGTCTGCGCTAGAGCAAATCCTCCCATATTGATCCCGAAGGCTACGTATCTGCTCTCTTGAGGTGTGGGGCTAGTATGCCTAAAAGAACTCCCTGCACATCGAGTGGATTCGAGTCCCCCTTCCGCACCCAAAAGGCTACTCAGGCGCAGAATGAGAACTCCGAGCGCCTATCCTCTAGACCGGCGATGGCTGCTCGTGCGCGCACCTCCTGTGCGTGGAGGATGGAATCCCCTAGTGTCTCCTGTAGTAATCTCTGCGTAGCTGCTAGGTCCCACCGGAGTGCTCTCTCCTCCTCCCAACACTGTTGTCTGGCCTATAGGGCTGCCTCCTGGCAAATACTGCTCGACCCGACTAGAACCTTTGCAACCTCCTCTGCAATCCGGTCCCTCCTGCTCTAGTCCCTAGTCCAAATCTGTTCAATCTATCTCTTGACCTCCTCTCTCCTGTAGATCGAGTCAGGGATCTGACAGGATCGTGTACCTAGGGAAGATGCTGCGGAATCAAGTGTCAGGAGGACCAGGCAGTGATCGGACAGAGTGATGCCAGCCAACTGCCCTATCTAGCCTCCACAAGAGCATCCCCACTCTCCCACATAGAATCTTTTCAATCGCTCTAGCAAGACTTTGCCTAGCCACATGTATCCCCACGAGAAGTCCAACGACCTTTCCCTCCTATGGAATGCTGGGTCTATCCAAGCATCGCAAGCTCCTACTACCAGTAGAACGACCTCCTATGCTGCCTCCTCCTCCGTAGCCATATCTTGGTAGTTTCGGCCTCTACCCTACTGGTCCTCTAAGGCCTCCAAGTTGTTGAAGTCTCCTCCAACAATCTAAGAGTCCACCTCTTGGGAGTCCTGCTGCAATCTCCACCCAGAACCTACTATGTGCCTTGACCTCAGTGAGAGCATAGATATTAAGAACTCTGATGCGCAAGTCCCCAATATCCAACCTGACCCATAGAACCCTCCCAGCCACAATCACCCCATGATCACATACACAGGCAGTAAGGGCTCAAGTCAATAGAGGTGCATACGTCTCCACTCCTGCCGTGGGCACCGATGGCATTTTCCCAGTAGGTGTGTGACCTGTCTAGGAGAATCTTCCCTACCCAATGGGCATGGGCGGGGTGAGCTTGTGCTCCTACAGAAGTAGGATGTCTATCCGTCCTGCAAGGGCCGGCTACAACTCCTGCCGAACAATCAACTTCCTGGAACCACATGCCCCACTTTAGTGGAGACTATTCACATTCCAGGATGCCAAGTGTAAGCTCATGGGGAAACATGTGACTGACCGAACAGGCATCTGTTTGATATGGAAGCCGCTACTAAGGATGAAGAACTATGAGGCATACAAGTATGCTTTGCCGCAGACCTAGACGACTCAAAAGATAATGCTCAAGTGTGGGACCTCGGCACCAGCCCACCAGTTAATGTCTATCATGCAACCTGGCCACTACTATGCAAACAGTGCTAGTCCTTCTCCCATCCACTGAAAGATGTGGTCTGCCACCTCACTCTTCACCTTCTCCTCTATCTGTGTCATCGTCCAATCCCCTAAGTGAGAGGACTGAAGAAAAAAGGCGTAGTTTGGTCCATCCGATGGTGCTAGTAGATGGACCTTGCCCCTCCTTGACTTATGCACTTCGAAGATCCCCACCTCTAGAGGTAGTGGGAACTCTCCACGCTCTGCAACTCTCAGGTAAATCCACGAGCCACTCCGGAAGAACTCCTGTGGTAACAACTGCATCTGTCTCGGGAGGTGACGTGCGGCAAGAACCACCTGTACGGGGTGCGGATCAGGAGGGGTACTCGGAGGTGGTGGGGGGGAAGAGGATCGAGGGATGGTGGAGTGGTCAAAGACGCATAGCGAGAATGGGAGAGAGCTAGTGGCCCTAGAAGGGGGGGGCTGTGGGGCAGGGTCAATGAGGGATCCGAGGGGCAGGGGAGGGGGGAGATGTGGGGACTGTGGGATCTCAGGTGAGGGAGTCTATGGCACGGGTGGTGGATGTGGGGGATTGCGGTCCTACCGAGTGGAGCGGCCAAGGGGGGCTGCGGAGTGCTCTGCCAAGGGGGCATCACTCACCCTCTTGCTCCCTGATGACGAGGCTATGTCTGAGGAGCTGGCCATGGCCCCCCCCTGTCGTCTCCCTCTCTATCATCTCTGGACCCATGTGAAGCCGTTAGCGTCCACTTGCAGGCCTGCCTACGGAGCCACTTTGACTCCGAAACGCATACAATCTGCTGCCTGATGTCCAAAGTTGTGGCAGCGCAGACACTGCCTTGGTTGCCCAGTCACAATGACCTGCTGCCTAAAGGAGTGACCTCCTGCCTCAATCTCTAAGAACTTGGGTATACTCTTTGTGTCTTTCACGACCACTCATATATTTGGGACTCCTGCAGCTCTCATTGCATCCCTAAAGAAGGCAGAAAGAACTGTACCGAAGAGCCGTCCAAAGTCCTCCACTAACTGCTGGTACTCTATCACCAGTCTGGGAAAAAGTAAGGTGACTGGATGCCTGAGAAATCTGTTATGGAGCGCAAATGTCTCCACTATAAAGCCGCTATACCAAGGAACCATGTAAATGACCCCCTTCATGGAGACATTGGGTGAGCTCTCCACTAACTCATGAGTTGTGTCCACAGAGGTGAGTCGAACCATGAAGATCCCTTGGCCCGTGAGGATTGCCTCCACGATCTGCGTTGTGCCAATGCGCAGCGTGGAGTGGAGCCAATCCCACAGTTGAGCCCTCAATGGGGAGTGTCCAACGACCTGACCAAAGATCGTTGTTTCTTTCAACTCCAACTCTATGGCACGGACGGCTAAGAGCTGTTCCTCAGAGAGGGTAATGCACAAGGTGTTTGACTGGGGGGCACTCGCAGAATGGGCTGGCGTCTAACCAAAGGTTTCCATTGCACGTCCCTGATGAGAACCTACCTATCACGCTATTGTGCTATCAAAGAGGGAAGTTGCTGAAGGGGGGAGCAACCGAGGGGGGGGGGGGGAGAGGGGGTGGGAGAGGGGGGAAGGGAGGAGTGTAAGGGCTTTGTAGCTATACCATGCCGTTGCTACCGAATGCACCTATATAGGAAGTAGTAGTGACTCAAAGCCCTACCTTGTTTCCACACTACGTGTGATTCCCTATACGTAGTGGTGAACCCTTTTATGTGCGGCGTCAGGAGTGTGTAGTCCTGGGATGTGTCTATGTTGTCCCGCTTTTTGGATTGAATAATACAAGAGTATACCTTGAGATCATATATCGTGTTACCTTTTTGTGCCGTGTTGAGTGCGTAACGAGTGCAGGTTTATCACACTTGGTATCAGAACGACTCTTGCTCTAAGTAAAGGAGTGCTCACGGAAGCAGGAGAGAAGATCCAGTGTCCCAAAGAGAACAAAGTTGTAACGACCACAACGCAAGAGAGAAGATCCGGTGCCCCCGGCGTGACGCCCCAACCCCGACACCCCACCGTCTGAAGACGTGATGCAACTTCCCCGCGGCACGACCCACCCCACCACAGGCGAGACACGGCTTCCCCGCGCCGACATCACCACCAACCACATGGAGGACAAAAGGGAGAATGTCACCCTTCCAACAATGGAGGAGAGAAAGAAGAGTAGAGGGCAAGAATGGAGAGTGGCCCAAGAGGAGAAGGTGGCCGGACTAGAAAGGCAATTAGATGGCATGTCAAGCATGCTGGAGTCAATATGGAGGAACATGCAGATGAAGGAAAAGGAGGAGGAAAGGAAGAAAAAACTAGAAGTGGAGCAGGGCTATAGAGAATGGGTGATACAACGGCAAGAGAAGGAGAAAAGACACAGAATACCAGAGGAGATGGATAGAATGGGTAGAGAGGAGACGTCTAGAAAAGCGCAAGATACAAGGAAAGAGAAGGAAAAAGTAGTAGAAGCAAGAAGTAAGAAGAAAGACAAGAAGAAGGAGAAGAAGCACCACCGTAAAGAGGAGGAAGATAGTAACAGTTCAGAAGACGACTATGGAAAATTCAAGATGCCCCAACCAGCCAAGTACAAGGGAGAGAGAGATGGGCTGGTCCTGAAGAAATGGATTGCAGAGGTGGATAGGTACTTGAAGTATTCACGAATAACTGAAGACAGGAAGGCAGAGGTGACAGCCATTGTGACATTAATGTGACATTAAAAGGGATATTTAATGTCACATTAAGGTCATAAGTGTGAAATGTGACATTAAAAGGGATATTTAATGTTACATTAAGGTACATTTAGGGGAACATGCACGAGAGTGACCGTCCGGGCTCTTGGGCGCCCGAACGGGGTCAAGGGGAGCCTAGAGAGTAAGGGAGTCCAGGAATAGTAGGACTCCAGCAAGTTGACGGCTGGCAAAGAGATAAGATTGAGGGCCAGCACTTATCTAGGCGTGGCTAGGAGGTGAAGAACACTCGTGCTTCCATCAGTTTTGAGAAATCTGTGCCCGTAATCTAACATTGGTATCAGAGCCTATGTTTCTGATCAAACAATAATCTGGGAGGTTGTCAGTCAAGAAGTGGGCCATCAGTCAGAAGCGTTCTTCCTGTCGTGTCTTCACGGCACTTAATTCCTGACCGTCACGCGATCTGACGGAGTACTCCCGCCCTGCCCCGTCGCTTCAGAAAACAGGCCGTCAGTCAGAAGTGCCTGTCCCGTCGCGTGTCGTCTGCCCTGTCCCGTTGCGTGCCGTCATTTCTGCCCTGTCCCGTCGCGTGAAAATTGACGAAGCCGTGAAGAAAACGGAGAAGTTTCGTCACATTGGAAGGGCAACGCCACGTCACGTAAGTGACATTTAGTATTGGTCTAATGTTACGGGACCTGTGGCAGAAAACGTAACGGGCAGAATATATAAAAAAAAACGTAAGGATTATGGTCACGAAGACCAACCAGACCAGCGTGAAGACCAACTAGACCAGGAGTAGAGTCGCCAGCATTCGCGAGGACCAATCAGCTCAGATGAAGCTGCCAGCAGCCGCGAGAAACAGATCAGAAGTGGAGCTGTCAGTATCAGATTGCTGTTGACGGATAGGACTGCCGGATAGGACTGCTCCTGAGGCGGATAAGACTGCGACTGCTGTGAGACAGGCAGAAAACTTCATATTCAACTGAAGCTACAGCCTTCATACATAACGGAAGCCACAGCCTGCCATAAGAAATCAGGGAAGTATTTTATCTTGTATGCAAATTTCTTATTTTTGCTTTCCAATTCCAGTGTATTAATGGCAGAGAAAGGCAAAGAAAGGGTAATGGAAAGTTCTAGTTCTGGGGATCAACCTATGGCAGATCCCCATGAACCAGACATACAAGAAGAACAATGGGAAGAATTTTTTGCCACGAGAGAGCAATTTGATGATCTTTCTGCTCGTGTGCAAACTCGGGGGGTTCAAATGGAGTTTTTAACTCAAACACTAACTGAAATAAAATTTCAGTTAACTTTATTGTTGGAAAAAGACAAAAATAAGATAGAAATCTCGGATGTCCCATCTTCATCGAAAGATTTAGATGTGACTATGCGAGATCCTAAGGAACCCCAAACCTACCATAAATTGAGGGATAATCCGGTTTTAAAGGATATGAAACCACCTCAATTTTACGGGGAGGAAAAAGATAGGAATAAAGGTACAATCTTTAATTTCCTCCAGAAATGGGAAGATTTACATAAATTAAAAAACACCCCACCACATCTCCAAGCATTGGAGGCCAGTTTAACTTTGGGGCCCAAAGCATATAAGTGGTGGCGAACCTTAAAGGAGGCGAATAAAATACCTGAAACTTGGGCTCAATTTGAATCCGTATTTTTAAAAGAATTTCTTCCTGAAAATGAAATGGAAAGAAATTGGGAAGATTGGGATTATGTCAGACAAAAGGGACGACCCCTACTGACATATTTGGAGGAATATCGTGAGATAATCCTCAAACTGGAAGGAATTGATGAATTCCAAAAAACAAGAGGATTCATTAGGGGACTGGATAAAGCCTGTAAAAAGGAAGTAAAACGGAGTTTACCTAAGACGCTTGAAGAGGCAATTAAATTTGCATTAATTTATGAAGATAGTACGCGTCCAGGTACACTCACCAGTCTCACTAATATGGAGCCCAAGTCTAAGGAATTAGAAACCTCAAAATTTGTGGGCAAATTTAAAAGAAAAATGCCATTTTTCAAAGGTAAAAAACAACCTTTTGAAAAGAAACCATATATGAGGCCAAAGCTTAGTCCTGATGACTTTGATAAGACCAAAAAACAAAAATTGTGTTTTAATTGCCTATCCCCTAACCATGCTGCTTGGAATTGCCCTCAAAAGAAAAAGGGGGAAGACAAAGAAAAGGACAAAGGCAAGGGAAAAGAAAAACAAATCCATGTAGTGCAGACCTTAGAATTAAAGGGCCATGAAAAGTATAAATCTTTAGAGGTCTTGCACATGGATGTACAACATAAGTGTTGTATGTCAACTTCTTTGTGGCAGCCTACCTTTGGGCCACATGATTTACTTAAGAGTACATGGATTGATAGCTGGAAAACGGGTTAGAGTCATGATTGATGACTTTGCCACACATAATTTTATAAATTATGCACTTGTCAAAAAATTGAAACTTCCCCAACAAAACAGTGAGCATCAATACGTTGTGCGTATGATGCAAGGCCAAGACAATAAAATATGGGATACAATGGTATCCAATTTGAAAATCGAGATTCAAGGATATAAAGATAAGCTTGATTTCCAAATAATGAACATGGAAAGAGCTGACATTGCTCTAGGGAGGGAGTGGCTATGGGGATTGGAACCATCCTTAAAACGTAGCTATCATCATAATACACTGGAATTTGAAAGGGATGGTAAGACTTTTGTCATTCAAGGTGAACATGAAGTATCTGATAATCCTTTGATGTGTTCTACTGAAGTTCAGAAGCTGATAAAGAAGGAAGTTTGTGAGGTATATATGCTATGGTCTCTTCCTGTACAGAGTACTTTTACTTTCTGTAATATAAAGCAACAATTTTCTTATGTTTGCGAATTGAATGTAAATAATGAATTAAACAGTTTGTTAGATGATTTTAAAGATGTGTTTCCTTCTGATTTACCTAGTGGCCTTCCACCAGATAGGGGTGAAATAAATCACCCAATTGATATAAATAAGGACACACACCCAATTTCAAAACCACCATATAGGTTAAGTGAAACACAGCATCAAGAAGTTGAAAGACAAATTAAGAATTACCTGGATAAAGGGTTTATTCAACCCAGTAATTCACCTTGGGCTTCACCAATTTTATTGGTAAAGAAAAAAGATGGTTCTATGCGACTTTGTGTTGACTATAGAGCACTTAATAAAATAACGGTGAAGAATAAATTTCCTATGCCCAGAATGGAAGATTCTTTTGATCAATTGCAAGGGGCAAAATTCTTCACAAAGATAGACTTAAGATCAGGTTATCACCAAATAAGAATTAAGGCACAAGATATTTCCAAAACGGCATTTCGTACTAGATACGGGCATTATGATTTTTTAGTGATGCCTTTTGGTCTCACTAATGCACCAGCTACTTTTATGAAGCTGATGAATAGTGTTTTACGGCCCTATCTAGGACATTTTGTAGTAGTCTTTTTGGATGATATCTTGATCTTTAGTAAATCAAGAGAAGAACATTTGGAACACTTATTATTAGTATTCCAACTGTTAAGAACACATTCCCTTTATGCGAAGAAAACTAAATGTGAATTCTTTGCACAAGAGGTCAAATATTTAGGGCATATAATCTCGAAAGAGGGAATCAACATGGATCCAGAAAAAGTAAGGGCAATTATTGAATGGCCACCTCCACGGAACCTGGAAGAGCTGCAGATCTTCCTAGGTTTATCTGGATTTTATCGTAGATTCATTCGAGATTATGCCAAAATAGCTGTTCCAATGACAAACCAACTTAAAGGGAAAGGGAAAAGTTTTAATTGGGGAACAGACCAAAATGAAAGTTTTCAAAAACTTAAGGTAGCTATTGCTACAGCTCCAGTATTATTAATAGTGGATCCCAATAAACCATTTGTGGTTGAAGCTGATGCCAGTGACAAGGCAATAGGCGCGGTCTTATTACAAGAAGGTCGACCAATTGCTTTTGAAAGCAAGAAATTAGATCGTGCAAAACAGAATTATTCTGTTTATGAGAGGGAGTTGTATGCAATAGTACATGCAATGAAGAAATGGAGGCATTATTTGTATGGTGCCAAACTTTTGATCTTATCGGATCATGAAAGCATTAAGTGGCTTAATGATCAACCAGATTTACATGGGCGTAAAGCCAGATGGGCCGAACTCCTCCAAGAGTTCGACTATGAAATAAGATATAGAAAAGAAAAGTATAATATAGTAGCTGATGCACTCAGCAGAATGCCCATCATTAATGAATTGAGTTTTACTCAGTTCACTCCCAACTTGCTTGAATCTTTAAAAGGGAAATGTCAGGTTGATCCGGCATATTCCAACATATGGGAAGCAATAAAAAACGGGGATCCAAATGAAAGTGCTTCTACTGAGGAAGGAATATCTGAGGATATTCAACTAGGAAATGGAGCATCAGGGGTTGCTCAAACTGGATTCAAGTGGAAGAATTTTACCATTGATAATGGTTATTTACTCTACAAGGGTAGGGTATGTGTCCCGAAAGATATAGAAATAAGGCGCCAGATACTCTTTGAGTGTCATGATACCCCTAGTGCGGGACATCCAGGAGTTAATAAGACTTATAGTCTTATTAAAAGGCAGTTCTATTGGCTTGGAATGAATAAGGACGTCCTTGACTATGTGGTCAAATGTAATAAATGCCAGGTTAATAAAGCTGAAAAATTAAAAATGGGAGGACTTCTCCATCCATTAGAAATTCCTTCGGGAAAATGGGAGAGTATCTCCATGGATTTTATTGTTGCTTTACCTAGAACACAGAGGGGGCACAACTCTGTGTGGGTAATTGTGGATAGGTTAACCAAAATGGCTAGGTTTATTCCAACTTCAACTGATGTTAAAACACCAGAATTGGCTAGATTGTTCGTAGAGAACATATACCGATTGTATGGCCTTCCGACAAATATAGTTTCTGATCGGGATAGAAAATTTGATAGCCATTTTTGGCGTGCGGTATTTAAGAAATTGGATACTAAACTTAGCATGAGTACGGCAGATCATCCGCAAACAGATGGGCAAACTGAAAGGGTTAACCAAATTCTTGAAGATATGCTTAGGGCATATGTAAGCAAAAGGCAAACTAATTGGGAAGAGTATTTACCGATAGCAGAGTTTGCATATAACAGTGCCAAACACTCTTCCACTGGATATAGTCCGTTTATGTTGATGTATGGGTTTCAGCCCAGAGCTCCTTTTGCAGTAGGACTGCATAAGGAAAAGGTTCAGGCAGCTAAAGACTTTTTGGAGGATATGAATAATATGTTAAAATTTGCTCAAGAAAATATTAAAAAGGCTCAAAGTCGAGCTAGAGCATATGCAGATCCTCACGGAAGAGACATCTCCTTTGAAGAAGGAGAATTGGTCTATCTTAAGATGCCTGAACAAACTAAAACTATGAAAAAGGGACATTGTCCAAAGCTTTCACCAAGGTATTGTGGTCCTTTCATAATACTTAAAAGGGTGGGAGAATTGGCTTACAAGCTCCAACTACCTGCTGGTAGTAAAATACATCCAGTTTTTCATGTAAGTAAACTAAGGAAGAAGCTGGGGGATTTGGATAATCTAATCCTAAATGATGATATTGAGTAGTTATTCTATGACCAATCTAATCCACATGAACCAGAAAAAATATTAAATATTCGTAATAGACGAACGAGGAATACTATTTATCAAGAATGTTTGGTTAAGTGGAAAGATTGTTCAGAGGAAAGCTCAACATGGGAGCGAGTAAGTACTTTAAAGAAAAGGTTTCCCGATTTACAGTTAGACCTTCCAAATATCGTTTTCGAGGACGAAACCGATTCTTAAGGGGAAGGAAATGTGACATTAATGTGACATTAAAAGGGATATTTAATGTCACATTAAGGTCATAAGTGTGAAATGTGACATTAAAAGGGATATTTAATGTTACATTAAGGTAAATTTAGGGGAACATGCACAAGAGTGACCGTCCGGGCTCTTGGGCGCCCGAACGGGGTCAAGGGGAGCCTAGAGAGTAAGGGAGTCTAGGAATAGTAGGACTCCAGCAAGTTGACGGCTGGCAAAGAGATAAGATTGAGGGCCAACACTTATCTAGGCGTGGCTGGGAGGTGAAGAACACTCGTGCTTCCATCAGTTTTGAGAAATCTGTGCCCGTAATCTAACAGCCATTTACTTGGAGGACGCTGCCAGTTGGTACCTGCTGGAGCAAGAGCAGGGCCACACCATCTTTTCGTGGGAAGAACTCCAGGAAGAATTGAAGGACTACTTCATTCCAAAGATGGAAAAATTCAAAGTGAGAGATGAATGGAGGAACCTCAAGCAAACACAAGGAAAGATGAAAGAATGCGTCATCAAATATAGGCAGATCATGCTGCAGCTACCAAACATGGATACAGACACTAAATTACATGGATTTTTGTTTGGGATGCAAGAATGGGCTAGAAGAGATGTGGAGAGACAGGAGCCAATAAGCTTAGCAGAAGCCATGAGAATAGCCGAAAGACTAGTGGACCTGGAAGGTAGAAGAACAGCACAGGGGAACCAAAGCAAGTTCAACAACTCATGGAACCAAAGGCCCAATGTTCCTAGAGGGGCATTCACAGATACAAGAAGCCAAAACACCACCACCACCACGGCCGTGTCACAAACCGCTTTAATACCAAGAGGAGCAGCAAGAAGATGGGGAAACAATCACTACAGGCCAACTCCTAGCACATCATATGGGCCCGCAGGATCAAATACATCATGGTGGAGACTCCCAGGCCTGTCCATCGGGATCAGATGCTTCAGATGCGAGGGCCCCCACTACCAAAATAGATGTCCGATAGAAGGATACAGCGTCATCAAGTGGGTCAAGGGTGAATGCGACTAGCGCATATGGAGAAGAAGAACCACAACCACCGCGCATCCAAGAAATCCCAAATGGAAGTGAGGAAAGCATGGACCACCCAAGGGTAGGGACAGTTAGCGCCCGACCCCAATGCATGGCAGCCAGAGTAGCGGCAGTTCACCATCTATACATCAAAGGCTGAGTGGGCGAAGAAATCCAACCCATCATGGTGGACACAGGGGCAAGTAACATTCGCACAAGGAGAAGCCAAGGAAGTGAAACAAGTCTTTGCAGTCCAAGTAGAAGCTGACAAGTGGAAAGCAAAACTCAACTTCTTAGAAATCCCCATGGATGATTTTGAAGTGATATTGGGCTTGGAATTCTATGACAAGTATGTCATTGCAATGTTTGGTAAAGGTGTAAATGAAATGATACTAGATATGCAAGGAGAAGGCATCAGAGGACCATGTGAAAGAATGCAACTGCCTGGCAGGACCCCAATCAAGGTGCAAATGAAGGAGAATAAGCCAGGAGTATCATGCCAAACAATGAAGCCAACTACAACCCAACCAAAGGACCAAACCCAAAATGCACCGGTCCAAGGGACCATTACTAGGCCACGTATCATGACATGCAGTGCCAAGCAGGTCGAAAAATCAGTCAAACAAGGAGATATGGTTTACCTGTGTATGATCCGACCAATTGAAGAAGAAGAAGATAGCAAGAAACTCAAACAACAAAGCAAAAACACAGAAGTGGTAGAAATAATTGAAGAATTGAAAGATATAACGCTAGCCGAGCTACCCAAGGGTCTACCACCCAAACGAGATGTGGATCACAAGATTGAGTTTATCTCAGGGTCTACCCCATCAGCCCGAGCTCCCTATCGCAGGAACCACACCAAGCTCATGGAATTGAAGAAGCAACTACATGAACTAGAAGAATAAGGGTTCATTCGCCCTAGTAAATCCCCCTTTGGTGCTCCAGTGTTATTTGTAAAGAAGTAGGATGGGGGACTTAGACTTTATGTAGATTATAGGGCCCTTGACAAAATCACCATGAAAAACAAATACTCAATGCCTCTAGAGAAAGACCTCTTAGATAGATTGCACGGAGCCAAGTACTTTAGTCATATTGATCTTAAACCAGGATACCATCAAATCCGCATAGCCGAAGAAGATATCCCAAAAACAGCCTTCCGCACACGATATGGTAGTTTTGAGTGGTTAGTATTAGGATTCGGCCTAAGCAATGGGTCAGGCACATTTTATGGCCTCATGGATGGAGTCTTTAGACCGGAGATAGATATCTTTGTCATTATCTACATAGATGACCTCCTAGTCTATAGCAAAACCTAAGAAGAGCACAAGCAACACTTACGCCGAGTTTTTGAGAAACTGCGGCAGCATCAGTTATATGCAAAGCCTGAAAAATGTGAGTTCACAGTGAAAGAGTTGGAGTTCTTAGACTTTATTGTAGGAGCAAATGGAATCAAAGTGGATCCTAAGAAAGTGGAAGCTGTCCAAAGATGGCATGTACTGAAAACTGTAAGAGAAGTGCGGGAGTTCCTCGGCTTCACAATATTTTGCCGGATATTCATCAAAGATTACAGCCTCATCACAGCCCCCCTCTCCCATCTCACCAAAGAAGATCACTCTTTTACATGGGGGAACGCGCAACAGGAAGCCTTTGAGCAAATGAAGAAGTGCATGAGCCAAACTCCAGTCCTAAGGTGCCGAATTTCACCAAACCCTTTGAAATTTCTACAGATGCATCCAACTATGGCATAGGAGGTGTACTGGTGCAGGAAGGTTATCCCATTGCTTATGAGTCCAAGAAATTTACCGATGCTGAAACAAGGTGGAGTACACATGAGAAGGAAATGTTGGCAGTCATCCACTGCCTCAGAAAATGGAAGCACTATGTTCAAGACAAGCACACAATAGTTTTCACCGACAATATCTCCCTCAAATACTTCCAATCTCAACCCAAGTTATCGGCAAAGCAAGCCCGCTGGCTAGACTTCTTAGGAATTCGACCTGGAGATTAAACACAAGTCCGGCTCCACTAACAAGATAGCAGATGCCTTGAGCCGGAAAGCTGACTTGAAAGTGGTCAGTGTGGTCAACAGCAACTTCATAGAACTAGTCAAGGAGGCCCTAGAGCAAGACCAAGAGATACACAACATAATCAAAGATGTGGAAGCAGAGAATACCCCACATGGAATATACACCCTAAAGGAGGGTATCCTATTTTTAGGCAAGAGATTGTATATCCCCAACAATTTGGAGTTGAAGAAACTCATCCTGCATGAGATACATGATGGCAAAATTGGAGGCCACAAAGGGCAAAGCAAAACCTTGGAGGCCCTTAGGAAGCAGTTCTTTTGGCCGAATATGAAGGAAGAAGTAATAAACTACATCAAAACTTGCCCCACTTGCCAACTGGTCAAAGCACCACAATCAAGACCAGCAAGACTACTACAACCATTACCGGTACCCAATCGCCCATGGGATGTCATCAGCATGGATTTCATTGTGGAACTATCCGAGTCCTATGGGTTCACAATCATTTTTGTAGTGGTGGACTATTTTTCCAAACATGCCCACTTCATCCCGGCCAAACCACTACTAAATGCCAAGGAGGTAGCACGCCTCTTTTTCACACATGTATTCAAACTTCATGGCTTACCACTGGCCATAGTATCAGATAGAGATGGAAGATTCATAAGCGACATATGAAATGAACTTTTCAAGACCCTGGAAACACAATTGAGATTCTCATCATCCTTCCACCCAGAGACAGATGGACAAACAGAACGAGTCAACCAAGGCATCGAAGACTATCTCCGGAGCTATACCCGAGTGGACCAGAAAGATTGGGCCCTGTACCTTGATGTTTTGGAATTTCACTACAATAGCTCCATCCATTCGGCAACGAGGTACATCCCCTTTGAGTTAGCTACAGGAAAAGAAGTCATCACTCCACTGGCCTTTATATCCAGAGCAGCCAAAGCGAAAGATCAAGATGCAAAAGAGTTCCTAAAGAAATGGAGAGACTAGAATGCAGCAGCTAAGCAAAGCCTCGAGCAGAGCAAGATCACCATGACCGAGCGAGCCAACAAGAAGAAAAAGGTTGTACTATTCGCCAAAGGAGACATGGTCCTAATCAACTCTAAGAATATGTCACTTCCCAAGAACATGACTCCCAAGTTCAATCACCACTACTATGGACCCTACCGAATCACTCGTGCTGAACGAAGTAACCTACAAACTGGACCTACCAGACAGTGTTTATATTCATAATGCGTTTCATGCTCGTCTTCTGCGCAGGTTCTATCCAGACAACCAATGGGGACAACGCGTACCGATGCTCCATTCCAACGGTCCCTTCGAAGTAGAAGCATTCCTCCGACGCCGGGAACAAAGAGGCTTCTCCGAATACCTCACCAAGTGGCGCGGGCGTCCACTCAAGGAGGCCACTTGGATCTCAGAAGCAGAGGCCCGCGAACGGGGAAAAGATACCTTCGCCCTTTGGCTCGAGAAGAACCCCCCTGCCCCTTCCAACGACCCTTGAGCCTCTCCAGAAAACCAAAACAAAGCGGTTCTCAATCATAGACCCCAACGTGCCTCCACTCCTCAAATGTAATTGAGTCGAGGGTGGACCCACATGGTGATAATCATCAATAACTCCAAAAACAAAGCCCCAATAATCCAGTCTAGATGGGCAGACACTGACCGACTTGCTAGAAAAGGCTGTGTTAAGACTCCCAAGTCCTAGTGCAGTAGACACTAGCCAGTCTGATAGTATAGACTGTGTTAAGACCCCGCGGTCCTCTTAGACCGGCAAACACTGACCAGCTTACTAGGAAAAGCTGTGTTAAGACCCCGGATGAGTCAAATAACAAACGCTACCCTTAGATTGCTGAGGACAACAATCCAGTAAGCGGGGGTGAGTGTAAGGGCTTTGTAGCTATACCATGTCGTTGCTACCGAATGCACCTATATAGGGAGTAGTAGTGACTCAAAGCCCTGCCTTGTTTCCACACTACGTGTGATTCCCTATACCCAATGGTGAACCCTCTTATGTGCGGCGTCACGAGGGTGTAGTCCTGGAATGTGTCTATGTTGTCCCGCTTTTTGGATTGAATAATACAAGAGTATATCTTGAGCTCATATATCAAGAGTATACCTTGAGCTCATATATCGTGTTACCTTTCTGTGCCATGTTGAGTGCGTAACGAGTGCAAGTTTATCACGCGAGGGGGAGGGGAGGACTGGCGCAAGCGGCAATTCAGGCGGAGGCGAGCGGCAGCTTTGCGACACGATGGCAGGGTGAAAAACAAAAAACCCATGACATGAACTAAATCCTTTCATTCACATCACAGCATTGATAATAAGCCCTCGTGGAAACAAACACAAACTCTTGTGGATGAGCTCTCTCCCAATTCTTCATTTACTTGAGCGATAAGATACCCATGAGACACATGCTTTCAAGCATCAAGAGGCCATAAGACATCATGAAGCCATAAGCCCTCCTAGAGACAGTGTAATGCATTTTGGAGGCTTCCCCACCTACTTTCGAGTCCAATGGCTTCAATGACCCTTGATCTGCAGTTTGCTCCATTAGCAGGCAATGCTTGTTCACCTTACACGGTCTACTGCCTAGAGAGAGAGTGGTTGTCACCCACTTGGGGCTCTCCAAGAGCGGCACCTTCCTTCTCCCCCATATGACTCTTCAAATACAAGTTCCACTACAAGCATTGAGGAGATTATTTGTGGTTTCCATCCCTCTTCACCCATCATTGAAAGGCAATCTCAATTATATGCTCAGGGGATTGCATTTTGCTTTTTCTAAAACAATCTCATGTTGAGCCATCAAAACTGGCCATTAATTTATCCTATTTTTCTAGCATTGTTAACTCATTAAAAAAGCCCAAAAAGGCATTTTAGCCGGTCTCTACAACACTCCAAGCAGTTGTAAGACAGCGTGACTTCTTTTGGCGCCACATGTTTTATAAAGGGACTCCATGTGCACATCACACGTGTGATCTCTAGCTCACACAATTAATACCATCATCATCTACCCAAAGGTGCTGCCCTTACTACCAGCCATCTGCGTCAGCATCTTGGCTATTGTTAGCTTATTCGTGAATGCTCCCTGCTACCATCAGCTGCCATGTAGCATCCATCAGCTGCATGCGAATGCTGCCAGCAATCACAACCTGGTCTGCTACTGTTCAGAGGCCCTTCTATCTTGCTCCAGCTGCCACAACCTGGTCTATAGCCCCGTCTTCATCATCAGACAGCAAGTAACATCATATTCAGCAGTTGCAGCCCCTGACCTCCAACCCTTTCCTGTCTAGAGGCCTTAGGGTGAGCCCTAGATTAATGCGGTTGATGGCTGGAGTTCTGATCTTGAGGTTTAGACCAAACGGGTTTGATTGTTGAGCACAAATCATCTCCATACCTTGAAGATCACTAGTCTACACAAAAGTAGAGGTGTTTTGGAAGAGAAAGTCCATGATAAAGACCAAATCTGCAGATATTGCACAATTAGATATCATTTTAACAACCACCAACGGCGGGTTGCTAGAGTGCTCTTATCCTGTCTAGTGTAGCATTCAAACAGCACTTCCCTTGAAGTCTCAAGCTTGGCTTGATGAACTTCAAACCATGCTTCAGCTCAATTTTAAATCTTTCAGTATTGCTATCTAATAAGCTTACTGATGAAAAAACATTTCTTTTGATGCTTACTAGATATGGTAACACCTGTACAAAGAGGCACTAGCATAAGAGTAAGAAGAAACCACATAAAAGGCTGCTAGGTGTGTTGTTATATACTTGGTATGAAAGGTTGTAGAAGACTTGCTTACTATTTTGTATCAATTCTGTGATAATGGCAAAGAACAGTGAAAACCCAATCATTGAGAAGTTAGACAAGAACAATTACCTATCATAAAAGTTTCAAGTGACGAACTTTCTTATTGGAAAATGCCTTTACAAGCTTGTTTCAAGTGAAGAAAAGGAACCACAACAAAGTTATCCTACAACTACATAACAATTAAAGATATGGAAAGAATGGAATGTAAAAGATAAAAAGGTAATGTATTGGCTATCTGTCGTCATAACAATATTATACTAGGACATATCAAAAATGCAAAAAATTCACATGTAGCTTAGACAATTTTTTAGAACATGTTTTCAATAAATACAAAGGCATGAAAGAATGTGGCATACAATATAAAAAGACATTTAGTCTAATTGCTAGGATGGCAATTGTTAGATGTGTGATTGTTTTAGCAACAGCCAAAGGTTGGAGTTAGCATTAAATAGATGTAAAGAATGTCTTCCTGTATGGTGAATTGCAAAAAGAGGTGTGTATGGAGCACCCAACAAATTATGAGGATTTAGAGAGGGATTTTATTTTTGCAAGCTTTTATTTTTGTTCTTTTGCAATCAATCCTTTTTTTTTCCGAGCTTTTTTGTGCAAGGTACCCATTCTATAGATAAATACCGCTACACAACATATCTCCACATGGGAGTATCCTAGGTTATACATGATTTACATGCATAGATTCATAGCACGGTTACTAATTCATACCGAACATGGCATTAAAAAAAAACAAAACCAACATTGCATATTCTCAATATAACCAACCAAATCTAATATCCTAATGCATGCAATCTCTTAGGCAGAGTCTCCTTTGCGCTAGCAAATATTTTTCAACATGATATATTGACCATCCTCACTTGGGCTAGATACTTGAAAACCATAAGCAACCAAAAATTCCACAACCCTAAAGATGCTAACACCATAGCGTTTACACACATCTAATGGGGTGTAAGCATGGGTGGGTGCATGTGTTATCGTGCATTTTTAGCATATCAAGATACCACCATGGAGAACATTATTCTTTTGCCATCTCCAAGTGATACGTAAATTTTGTCTTGACACTTAACTTTGGCCTCCTAACCTCTTTAGCAAGAGCTCTTAGTTATACTCCTCATATTTTCTACTTCACAGTGCTTTTCCACCCCTTTCAAGGTTTCCTGCAAAGTCATATAAGTATTACCAGGAACTTTTTTTTTCCTATGGGCCATGTGCGCACCAGGCGGGGGGGTGTGGTGTGTGTGTGTGTGTGTGTGTGTGTGTGTGTGTGTGTGTGTGTGTGTGTGAGCTAAAATGTTCATTTTACCTTTCCAAAGCTATTGCAAAGAATTTGACTATTACCTTTTGTACCCGTGCCGTAAGCCTTGTCATTCTGCTTTTCAGCTTACGCACACGATCTAGATTAAGACTACTGACCTGTAATAACATTAAAAAAGGACACTTAATCTCTCAAATTATCTATTGATCCTGAACGATAATACTTAGTCACCAATGCATATAAGCACAAAAACCAGTATAATATGGACAAATTCAAAGAATATATAAAGCTGGGTAGCATAGATCACCACAGTCTTGAGGGATATAAACAAAGGATAACTATTAACTCACAACCAAACAATATATAACCATATTACATTTTCCTGCAAGCCAGTACAAAGTTCATAGTTGTTTGCTATTACTTGAAGTTCACTTTTTCATGTAAAATGTCAATTTCTATTCTTTACAAGGAGAACTTTCAATTCGAAGGATCTCCAACATGCTCTAGACAATTGCAGACAAAGGAAAGCTATTCCTTTATTACATTATGGAAAAAGTCCTGCAATGTGAAGGATCTCCAGTTTTCTACATCAACTTATGAATCGCAGAAACATGAAAATACATTTTTGTACAGACAGCACACAGAGACGTGCATAACATAAGTCACAAAAACAGATGTCATATGCACACACACACAAACAAACCATGCCTCCCATTGCATACAACTGCTAAGGTGTTGAGATAGTGAGAGCTATTGTACGTACAACCAAATTGCTTTCAGACCTCAAAGAGGGAAGTTGTCGTATGTATGTGACAAGATGGATTGACCCAGGCCACCAGCTATGCCACCAAATTGACAGCAGACACAGTAGATCCAGCAGAATATCAAGTCAGCCAGATGGCCATTAAAGTCAAATGTCAGATTAGGTCAATCTCAGGCTAGGCATCTAGAAGAGCAGCTGGGCACATGCTAATGAGTTTCAAAAGGGGAGCCTAACTATCAAATACTGATTGCTGGAATATGAATAATTTGTACTGGCAGACCTTGAAACAGGACTAAAATCCGCATGCCGACAATTGCCCTGATTATGCATATTGAACTGCATGTAACAGTTTGGAAGAACACCAATAAAAATGTTTTTAACAAATATACAAGGTCATAACAGTACAAATACAGCATGATTTTCAAAAACATTTACTGCAGTTATGATCTTGAACCAATCTCAACAATGACCATGTAATGAAGACCTCAATGACAGTAAGAAAACGTTATGCACCAACAGTCCAACTCTCACAGAGCCACCTGGATTCGTCAATATACAGAAACAATTAGTTAAAGATTTTCTGTATTTTACAAATTCTCACCTTTCTTGTCAGTTCATCTAAAGCTGGATAAGCTTCAGTCTCTAGCTCAGTTGTTCGGGCATCCAGAAAGCTACATATTGCCTCTAATGCCACCTCCAGAGCTCTAAACTCAAAAGGGGGCTCTGCAAAAAAAAGTAGATCAAAGGTAAATATACGAGATAACTTCAATCAAACAAAGCAATTCACTACAAAAATAGTATGACACAGTTCATCCTACACAAAGGAATTGACCCACCTTCATCAGTATCTAGGTTCGCAGGCAGTCGTGACTTTGACAACAACCTTAACTTTGATGGTTCCATCGCAATCCCTTCTGCTGTGGTACTGCCAGTTACTCCCAGGTCTTGTCTCATTGGTAAGCGCCTACCAAATTCTTCTACAATAGGAATGACATTCTCATCTCTTGGATTACGCAGAAGTACCTGCATCAAATGGGGGCGCAAATGAGCATCAAATAAAACATTAGGAGAGCCTTGTACAAGCTGTATACATTTACAATACCTCTTCTGCAGTAATAATTGCTTTGATATGCTGCATCAAAGAATCACAACAAGTGTAGTCAGAATTGTAATACCAAAACAAAACCCATTTCTGGTTAAAGGTAAAACAAACAAGCATTTTCCTTCTTACAATCTTATGAATAAAAAATGGTAGCCTTCTTGACACTCTTAACATTAATGTAAACCAATCAAAAGCCAACCAAGTTTGCAAGGCCGGTTGACCTTGTCTCTTAAGCTTACAAAAGAGAGAGTGAGGAGAAGTATCAATGTGTATTTACTTTACCAATTTAGATTATATCATAAAAGCCATTAGAAGTCCCAATAAACATATAGTTATTACTTCACCAATTTAGGTTAAAGCATATACATTAGCAGTTCAAAAAACATATTCCTTCTAGTCACATTGATATGCATATATCCCCAACCACCATCATTCCTATCCATTCACAGACACCTGCCCCCTCAGGTGCACCCCCCTGTTCACAAGCACAGGTGTCTGTGTAAGTGTATTCCAAAACTAAAACCGCACAGAGGACTGCATGAAGTTCAAGGTAATGTTTGCCTTTGGAAGGAAAATCGCATAAAACATTTGCAATGTCTGTGTCAGCATTGAATAATAGTGACAGCAAGATGTGATAATGCAGCTAGCATGTTCATTCTCTTAGGAGGCTGCCTACAGCATAGAAAGCTTTTCCTTTACCTGCCCTCCCCCTTCTCTCTCTCTCTCTCTCTCTCTCTCTCTCTCTCTCTCTCTCTCTCTCTCTCTCTCTCTCTCTCTCTCTCTCTCTCTCTCTCTCTCTCTCTCTCTCTCTCTCTCTCTCTCTCTCTCCGTCTCTCTCTCTCTCTCTCTCTCTCTCTCTCTCTCTCTCTCTCTCTCTCTCTCTCTCTCTCTCTCTCTCTCTCTCTCTCTCTCTCTCTCTCTCTCTCTCTCTCTCTCTCTCTCGGCCATCGATCCGCCGGAGGGAACCATCACGCCACGCTCCGAGTCGACCTGCTCCCGCCACGGCTCATCTCGCTCCCGCCATCGCTCTACTCACCTGCTCCCGACATCACGCCGTCCGAGTCCCCAAACCTCTCTCCCGGATCCCCAAAAACCCCAACACTCCTCGTCCGAGTCCACTGAAAATCGGACGCCCTCTCGTCCGACTCAGACACTGCCACGTGGACTAAACTGTCCGAGTCTCCACAATCAGACGCCGCTCGTTCGAGTCTCCGCCCTCATCCGACTCGTACACCAGCCCCTCGTCCGAATCGCACAATCGGACGCCCCCTTTCCACGTGACCACGCGCCTCGTCCAAGTCGACGACCGGACCATACCGTCCGAGTCGTCGGACCACGCACGCCAGCCCGCCCCGGCCATCGCCCTCCCTGCTCCCTCGACAGGAGCAGTCGCCATCCCTCCTCTCCTCACAGGCCCTGGCCTCGGCACCCATACCACCCCACCGCCACTAGCCCTGCCCATACCCGACTTTTCCACCACCTCCCAACACCGCCCATCACGCATCCGCAACCACAATGAGGCCGGATGCTCACATCCCTTGAGCAAGCCCCGGAACCGTGAGGAAGGGATGGGCTCGAACAAGACATCCCCGTCACCAAGCAGCCGCACAAGGGGGGAGAAGAATGAGAAATACTCAGCGATTTGGAGCAGCATTGACAAGGTGACAGACTACCACACAAGGAAAGGCATGGAGGCCCTCCGAGATGTATGCAAGGTGCATGACCAAGACATCAGCAACATCAAGGAAATCATGGCAGCAATGTGCGCGGAAACTGCATACCAAATCAAGGAGGAAATAAGCACGAAAGTGCAAGAATGGAAGAACGAAATCTACGCCGAGATCACATCACACTTCACCTCCTGGAAGGTGGACATTGAAATGTCCCTCCAGGAGAGAAACAGGGTGATCGAAGAACTGAGGCACGAGCTCAATGAATATAGAAACCAGCTGGACCTACTCAAGAAGGAGGAAGGAGAAATCACCGAAACAACGCCCACCAAGGTGCAATCCGAGATCAACAAGCTGAAGACACAAGTAACAAAGGAGCTCAACACGTGGGCGAATATAGTGAAACAAGCACAAGCCGAAGTGGCCGAGAACTCCAAATAGATTGAGGTAGCCAAGAAGTCACCAACAAAGAAAGAGGAGTTTGTGAATGCAGCACTGGAGGAGGAGAAAAGGAGAAAGCTCAGAGCGCTCCACATCCGGGTGGTCGGATGGAAGGAAGGGGATAGCCCCCTGGCAGATGCCCAACAGATATGTGAAAAGCTGGGAGTAGAGGACCCTCAAATAGTGGGGAATGCATGGCGTGTAGGGAAAGACCTCACCAAGGGAAGGCCTCTTATCCTCAAATTTGCCAACCTAGAATCCAGACGAGCCTTCCTCTCTAAAAGGACAGCTCTAAAAGGGGAAAAAGTCTACCTGGAGGATGACCTCACACCCGCACAGGTGGCACACCGTAAAGAATGCATGCCACAGATCCTGGAGACTCGCAAAGCGGGAAAATGGGCAGTATACAGAGATGGTCGGGTCATCATCACAGATAAGCGCCAACGACGAGGCGCGGCCTATGAGACCCACCTGAGTTTTGCAGTGTGGAACTGCAACGGAGCTATGAAAACAGATGCAGGATTATTCCAAGAGACCTTCACCAGCAAGGACATCGTCCTCTACACAGAAACCCACCAAAGCCCAGGCACCTACTTACCAGAAGTGAGGGGATATAGATGGGAGACGGCATGCCGCCCTAGAGCCCGAACAAAAGGAGGGACCCGAGGGTCCGGAGGGGTGGCTGTGTTGTACAGGGAGGAGCTACAACCCATGGTGCAAGTCATGCGGAAAGATGAGGAAGCCCGGTTCATGTGGATCCGGATACACACAGATCGCCCCCGAGACATATACATGGCGGTGTGCTATTTCCCACCAGCACACTCCCCATACGCACCACAGAAGGGCGAGTCACCATACCTACCACTGTACGAAGATATCATGCACTACTCCAACTTGGGGGATGTCATGTTGGCTGGAGACTTCAACGCACGCACAGCACAAAGGCAGACCCCCTTCTTCGAGAGCGAAGACCACATGTACAAAGAGGTTGCACTGGAGGAGATAGGACTCAACCGGGCGTCACAGGACACAGCTGAGTGCACCGAATATGGCGAACACCTACTGGCGTTAGGGGGGGCACACGGACTGGCCATCCTCAACGGTCTCGACAGATGGCCCGGGTTGGATGCCCTCACATGCTTCCCACACAAGCACGCGGCCAATTGCATCGGACGGGGGGCACATGGAGCACACACACAGAAACTGGGAGCAAGCACAGTGGACTATGTCCTCGGCTCTCTATCACTTATCCCCGACGTCCAATCCTTTAAAATATCACCTCGCCCACTCGCAGTGGCTGCCGACCATGCATACCTGCAATTTGACATAACCTGCAGGTATGACCTAGCCCCCCCAGCAAGCAACCCCCCAAGATTCCCCAGGTACCACTTTACCAGGCTAACTGCGAGCGCATACTCCGACCATCTCTATTGGAGCCTGCAAGAAATGAACCCCCACGCACCCCTGGAGGAGGTCACAGCACAGTTGGCGGGCACACTACACACCTCAGCTGCCGAATACTTTCCCCACACATCCCCCTCCCCCCACCCCACCCCCCCGAACAAGAATGTCCCACAGAATAGCTGGTACAACGCAAAATGCAGGGAAACCCGGCTCCGTCTTCAACAGGACGAAGCACGGGGAGTACACACGCATAAACAGGCACGCTTGATCTTCCGTTGCACTAGAAACGAGCCTACCTCTCCAAAGTGGAACACGAATTCTACCAGCTATTCTTAGGACAGGACAGCAAAGAGGCATGGAAGGCGTTTCAGGAACCCCGAGCCCAGACGCCCATCACCTCCCCGGACATTTGGCACGCATATGCAACCTCACTATACCAAGTACCCAAGCAGCCCCAGCTACCCCGGCCCCCAGGGGGCAGACCCGGATCATCCACATTCTTCAGCACGGGGCGGGTTCGGGACGCCATTGATAGACTCCAAAATGGCCGTGCCCAAGACCACGAAGGCTTGGTAGCAGAGCACTTGACCCATGCTAGAGACATACTGGCACCTCTCCTAGCACACATGGTCAACAGAGCCCTATGCGAAGGCTTCCCAGCCAATTGGTCAGCTAACACCATAATACCTATCCTGAAGGCCGGAGACCCCATGGTTCCCACGAACTACCGAACAGTCATGATTGGCCATGTACTAGCCAAGCTCTATGGATCCATACTGGACCACGAGCTGAGCAAGTGGGCGGAGCAACACCAACACCGAGCAGCAGGACAAGCAGGGTTTAGGAGGGGGTTCTGCACCCTTGACCATATCCTCACATTGAGAGCCATCATAGAGGAGGGCAGAGCACATGGAAGACGGGTGTACTGCTGCTTCGTGGACTTCCGCAAGGCCTTTGACATAGTCCCACGAGCGAGGCTCACGCAGAGACTACAGGAATTGGAGGTACCAACTGAAATACGATGGGGGATACTGGCACTATACGAATCGGTAACAGGGCCGAGTTCGGGCACCGGTAGGGCTGTCAAAGGAGATCACCAGCACCATCGGAGTCAAGCAGGGATGCCCACTCTCGCCCACCCTATTTGGCCTCTACATTGATGAGATCTCAGAGTACATAGATAGATTGGGCGAGGAGGGATCGAGCCTAGGAGGGACACTGATACCTATCTTACTATATGCGGACGACATAGTCCTCATCTCCAGCACACCTGAAGGGCTACAGCGCCAACTGGACGCACTACAGGCCTTCTGCCAAGACAAAGACCTAACTGTGAACCTGGGGAAAACCAAGGTCATGGTGTTCAACACGTCAACCCAATGGCTCCGACGGTCGGTACCCCCCTTCACATACGGCGGAGAAACCGTGGACGTGGTCCAAAGATACGTCTATCTGGGGATTACATTCTCTGGACCGAGATTTACCCTGAGAAAAGCCGCGGAAGATAGACTAACCCGAGGCTATGCAGCCCTCGGGTCAATGGAGAACCAATGTGCCCACATACAGTTCCAAGAACCCCGGACAAAGCTCTGGCTTTTTGACACCTTGGTCACACCAGCCCTCATGTACGGGGCTCCCATATGGGGGTCCAATCTCTACCACACGCGGAGGGCCCCACAGGATCAGCCACTGCCTAAGGAGGAGGCCACCTATGAGGGATGGGAGCAGATGGAGAGACCCTTAATACTTATGATCTCACGGATGATCCGAAGCAAGCCCTCCATACCACACGAGATCATCCGCGCAGAGCTGGGGGCACCGCCCCTCGTGGCTGAGGCCCTCTTCTAGACCGTGACCTTGCGCCGAATATGGAACCTGCCCCGGCACAGGTACCCCAAACTCGCCCTGAAGTCATCCAAACAGCTAGCAACACAAGGGGACACTGAGTGCTGGTATGCCCGAACAGAGACCTGGCTACGGCTCCATGGCCTGCACATGGACCACCTTCCCCCACTACAATACAGCCTAGACTGCCCACACTTGGAGCTCAGCCGAGAGGAGGTAAATCGCATCACCAGAATGGATATCATCCAGACAGACACCACCAGGACATGGGTGACCCCCACGTCGAAACTAGGAACCAAGAAGGCTTTCTACCGAGAACACTTCCTGCATATCTCCCCGGACGGCTTCATCACCTGCCCAAGCTACATGGACACACACCTGTCTCACGGGGTCAGAAGTGCCATCGGACAGATCCGCACATCCTCACACCAACTACGGGTCGAAACGCGCAGATACGGGGCCAGCCCCCTCCCCCCAGAAGACCGAATCTGTCAGCTCTGCCATCTCGAGCCAGAGACAGAGGAACACTATATCTATAGATGCCCAATGTACTACGAAATCCGGGGACGCTTCCACTGCCTATTCAGCGAAGGATTCGGACCACTCTCCAAGGTGATGGAATTCAAAGACCAGAGATGCCTGGGGCTCTTTCTACTGGAAATACGACGCCACAGAGACCACCTCCTACGAACCACGGAGCAAAGACAAGGAGCCACCAACCAACGCACACTCAACGACTTCTACCAAATACCAGCTACCCTCCCCACCACCGAGCCCCCACCAGCCCAACCGGCCTCCCGGCCCCCGGGGGCCACCTTAGAAATAGCCACAGCGAGAGGTTAAGCCCGGTGCCCACGCCCCGCCGGCCCCCATCCCCGCAAAAGACACTGATCGAAGATACAAGGGATACTACGCCGCCATCGGAGGGCCCTGCCCCGCCGCTTTAGCCTCTCCATGCTAGACCGACCCATGCGGGACATCTTAGGATGAACACCCCAGGAGCAGTTCCACACCGCACTGGGAGTACCTCTAGATTGTATCTAGTCCAGATATCATTTTGTACCTACTCAATTTAGTTCAACATAGCATAAATGTTAGCTTCACTGGGACTTTTGAAATCTCCCAGACATTTGTATGCAACATTTTGGTCTCATAGGTCAACTTGGCCTGTTGTAGACATTAATATAACTTTCTTTCTTCTTTCTTTCTTTCTCTGTGTTTGTGAAAACACATTTGTATTTGGTTGACTGCTCCCACAATCCCTTCCAAAATGCCCACTTTACTTACAATTATAACAAAGAACTGTAATTAGAAGAGCAGAAGCTCAATTTTCAAAGAGATAAGAAGAGCAGAAGCACTACTTGGGGTCTAAGCATCCTTTGATTCAAAAGATAGAACATTTGCATCCTTTACTTCTTTCTGACCTCAGAAAAGCTCAATTTCTAAAGGGATTAGGAGGCATAAGAGCATTGCCTAACTTTTTTGATGATGAAAATACAACATTTATGTCCTGTTGGCAATGACATCAATACCTTGACCATCAAGAGTTGAAATGCCTGTGTCGATGGGCCATTGAAACCAGCCTTCGGAAACCATCTAAAGGGCAATAAACATAAACAACTTGCACACATAAATAAATCACTAATAAACGAAAGACTCACTGAACAAGAGAGCTAGAATGCTCCTACATAATAAACGACACATGATAGGCCCCAAAGGTTTACATCCCTTTCGGTATTTCTTTAGCATTATTCAAAGCTTGCATAGATCACAAGTGATCTGCTGTCACAAACCAGCACTCTTTTAATGCCTGTGTTTCCAATCTGCCTTGCTGTTGAATCAGCCCAAACTTGTCTCGAATGCATTCTTCTCAGTTGCTCTCACCAACTTTGACCATATGCATAACAAACATATCCATTCACACTACAAGTGTAATACATGAGAACATATGTTGGCCTCAGTTCAATTGACTTGCAAAAGTGACAAAGGGGGTGCAAACTTTGTCCCCACACACTTGCACCCTACAAATGATATGTAATACATGTAGATCTCAATTCCAAACCAATCTGACCTGCTTGCGAAGCCTTGGCCCTGTTCATGCATCAATCCCACTGCTTTGCCCTAACCTTTGCACATCTAGTTCATTGTCAAACTAAGTAAATTCAAACCTGCACCATTGCCATAGCAAACAACATTTGATTCATGCACTAACATGAGGCAATTACTCTAATTGCATTCCCCAAAATTTCCTATACAATTCCCATGACATAAGAACTACAATGTCTCTTTGCATGCTCTACATGAGTGCCAACAGCTATACTTCAGCGTTTTCAAGTGACATAACTGTCCAAACATGAACTTAACATCCATCTTACTATTCATATTATGCTTGTATAGCTTGTGTCATGTCATATATGCAAGTTGGAGATCTATGCGGGCATTTTCATAGTTATCATCACCAACATGCTCAATATTGCATGATATGGTAACGTGCACAAAACCACTGGAAGTTCACATGTTGTGTGCAAGTTGGAGATCTATATAGGCATTTTCATTGTCCATGACCAACATGCTCGATATCATGTGATATGACAACATGCGCAAAACAATTGGAAGTTCACGAGACCATGATGATCCAATGCTTGATAGGTTCACTTTCCTCTCAATCAAAGCAATATGGGCATTGGGACACTATTTGTGCGAGAGGTGGGCATGGGTGTCACATCCAAGCAAGTGGTAGATATGGTGATAAAGTCTTGGTTGATGCTCATGCCATGCTTACAACATATCTATGGCATGAAGGAGTATGTGCACAATCTCCTCATACTCGAGATAATCAAAGGACCTATGGAGGCTACCACGCCAAGGCCATGGCAAACCTTAATAAATCACTCAATGAAATGCAAGCATTTTTTTTTTCCAATTTTTTTAATTTTTTTAACAAGAGTAGAGTACACAGTATAGGCTTTCGCCATCACTAACAACATCATCTAAATTGGCATAATACCCAATACAATAGTATCACATATCTACATCAATGCCTATTTGCCATACAATCGAAGACTATTGGATGCATACTTAAAGACGAGAAAAATCCATGGTCATGATGTGCTTTCCATGGGGCTAGTTCATGACAAGCAATGAGATTCAGCTCTTTCTACTCTCTATGGTAAAGGATTAATATGATAGTATCAACATCAATGTCTTTGAGGCACCTTAACGGGTGGCTCGATCACCCATTGCATGGGTATCCATGATTCTCCTTAATTGCCATGGTTGTATGTACTTGGTGGTACATGTTTCTAGAGGATCATTGTTGTAGGATGAGACATGGTGATGGCTCCTAGAGGCTTGATATTCCCCATCAGCGTATACTTCCGTGGTGGTGCAAGGTTCTAGCACATCATTAATGTGTTATGGAACATGGTGATGGTTTCTAGGGGCTCATTATTCCCTATCAACATATATTTCCTTGTACTTGTCACCATGATCTAAGGGGTGTGCTACTTTTGTACATTTATGGGCTTTATGGGCTTCCATTGGGCATTCGGGAGGCAACTAAGTGGGCAGATAGGTTGGGCCTATTTCCTTATACTTGTCACCCATGATCTAAGAGAGAATGCTAGTTTTGTACTTGGTTGTTTCGGGCCTCATTCTACCGCCCATATATGTCAGCTCCTCTCCACTCTCCATTATCACATCTTGAATGCTGGCATCCTATGAGGGGCAACTACTAAGCACTTTTAAGAAAAGTAATTAGCATAGCTTTTTCAAAAGTGAAATGCAATCCTTATCCGACTTAGAAACACTTTCAACATTTTCATTACTATCTTTGTGTCCAACGTGGTGCAACAATGGAAGCATAGACAAGTGCTGAAATAAGCTGCTGAACACGAGACAAAAGAGAAAGAAAACAAAAGAACAATGCAAAGGATGAAAACTCAAAGATGTGCTCAAGAAATGGAATCCGTATACCAAACACGAGAATGATGTGTACAACAATGAGTCACTGGCTGCATGGACACCGGCACTAACATTGGCTGCTCTCTCCAATAGGAAGACCACCTAAAGAATGATGATAACTAAAATGGGACGATAATAAATAGGCCCAAAATATGCCAAATACGGCAGCTGGTCGGCCAACATTTAATGTTGGTCAGAAATGACCACCATAAAATGCCTAAAATACCCAATAATGTCAAGCATAGCCCAAACTCACACATGAGTTGTTTAGACTGTTAGCACCCTCTCTTGGTTCTTCGGTAATTTGATACAATACAATGATGCAATGATAATCAAATACAACAAAAAACTACCAGAGTAGAACCATGGATACCCAAGTAGTGGGTGATCAAGCCACCACCAAGGTGCCTTGAAGAAAACCTGACATCGATAGCTATCGTACCAGCCCCTAAAAATAGAGGAGAAGAGTCATAACACATCTCGGTATCTGTCAACAATGTCGCACAATAGCATACAAGACCATCCTGTCAAAAATGCCTTTGAACATATATGACCATGGATTCCCCGCCTTTGGCCAAGACAGCCAACGTGTTCATCATGTGAGCTCAAGACTAGGAGCCAATCCCACTCACCGTCAAATAACAGCCCATGATGAACTTGGATATTAATCCCATCCCCAGGATTTAAACTTACCAGACTTCAGTTGATGCGTCAAGAATGTCCCTCTAGAACATGTGGACCTATATATCTTTATAGATCAGGCTCGGCTACACCATCTCACCACTCTCACACACTCTCTCTCTGGCACCGGAGAATTACGAGGGATGACCTCATCACCTAGACTAGAAAGCAATTGAGAAAGGGGCAATCAAGCCTTTCTCGTGGTTTAAAGAAGTGGATCCCTTCCGCGCCATGGACTTATCCTTGGCCAAAGGATCAGAGTCGGAGTTTAAGGGGGAAGAGGATGAGCATCATAAGAGTTTGCATACTGCTTCTTCTTCCGTGAGGCTACTAACACCTTGCAATCCTGCAAGTGGCCCTTTTTACCACAATGATAACACTGGATCTTCGACGTCTTCTTCCTATCACCCCTCTCTGAAGTTGTAAAGGCCTCACTAGAACCTCCATAATGAGATGAGAGCCTCCCCTATAAACGCAAAGATGCCTCGTGCTCAAGCAGCATTGAGGACATATGTGTAAAGCTCACAAGTATAGATGATGTCTACGCCCTCAAAGCATTCCCCACTCCATCAAACTCTAAGGGGAGCTTGTAGAGTATCGTTTCCACTAGATGTGCCTCGGGAAGGGCAAACAGCATGTGTCAAAGCTAGAACTGTACCTCTATAACATGGAGCAAAAATGACTGAATTGTGTCCCTAGACTCAAACTTCATTTGCTTAAGCTGTCCATAAAGGTACATGGCACACATAGGGGAAGGTGTCTTATACAACATCTGAAGCTTCAACCAGATTTTTGGTGATGTTCTATAGAAGATAACTGCCAATAGAACTTCTTTAGAAATACACCGAGGCAGCATAGAAGACGCACGTGTATCGTCAAAATCCCATGTAAGCACAACTTTCTCATGGTTGTTCTCGTCAAAATCTTCGAGAAGAGAAAAAAGACACTAAGGCTGAGGAATAGCTCCACATACAATATACAAATCTGATTCTGCACAAACCAAGCTTTCATCACTGCACTCCATGTAAGATAGTCAGGTCCATGTAACTTACCATCTGTAGAAGTGCACCGAGGAGCCATTTGGAGAGGATAAGAAGAGAAGTAGAGAATAGAAGGTATATAGAGAGAGAATACAGCTAAACCAACAACAAAGACTTTCACAAAATGAGAGTTTACATACAGTGTCACCAAAAATCTGATCAAAAACAAAGGCTAACTACTAAAATGAAGAAAAACCAATCAAAAACAGCAAAAACGGCCTGTACAAATAGTCGCACAGCCACATTTAGGGATAGAAAATGAAAAATGCAGACTGGTTGAGCATTTAATGCAGCAAACTGATGATTACAGGCTGAAAACGCAGATTGTTGGTCTGAAAAGCGCAAGCCGGATCAGCAGGGGAAAGAAAGACCTATAATCAGCAGAAAAATCATAGCAAGAACCGAGATTCTACAATCTAATACCATGTCAAAAGTGCTGCAGCAATGGAAGCATAGACAAGTGCTGAAATAAACTGGTGAACACAAGACAGAAGAGAAAGAAAACAAAAGAACACTGCAAAGAAAGAGAACTCGGAGATGTGCTCAAGAAATGGAATCCATATACCAAATAGGAGAATGAGGCGTACAACAATGAGTCACTAGCTCCATGGACACTGGCATTGGCACTAGCTCCTCTCTCCAACAAGAAGACCACCTAAATAATGATGATGACTAAAATGGGAGGAGGAGGAGCCACTAAATAAATAGGCCCAAAATATGCCAAACATGACAGTTGGTCGGCCAGCAATAAATGCCTAAATTAGCACTAAGATGACCACCATAAAATGCCCCAAGATACCTAATAATGTCAATCATAGCCCAGTCTCACACTAGCTATTTAGACTACTAACACTTTGTCCTTGGTAGAAAGCAAGTATGTTAAAATATGGTTTTTCATTACTTTTGAAACAACAAAAGCTGATATAACCGGGACTAATTCCCCTTTTAGTTTTACATCCAAAGTATGGACCTTGCCCTTATGTTGAATAATAATAACTTTGCCATTGGAGTCAATCACTACATACAGACAATGACACGAAGGCACACCAAGCAATGCATCACAACCCTCAAGTGATGCAATGAAGAACTCTTTGTTGCCCACACAACTATGTATATGCAAGCAAAGCTTCACAAAAAGAGGTATGACTAGCTTTGAATGGCCCTTGCATGCCATATCAATCTCTCCCATGGGTCCCATCTCATCCTCTCTCATGTGTAGACGGGCTCCAAAGTCTATGAAGATAAAATTGGCTCTTGCTCCATTATCAAAGAAAGTCGATGTATGCTAATTCTTGATCTTCCCCCATGCTCTACAAAGCTCAATAGCATCATCATTGGACTCACCAATTTGACTACAATGGGCACCAAACCAATCAATGTTTTGGGCTTTCTCCCCTTGGAATCTCCATTATTTTCAGCTTTTATAACTTGTTGCCTACCAGGACAGTCCTTTGCCATATGTCCCTCTTGTCCACATACAAAGCATTTATTAGCAACCATTAATTATCTACATTGTGCAACAAATTTACAAATCTTTCCTTGCTGTTTTTGCCCCTTCTCAGTCCATTTTGAGATGTGCTTCTCTTCTCAACCTTCGAAAACTTTTTGGATGCCTTCTTGTCATCATCTTGAAAGCCCAAATCCTTTCCACACAACAAAGCATCAGCTCTGCTTGCCATCCTTATGAGTTGTGACATGCAAGCCACACCGGTCGTCATGCAAAGATTCATGATTCCTTTAGGGAGCCCACAAGAATACTTTCTCAATTTGCTCATGCAGGGGGACAGCACAATTATAGTTGCCAAGAAGCATGTTTCCTACACCTAAGAAATATAGGAAAGAGGTAGGCATTTGAAAAACGTAGAAAACATCCAAATTGATATTTTTTGGTCACAGTGTCCACAATTGGTACAAGAATGTGCAGCTATGCTCGCGTTTAGCCTCAACTCCTATCTGCCAACTAGGCCAAACTCTTTCAACTTGTGATTCATGGCTGCTACTATTGCATACATGAAGGGGCTTGTGATAATAAATCGTGGAATACATTGTACTATGTATGTGTTATGTAAGTTGTTGGTCTATTCATTGTTTTCAATAATTTTCATCTCAAAAGAAAGGCTCGAACTTCATCTCTCTACCACCCTCATTATTGTCCTTTACTGGTCCTTTTATTGTGAAGTTATCATAAACTAGCAACTACAAAAAGGGTGCACTTGCTATACTTCCATTATAACCAACACTATATGAAGCATTTCCATGACCAACATTCATTCCTTGAGCCCCATATACACAACAAGGTTTTGACACCTTACCATACATGCCACTTTGTGCCCTAAGCATCACGCCCATACTACCCAAACATGGGCCTTTGCATTCCGCTTACCATATCCAGATACATGGGTCTTGCATTCCATGCATTGGTTGATGCATACCATAAGGATTTGTACCATACATCCCCATATGCGATCCTTGACCAGCCATACGAAGGAATATTGTACCACCACCAAAGTACCCCTGGCTCTTGCTTGGGAGCTTCTCGCTATCCCTAGGCTTTAGAGAATGACATCTTCTTCTTGCCCTTATTTTTTTCTTCTAAGAGTTCAAGAGCTGCATGAATTGAGGACCCTTGGCCAACTAGGCAAAGATATGTGCTATTATTCTCAACCGAGCCTTAAACCGGTCGTTATATTCTTCATTAGCATCTTGTGGTCTAAAGGACCCACTTCTTACTTTAAACCCACATTCTCTTCTTGCTACCTATGCTACGAGCTTGTTTCAAGATTAGGCATTGCATTTGCTTTGTGTACCCTCAAATTATGAGACACCATCGTGACTTGAACCACTATATGATGACATGCTTGCTGTAATGCACTCAACTGATCACAATTTCAATAACATGTGACTTCACTAACTTGCATACAAGTGCCTCGGTCCCACCTACTCAAGGGCGTTGATGAGTGTTGTCCAGTGGAGACATATCCCAAGTGCAATAACCACTAGTCATACCAAAGGTTGATGAAGGAAAGTGTTGAAAACACAAAAATGACCTATTGTAGATGTAAACGCACGTCAGGACGATGCTGGAAATGGAAGGGGACAACAAGAGGGAAACCAAAACACGACAATCTCTAGGGTTGGAACTAGTAAATGCAACAATGTAACTGCCTAAAGATGATGGCATCTCATTACTCGCCACAATGGGAGGCTAGGCAACAGCTGTAGACCACATAACAGCATTCATTGGGGGCTGTACAGCTAGTGAAAGAGGGCCGATGGCCGAAACTTGCAAGGTAAGGATGGGCTGAATGGTGGGCAGCCTATCTACCTATAGATGCAACAAGATCCTCCCAAATTAGGATTTTGCTTATGGGATACATAAAAACTCTAGAACTGCGTACCGTTTGATGAAACCTTTGGTGATTTACATGTTTTGCGGCTGTTTTAAAGAGCTAATCAGTTTGTAATGCAATTTTAGCTCAACAATGACAAGCTTAAAGACCCTGACTATCTAGCTTGGAGTGGGTGACGCAAGCATAGTTTGTGCAAAAGCAACTTTGATATATTGTTTCAGGATCTACCTTGCATTCTTGAAAACGTTCTCCTATTCTATCTTGTTGGGATAAAGACAATCATGAGGAATCAATCCCAATTAGGACAACAACAATATCACACCATATTCAATGCTTCTACAATGCATCTCAAAGTCGGTCCTTCCAATGCTCACCTCTCCTAGAAAACATCTCCTAGGATGAGGAAGAAGGTCCAGCTTATGTACGAGGCTTCTTCAACCACATGAGTTGTCACTCTCTACAATTAATTGCAAAATATTAGGTTCGAGGCGATTGGTGTGATTGAATCGTTCATTTTTCGAGTAGCATTGATCCATGAGAGTTGCTACTCTCTACGATCAATTGCAAATATTAGACTTAAGGCAACTAGTATAATTCAATCATTCATTCCTCAAGTAACATTGATCTAAGATCAACTTTGCAACATGCAATCTGCTCTTCCTAAAGCCCATCTTGTGGGGACTGTACTCCATAAATTACCTCTAGAGTTTGATGGCATTGCCAATGCCTTACAAGCTCCAACATTGAACACACCTAATAGGTACCAATACATGACATCATTGCCACTTGAGCATGAGTCTATAAGTACAACAGAGGTTTCAATCTTAATCTAACAACCTCCCTTTGGATGCTTTGCTTGCTTCCAAAAGGGGTAACACACAAAAGAAGAAGAAGATGAAGAAGGGCCAATGCTACCATTGTGGTAAAAAGGGGCAGCCTCCATAAGGATTGCAAGGAGCTAGCAATGTTGTGGGAACAAAAGGAGAAGAAGAAGAAGAGCAAGGATAACTCCAACTCTTCATCAACCTCAAATTCCAACTCTGGCTCCGGCCATGTAATCAAGGCCAAAGGCCTCAAAAGCATTCTTCTAGACTGTGAAGAAAATACCCTAACACAAAAACACAAATAACATCGTACAACAAAGCACATACTGATAGAACACAGTTAGGGTTAGGGTAACTCAGAGACAATAACAGAATGAATAAAGTGATATGACTACTGAATATGCAATGCTCATGCAACAAACACACTATGCAATGAATGAACACTGTACCTCGAACTCCTGTGTCTCAAGAATCAAGGCAAGGATAATGAACTAGAGAGTGTGCCGTACTCTAAACAGATCCTGAATCGCAACAAGGCTACCTCTAGATGTCGAGCACCAGCAAATGCAGCCAAGTAAGGCTGAATCTAATGCAGATGGCAATGTAAGAAAGAGAAAGACTAAAAACGCAATGAGGAGAGAGAAATACTAAAAGCACAAGTGAGAAGAGAGAAAACAATGAACGCAAGCTGCAAGAGAGAGAAAATAGCAACAACAAGCTGAGGAGATGATAGCGACAACTAGAGGAGAGAGAAAATCTGCAGGGCGGCGACTGGGGCCCGCAAACACAACAATATGCTAACGTGGCAAGCTATACGGCTATACGACAGCTAGATGACGGACATCAACAGTTGCCTTGCTGAAAATAGTAGCAAATTGATGACAGAGGGCTGGAAACAGGCACCAAATGAGTGAAGACTACAATGGACAGATTGGACTGCGATGTCCTCCATGAACGGGGTATGGGCAGCAAGCTGAAAACACTTGAAACCTACAAAAACGAGATTAAGACTAAATGGAGGGCAGTATAAACATTTATAGAAAGTTTGGGCCTCCCAAGCGGGTTTGTGCTTATGGGATACAAAAACTCTCTAGAAACGCATTTCTTTTTAGATAAACAAGGTTTCTTCCTTAATTAAACCTGTTTTGGGGCTCTTTACGTGAAGCTAATGCATTTTTAGCTCAACATAGACTAGTGGTGTTGTCATCCCTCGCAACTCTCCAATGCCAAAGGGAGTGTGAGCACATAGTGAAGGTGGGACATCCAAGCCTCATCCATATATACATGTATAAACCCTAAACATGGCTTTCTATATGCATTGATGAAGTTTGGCAAGTTCAAATCCTAGATCTGATTTGGCTTTCAAGTTCATGATGGGAGGTGTGACAGATCGATTTTTGCTCCTAATGTTCTCACATGAGGGGACACACTAGCGGTCAAAGAATCCATGGTCATGATAGTGCTTTCCACAAAGCTAGTTCAAGACAAGCATCGAGATTCAACTATTTCTAGTCTCTATAATCAAGGATTGGTACAATCAACATCAACATCAATGCCTTTCAAAGACACCTAGGTGGTGGCTTGATCACCTACCACTTGGGTATTTGTGGTCCTATTTAATTGTCATTGTTGTATGTATTATGGTGTGCATCTTTTATCATTGTTTACTATACTTATCACCCATGATCTAAGAGAGGGTGTAAACAATGTACATATCCTAGGTACGCACACTCATAGGCTGAGTGCATTTCATTCCCCATGAGTTATATTTTTGGCCAAATTTAATGCTGACCAACCTACTTTTTATTTTGCATTATTTCTGCCCATTTAAGGCAGTCCCTCCTCCACTTCACTATCATTCATACATCCACACTGCATCCTTCTAAAGAGGGTGAGTGGGAGCACTTTGCTGGTTGCCCACAGCTCATGCCTTTGTACACACTCTTGTACCTTGTTATACAGATTCTATTTTCAGAGTTCATTCTCTTTGAGTTCATGTGTTCTTGTTTTTTTGTCAAGTTCTTTGTGTTTACAGCAGCTCTATCTTTTTGCTTCCGTTGCTTCACATCATTCTGACATCAAGTTACCAACATCGCAGTGAGTTTCTCTAGCACACATGAGAACTGACCCCATATCTGAATGCACAAAATGCCAGCTGATCTGCCACAAGCATCAGGTCAATATGCAACAGAATAGACAGCAGCACATGAACAGCAAGCTCACTAGCTGGCACTGAACTACTGGAAGAGGGCAGCATGACTGGGAAACCACCATGACCTGAATAGTGGCCATAAACCAAGGAACAGCAATAAAAAGTGCACCTTGAAAAAGAGCAAACTACCTGAAGGAGCCAGAGCAGGTTGACTTCACCCTACTACAATGAAGTTATCCAACAGGCAGCAAGGGGCAGAAAACACAGCAAGCGCGAACATTGCAAGCCTACATGGGAGATGAGCTGTCGATACAGTACTGATGAGAGGCAGCAAGAAGCTTGCAAGGCCAAAGATGGATATTGATAAAGCTGTTCAACCAACCCGACCATGGACTGACCTATTATGCAACAGCTTTGTCTTGATTAATGTGTCCCTGGTGATCTATGAACCACCATTGATGCTTGTCATTTTGTTAAGCCTGTACAGTTTGCTTTTATACAAAGTTGCATTTACATAACATCAACCATGCACAACACCTAGCCTGTAACATGCTATGTATCAGAAAGAGGTGGCGTACCTCCTCAATCTAAAAAACCAATAAGATTCAATCCCCAAGTAAAGATTTCTAAACTTATGGTCTCGTTCCTTGCCAACAAGAACTGCCAACAAGCATAGTCTTTGGTATTTACCCCAGAAAGCTCATTTAGACCACAACTTGAGAAGCAACTAGAACCATGACAAGAGAAGGATCAACCCTGGGTGCCTTTCTTGCAAGCTGTATAAGGACGTTGGACACTAACTTTGGCAATACTTTGCAATCCTAAATAGAGAAGGCAAAAGGAAAGCTTGTATCAAAAGAAGAACTGAACCATACAAAAGCCATTGACGTCACCATAATCAGTAGAGTTTAGACCAGCTGTTATTGCAAGCTTTGACAAAATGGACACACACTTGCCCCCCATTTTAACAGCTTAAAGTTGTCTGCTGCCCTGTGTCTAAAGGGCAGTGGACAAAGCATGCCAACCTAACATGTGTGCCACAAAAAGAGGCGCACATTTTGGTGCCCATGGTGAGGTATAACCAGCCTAAATAAACGGACCATTCAGCCTTTTCATTGAATTGTGAAGCAGGCTCCTGCACTTTTGAAAGTACAAAAAACATCAAGCAATCAGCACTGACAATTAGTGACAAGGTACGGTTGCTCAGCTTCCTATTGATAACAGTTCAGAAATTCACGCATTATAAATGCACCTAATAATTAGAAAACAAAATCACGGAACTTCAAATAATATCAAGCAGCCAGCTACCTTTTCTCAAGAATTAGAGCCTGCAGAATCCTTAAGCAGTGACATGAAGACAGTTCATTGAGATGTTTGCACTTACCTCTAGATTGAGAACTATTGCATGTTCACGACCCAGAATAGTGGATGGATATGATAGCAATGGGTCCAGGATCCTGAGGTCACGGGCATGAATGCCCACTCGGTGCATAATCACGTACTTGTCCACATCCAGAGGCGTGGCACGCCCACTGGAATCCAGAACCATCCATCGTGGAGAAGCAGCTGTCTTCTTCATTGCCAAGGCTATGCAGAGTTTCTACGAGCATAGCCTGCAAACTGGAAGAGAGATGAAGCATAATTGATGCGCGGAAAGACGGGTGAAGAAAGAAAAGACCGAAAGAAAGGAGCTTGTAAGCTTTCTGTGAATATGAAACACGAGAGACGAAGGAGGGAGGTAAACGGAGAGAGAAAGCAGTAAGATTCGTTTCATATGTCTGGTTAAAAGAAGCGGGGCCGTTCTGCAAGACGGGAAAAGGGAGAGGACAACGGAAAAGGCGAAGAACATCGGAAATGATGAAGCCGATACAAAGCTCACGAAAGTACCCTACCGTACGTTAGCAGCCTGTCGTAAGCCGCAGCCGTAACATCTAGCAATACGGACGCATATGCTGTTGCCCCTGCATCGATGCGCAAGTCCACCAACCTGCGCTGCAAAAGAATGGCATATAGGGTAAAAAGGATGCATCACCTACTCTACCATCACATGGAAAGGTTTATCATGCGTCCCTGCTCCTCCCGCCGACAGGTGGGAAGCGAAGGGAAAAAAAATGCCCCCAAAGAGAGCTCACTCACCGGAGGTGAAACTCAGAAAAGACGGGCCTCGCGCGCTCCAGAGGTTGCGAATCAGCCTCTGCGCACACAATGGAGTGCAAAGCATCAATGCGGCAAGCTACCTGCGGCCTGTTGTTCCCGAACGGCCACAGAAGGAAGCGACCTTCATCCGAGGAGGAGCAAAGGAAGAACAAGACGAAGAAGAAGAAGAAGGTGAAGGTGAAGGTGAAGAAAAGTCCAGCGGCGCTTCCCTTCGGCTTCCTGCTGACGGCAAGAAGAGGCTGCCTCCTGCCACAGCGGAAGGGTCCAAGAACGATCTCCGGAGCAGAGGAAGCGATACGATCGAGAGAGAGGCGGGAGATGCGAGTCCGCATTCAGGCATGGCCAAAGGCGATGATCGCTGGCCGGATTGGGAGCCACACGGAGGCTCAAGGTGCTGCTGCAAGTCCAGCATAAGGGGGGGGGGGGGGGGGGGGGAGGGGGGCAGGGGAGGAGCTGGGAATGTGCTTATCGCTGCTTTTATGGCTGCTCGGGAGGCATTGGCGGATCTTCGTTCACTGCAAATCTGTCGATGCTAAAGCTTTCCATTAACCAGTAGCCTGTTCGATGCTAAGAATGTAGCAATTAACTACATACGGCAATACTCTTTAATCGCAAACCCTATAATTCATGTCCGTATCATGCATGTGACCTTAGGGTTTCTCTTAATCTTTCTTTACAATCACAATTATAATGCCACCCTCAGCACTTCTCCTACATTTTTTTGGAAGTATAAGAGTATGTCTGCTAGGTCTTTTTTGGAAGTATGGAAATAAGGACCCCTTGCACCCTTGTCGAAAATTATGTTCTCAGCACATGGCTCTAGATTTCAAGCAATGTGCTTTCATTATAATATTGAAGTATTCCTTGTTCATGATTATATACTGATTAAGTAATTGTTGCACCATAAAATTGGAGTGTTGATCGGCAAGAACAAGCTTGGATTCTAGTGACACCACAAATGGATGCATGACAAGCACAGCAACAAGTCCATGTCAACATACACTATGCTTGTGGCGTTGTGACAACTGTAGTCCACACACATGAGCATTTTCATCAATTGTGGTAAGTATCTAGCTATAGCTTCTCAAAGTGTGAGAATTTTTTGTGTTGAAGAGTTGTTACCACCATGAGGACCAATTGGCCACTAGTCAAGAGATGATTGAGCTTCAATTGGATTGTTGTTAAAACAAGGCAGATGCTCCGTAATAGTGTGTTGTATAGCCATCAATGTTAATGTTTTATATCTATCATGGTAGCTTCTATATTGGCATCATATGCATAGGCTATGAATAGCTTCTTTTAAACATCAAACTTCCTCTAAAAGGAGATAGCTTTTGTTGCTAGACTTCAAAAAGTCAATGAGATTTCAGACTACACGCACATCTATACTGTCTCTTCTTTTACAATATATCAAACCTATCACCAAACCTGACAGGCTCCTATGTGGCATGCATTCTGAGAATCTTTTTAAAAACTTTTTTTTTCGAATTTTATTTTTTCAAGACTTTAGAAAAACCCCATCTTGCATTTTACATTCAAATGCCACTCTCTTGAAATAACAAGTTGCACCTCATCTCTCTCTTTTATGTCTTGCCCATTAAATATTCTCTCTCTCTCTCTCTCTCTCTCTCTCTCTCTCTCTCTCTCTCTCTCTCTCTCTCTCTCTCTCTCTCTCTCTCTCTCTCTCTCTCTCTCTCTCTCTCTCTCTCTCTCTCTCTCTCTCTCTCTCTCTCTCTCTCTCTCTCTCTATGTAGGTGTGAAGGGATGTGACCATCTAAATATAAATCTAATTTTGTCGTCAAGGGCATCATTTGAAAAGTATGAGTAGTCAATCAAACACACTAGCTTTTCTTGTAAGTATTAATCTAATTTTGCACATTATAATAGCATAGGGGACAACAATTTGATCACACAACTGATCTATCATGGTGTAATCACACTTGTAAGTTTTGTTCTATACCTTTTGTCATATACTCCAGGAATGAGCACTAGTAGTTGGATGAGAGGCCCACGATGTTATACACCAAGAGCAATACATCGAGAACCATGGATAAGTAATATTACAAAGGTAAATAAGTATAGTCATTATATTGTGATTCATTAAGAGAATATGTTCATTATGACAAAGATATGAAGTTGATGACATTATATGCAACTAGTGTGTATGGCTTACCTAGCTCCTAATAAGGTCAACTCACACCAATTGAAAGTGCCAAGAAAATCAAAGCCTTTGTTAATGAGGTTTTAAAGTATATCTACCACATGGAAACTAGCATGATGTGGTTGATGGAAGTGGATTGGAGAAAGGGGCGAGGGACATTAGTGCCATCAAACTAAGGGGTGGCCAAATGGATTAGAGCATGATGGTGTTATGGCATGGGCAAAGTGTCAATGTAAGCATTAATAAAGATAATAACATCTTAGAAGATTTACTACTTCAAGAGTGGCAAACAAGTTTTCAAAGGTTAATAGGTTGTCACAAGAGGGAGAGTATAACATAACACATACATAGTGTCCTATTTTTACATTGCGTGATGAGTTGCACAATGTCCATTATGTTGACTATATATGATCTTATGTGTGGGTTTAATCATCCACTTGTTAGGCAATGCCTACATTACTATAGATAATCCTCAATGATGGAAAGAGTGTATCATAAAGTTATACGCTTCACCCCATATAAAGAGCACACACACAAACTCTGTGTGTGTGTGTGTGTGTGTGTGTGTGTGTGTGTGTGTGTGTGTGTGTGTGTGTGTGTGTGTGTGTGTGTGTGTGTGTGTGTGTGTGTGTGTGTGTGTGTGTGTGTGTGTGTGTGTGTGTGTGTGTGTGTGTGTGTGTGTGTGTGTGTGTGTGTGTGTGTGTGTGTGTGTGTGTGTGTGTGTGTGTGTGTGTGTGTGTGTGTGTGTGTGTGTGCGCGTGCGCGCGTGTGCGTGCGGCTCTCTCTCATTCCCTCTTATGGTTACCTTGACAAAAAACAAAGACTTGTACATGGAAACTATAACTCATATTGATAAGTACATCTATGAAATAGATCCATCTCCTTCACTCAATAGATTATTCAATATTAAAACATGGGAAATCTTCCCTCTTATGCTGATAAGTAAAATCAAGATGGTACCATTCGCCTCCTCCACCTCCATAAAGATTCCTCTACAACCACCATTGAGCCTCTTCATCAACTTGCTCCAGCACCCATGAGCTACAAAAAATTTAGAGCTGCATTATAATCCTTGAATTGGAAATGTAAAGAATCCATAATGCAATCATAATAGTCACAAGAGGCTCTCATGTTGACACCCTCTCCTTTGCCACAATAGAGCAAGCCCTATTATTACCTCCTCTTCCTTTGCCATTGGAGACTTTCTTTGCATGGTGTGGATGTGCTTCTCTATCACCTCTTATCACTCCTCTTGGAGGCATCATTGAGCCATTGTCCAAAGTCACAATTTCAATCATTTTCTCCACCAATACCACCAGTGAGAGGTGCAATGGTGGTTGCACACCTCTATGTGAACCAAGCAATCTCTCCTTGTCATAACTATCTTTTGATATGCCTTGACTATATAGATTTGACACATGGCCCCCCGATGCTTCCTAGATTTGTGTCGTGCCACCTTGGAACTTGCTAAAGCTTGGACACAAGGCATTTCTTAGTCTTGCCAACCACCAAGGCAATGCAATCAATATTTGGGACATAGGTGGTAGCTTATCGAGATAAGGATGATGAGTAGCATTGTTATCTTGTACATCTTCTCACACCCCTTCTTATCAACCAATCACCTATAATACCTTAGCCAAGTGTGCCCAGAAACAACCCAAGTAGCACGATCCCATTCATTATTACATTTTGTCCAACTACATCTTTGTTTTATACTTGCTTTAATTTAGTAGGGCCCCAGAAGAATGCCCTTGGCTAGCCATGCCCCATGAAATGCCACCACACTAGTGATAAATTACTAGATGGCAAGCATACATGGACCAACTCACAACCATAGTGAGGTGCAATGTTCCACAACAACATTCTATGATTTTTGAAAACTAAAGAAGCAAGTCATTGATATAGGTTGACAAACAACCATAGTGAGGTGCAAAGTTCCATAGTAACCTTATATGAAATTTGAAAACCAAAGAAAAAAGTAATTGACATGCTCCCTATACAAATAACTCATAGCTCCAATTCCACAAACCACTCATATCAAGAGCAATCCTACTGCAATGGTTCCTTCCAAAAGTCATATCTCTTTCCTAATGCGAGTTAAATTCATCAATGGCTCCTCATTTACATGCCTGAGAATATCAATAGTACTTTCTCAAGTAATTAGTTATGTTTGAGGATCCACTAACAATTGCATACTCATCATGAGCTCATTTTGATCCAATTTGATATTGGACCACATTTTGCATAGCTTCCCTAATGCTTTCTTTTAAAGCAAATGCATGGGCACGACAAAGATGTTTGTAGTGACAAAGTTTGGGGGCTCTCTTTTTCCAATCGATTAACTAACTCAGTGCAAAATCAAAATTAGTGGGATTGGCTCAATTGAGCAAGATTGTGGACATTGATATTCCATCTTCCATCATTAGATGCACAATTTCAAGAGAAAATGTATAAGAAAATTGTACAGCATACCACCATGAAGACTAAAATAAAGATTTGGCCATGCATAGAGGAAAAACCAATGAAGAGTGTCCATGTTTTGGCGACAATTGCAACACAAGCAAGCAATCCTATGCTATTTGTGGGGCATTGATTATGAGGGAAGTGAGGGAAACTAGAAATTAGAAAGTTCAAAACACAAAGAAAGTCTTAAAGGTCTCTAGCGGAGCATTTTGGTAGTTGCCAATAGCAAGATTTGGGATATCATAAAGTTGAAATTGAAGAATAGACCTTTTAGGTAGCTCTGGCATTTTTTGAACATTTTGACCATTTGGCTCTAGCCCTTGAGGACAATATAAAGCTTTTTTACAAGATATGCATGCATGCATGTGTGTGTGCACACACATGCACATGTGTGTATTCCTAGTAAAAGAAAACTTAAGCAAGGTGGACTTCTTGCTTAATCTTTCCTTAAGGTGAATTTGCGGCTCTCTTATTTTTCCCCTTGAGTAATATTGGCAGGGCAACATACATGAAGGCCAGCTAAAAGTATTTGTGATGTGCTATGATGAAGATACAATCCACTTGGATACACATAGAAAGTATGTAGTTCTAAAGGTTAGATATTTTTATCTTATTACTTTTTAGCTCTATATGTGTACATGCTTGATGGATTATTTCCATGGAACACTTTAAAGTGTTTCTACTAACAACATGAAAACAAATCAAAACATAATACATATTCTTTTTGTGTTTGCATTAAAAAAAATCAAAACATATAATATATTATTTTTGTGTTCGCATTAAATTTTTTTAATTAAAACAAAACAAATGGATGGCACTACAGACAAAAACAAGCATTACCAAAATGCATTTGGGGTGGGTCCACTACTTTGCATGCACCCCCTCCTCACATCCCAAGAGTTAGAATGGACAGTTCTTATTATCTATTTTCTAGAGGTCGTGAAAAGAGTGCCAAAAATGCAAATGGTTTTGGGTCCATTTGTTTTGCATACAACTTGCAAGATTTAGAACACACGTTTAATATGTTGAGGTTATGAAAATAGCTACATTGTGCATGAGTAGGTTATATATATCTATATAGATCCATTACTCTTGGAGCATGTCAACATGCCACTGCACTTACACAAAATGCTTATAAAGATTATGTCTATTACGTCCATATGTATGTATCTTGTATCTGTGCATCAAAATCTGCGCAAGTGCATGTACATTTGTACAAAAGTATCTAAGTACACATGGTATACACATTTGTATACAGAGACAATGCCTATATATGGACACCCATTATTATATGTACATCTTATGCATATTTATATACGGACAATGTGCATGCTTCTAGGAATATTAGGATGTTCATGTAACATAGGACTAAAAGTTTATTAGTCCGATTTCTAATATGAACATAGACATAGTCTACATGGGTATGCATGTAACTATTCATCTATGTATTGTCTACCTAATTACTTACATACACATATACTATATCCAAATATATACACAAACACAATAACATGGGTATTATTATAACCACACAATGGACTAAATATACTTGTCATAAGATCCATCAAATCAAATAAAGCAATGAAATATTAATAAATAAAGTGTCCAATGCAAAACATCAATCGCTTTTTATGTGGTCCAAAAAGAAGAAATAAGCTTGAGTGGAATGAATGAGAGATATGATTAACAAAATATTCTTGGTTTATACTCTGATAAATATAAAGCCCTAGAATTCTCAAACTTTCAAATAAAATGTGTAAACACACTTCTCTCTATGTGTGCATTAACACACATCTATCCCTCTTTCTCTCACATACACATTGGAGCGTACCATGACTTATAAATTGCACTGACTACAAAGGTGGCATGCACCATGACTATCGTATATTGCACTACCTAGTAAGGTGGATGCACAACCATGATATCACATAATTTTATTCAACGCCTTGTACTATTGTTGTGACCTCTCTCTCTCTCTCTCTCTCTCTCTCTCTCTCTCTCTCTCTCTCTCTCTCTCTCTCTCACACACACACACACACACACACACACACACACACACAAAACTAGAGGTGCATCTCTTTCAGAGAAAAAAATTTACAAGTATAATAACGAATGCAAATTCATTCACATTGCCATGAGAGCTATTTTAGAGATACCACTCACAATAATGACTTCCAATTGATTCATGCGCTTGAATGTGCGTTGTGATATCCTAAGAAAACGAGGGGTTAAAATTAAAGAGAATTGAGAAAAGGTAAGGATTTTTTTAACTTTTTATTTGGGTGGGGGGGGGGGGGGGGGTGCTATCATCTATTTGTTTCCAATTCAATGCAAATAATGATTTGTGCTTTATTGTGATGGTAAATTTGAATCACCACATTGGCCTCAAAATGATAAAAAACACACTCCATTACTCTTACCGACATCACTTAGGTTGAGCATACAAGTGCATCCATCAAAATAGGATAATTTAACTTGGTCAAAATGTTCATTTTAGATTTGGACATTCCTTTGGTCATTCACATTTGTATGCAAGATGCATACACAAACATGCATGCATACATATGTGTACATACCCTAGATAGACATGACACATATGCAATTTTATACTATGTTTATACATGTGTCTACAAATGGTTGGTTAGTGTAACAAGTCTTTGTGCCAAGTAGACAACCTCTTAATATAGAACTTTGCACCCCATGGATAATCACTCTTTCTTTGAAGGTATAGTTAACATTCTTTGTTTCGATGATTTTCTTTATCAATCTTGAATTAGTGCATCAATTCATCACTAATTGATAATTTGTAGGATCCTATGTAGGTGTAAAGTAAGATAAAGGCTTTCATCAAAGGTGCTTTCAATTTGTTTGAAGATAGTGCTTGTTGGATAGTATATGCCAAGTCATTTAGAAGCGCCTATTCAATTTACTGCAAATAATAATTCATATTCTATTGTAACAGTAATTTTGATTCATCACATTGCCATTGAGATGATCAAATGTACACTCCATTACTCTTATTGGCATCAATTAGGCTACTCATATGAGTTCATCCATTAGAATAATGGCCAATTCAACTTGGTAGATGTGGGCATTCCTTTGGTCATTCATGTTCAAGTGCTAAATGCATAGGGGAAAGGTAAGGAATTTTATTACTTCTTTGGGGATCTATCAATAATTCATATTCTACTATAATGGCAAATTTGATTAAGCACATTGGCCTCGAGATGATCAAATGCACACTCAGATTACTCTTATTGGCATCAATTAGACTGAGCATATGAGTGCATCCATTAGAATAATGGACAATACAACTTGCTCCAAGTGTTCATTTTAGACATGGACATTCCTTTGGTCATTCACTTTCAAGTGCTAGATGCATATACAAACATGTATGCACACACATACATATACCTTAGATAGATATGACACACTTGCAGTTTATACCATGTTTTCTTGGCCCTCAAATAGGAATGACACATTGCAATTTTATATTATGACTAATACCTATGTTTATTAATGTATGGTTAGTGAAACAAGTCTTTGTGCTAACTAGACAACCTTTACATACAGAACTTTGTGCTCCATTGATAATCACTCTTTCTTTGGAGCATAGTTGATATTCATTGTTTTGATGATTTCTTTATCAATCTTGAATTAGTGCATTGTTGTGTCACTAATAGATAATTGTAGGATCGTATGTGGCCATGCAATAAGATAAGGGCTTCCATCAAATGTGCTTTATTGGATTGTATATGCCAAGTCACTTAGAAGCACTTTGCATCTACACACCTAAATTTCTATCAAACTAAGTACCCTAGTTCATCGAGAAGAAAGATACAACTCAATGTTTATATGGATGTTTAGACTTAGATTTCAAATTATGGAGATAAATCCATTTGTTTGCCCTTTTGGTGGTTGAGCCTTAACCTCTTGACATGGATGGAGAATTCAATGATATGAAAGCCTTCAAGAACTTAAAGAAGTAATATAAAAAAGAGTCAAGTGTTTTATCTAAATTTTTTGTTGTTATGAGTATTCTGTGTGATTGCTCTTGATATGTTTATTTTATGAAGAACTATTGGAATAATGTAAAATTTACTCTTCCTTTTTTGGAAGTTAAGCATATTATTTATGTTATGGAAGAGAAGGCAACAACACATGTGAACTTCCTATATCTATTAGCATCAATGGTGTAAAGATATTGGAATTCTTGGTTTTCTTGTGCCATTGCCATACTATCTATTTTGGCTATTGATTACCATGTGGACAAGATGACCTACTATATCTATGATGATGGTGGAGCTCTACTCACATTCAAGGCCATAGAAAAGGCTATAAAAGCTATGCATGCTTTCATGTCTTGTTCTATTAGAAGCATAATAGCACATTCATATCTGTGGATGTGCATGTGTGCGTCCGTGCGTGCGTGCATGCATGCATGTGCATGCACATGTGTCTCATATCATTGTGTGTGGAGTGTTCAAGTCAAAGAATGTTGTTTGGTCCATGAGGAGAAGGTGAAAGCACTTGTTTCAAAATCCTATATAGCTTCCTACATATATTGTGGATTAGACCAAGCGGCTAATGTGGCTATTAAAAGTCTTTCTCCAAATCATGTAGTGCCCTTATCTTTCTCCACAATCAGCAAAAAGACATATCTCCAATGTATAAGATGCAACACCTCTTTCTCTATTTCAATGGTGGTCAAAATGTTAGCTCCCCAAAGACGTGTTGTGGGAATCTTATTATTGAGTTTTGTGATATTTATGCTATTGATCTATACTCTTTATTATTTTGGTTGTAGGCTCGAGAGGTCCCAAACCTTCAAAAGGCCTCTAGAATTTGAAATCTTCACTTTCAATATCTTACAACACACACATTGTTGTTAGGATAGGATCCTACACGAGGGGATAAGCACCTTCAATGGTTCTCCCTTGTGTGCATGTTGATGGGATGAGTGCCTTGAATAGTTCACCATTAGTGCAAGGCACGTTCCTAAGAGTGAATTACTTTTTGTCTTGTGTGGAAGGTTAATGGGGATGCCTATCCTTTCCGAGTGTGAGACTTGCAAGTGTGAATGCATGTAAAGCCATACGTGGGTGATGCCATAACATTCATATCCCAAGTGCTAAAGTCTATGTGATTTGATTATTTAATGGAATTCCAATGATTAATTGATTTATTATGGCTAGCTGTATTTATTTAGTTAATTATTTTTGTAACATGATTTTTTAAAATTTTGATAGCTAATGTGTAGAGCAAGATGAATTGGATATACGCGACAAGTTTAATTTATTCCAAAGACTTCTTCATTAAATTATTTAAATGAACGTATCGTCGTTTATTCTAAAGTGTGTGTATATCATCTTTGTAAATATTTATTAATACTTGAGATTTTTAGGAGATATACTAAAGATATTTTAGAAATATTTTATGACTCTCAACAGTTGTGAGTTGTCCAACTAATTGTAACCATCTATTCAGTTAACTCAAACTCTTTTGTGAGAAGATTGATTGTAAACAGCTTATATTTGGGCAAAGCAAGATTTATTTTAATATTACGAATATGGCATGGATGAGATACCCACTCTATGTACAATGAAAAATTTCACCCAATAGTGTGTTGCTCAATTTCTCTTTACTCTTTTTCAAGTTTATTTTTAGTTTTATCAGCTGTGCTTTTAATTTCTGTAAGAAAAGAGAGTAAGGGAGAGCTTCTTCTGTTCACTACGTGCAAGTCTCACATTCAATCTGTGCTATAGTGATATTAGAGCTCAGCTTACATCTTCACATCCATGCTGTCTCTTTGAAAGAGTAAATGGGCTGAGGACATATAGCAGGCTGTAGGAATCCTATAGGCTTAGAGAGAAATACTGGCACCTACCCATCTCTATATAACGGTTGCCACATTCATGTGAGATGAATGCAATGGTATTGTCACATTGTTATTCAACATAGTGCACTTATTGCTTGTCTCCTGTACTTCAGTCAAGTCCCTTAGTCCTTACCATGTGAGTGTCTACATGAGTTTAGTCTATGTTAATGAGCCACCATAGTTGCCATGCTCTAGATTCTGTGTTTTAACAACATCTGGGGCTTCTAATCACCTATCATCTTGCGTAAAGGCAAGCTCTCCAAAGTAATTGGACTCTATTGTCCGTCTCAACTCAAATCGAATTCATGGCTGGATTCCTACGGTTTCAAAACCCCAAACCCCTATATCTGTGCTAAGAAATTTATAGTTCATCCTGATATTGAAAAATCAAACTCCCCTATCATAGCGCCATCATTCTGTGAATTTTACATGGTATCTATATAACGGTCTCCTGTACTTTAGTCAAGTCCCTTAGTCCTAATCATGTGAGTGTCTACATGAGTTTAGTCTATTTCTATGAGGCACCATAGCTGCCATGCTCTAGATCTTGTGTTTTTACATGGTATCAGAGTGCAAGCTGAGCATGGCTTAGCATGTCTCAGGTCCTCTCTCAGCTCTCCTCCATCATTGCCCAACTCAAGGCTAACTCATGACTTCATATTCAGCTCCATTCCCACTTCCAGCTCCACTCAACTTCTTGTCTGCCATAGCCAAACAACACATAGCTCTGACTGACCTCTTGGATTTTGCAATAGACGTGTTATCTCTACACTCTTTCTTCTAAGGATTTGTCTCTGACTTCAAGGCGCTCCACCCTGTCTCACAGAAATTGTTCACATTAGGCAATCCACATCCTAGCATTGCTGTTTTTTGAGCTTGCTGTCTCATTCTACACCCGTTTGCATCCGTACACTAGCATGCTCCCTGCGATGCACGATTCAATGTGCCATCATGGGTCTTTCGTAGCCTATCTACAAAGCTTCATTTCTATCTAAACAGTTTTGAAAATGATCAAGTATACATTGCACATAGAGTGAAAAACCAGGCTGCTCTCAGAAACCCTAATCCTTCCTCCATAGCCAAATATTCTTCAAGCTCAAAACCACCTCATTTTCTATCATTTAAATCCAATTACTCTCTAGAGATTCAAGCAAAGATCACACATCAAATCATTGAGGAGGGGAGATCATGGTGACTTCTTGCAAGGTTGAAACATAGTATCATAGTGTCTCTTGACACTTATTCAGTGACTCTTGTCACTTGTATCAGCTTTGCCTCAGATGAGGTTTGGGCTACTGCAGCATCCAATCAAGGAGGGAAATACAACATTGAAGATCATAGAAGTTCTTGAAGATCTATTGAAGATTTTCCAAGCATCTGGCTGCACAAGTATCTCTTGATACTAGTCACTTTGTGTTTTTTGGGCACTTGTGCTTGTTAGCACACTCAAGATTATTTCTTTTGCTCGTGAAATCTGAGAATTTTGGAGCTGATTTGTTGTTGTTCCTGCAACTCCAACACGGGCAAGGACTCTTCGACAATTTGCTTTAAGGGGTCAGGTTTCACACCTGGCAGACTCGCATCAAGCTTATCCTAATGAAGAAGGGGTCTAGGCCATCACAAGTGGCAAAGAAAAGAAGCCTCGTGATGCAGACATGTCAGTCACTAGGCAAAGGAATGATGATAAGGCTCAAGAAATTATCAAACTGGAGCTAGACGTCAGCTATATCCACCATGTGAATAATTGTGATACTTCACATGATACATGGAAGAGACTTGACACTTTATTTGGTGCACATACTAAGTCATCAAAGTATGGTCTCTTGATTGAATTTTTCAGGCTTGACATGAAGTCCAACACATCACTTGCCACACATCTAAATTACATGGAAGGACTTCTAACCCAACTTATAGGAATCGACATTAAAATGGAAGAAGATGTTTTGCATTGGTGTTGTGCTTAAAAGTTTGCTTCCTGAATATAATAATGCATCAACAACCTGAATCAATATGCCAAACTCAGGAAGCACCTCTAGAGATGGTATATGTTGGCAACAGGTACAAAAGCAAGAAGGACTAGCTTTTTTGTGATTTTTGCAAAAGGATGGAACACACTGAGAAGTTTTGCCATGCCAAAAAGAGGTCCTAGAAGGCCTATCTTGCTATAGTGAAAGAAGAAGAAGACCACCAGGAGAAGGACAAGCCTCATTAATCCTTCTATGCCTACTTTGATAAATTGTTTTAGCCTTGTAATGTTTAAACCCCAAATGCTTTTATCATAAGCTTGTAAACTCCTCATGTAGCCTTGTACTATAGCCTTTGTACACTTTGTGAGGCCCCTTTTACAGTCTCTGGATGTCCACCATGTTTGTGGTACCCACACAGTATTTTCTGCGATAGCCTCTGGTGTTTTGCCATGTTTATGGTGTACCCACATTTTGCAAGTGTTGCTTTCACTAAAGCCTCTACACACTTTGTACTTTTGGTTGTGACTGGGGAGGGGTGTTGAGATTTGAAATCACATCCATGTTGCCTCTTTGTAAGAGTAGATGGGCTGAGGACATGCAATAGGGTGCAGAAATCCCATTGGCGTAGAGAGAAAGACTCGATCTCTATATAACATTGTACTTGGTTGGCACTTTCATGCGAGATGAATGCAATGGCATTGTCACCTTGTTATTCAACATAGTGTACTTGTTGCTTGTCTCATGTACTTCATTCAAGTCCCTTAGTCCTTATCTTGTGAGTGTCTATATGAGTTTAGTCTATGTCTATGAGCCAACATAGCTGCCATACCCTAGATCCCATGTTTTTACATGGTATGAGGGTGCAAGCTGAGCATGGCTTAGCATGTCTCAGGTCCTCTCTCAGCTCTCCTCCATCATTGCCCAGCTCAAGGTTAACTCATGGCTTCATATTCAACTGTATGCCCACTTCCAACTCCACTCAACTTCCTGTTTGCCATAGCTAAATAGTACATAGCTATGATTGACCTCTTGGATCTTCCAATAGACATGTCATCTCTACACGCTTTCTTCTAAGGATTTGTGCTTGACTTCAAGGCGTTCCATCCTACCATATGGAAGTTGTTCACCTTAGGCAACCCGTAGCCTAGCATTGCCGTTTTTATACCTCGGTGTCTCATTCTGCATCCGTATGCTAGCGTGCTCCTTGCACTATGCGATTCAATGTGGCATCATAGGACTTTGATAGCCTATCTACCAAGCTTCATTTTTATCAAAGAAGTTTTGAAAATGATCAAGTATACATTGTACACACAGAGTGAAAAACTAGGCTGCTTTCAGAAACCCTAATCCTTCCTCGATAGCCAAATATTCTTCAAGCTCAAAACCACCTCATTTTCTCTCTCCTACCACTCAAGCCAAGGCATTATCATTTAAATCCAATTACTCTCTAAAGATTCAAGAAAAGTTCACACATCAAATCTCTGAGGAGCAGAGATCATAGTGACTTCTTGCAAGATTGAAGCATAGTATCATAGCATCTCTTTACACTTATTCAGTGACTCTTATCACTTGTATCAGCTTTGCCTTACATCCGGTCCGAGATTTTTTGGGCTACTCCAGCATCTAATCAAGAAGGGGAGTACAACATTGATGATCATAGAAGTTCTTGAAGATCTATTGAAGATTTTCCAAGCATATGGCTCCACAAGTGTCTCTTGATACTAGTCACTTAGTTAAGATCATTTCTTCTACTGCTGAAATCAGAGAATTTTGGAGTTGATTTGTTGCTGTTCTTGCAACTCCAACACGGGCAAGGAATCTCTGATAGTTTGCTTTAAGGGGGTCAGGTTTCACACATGGCAGAGATGTATTAAGCTTACCCTAATGAAGAAGGGGTCTAGGCCATCAAAAGTGGCAAAGAAAAGAAGCCTCGTTATGCGGAGCTGGCAGTCACTTGGCAAAAGAATGATAATAAGACTCAAGCCATTATAAAATTGGAGCTAGATGACAGCTGTATGCACCATGTGGATAAGTGTGATACTTCACATGATACATGGAAGAGACTTGACACATTGTTTGGTACACAATCTAAGTCATCAAAGTATGGTCTCTTGATTGAATTTTTCAAGCTTGACATGAAGTCCAACACATCACTTGCCACACATGTAAATTACATGGAAGGACTTCTAACCCAGCTTACAGGAATCAATATTAAAATGGAAGAAGATGTCTACATTGGTGTTCTGCTTAAAAGTTTGCCTCCTGAATATAATAATGTATCAACAACCTTAATCAATATGCCAAACCCTAAGCTTGTTGATATCCAGGCATCACTGTTAGAGGAGAAAAAGAAGCTAAAAAGTAAGGAAGAACCGAGCACCTCTACAGATGAACAAGTGTTATATGTTGGCAATAGGTACAAAGGCAAGAAGAACCAGCTTTTTTGTGATTTTTGCAAAAGGAGGGAAAACACTGAGAAGTTATGCCATGCCACAAAGAGGTCCCATAAGGTCTATCTTGCTATAGTGAAAGAAGAAGAAGACCTCGAAGTAAAGGAAGAAGAAGAATACCACCGGGAGAAGGAGAAGCCTTATCAGTCTTTCTACACCTACTCTAAGAGATTGTTTTAGCCTTGTAATGTATAAAGCCCAAATGCTTCTATCATAAGCTTGTAAACTCCTCATGTAGCCTTGTACTACAACCTTGGTATACTTTGTGAGGCCGTTGTTATAGCCTCTGGATGTCCACCATATTTGTGGTACCCATACTTAGCCTTTTTTGCGATAGCCTCTAGTGTTTTGCCACGTTTATGGTGTGCCCACACTTTGCAAGTGTTGCTTTCACTAAAGCCTCTACAGACTTTGTACTTCTGGTTGTGATTGAGGAGGGGTGTTGAGATTTGCAATCACATCGATGATGCCTCTTTTCAAGAGTACATGTACAACAGGATGAGGAAAAAGATGTCATCTCATCCAATGACCATCAATCTCCTGAGGAAGGCAAAGCGCTCAGTAGTGAGGCTCTTCATGAGCAAGTCTACAGGATTTTGCTTAGTCAGAATCTTGACAAGGTCAACAGACTTGTCCTCAATGACCTTGCGAATGAAGTGATACCTCACCTTAATATGTTTTGTCTTCGCATGGAAGACGGGATTCTTGGCCAACTGAATGACACTCATAGAATCCTAATGCAGTGTAGGCATAACATATGCCATACCAAGGTCTGCAATCAAACGGCCTAACCAGATAGCCTCCTTGCAAGCCTCTGTGGCTACAATATACTTGGCCTCTGTAGTAGAAAGGGTCGTACACTTTTGCCCCCTGGACATCCAAGAGATAGCCCCTTCAGCATAAGTGAACACATAGCCAGAAGTGGACTTCCTACTATCTGCATGTTCTGTATAATTAGAGTCAGTGTACCCCACGACTCCTATATCCTAGATACCATAACAAAGACACATATCTGATGTGCCTTTCAAGTACCTCATGATAACCTTCATAGCATCCCAATGGTTCTTGCCAGGTGTAGCCATATAACGTGCCACAACCCCAACTGCAAAAGCAATATCTGGACAGGTGGCTATCATGGCATACATAAGATTGCCCACGGTTGATGCATAGGGAATCTTGGCCCTTTGCTCATCTATCTGTGGACAGTCTGTGGACAATCGGCATGTGAAACCTTCACATGAGAAGGTAATGGACAGCCAATAAGCTTAACATTCTACATGCGTAAGCACTCAAAGACTTTATGTATGTACTCCCTCTGTGACAGATAGAGGAGTCCTTGAGATCTATCGTGTGTGATGCGCATACCAAGTATATGAGAGGCATGTCCCAGATCTTTCATCTCAAAGCTCTTCTTGAGCTGAGCCTTAAGAGCATTGAGCTCCTCATGAGCTGTCCCTGCTAAAAGCATATCATCCACATAGAGTACCAAAATCAGTAAAGAACCGTCACGGGATTTCTTCGTGTACAAGCAAGGATCCATAGTACTGGGGCTGTAGCCCTGTGACTGCATGAATGCATCAAACTTATGGTACCATTCGCTAGGTGCTTGCTTTAAGCCATATAGACTATTCTTTAGCTTGCACACTAGGTGTTCCCTGCCAGGGTCTGCAAAGCCCTTAGGCTGCTCCATGTAAATCTCATCATGCAAGTCCCCATGTAGAAAAGTCATGTTGACATCCATTTGGTACAAGTCCAGGTCAAGCTGTGCAACCAAGCCCATGACTAAGCGTAGGGTAGTCATCTTGACCACAGGAGAAAAGACTTCATCAAAGTCAACACCATGCTCCTGCTTAAAACCCTTAGCAACCAATCGATCCTTGTATGCCAACTTGGGGTGTCCAGGGGTACTTTTTAGCTTGTACACCCACTTGCATGGCAAAGCCTTCTTACCTTGAGGCAAGGAAACCAAATCCCAAGTCTTATTCTTATGCAATGAGTCAAGCTCAAACTGAGTGACAATCACCCCTATGCCTAGTCTCATCATAAGTAAGAGGTTCTCCTGCATCTGTAACCAGTATATAATCCATAGAGGGCGCAAAACGGTTAGGAGGTTGTCTATCTCTAGTAGAACACCTCCATTCAGGCTCTGCTACATCCTGTCTAACATCGGCATGTCTAACATTTGGGCCATGAGCATCAAGTGATGATGCACGCTGTCTAGCTGGCCGTGGAGCAGGCTGAACAGGAGTAGGTGGCTCCTCTTGAAAGATAACTCTGCGTACCTCAACCACTTTTTCAGGTTGCATATGGGGTTTCTGACAGCAGCCTGGTTTGTCGTTATTGGGGGTAAAGGCACCTCCGCCTAGCCGCATGTGTATTACTACAGTGACAGTACCTGCCTCTGCACACTGCAAGTGGCGGGCGTCCATCACAATCACTTATTCTTTATTCTTTTAGTGATAGTTTTAATAAAGGAAGGCCCGGCCACACATTGTGGTTGTTGGAGTTCCCATTTATTGTCTCTCTCTTTCTTACTCTTGCTCTCCCGCCATAGCTCTCACGTGCAAGCTTCAATCCTTCTCACCTTTCAACTCGTATCAGAGCTTGGCTTCCCGACTCTTGAGCTTGGCTTGTAGCATTCTCAGCTTCCCATCGACTCCCTACTCACATTGGGTCTCCATCCCGGCAGCCATAGCCTACTCCCTTGAGCTCCCATCACTCCCCGCCTTCCCGAGCTTCCTCCCAGCCTATTGAGGCACCCTCAGGGCATTCACACAAAGTTATTGCTTCATTCTTTATTGGGTTTTATTTAGTCCATAGGGTGTAGGTAACATGGCAACCATATCCAAGGTTCATGGAGCTCATATCTTGCTCCCCCTTCATGGTGGCTTGTTGAGGCCTCTTCCTAGGCTTCATTGGTGCCTACCCTACCCCCCACACTTGCCATTTAGGTGATGTGGCATTGCAGTAACCCCAGATCAAGTTGTGCCAGTTTTTCAGCCTGTTTCCAGTAGCCACAATTTGGTCTTCCTCATCTCCAGCTTCCCAAGGATTGGGCACTTGCAAAGGCTCCATTTCGGGCATATAAACATGCTTTGATGCTTGGCATTGAAGGTTTGAGCACTGACATTGATTTAGGATTGATTTGGCACTATTTTGGGATTGTCATAACACTCCACATGCAGTTTATAATAGTGCTACAATGATATTCGATGTTTATGCTTGCTCGGCATTGTTGTTTGATGCCCGGTTGGTCCTGCTTGATGCCTATTGATTCGGGGATGCATGCATATTGATTTCCCACCATTTTGGAACTGATTTTGATGCTGAAATATTCAATTTTTCATAGTGAATCACTATTGTAATATAGTGGCCTGAAGCTATTTAACTCATGCTTCGTTATGCCTATGCTATTTGGGCTATGTTTCGGGCATACATAGTGATGTATTGACATTTGGGGATCGACTTTGAGCTTGGCTTACACTCTAGATCATTGATTGAGCTTGAGTTCAGCTTTGGAAAGCATTTGGATGATTCATCTTTGATGCACTTATGGCATTCTTTGGTCTATGCTTGACCGTCTTGACCGCCATTACGAGTTATGTCACCTATCCATGCTAGTTACATTGTTTGGAGCCGCTTGCTACTGGAGCTTTGTCTTGGCTTAACTTTGGACTCCCAGAGCTTACTTGGGCTATTTATTGGCTTGCCAGAGTTTATTTTGGGATGTACTTGATGTCTACGGATCCTACATATGGATGCTCTACCGCCTACATGTTTGGGATGCATCATTGATGCTTGATCTTGGACACTTGTCACCAGTGCTTGCACATGCTTTGTTTGAGCTTTGTTGTTTGATATTTACGGCTTTTGTGCCAATGGGAGTGTATTTGGATGCTTGACAGACATTGAGTAGGTGGTCTATGCTATTTGAGCTTTTGAGACTATTTGGGATTTCTTACCCTTTGGGATAATGCATGGTTCATATGTCTTGGTTCCTTTCGATGCTTATGAGCTAACTCTTTAACTTGGGTCCCTTTCCTTGTCAGCTGACACCTACTTGTGTCAAGTCTTGGTAGTGGCAGGCACACTTTGCTCCGTTGATTGGGGGGTGTGCCTACTCACTAGTAGATATTCCATGACATGTTTGGGTGTTGGATTCATGCTTATCGACTGTCATATGCCTATGTTATGCATGCATGATGTTGGTTATGGTCTTGGCAGTATATGATTGACTTGGGATCTGCTTCTAGCATAGTTAGCTCTCATTTACTAAAAGCTCTCATTTATTACAACAAGCTGAAATCTACAGATTTTGAGCACTTCTCTGAGGGTAATGCTTACTATTTGATGTTATCTTGGTCATATTTGGTGGACAGTTATTTCTCTTGGTAAAATCCACTCTTTCAGCCAGTTTTAGTAGTGGTTTTAGTGCATTTTTTGCTAATTACAGCAACATAAAATTTTGCCTTTTTGCATTGATTTGGGACAGTATGGTTGGTCATCTGAAAGACACAACTCTCTTTAACATTGCCAAGTTGGATGGTACCAACTATGGGTATTGGAAGTCCCAAATATGGCAGGTTTTGGTGCAGAAGTTGCAGATTAAACCCTTGCATTTCAAAGGTGTGAAACCTGAGGATATGGATGATGATGTTTGGATGGAAGTTGATGAGCTATGCAAGTCTACCGTTATTTTGTCACTCTCAGAAGAGGTCCATCATAATGTTGTTGAAGATGAGAATCAGAGTGCGTGGGATTCATGGGAAAAGATTCAGGAGCTCTATGCACAGAGCAGAGTCCTGCGTCACAAATGTATTGGCTGAAGCAGTTAATGGACCTTCTCATGAAGGAGGGGACCTCCCTTTCATCTCATTTTAGTCAATTTCATGCTATCATGAAGAGTCTGTTGTCACAGGGTATTGAGTTCAAAGACAACTTGCACTCGTTGTTTCTGCTTGGCACCTTGTCTGAATCATGGGATGTCTTCCGTACTGCCATATGCATGAACAAGCTTGATGGGCTGAAAATCAAAGATGTTGAGAGTGCTTTATTGACCGAGGAAATCAATAGGAGAAACAATGATGCTTCCCGCTCTTCACATGCATTGACCGTTAGAGGTGGCAGACATAGCAGGCATGATAATGATCATAAGGGCAAGGACTCTCAGAAGTCCAGGTCCAAGTCACGTGGTCGCAGTAAGTTCGGTGACGGAAGTCCTATCTTACCTGTCATTATTGTGGGAAAGCAGAACATATTAGGCCGCAGTGCCATAAAATGCGCGATGATAAACACAAGGAAAAGGGAAAAGATAAAGTGTAGGAAAAGTCCTCTAAGCGCAGCATAGTACCTACAAAGTCTAGTGTGAAGATAGAAGAGGTTAATGTCACGTAGGCCACTGATTCAGATGATGATTACATACTTGCAGCTTCTTCATGCGATGCCTCACAAACAAGTGTTGGCTCTTCGCGGCTTGGAGTCTACTCTTATTTGTTTGACCATCTGTGTTGTACTCTATTATCTCAACCTCCTCTTCACTTTCCTTATTCAAGGAGTAGCAGTCCTCACACTCATTGTTTGAATTGCTACATTCTCATTGCTCGTCACATTGTCTAGGTCCCCATTCTCAACCCTCTTTTCATCCGCGATTAGTACCCAATCATATGTAAGGTTTAGGTCGTTCACCTTGGTTCATTTCCATTTCGGCTCATCCATGAGGTCTTGGAGTGGCTTGAGATGGTTGCTGGGTTACAAACTAGCTTCCTCATCAAGTACTTAAGAATCCCCTGGAGCTCAAGTCTACTAGGAGGCATATGGAAAGGGGCATGAGTTTGTTGTTTGCTAGGTCTTTTGACCATTATGCAAAGTGGCATTGAATGTGGGGTCTTACCCTTCAGTAGGATGGGATGCGATGGCTTTGAGAGACTCACCTATTGTCCTTGTAGTCTGCTTATAATCCTCTTCTTTGTCTGAAAATGGTAAGTCGATGGTGGCTAGCACATGCATCCAATCCTGCTCGTCTTTAGGACACGGAATATACTTGTTAATGGCCCATACAAATTCCTAGCCTGTGAGTCTCCCTTCAAGATAGAGTGATGGCATCCAAGTCGACCGACATGGTCTTCCAAGTGTCCATCTTGACTCTTACTACCTCTGACCTGTTATCTAGGAATATAAGACTGTTACCCCAGTCTTTGATTACTTTTGTGTTCTGCATCCACGGTCAGCGCCTAGTAGAATATCATAGTCTAATCCCTTCATAACTATGAAGTTCACTGAGAACTGGATACACTATTTTCAAGGGCTAGTCCTTTAGCACTTTGAATGGCCTAACTTTTATGCCATTAGCCAGCGTGAGGCTAAACCTTGTAGTCTCCATTGGTGGGTTACCCCATGTCTGTAGGACTGCATGTGTAGAGGTGAGATCAAGCTCAACCACTAAGACCCACGGACTGCTTATTTGCTCAAGCGTTTCAAGCGAGCACCTATAGCTATCTCTCACCTAATCGATGCACCTTCAATCCTATTGGGTGTAGTGAGCTTACCTCAATGCTTGAATGAGTTGCCTCCTCCCTCGAGCACACCGGTAGCTCCATGATTCTTGATGCAAGCTGAAGCATCCTCAAGCCTCCACCTCCAAGCTCCATCCTCCATAGCCACGCACGAGACAAGAGAAGAGAAGAGAATATAATAAGAGAAGAGGAGATGGTGGAGAGCTTCACCTCCTTAATCCCTCACCCTCACACACTCCCTCACACTCACACTCCCTCTCTCAAGCACACAAGCAAGCAATGAGAAGAGAAGAAGAGAAGAAGAAGAGTCTCTTGTTACCACACACCAAAGAATGAGCTCTCATTCACTTTTTGAACTTTATATACATGCCCTAAAATCCCATGGACACCCATCTCCTTTTTTGCATGACTAGTCATTGTGGAAAGGTCCTCTTTTCCATTCCCTTCTACTTGGCCTATTTCTTTAGTCTATGCATGTCTACCCTTTTACAATTTACATAGGAGGGAGCCTGGTGCTCTTTTACAAAAGTTTTAGGGTGCCTTTCACTTAAAAATGTGCTTTTGCCTTTAATTTGATTTTAGAGGCCGCCCTTGCACCTTTGCTTGCTCTCCATCCCGCTTCTTCCATTTCATCCGCATTTCACTTCTTTTGCTTCCATCTCGAGCTGGGGTTAATATTACCCCCTCCTAGACAAGTGCCAGTCCCATGGCACTTGCAGAGCTTTGTTGTTGAGGGTCTAGTGCTTCAAAGGGTGGTTGCCTAAGTGGATGATGGGGCCTTGTTTTGTTTGGTAGTGGTCGAGGAGCTTGGCAATGATTGCATTGTTGGAGATTGAGGGTATGTTGAGTGGATGGCGACCTCTCTGGCGTCCGATGTTGGTGGTTGCAACATTTGGGAGTACCTAAAAAGAGAAGATGCACTCTACTTAGGGGGAGTGTCTACCTCACTATGTAGTGCATCGTGCATCATGCTTGTGCTAGTGGAATGGGGAGATGTCCCACACTTGAGGACCCCATGCATGCGGAAGTAAGGTGGGGTGGTTGCGGCTCAGGGAGGCAGATCTCAAGTGCTACCTCCCTAGGTATATCCTACCCTTGAGGTGCCCTAAGCGTGTGTAGTGGGGGATCAAAAGGGGCTAGGGGTTAGACACGTAGCTAATGGCGGACCGAGGCCACTGGACATGCCTAACTTGAGAACCCCTAGGTGCAGTGCCTATGGTCTATGTGCATCGTGCTGTTTCTTTGTGTGGTTCTCTCCTTCCATTTCCATTCTCTTTGTTTTTCTTTTTGTTTTGTACTTTCTCACATTTTCTTTCTTTCTTTCTTTCTATCTTTCTTTCTCTCCTTTTTTTTGAGTTAGATAGTCATGACAAAAGCTAGTCTTTTTCATTAGAGTGAGGTGGAGAAGAAGGCTTAATAGATTTGTTAAGGAATTGGCAGCCTTGGAGATACCCATTGACGTCTAGGCGGACTTAAAGGGTGGTGGTGGAGAGGAATGGATGATTGCAATGGGTGAAGTGGCTATCATTCATATCCTCTAGAAGAGCTAAGCAAAATGAGGGTAGTAGTGTAGCTCGCATCAGTCGAGCTATTGCACAACTATTTATAGCATTAGGATCAAAATGAAGGGCTAGGAGGCCGCACTCTTGCAGAGTGGGGTCTTGCCCAAGGAGTATCCTAAGCAATCTAAGGTAATTACATGTGGTAATAAAGGCGGGGTCAGGGGACAAAGAGAATTCATTGATGAAGTCGACCATGTTATCATACAAATTTTCTGATGTGAAATAAGGGCATCTTCATATGTAGTACAATGTGAATTATAGATTATCGGGAAGTCATACTGACTGTGGAAATTGGGGTCAAAATCCACTTCTACCCTTCAAGGGTATGGCATGACTGTTGGGTTGTTCCGCTTGAAGGGTTGAGTGTTGCAAAATGCCATCCAAGTGTCCATGTTGATGTTGCAGATCTGCCTTCTCCATGTAGGTTGGCATTGATAACCATGCATAGACCTCAACACTTCAAAAACTTTGTTTTGCCAAAATTCAGCATCTTCAATGCCCCATAGTGTGGGGTTCTGTTCTCTCTCCTAGAGCACCACTTCTCCCAAGCCTGTCTCCAATATTAACCACCTCCTCCACCACCTTGATGGGAAAAACTCTACGTAGGGTAGTGGGCAATTGGAAATTAAAATTGAAGGGGTTTTTGGCCGTTTCTTGCCATTTCCAAATCACAAGAGATTGGCGTGGAAGCTTGCTGGGGATTTGTCCTTACATGGAAGGATAGATACCGATGGTGCTATTACTTCTATGGCATTCCATCTCCTTCTTGTTTCCTCCACCATTTGTTTTCTCCTTTCTCTTAGTGCCGCCTTTCTTTCTACGGAGGTATCTACTTGTCGTTGCTCATTTTGTCGTGGGGAAGGAGGCAGTGGGACAAGCTCTTGCTCTTGTGGTCCCATTTCAAAGTTCATTTCTGCCTCCTCCTCCTGCCTTGGCTCTTTCTATGCCCCTTCTGTGAATCCAAGTGCATCAACTTCTTATGGGGTTGGGCATGCCAGTAGGAGATAGTGGCGATGCTCTTCAAGGCTAAGGCCAACTCCCATGGGTTGTGGTGGCATGTGTAGGCTTGCTCTCAGTGCCCTGCATCCTATTCCTAACTTCTTCTTTACGGCTTCTATGGATTCTCTTTCCTCTGCCTATGTGACATCCATTAAGGTATTCAGGAAGGTGTGTTGCTGAGTTTGTAAGCCCACTTGGGTGAACTTTGCTCTGCTTTTAGCGAGTACTTTGTCTTTCTCCACTTGAGCCAGAAGGTGTGCCAAGGTTTTCACCCTCCTTTCATTGCGGGTTGTGCACTCTTCTACTCTCTTCTTCATCTCCCTGAAGATCTCCCCCTGCCTCTATGTTAAGGCTGTTATTGCCAATTCCTATTCTTTCCACTTCCGAGTTATCATCTCCTTCTCCTTTTCCAAGTCCTTGATTTCTCTCTCCAACCTGTCCTACTCATCTATCTCTACTATGAACACCCTAACTACTAGGTCTTTGACCTCTTGATGATGCTCCTCTTGTTCTTGCTCTGTTTCTACTTCTCTTGCAGCAAGCTCATCCATGCCTAGTTGGACTCTCTTCAGCTGAGCTTCTAGGTCCTCATGCTGCATTATTAAGAGTTTATATTCTCGTTGGAGTCCAACCAACTCTTGGTTCTCATCTTCAAGCTATTTTCTTTAGGTTTTCTCCTTTTCTTCCTTGGTACTGAGCTTTGCTTTTAGCTCGCTAATTTTTTTTTGGTACATGGCCACTTGCTAGGTTTTTTCCAGCTGGAAGGCTGCCACTAACTCTTTCTCGGCTTCCAACTTAGCCCCATCGCTATTCTCTTTTCCTCCTTGGCTTTCTCCAGCAGCTGAGAAAGTAGCTCCGTGACATACTTGTCATAGTTAGCAGGTGGTGTCACAGTTGTGGGGATGGGAGTTGTGGAAGTTCCCACCTTTTGCCACTTAGGGTCCTGCCTTGATTGGCATCTATTGCTGGTCTTTTTTGCCCTATGGTTAGAGTTTCCACGCTCTTCGCTTGAGCCAGTTGACAAAATACTACACCTAGGTCATAAAATTATTGGCATCGACCATAGTTGGTGTGCCCTGGGTGGGTGTTGCTATTGTGGGGGTAGGTACCAGGAGGGGCGGAATGGAGTGGATGGGGGCTTTGCCCTTGCCCTCCTGCACTGCAAGCATGCCTTCAGGTACATGTGTGCTTGATGAGCCCAGGCCCTCATCTCTCCTCGCGCTCAAGGTGTCCATCTCGCCTTGTTCACCTTGTTGCTCCATTGACTTGTGTTTGGCCAGCTCGATGTCTTCCTCTTCCTTCTTCCTCAACTCTTCCTTTTTTTTAGTGGCCTTTCTCTTCCTCTCTTCCTCGGCTCTTTTTGATTCTACCTCCAACCTCTCAAAGTCTTCTCTCTGTTTCTTCTTCCTTTCCTTCACCTCTTGCTTGGACTCCTTCTTGGCTTTCTGCAAATCTGCTTTCTTCTTTTTTACCTTTCTTCCTCCTGCTTTTCTTGCGTCATCTTCTTCTTGGACTTCTTTGATTTCCTTCCGTTGGACTAAGCTTTTTGCTCTCCCTCCTCTTCTCACTAACTGTCCTCTCACTCAATTGTTCTCTGTTGTCATGAATGATGAGGAGGTGCCCTGTCAAGTGTTTTATCCACTCCCTCCTCTCCATCCTATGTCTACTTTATTGCTTCCTAAATAAGAGTGGTTAAGATTCCTCCATACCCAATGAATGAGGCTTTGGTTAAAGGCTTCTCCCTCGCGGCTCCTTTTGACACTGGGGACTCTTCACCCATTGGGTCTGCTTCCAAGGGCTAGTGCTTTAGCTGATTGGTCAATGGTTTTTTGCACATATCCATTCCAATCCACCTCATCTAGCGAGTGGGCCACCATGCTCTCTAGCACCATCACGCTCATCCAATGCATAAGTGAGTTGTACATTTGGATGGAGAAGAGGGAGTGGATCACCTTAGCCTGCAATTTGACCTCGAAGTTAGGGATGTCTTGGATGCTTATGCCATCATTTTTCAATACATTCTTCTTTTTCATCTTCAACATGGCATAAAAATCTCTCTTCTACCTCTTTTCCACCTTTGGTTCCAATCCCAGTGCCTTCTCTACCAAGGTCTTACTGAGCAGGACAACATGCACTTGTTTGGTTCCTTCTCTACTCCTCACAGTTATTGTCCCACACTCCTTGTCAAGGTCGTATGTCCTTAAGAATTCCACACACTTAGTGTGGTTAGGCTCTTGTATTGAACTTTTTGATGTACTTGGAGAGGTTGCACTGTTCTACAACCTTCATGATAGCCTCCTCATTGGCCACCACCTCTTCGATATTGTGAATGCTCCTAAATTTTAGCTGGTTGTAGGCTCGACTTTCAAGAGAAAGGCCATACTTTGCTCTTTCCTCTTCTGTGAAGGGAAGGCGATGGGCTCGGTCTTGTTGTGACATCCTCAGCTCCTATCATGAACCACGGTTTATCATTAGTGCTTTCCAAAACAGTTACTTGCTGGAAGAAAAGACTTCATGCTTGGTGAATTGAAAAAATTTTAGTACAGAAATAGACTTTTCCTTCGAGCTTTATTTTAAAATTTTGTGACATTTTCCTCAATCGCTAGTTAATGTTTTCCTTCCTTTTCTATTCTTAGGTGTGGATTGAGGCTTTTAAGGTATGTTTTTCCTTTTCTTGTTTCCTTATGTGTTTGATTTGATTTTGATTCTCCTTACCCCATTACCCCCTCCTCCTCGGAATTGAGAAGGATCCTTCCTAGGATGAAGGCTAGAGGGTGTACAACACATGGGCATAGTGTTTTACTTTCACATGAGCCAAGCATAGAAGTTTGGATTATATGCCCTATACAAGCGTATCGGTCCATGTCAAAAGGTTGGATGCCTACCTGGGTGATGTAATAAGGACATCGAGCAAGAAGTCACCGGAGTCTATGCGACTAGCAATGTGCAGTTCCTCCTTGTTGAGGATGCGATCTAAGTAGGGGTGTCCGTGAGTGTGTTCTTCCATGGGTCGATCATGAATGGTTGTCAATACCCTATACAAGCTTAGACTCTGACATAAGTTGGGTCATACTCCGACGTTTTGATTACACATCATTGCTTTGCATTTGTCATGATCTAACATCCTTCGAGCTCCCATTGAAGATGAAGAGTGTACCATTTCATCCAGAAAGGGGAGTCGTTGTTGTTGTTTGCAAGCTATTTCAAGTCTTCTATCGCTTGATTGTTGGCATGAGCCGTGCGCTTGTCATACAACGTGATGAGGAGTTGTTTTTGTACTTGTTCGCAAGAAACATTGGTGGCAATCAGCTCCTCAGTTGCCTTAGAAGCCTTGACAAACACAAATTCCGATTCCTCCCAAGAACAAGGGAGTGTTCGTACTTCTGTCGCTATAGGGTCGTCCAAGAGTCCCAAGTCTAAGCAGTCGTAGCTTTCAGCAAGTGACATGAAGGTGGCATCTAGGCGTCTAAGATAGGCAACCAAGTCATCCCCTGTGTTCTCTGCTAAGTCCATAGTCACAGTCAGAATCGATCCTCGCTCATAAGAGGGTCTAAGGTTGGCGAGGGGTTGGGGTTTGATAGAACTAGAGAGTTCAGCACAGCTGATGGTGGCCACTTAGCTTGCAGTTGGACCTTTTGTACAGTAGTAGGCTGTGGGCTGTGTCTACGGACAGTGCACTGCGACACTCGGGTGATGTTCCATGAGTTGTAGGACTAGTCATGGTATGAGTGTGAGTAGTAGGCTGTGGTTTGGGTCGATAGACTCTCTCAATCTTCACTAGTTGGTGTATTGGTGATTCTGAAGGCTTTGAATCCAGAGACATTTGCGGCCTTGGCCTTGGATGTGTCATGTGGGTTTGTGTGGTCAAGTTTGAGGGAGGAATTTGATTAGTGCCTTTGGCCTTTTTGAACTTAGGAATCCATATCTAGGCATTACCCTTGTAATAGCCTTGTGCTTGCAATAGGGTCTTGGGGATCCATCGTGGCTTTACCTTATGTCGATGTCTATAGTTACATCTTGGCCTCCTAGGGTGCAAGGTGGGGTTCTTAGCCTTGCGAGGTTGTGGGTGTCTACTCCCAGGTGACGGTCCTTGCAGTTTAGGCATCCATTGAAGGTTTGGCTCATGGGCCTTAGCTTTGACTTCATGATTTGTTAGTCTTCAGGCTTTGTGGGTTGTGATGAAGCACTACCCCCCTCCTTAGACTTGGCGGTAGGTTTCTCTATCGATGGCTTTGTGGACTTGGAAGGAGTCACGCAGCCCTTGATGAAAGCTATAACTATGCGGATGTTGCCCATGGCTTGGTGGCTATGCTGTGACTCATAGTCGACATTGTAATGAGCTTGCTTCTTAAAGGTGTGTCCTAATAGTGACTCCATGTCTACATCTTTAGTGTTGGGCAACACATAGAAGATCATCGGCATGCTTTCAGCAGACTCGAAAGTAACTACAACCTTGCACTTTCCTGTTTGAGAGTGTGTATGATCGACCCCCATACTGGCTAATTTTAGCATAAGTGGATTGTTGTAATTGCAATTTGCCAATTTGGGTCCAATGATCATGAGTTAAGATTAAGGTCAGGTCCCTTATCGATTAATGCATTAAAGGTGCATGTGTGCTTGGTCATGACCGTTATGCTTAGGTAAGTTGGTTCTATAACTTCCTCATCCTCATCATTCATCTCAATGATAGTGGCTACTCGTACATTGACCGGGGATGCCAGCATTGGAGACTCATATAATGGGTGCGTGGGAGGGTAGTACTTCTTTATGCGGCTGCCATTGAAGAAGCCGATGCCCTCACCCTCTAGGGTTTTGAGTTCTATGTTGCCAGTTTGGCTAATGGCCTGAACTCTGAAAGGACCTGACCCCCTAAACTTCATTTTCTGTTTATGTCCCTTGATTGAGTACAACAGTACTAAGTCACCCTATTCAAAGTCTCGCTGCTTGACATGCTTGTCAAGCCACCTTTTGCGTCTTTCCTTTTCGCATATTAGCGCATGGGTGGCTAGAAGCCGAGTTTCCGATAAGCATTCGAGCTCAACTAGTCGTTCTGTCCATGCCTCCTTCCCTTCCCATCTCTCTTGAAGGGCTATCCTCAGGCTAGGAATGAAGAACTCCAAGGGTAGAATTGTGTTAGTTCCATAGGTCAACCTAAAGGGAGTTTGACCCACAACCATTTTGCAAGCCATGCAATAGGCCCACAAGGCTGCCATCAACTTGTTGTCCCAGTCATTGCACGAAGTAGAGACTACCTTGGTCAGGACGTTCACCAATATTTTATTTATGGATTCAGCTTGGAAGTTTACATGAGGATAATAAGGCGAAGATTTCTGATGGATGATTAGGAAGGTGGATAGGAGATAAGCTATCACTTCATTGATGAAATGTGTGCCATGGTCACTAATAAGTTCAATGGGACATCTGAATCGTGAGATCACATGCTCCCATAAGAACTTGGCAATGGTCCTAGCGTCATTTTTTCTCATAGCATGTGCTTCTATCCATTTTGTTAGATAATTGGTAGCGACAATGATGTCCGATGAAGTCAATCCCCCATTTCTCAAAGGGTTGTCATGCAATGATTGGGGTTAGCTCCATGTGATCCTTACAAATAGGGATCTTGGTCCATTGGCACTCATCACAACGCTTTACGAATCGTGTTGCATCTCGAAAAAGAGTGGGCCACCACAATTGGGACTACAACACCTTGTGAGCTGTCATGTCTCGACTAAAGTGTCCTCCTACGATTCCACCTTATGCCTCTATGAGCCCATTGTGTATTTCATGCTCACATATGCATCTGTGCAGCAACCCGTCTTGCCCCAACCTATAGAGTTGGCCTACTATCAAAACTGATAGGGTTGAATCTTTAGGATGAGTTGCCTAAGTTGGGCCTTTTCTATTGGTCGTTCAGGTAGTCTGTGCTCAAGCACTTGGACTACATCATCTACCCAATATGGTATCATGTTGGCTCTAAACAAATCTCTTTCACTAGATAAGCTAAATAGATGCGTATCTGGGAGTTCATCTACAATGCCTTATCCAATAGTTTCTCTTGTGGGGATGTGAGACATATGGTCAACCATGTAGTGCTGCTTCTCTTTACCTACCAGTACGAAGAAGTAAAATTCTAAAAGCAAAAGTAGCCATTGAGCAATGCGTCCTGTAGCACAAGGTTTATTAACAAGATATAGCAAGGCTTGATGGTCAACAAAGAATGTAAAAGGCGTAGCCAAAAGATAATGCTGAAATTTCTTTATAGCAAATACCATGGCCAAATCCTCTCTCTCCATTGTTGAGTAATTCGTTTTAGTCTCGGAGAGTTGTCTGCTAGCAAAGCTCATGAGGTAATCTAGGTTGTCTTTCACCAGGCTAGCACAACACAACTCCTACGACGAATTTCAAAGCATCAGTGTGCACATGGAACATGAGTGTCCAATCCGGGGCTTGTAGAATTGGTGCAGTGGTTAGAGCCTTTTTTAGTTCCTCATATGCGCGTTGGCATTCCTTGGTCCATTTGAATATGATCAATAGCTTGTATAGAGGTCTAACAATCAATGCATAGCTTAACAAAAACCACTGATAATACCTTGCATGGCCTAAGAAACACTGAACACCCTTCTAATCAATTGGGGATGGAAGATTGACAATGACCCTAACCTTCAAGAAGTCTATGTCAATGCCGTTCTTCCACACTATGTGCCCTAGGATGCGTCCATGCTTTACCCAAAATTGGCACTTCAAGGGGTTCAACGAGAGATGATATAGTTGACATCATTCAAAGACCGCTTAGAGTTTGTTTAAGTGTTACCTCCAAGTAGAGTGAACGCACAAGTCATCCACAAAAAACTCTAACTCCTTCCTAAGCATATCTTTGAATATAGTGCACATAAGTTGTTGAAAGGTAGCTAGCGCATTAGTCAACCCAAAAGGCATGACTATGTAGGCAAAGATGCCCCACTCAATGGCAAACACGGTCTTATGCCTATCATTAGGATGCACTTGCACCTAATTATATCTAGAGAAGCCATCCAAAAAACTATAGGCCTCTTTGCTAGCAACATCTACCTCCTTGTAATTGATGCACACTCTAATCTTTCCATTCTTCTTCAATACGATGACTATGGGTGAAACCCAATCTATGTGCTCAATTTCATAGATGAATCTTGCTGTCACATTAGCTTATCAATTTCTTCCTTGATAGTGTGGGCATGCCTTGTATTCATGGGATACGGTCGCTACTTTTTGACCGGCATTGTGTCAGGTGTCATGGGTATATTGTGAGTCACTACACTCGAGTCTACCCCTTTGAGCTCTTCTAGGAACCAAGCAAAGATGTCTATATACTCTCGTAAGAGAGCAATGAGACTTGCTTCCTCTTCCTCAGTCAAGTCATCGACTATAAAGACAGGTTGGGGTGTCTCCCCTTCCTTAACTAAATTGGCCTCCTTGACCCTGGCAGGTCCTTTGATTGGTTCGCTTACTTGCCCCTGTCATTTGGCTCCTAACAAGATCACTACCCTATCTCCTTTTTTGAATTTTGTGAATTGCTTTGGTAGGTCTTGCGGTTGTCACTCTGTTCTTCTGCCTGCATATCCTTGGTTAGCTTATATTGTTCCTCCCTTAACCATTGGTGCCTTAGGTGGACAGGTAGATCCCCCTTGGTGCATCTAGTCTCCAAAGGTCGAGGTATCTCAAGATCACTATCTGAGCTGACTTTTGACTCAAAATCAAACTCTTCATCTTTGCTAGAAGAGGGAGTCTCTCCTAGTGGTCACAACTCGAAAGACGATTCTATTTTTAGCAACGGTGCGACACTTGGTTGCGTTAGGCCTACCCGCTCATAGTCAATTGCACCTATGTGCTCCAATCAAGTTCGATCACAATCCATGAGCATGACCCCTCTCTCTATCCTAAAGGTGCTTTGCTTGCGTGGTCTAGAGTCAGCTCGTATTTGTTCAATTACACGTCCCCCAATGTCGTATTCTATAGTGTCTATTTCCCATTCTCTCTCATCACTGAAGGAACAACAGTATTCATATTTGTCGTTAGAGCTATCTTTGTTCGACTACTCATCATCTCTCAAGTCCTGATATGTCTCTTCTTGTTGGTCAGGGACTAAGGCTCAATTGTACATCAAATTTAAATCGTGCACTTTGGACCATCGCCACTTAGGCTCATCCAAGAGGTCTTTGAGTGGCTTGAGATTCATTGTTGGATTGGCAACCAACTTGTTAATCAAATATCCTAGGATCTCAAGGAGCTCAATCACAGGGGTGGTCACCAATGCATTAAGGAGGTTGCTAGCTGCTTGTTTCTCTCCTAACTCCGTGGTTTCTGGCCAATGGCCTTGACTAATTTGCTAGCCTATAGAATTTAGGCTTTGTCTAAGTGGTGTTGCTTGTTGTGCCATCGCATCCCTCGATTTTGGTTGTGGGGATGAGATTGGCGTGCTTATGCTTGAGAGATCATCATTCTCGTCTTCTAGCATGGACTCAATATTTTTTAGGTGCTCTTGGGCTTCTTTCACCCACTCCTTCACTTTCTCGATGGCTTCAAGTTGGCACTTTGGGTTGGGGTACTCCCGCCGTTGACCTTAGCACTTTCCTTTTTAGCCATCTTTGGAGTTGACATTTCTGCCTCTGCGTCAGTGACTTTCTTTCTAGCACGCAGTGTTGTGGCACTTTTGGTTTTGAGCATGACCTTAGTGTTTGGTCTCTTCTTCCTCTGTCTCCGACTCTTCTTTTCGATTGAGGTAGCATTGAGATTGCAAGGCCCTGGCAATGATACGGCCTGCTTTGTCTATGCACAGGTAATGCCATGCAATGGGATAGTTGTGGCCTTCCCATCGAGTGTCTTGACACCAAACAACCCAATGGGACCGATGGCTCATTTTCCAAACTAGGGGATGGCTTTTGTCTAGGGAAATTGACAAAGAGATGAGTGATTCCATACTCAGCGCATCTTAGGTAAGCCTTGTCTCTATTTACTTTCTCCCTCTCAGGGTAGTACGAATAAACGAGTCATGGGTGACTACAAGTCCAACATACCATTGGCTCTTGGGTCTACCCCCTAGGCCTATGCCTCTCCCTCTACCTAACGCCATCATTGATATTTATCGGTAGTCCATAAGGACTGCATTTCCTTCTTCATCGTATGATACACATACTGGATTGGAGTGTCACTCCATCAATGGTGTAATATTCCCACCCGTGAATATTGACTTCCCGCACACGACATAAACCTTGTGCAAAGGTTATCTCTCGTATTGAAATTATTGGCGGTGTGATGTGTGACCCGCACGCGAGAAATGGGGTTCTCCACATTGGTAAATTAAACCCGGAAGTTTGAAACCGCAAGTCTTACATAAACACCCTCTTGGGAGGGGCAATTTGAATATTCAAGGCAATTTTTTTTTATTTTTATCCCTTTTTCCCCAGCCGATGCACGACTGGAGAAAAGGGAGTGTGGGGGGATGGGACATGGGAAAGTCGTGGCCTGCATGGGAGGGGGGAACCCATGCAAGGGGGCCACGTGGTGGAGGCCTTCTCTCCCCCCCCCCCCCCCCCCCCCCCCCCCCAATGCCTATAAAATCATCCCCTACGTGCTGAGGGGAGAAGGTGGGATACACGTCGCCGTGCTGAAGAGGGGAATGCTAGTCGGAAGGCTGCGTGAGGGAGGTTCGAAGGAGGAGGAGGCTGCCGTGACCACCGTCTGCTGCTGCGACCAGGAACGCCGCCACCTTGCTGAAAGGCCCAGGCCGCCGCCCATCCTCTTCTTGACCACGACCTCCTTCCCAATCATTGGGACCCCCCGACGTTGCTGCTGTTGCCCAGAAGCTTCTAAGGATAAGGCCATAGGCCTTGATCCTATGCGGACTTCTCAGTTTTAAAACCGGGATCGGGAAACTCGTATTCCTACGCGAGGAGAAGGTATCGACCTCCTAGCCGTCTCGAAGAGCAAGAGTAAAGGCTAGAGGGAATCTGTGGAGTCCGTATTCACGTCTACAATGGCTCCCAAGAAGACGCAAGGCGCACCTGCGGGAGGTTCATCTCCTAGCATTCAAGTGGACATCTCCCCGAGCCCACAGACCCAGGTTTTTTTTATGATTTTTGATTCTACGCAAAAGTAATGCATTAGGTATAATAACTCTCACGGAATAGAAAGCACATATGCATGTTCAAATTTACCAAGCCGAATTAAAAAGGCAATTGAGGAAAATTTGTCTATTTGATTGATTACTAGAATTAGCTCATGACATGAAATGGAGTTATTAACATTTTCAATATGATGAAGTGAGTTGTCTATCCATCTTACGACCCTAGTATTATGCTGCCTTATCATGCATTTCAAAGTGACGAGCCTAGAACACCTACCGCCTATCTTTATAAGGCTGAAGTTATTAAGTGTATTTTTGACTAGACATGGAAAGAATAAGCTTATGTCGCAATTTAGGAAAAATCTTTATTGTAATGGTTCATGGGGAAAAACTGTTAACACCCGTAGGAGGTTATCCGAAAAGTAATGGTGGTGTATCAAAAATGGATCTAGAGATTGGCATGTGGCATGTGCTTGCAAGAAAGAATATACCAACACTAACTCTACAATAACCTCATTTAACTACGTTGTAGTTATGAAAGGGTTGCATGTTGCACTTTCATCGTGCATAAAATTGATTCATCAAGTGTTGCATTTGGGAAAGGTTGCAGAATTTAAACAAAGCATGAGATTCTAAAGTGTAGATAACAAGGTAGTAGTCTTGATTATTTGAAGTAAGTCCTAAGAAAGTTGGTACCCAGCTTATCATGTATTTTTACTTTACCAATAAAAGATAGAGTGAGTCGCATGTTTACATGTATTGTGGTAGTCGAAACCATTTTTCTTCTTTAGATCTATTTTATTGTCTCTAGGGAAGGATTCATCCTTGTCGCGAGACAAGCATAGTGAATTACCCAAATCACCTAGCCGGAAAGGATTCGTATGGGCATGGTTCAGTCAATACGATAGATACCCCAAACACTAACTAGGGATTAGCACGTTAAGGATTCGGACAAGTTTTCCAATTGTCGCTAAGTCGAAACCTTCATGCCCAATAGTCCTAATCACATTCCCAAAATGTTGAGTTAATTGGATGCTCATGCAAACAATAATCTAGGGTTCCTACCTTAAGGACCAATCGCTCAAAATGATGAAACTCGAATTGAGTTGGAACCCTAGGACTAAACGTTGTCGATCTAGTGAAATTAGGGATGGGACGGGTAAAAAGACACCCTAAACCCTGCTTCTCGTCTGAAGATAATTCCGTGACCAGAAAATGCCATTCAATAGGTGAAATGATCTCTTGGAATGGAGGCGACACTTGTGCAACTAGTTGCAACGTCGCATAGCCTTGTGGTTTGATCGTAAGAAAGTTTTGCCATTCCTTGGAATGAGGTTGGCAGGTTCTTGCGCAAGTTTAACTTGAAAAGGGATGGGTAGTCATCCTGTTACATCGCCCTCATTAGGGAAAAATTGCCAAGTTAAGGGAAGTTAAGTAATTGCTCGGCGCAAATGATTAGTCAATAAATTAAAGCGACATGGTCGCCGGGATCTACTATTAATAAAACCTAAGGTGTTGGTTAAGTTGGGTATGACCCTAACCCAAGGACGATAGGAATCTTGCCAAGTTGCAATTGATTCCGGATCGAATGCGGGATGCATTCGGAGAGAAGGAGTCACTCCTTAACAGTTTGCCAACTAAACGACCACTGGAATTGATTGTGCTTGTAACAGTTTAGAAAGCACTGTTTGCATTGTTTGTTCAAGGAATTAAAGGATGAAAGATATATAAATGCTTCAGGTTGAAGGCCTGAAGGGAGTGGCAGCTCAGTTACCCCCGACTGCCTGCCTGACCCTAACCAAGGGGGTTGTTGACCACGCCGGGAACGTGGACCGAACCCGCCGCAAGAGGTCTTTCCGTTGAGCTCTACTTGGAGCAAGAGGACGCTTGGGTGCCAGGGGGGGCTCTGGCCGTAAATCCCTCGCCTTCCGGGTCCTGCACAAGAGGCTAACGTGACTCGGGATTGGATCCCGAGGCCCGCATACTAGTCTACGGGCAGAAGCTTGGAATAGTGATCCCTAGCGGATTACTGGATAGCCTTCGGGCGGATTATGAACAAGCCTACGGGCGGAACCTCTGTATTTCAAAGATAAAATGATGATATGATAATAAAGAAGTTGTTTGATATTGTTTTTCTATGTCACGTGATAAGATTACGTGAAGGAACCAGTGCTTAACGGGATTAATCAAGGAAGCTGTTTGTTATATGTTAAATTAATGTGTTAGGTAATTACATAACTAAAACAAACCGAGGAAAGTGCGGAGGATGGACCATGGGTCTGTCCTATGGATGGGTGGTCCCGGTTAGCCGGGAACTTTTCTCAAAATCACTCGACGAATAGCGGGATGATCATCATCATCAAAGCTAATAATGAAAACGATGACCTAGAGTTACATCCTACCCGATTTACGCTGTTTTAGGGAAATGGAATGGGACTATGCTTTATGGCAGAGAGGTTGAGCCTTGCATCCCTCTCGTTTCCCACTCTCCTTGAACCAAGTGCAGCGTGAATCCGCTTCGGACCTGGTGTTCCTGCGTAAAGTAGTTCGCTCGGGTCCGACGCTAGTTGCTGTTAGCTAATGACCAAACAGGGAAACCCTAATTCCGGTCGATCCTAAGTGGGAACGGCCAGGATACTTCCGCTACGGGGCAGACACGGGAAGACCTGGATTGCAAAACCCGTAACATTCCATGGGAGTGCCGGGCGGAGTTTTCTAGACATCCTTTCCGATGGACTGCTAAGACGTGTCCTAGATGATCCTAGTGGACACGTTACAGTTGGTATCAGAGCCGACCAACAACGGAATTGTTTTCGTGAGATCTCAATAAAATGAAGTAAAGAAATTGTTGCTGTCCAAACATTTCCTCATCTTCAATACTGTCTTGCAGAACTATGAAGCGTGGAACAAGTTTTTTGGTGTTCCGGATCATGTTTATGACTGCAATGCATTCTCCGCATTATAGGCGGAGAATTGAAATGATGAACATCCTGGAGGAGATTTATAACCCATCACCTTTATATATAGAACGAAGATGGACTGGGTCTTCAGGAATCTATTACATAGCTGCCCACCGGTTCGCTTATTTACAAACCGACCTAAAGAGGATCAAGTGGTTGGAAGATTTGAAAGTCGTGAAGCTGTTCATTTTTGTGGAAGCTCACGTAAATTCAACTTTGCATATTCGAGGTCGGAGGGTTGAATTGAACTCATATGTATATGAGGAAGTAACTCGTGTAATTCCAGCTGATAGGATTAAGGTGTTTGGCCGCCATGGGAAGTATGGATTCCAGCGGAAAGGATATCCTGAACTTCCAATGAGTTATCGATTCCTAAAGATTCATGACCCAAAACCCTACTATTACACAGTTCCTGTAGACAAATGCAATACAACGTTGTTCTCCCCTAACTGAATGTAATGATTGGATTATCATCACACGAGATGTTGTATAAGGCTACGCCCATGTAAATATAAATAAGGACTTGTTTCATCAATACCCGACTGTGCATCAGGGTTGTTACAAAAAGTTAAGTAGCTTCATGACTCAAGAGATAGCTGAACTAAAGATAAGCTAAAGTCAACTATCATATAATAATGTTAAGAAAACTTTTACTCAGGCACAACCCCAGGTACAGGGTCCAAATTCGCCCCCTACATCAAGTACTACTGTGATCCAGGAGAAGAAGTTCCTCCTCAAACAGATAAAGCCACCCGAGTTTGACGGGAGAGGCAGATTCGTCCAGTCGGATGCTCAGATTTGGATTGAATCTATGGAGGATTACTTCGAAGCAGCTGGTACTGCTCCCACCAATCAGGCCATGCTCGCCAAATTAAAACTCACCGGTGAAGCTAGATTATGGTGGAAACAATGGTGCAGGGATCAAGGGACTTCAGAGGGGTCCGTTACCTGGGAGAAGTTAAAGCAAGCCGTGCAGGGGAGATATTTGCCGCCTGCATATCGCACACAGAAGATGAATGAGTTCTATGAGTTAAAACAGTTAGGACTCACCCTTGACGCATACTACTCTAAATTTGTCTCACTCTTAAAGTATGCGCCACAAATGGACACAACACAGCAGGTGTCCAAATTTTGCGCGGGCTTAAATCCACCTGTAAATACTCGTCTCGAATCTATGCGACCATCAGATCTTCAGGATGCACTCATTCGAGCGGCACCTATAATTCAGGAAGTGCAAGCTAAACCAAGGGGTATTAAGAATTGGTCTTATAGCGACCCGAACAGAGGAGCATTCAGACCCCAGGTTAAGAGGGTTCAAGGCCACAATCAGGGACAAAGGAAGAAAGCAAGGACAAATAACGTCAATAACTTTGTTCCTACTCACAGTAATGGCCGAAACCTCCGATGTTTCCACTGCAATGAACTCGGTCACTTCAAAAGGCAATGTCCCAAGCTCAGCGAGGGACACCGTCAAGGTGCAGGCCGCGGTCAGGGAGCCGCCACCCGTGGAAGAGGAAGAACTGCCTGCATTACCAATAGGCAAAGATGTGAAGCAGAAGAAGAGGAAGATCCGACTATGGAAGCAGAGTTCGAAAGAGCGACTGTCCATGCCGCTTTACACAAGAAGGGGCCGAATCGCCAGTTCTCGGTGATTCAAACACCGTCGAACTATCAAGGTAAAGGTTTCAAAACCTTGATTGATTGTGGTAGTACACATTCCTTTATCTCACCAGCGTGTGCTAAGAGATTAGGAATAGCCACATTAGAAGCACCTACCCTACTTGTGGAATTGGCAAACGGTCGTGAGGTAACTTATACCAGGCAAACTGCTAAGGAGGAGTTCTATCTGGGAGGAAAGAAAACCTCAGTCAAATTCAGAGTCATGAGTTTAGGTATCCATGAGTGTCTACTCGGGATGGATTGGCTTAAGCCTAATGACGCTCACATCCACTGTGGGAAGGGTCAAGTTTCCTTTCGGAACTCTGAAAAAGAGTTTGTTACGACTCAAGGTGAAGCGGGAGTGCCAAGAATCCAGTTAGCCAAAGTATCGCGGATCATAAAAGGGGCTAGAAAAGGATTACCTGTGTACCTGATCAAACTCAACAAATTAGATCAAAGCCAAAAGTCTCATGAGGGACCCTCTTGGCTAAAGGAATACGCTGACGTATTCCCTGAGGAATTAACTGAACTTCCACCTCCAAGGGAAGTTGATCATGAAATAAGGTTAATGCCTGGAGCTGCGCCAATTGCAAAGAGACCTTATAGAATGTCCATTCTGGAAGCTATTGAGTTGAAGAAACAACTCAAGCAACTGTTAGATCAGGGTTACATCCGGCCTAGCAACTCTCCATGGGGGGCTCCAGTACTATTCCAGAAAAAGAAAGATGGGACACTTCGACTATGTATTGATTACCGTGGGTTGAATCAATCAACAGTCAAGAATAAGTGTCCTATTCCTAGAATAGATGAGCTTCTTGATCGTCTTCAAGGTGCAAAGATCTTCTCCAAAATTGATCTCAGGTCAGGTTACTATCAAATCAGGATCAAGGATGAAGATATTCCAAAAACGGCCTTCAATACAAGATATGGGCACTTTGAATTCTTGGTTATGTCATTCGGGCTTACAAATGCACCTGCCACCTTCAATAGATTAATGCAAGATATTTTTAGACCATATCTTGATGATTTCGTGCTTGTCTTCTTCGATGATACTTTAGTCTATTCTAAACAGGAAGAAGATCATGAACCTCAACTTCGGATTGTCCTTGAAACAATGAGGTCTCATAAGCTATATGCAAAAAGGAAGAAGTGTGCATTTTTCAAACGTCAGATTGAATATCTAGGATTCATAGTATCATCAGAAGGATTATCAGTAGATCCAGCCAAAGTCAGAGATGTGCTTGAATGGCCAATACCAGTATCCGTCAAAGAAATACGCAGTTTTCTTGGCTTGACAGGATGGTATAGGGTCTTTATCAAAAACTATGCTTTGATTGCAGCACCTCTTACCGATTTACTAAAGAAGCAGACTTCTATTACATGGTCAACTCCCGAGCAAAATAGCTTCGACCAATTGAAGCAATGTTTGGTATCAGCACCTATTCTGAAACTTCCTGACCTCAATAAGGAGTTCGAGGTAGTAACTGATGCCAGCATTCTTGCCTTGGGGTGTGTACTTATGCAGGAAGGTCATCCAGTAGCATATTCTTCAAGGAAATTGAAGAGTCATGAAAAGAATTATGCCACGCATGATCTGGAATTATTAGCTGTCATCCATGCTCTAAAGCTTTGGAGACACTACCTGTTGGGTAACAAGTTTACTCTAGTAACCGATCATAAGAGTCTCAAATGGATTTTTACCCAGAACGAGCTCAACATGAGGCAACGTTGATGGATTGAAGTATTGGAGGAGTATGATTTTGAAATCAAGTATCGACCAGGGAAAGAGAATGTAGTTGCCGATGCACTCAGTCGCAAGGCATTCCTAAATTCCCTAATCTTGCAGAATCCATCAACGGCCAGATCTCTGGCTACAAAGGTATCTATGCCAAGCAACCCTATACTCGAACTAGCTAGAGAGGAAGCATGCCATGATTTGGCCTACCAAACCATGATAAAAGAAATATCTACCAAGGAGCAGAATCTAAAGTCACAAGCTAAGTATCGGGAATTTTCCATTGATAATGGACTTGTCTATTACAGAACAAGGCTATGTATACCAACAAGCCAGTCACTTAAGTAGAAGATATTATGGGAAGCTCATGATTCCCCTTTCGCAGGACATCCTGGCTATGCAAAAACTCTTAATGCAGTTAGGAAGAGCTACCATTGGGAGAGGCTCAAAGGTGACGTTCTCAAATATGTCACTGAATGTTTGTCTTGCCAACGTATCAAGGCTGAACATGTCATGATGCCAAGAAAATTGCAACCACTTGATATTCCCCAGATGAAATGGGAATTCATCAGTATGGATTTTGTGGTGGGCTTACCCCAAGTCCAAGGAGGATACAACTCCATTATGGTTGTAGTTGACATGCTTACTAAGGTTGCACACCTGATTCTAGTAAAGACAAACTATAAAGCCTCCGACATTGCAAGAGTGTTTATCAAGGAGATATTCAAGTTACATGGGTTACCTAGAAGGATCATTAGCGATCGAGATTCTCTCTTCACTTCACACTTCTGGAGAGCTATCTTTGAAGCTATTGGAACTCAACTCTGTTTTAGCACTGCCTACCATCCCCAAACAGATGGACAAACAGAGCGAGTAAATCAAATCATTGAGGATATGCTTAGGGCATACTGCTGTCGAGAGCCGAAGAGGTGGATTCAGTACTTGCCGTTAGTAGAATTTGCCTACAATGCTTCTTACCAGCAGAGCATTCAAATGACCCCTTTCCAGGCATTGTATGGTCATGATTGTCGAAGTCCCCTAAACTTTTCTGATCCAACCCTAAGAGTTGAAGCTTCAAGACAAATGTTGGAGGACATGGATGACCAAATAAGGTCAATAAGACAAGACATACAAGCAGCCAAAGATAGACAAAAGGCATATGCGGATTTGAAGCGCCAAGAGAGGATCTTCGGAGAAGGAGACATGGTCTTCATTCGTGTACACCCAAAGAGGAGTTCTCTATCTCTAGGAGAATGCAAGAAGCTAAGTCCAAGGTATTGTGGGCCGTATAAAGTCCTCAAATGCCTGGGACCCAATGCTTATAAACTGCAACTTCCGGATAGCCTAAAAGTTCACAATGTATTCCATATTAGTCTCTTAAAAAAATATGTGCCCAACCCTAATCATGTACTCGATGACCAACAAATTGTAATGCCTAGTCAAGGAGTCCTTGAACTAAGACCGAAAAAGATTTTAGATGTTAGGGAGAGACAGTTGAGATCTAGAACCTTGAAAGAATACCTCGTCCAGTGGAAGGATTATCCCGAAGAGGATGCTACCTGGATGGATGAAAGCTCTCTCAACCTTCAATATCCCCAATTTATCTCGAGATGAGGACATCTCCATTCTTCTAAGGGGGAGAGAATGTAATATTCCCACCCGTGAATATTGACTTCCCGCACACGACGTAAACCTTGTGCAAAGGTTATCTCTCGTATTGAAATTATTGGCGGTGTAATGTGTGACCCGCACGCGAGAAATGGGGTTCTCCGCATTGGTAAATTAAACCCGGAAGTTCGAAACCGCAAGTCTTACATAAACACCCTCTTGGGAGGGGCAATTTGAATATTCAAGGCAAATTTTTTTTATTTTTATCCCTTTTTCCCCAGCCGATGCACGACTGGAGAAAAGGGAGTGTGGGGGGGATGGGACATGGGAAAGTCGTGGCCTGCATGGGAGGGGGGAACCCATGCAAGGGGGCCACGTGGTGGAGGCCTTCTCTCCCCCCCCATGCCTATAAAATCATCCCCTACGTGCTGAGGGGAGAAGGTGGGATACACGTCGCCGTGCTGAAGAGGGGAATGCTAGTCGGAAGGCTGCGTGAGGGAGGTTCGAAGGAGGAGGAGGCTGCCGTGACCACCGTCTGCTGCCGCGACCAGGAACGCCGCCGCCTTGCTGAAAGGCCCAGGCCGCCGCCCATCCTCTTCTTGACCACGACCTCCTTCCCAATCATTGGGACCCCCCGACGTTGCTGCTGTTGCCCAGAAGCTTCTTAGAAGCTTCTTTAAGAAGCTTCTAAGGATAAGGCCATAGGCCTTGATCCTATGCGGGCTTCTCAGTTTTAAAACCGGGATCGGGAAACTCGTATTCCTACGCGAGGAGAAGGTATCGACCTCCTAGCCGTCTCGAAGAGCAAGAGTAAAGGCTAGAGGGAATCTGCGGAGTCCGTATTCACGTCTACAATGGCTCCCAAGAAGACGCAAGGCGCACCTGCGGGAGGTTCATCTCCTAGCATTCAAGTGGACATCTCCCCGAGCCCACAGACCCAGGTTTTTTTTATGATTTTTGATTCTACGCAAAAGTAATGCATTAGGTATAATAACTCTCACGGAATAGAAAGCACATATTCATGTTCAAATTTACCAAGCCGAATTAAAAAGGCAATTGAGGAAAATTTGTCTATTTGATCGATTACTAGAATTAGCTCATGACATGAAATGGAGTTATTAACATTTTCAATATGATGAAGTGAGTTGTCTATCCATCTTACGACCCTAGTATTATGCTGCCTTATCATGCATTTCAAAGTGACGAGCCTAGAACACCTACCGCCTATCTTTATAAGGCTGAAGTTATTAAGTGTATTTTTGACTAGACATGGAAAGAATAAGCTTATGTCGCAATTTAGGAAAAATCTTTATTGTAATGGTTCATGGGGAAAAGCTGTTAACACCCGTAGGAGGTTATCCGAAAAGTAATGGTGGTGTATCAAAAATGAATCTAGGGATTGGCATGTGGCATGTGCTTGCAAGAAAGAATATACCAACACTAACTCTACAATAACCTCATTTAGCTACGTTGTAGTTATGAAAGGGTTGCATGTTGCACTTTCATCGTGCATAAAATTGATTCATCAAGTGTTGCATTTGGGAAAGGTTGCAGAATTTAAACAAAGCATGAGATTCTAAAGTGTAGATAACAAGGTAGTAGTCATGATTATTTGAAGTAAGTCCTAGTAGGTCCTAAGAAAGTTGGTACCCAGCTTATCATGTATTTTTACTTTACCAATAAAAGATAGAGTGAGTCGCATGTTTACATGTATTGTGGTAGTCGAAACCATTTTTCTTCTTTAGATCTAGTTTATTGTCTCTAGGGAAGGATTCATCCTTGTCGCGAGACAAGCATAGTGAATTACCCAAATCACCTAGTCGCAAAGGATTCGTATGGGCATGGTTCAGTCAATACGATAGATACCCCAAACACTAACTAGGGATTAGCACGTTAAGGATTCGGCCAAGTTTTCCAATTGTCGCTAAGTCGAAACCTTCATGCCCAATAGTCCTAATCACATTCCCAAAATGTTGAGTTAATTGGATGCTCATGCAAACAATAATCTAGGGTTCCTACCTTAAGGACCAATCGCTCAAAATGATGAAACTCGAATTGAGTTGGAACCCTAGGACTAAACGTTGTCGATCTAGTGAAATTAGGGATGGGACGGGTAAAAAGACACCCTAAACCCTGCTTCTCGTCTGAAGATAATTCCGTGACCAGAAAATGCCATTCAATAGGTGAAATGATCTCTTGGAATGGAGGCGACACTTGTGCAACTAGTTGCAACGTCGCATAGCCTTGTGGTTTGATCGTAAGAAAGTTTTGCCATTCCTTGGAATGAGGTTGGCAGGTTCTTGCGCAAGTTTAACTTGAAAAGGGATGGGTAGTCATCCTGTTACATCGCCCTCATTAGGGAAAAATTGCCAAGTTAAGGGAAGTTAAGTAATTGCTCGGCGCAAATGATTAGTCAATAAATTAAAGCGACATGGTCGCCGGGATCTACTATTAATAAAACCTAAGGTGTTGGTTAAGTTGGGTATGACCCTAACCCAAGGACGATAGGAATCTTGCCAAGTTGCAATTGATTCCGGATCGAATGCGGGATGCATTCGGAGAGAAGGAGTCACTCCTTAACAGTTTGCCAACTAAACGACCACTGGAATTGATTGTGCTTGTAACAGCTTAGAAAGCACTGTTTGCATTGTTTGTTCAAGGAATTAAAGGATGAAAGATATATAAATGCTTCAGGTTGAAGGCCTGAAGGGAGTGGCAGCTCAGTTACCCCCGACTGCCTGCCTGACCCTAACCAAGGGGGTTGTTGACCGCGCCGGGAACGTGGACCGAACCCGCCGCGAGAGGTCTTTCCGTTGAGCTCTACTTGGAGCAGGAGGACGCTTGGGTGCCAGGGGGGCTCTGGCCGTAAATCCCTCGCCTTCCGGGTCCTGCACAAGAGGCTAACGTGACTTGGGATTGGATCCCGAGGCCCGCATACTAGTCTACGGGCAGAAGCTTGGAATAGTGATCCCTAGCGGATTACTGGATAGCCTTCGGGCGGATTATGAACAAGCCTATGGGCGGAACCTCTGTATTTCAAAGATAAAATGATGATATGATAATAAAGAAGTTGTTTGATATTGTTTTTCTATGTCACGTGATAAGATTACGTGAAGGAACCAGTGCTTAACGGGATTAATCAAGGAAGCTGTTTGTTATATGTTAAATTAATGTGTTAGGTAATTACATAACTAAAACAAACCGAGGAAAGTGCAGAGGATGGACCATGGGTCTGTCCTATGGATGGGTGGTCCTGGTTAGCCGGGAACTTTTCTCAAAATCACTCGACGAATAGCGGGATGATCATCATCATCAAAGCTAATAATGAAAACGATGACCTAGAGTTACATCCTACCCGATTTACGCTGTTTTAGGGGAACGGAATGGGACTATGCTTTATGGCAGAGAGGTTGAGCCTTGCATCCCTCTCGTTTCCCACTCTCCTTGAACCAAGTGCAGCGTGAATCCGCTTCGGACCTGGTGTTCCTGCGTAAAGTAGTTCGCTCGGGTCCGACGCTAGTTGCTGTTAGCTAATGACCAAACAGGGAAACCCTAATTCCGGTCGATCCTAAGTGGGAACGGCCAGGATACTTCCGCTACGGGGCAGACACGGGAAGACCTGGATTGCAAAACCCATAACATTCCATGGGAGTGCCGGGCGGAGTTTTCTAGACATCCTTTCCGATGGACTGCTAAGACGTGTCCTGGATGATCCTAGTGGACACGTTACAAATGGGTTATGTAGGGTCCATGTGGTTTAGGGATACCCGTAGGGTTTATCTCCATCCTAGGGATGGTTGGCTTATTATCACTAGGTGTTGGGAGGGCCAATGGGGCTCCCCTTTGAAAGAAGTTTGGTGGCCTATTTGCAAGGTAGGGTTGTCTGTAAGGCTGCGAGTATGGGAGTCTTTGAGGTAATCGACAATGCATGGCATCATGGTCGGACCTATCGCAAGTAGCGTAAGGTCATGACCTAAGGTTCTGACACTCAGCTGGCAGATGGTTTCCACCACAATGCACACATTGGACATGTGGGCGCATTAGTCATCTCATCATCTCTTGCAATTTGGCTATTTTCATCTTCATCTCTACTAGATCTTGTCCCAAATCAATGCCCTTCCCTTTATCCTGAGCACTTGGGTCTGATCTCTTGCTTAGCATTGAAGCTCTCAAGGAATTCCTAGCACTAGACTCTTTTCAATTCAAGCTCTTGGAGCTTCTCTCTTTGAGTTGGTCGTCCACTCTAATAGGCTCGAGTTGCTTCCAAGGCTTTGTAGAGCTCTTCGCTTTGTATTCCGTTAATGAATACTATGGACACCGCTCTTTTGGTTGGTCTCTCGCCCATAGGGATTCTCTTGAAGAGGCTCCTCACATGGGTCATGTAATCTTAGATGTCCTCTTTCGCTCTCTACTTGATATTCATGAGTCGCACTAGTAGGTTGTTGGAGTATCCTAGTTCGGAGAATCTCTTAATGAAGAGATTTTCCAGGCCATTGAAATTGGCTCGCTCAACATCATCTAGAATCGTGTACTAGGTTCTACCCTTATTGCCTAAGCACAAACTGAAAGCTTGCAAGCATTGAGTGAGATCAGTGAGATCGTTGGCCTTGTAGACTTGCTCAAACTACTCTAGAAAGATGTATGGATCGGCTAGTATTTGTCCAATTGTTTTGCTACTACGGGAATTTTTTATTGGCTCTTAGAGCCTTGGCTAACTCCTAACCCTACCAGTAGCAATGTTGCTAATGCTCCAGCACTCTGCTCCACTGTCGTGTTATCTAGTAGCCGCTTTGTTAGAAGCTCGCTCAACGTGAGGTCTCCTTCTAGCGCTCTTTCATACTTCGTTCAATTTTTGCCTGCTAGGGCTAGCACTCTCTCGATCTCTCACATTTCCATACTCTGGCATAAGCTCCCCCTAGTCTACTAATCCTAGTTTTAAGTGACTGTGCCTTGTAGAGCTTTGCATGCTAGTTTCCTCTCCTCCTCAAGGTCCACTATGACATCCTATGTAGGTCTACCGCGATGTTTTAATCAGGTTTGAGCATCATATTTGCTCACTAATTGTTGGATCGCCCCAAGAAAGTCTCCTAGTTCAATTTCTTCATTGCTTTTACGATTTGAGCTGCCCTCTGCCATATCTAAGATTTCATGTTCTGCCAAGTTGTCGATCAGGTTAATAAGGTTGGGTAGATCCACTTCCCCCATAGTGTCTGAGTGAGTTTTTATGCCTGAGTGAGTTTCTTGTTAATTACGACCAGTCCTCAACTTACCTTCACTTTGTGTGTGTGTGTGTGTGTACTCTTTTCCGTGCACTGTGCGCAATCAAGCTTTTAGCTTTTCTTAAGTGCATTTCGAGTGCTAGAAATTAGAGTGAGTGAGAAAACAAAGTGTCTGAGTAGCTCTTTCACTCTCATTTATGGGTTTGGCTTGATAGGCTTGTATGTTCGGTTTCCAGCCTCGATTTTTGGTTGTCCTTGCCAATTTATAGGGTTTTCGATGCACCTTCCACTCAATCAAGATTTGTTTAGGGGTTTGCGACTTCGCTTGAGGCCGCTAATAGGCTAGGTCACTAGATAGTCGATTAGCATGGCCTCTACATCTACGTCTTGGTGATTCTTCCATTTCTTGCACCAGAAAGGTGTTTCAAGTGTCTATATGGTATTTGGAGGTTCGTACGGTCGGGGTCTAGGTGGGTCTGGTCTAGAATTTAAAAATTTTGGAAAAAATTGAATTCGGCCCAACAGGTCCGAATTGCAGGGGTCGAGTGTATAACTTAGATAGGCGCCGAATGGCCGAGGGCTAAGTGTAATTGGGCCGAGCCAAATGACATGTGGCACAAGTGGGCCGAGGCCAAATATGGAGTTCGGACGGTCTGACGGGCCGAATGTCCGAGGGTCGAGTGGGTGCACGGCACTGGGCCAAGCTGGAAAAATTGGGCGGGCCAAGTACCTAGTCTGTCCGAATGTGCAGCTCATCCAGGCGGAGTCCAGGTAGTCGAGTGGCTATGTGTCCAAGTGAGCGAGGCCAAATAGGCTGGGAGAAGTAGGCCAAAGACAAGTGTTAGAGGGCCGATTTTGGGACTCGGCCTAGAATTGAGCTGCTCAAATGGGCCAAATGCGGTGCGTTTCTTATCAAAGTATCGAAAATTTTGATGAACTAAGAGATTCAAGGCTTTGTAATCATCAAGCACTTACAAATCATATCTATGGATTAAGGAGAAGGTTTGGATATACCTGTAGTGGGCAACAAACTCATCGACTACAAGATCAACTTGAATCCACGCAATGGAGCTCTCTCTCTCTCTCAACCAGGGTTTCAAATGAGCTCTCCCTTGGCCTCTTGGTTATTAAATTCCTTCCTGGCAAAGGACTTGCCACTCCTAATCACTCACTGGTCGACCTTAATCCCCTCGATTTCTTAATCCTAACCTACTCTAAATGCAACAAGAATCAAAAGCAAAATACTAAAATGATTTGTCCTACTCTTCTAATCATCAAACAAAGTATGAAACTGACAAGACCCACGGACCACTTATTCATTCAAGCGTTTCAAGTGAGCACCTATGGCTATCTCTCACCTAGCCGACACGCCTTCGATACTACCGAGGTGTAGTGAGCTTATCTCAATGCCTGAATGAGTTGCCTCCTCCCTCAAGCACACTAGTAGCTCCATGATTCTTAATGCAAGCTCAAGCATCCTCAAGCCTCCACCTCCAACCTCCATCGTCCATAGCCGCGCGCAAGACAAGAGAAGAGAAGAAAAAGAGAGGAGATGGTGGAGAGCTTCACCTTGATCCCTCGCGCTCACACCCTCACTCCCTCACACTCTCACACTCCCCCTCTCAAGCATACATAAGCAAGCAATGAGAATAGAAGAAGAGAAGAAGAAGAGTCTCTTGTTGTTGCCGCACACCAAAGAATGAGCTCTCATTCACTTTTTGAACTTTATATACATGCCCTATAATCCCATGGGCACCCATCCCCTTTTTTACATGACCAGCCATTGTGGCAAGGTCCTCTTTTCCATTCCCTTCTACTTGGCCTATTTCTTTAGCCTATGCATGTCTACCCTTTTACAATTTGCACATGAGGGAGTCTGGTGCTCTTTTACAAAAGTTTCGGGGTGCCTTTCACTTAAAAATGTGCTTTTGTCTTTAACGTGATTTTAGAGGCTGCCCTTGCACCTTTGCTTGTTCTTTGTCCTGCTTCTTCCATTTCATTTGTATTTCACTTCTTTTGCTTCGATATCAAGCTGGGGTTAATAGCATGGCTAAGCACATTGACTCCCTCTCTTCTTGCGCTGACAATCCCCTTTCTTGTGACGTCTCCTAATGATGCCACTAGTAGGACTGCATGCATCTCTATGCCCTCCCATAAAGCATTTACATGCAAGGACTTAGGCATTGAATTCAGTGTTAGGCTCGCTATCTATGTGGTTGCATCCTGGTTGTGTACATTAGTTGCTCCTGGCTCCTTATATTCCTCTACCCATTCCCTTAACTCTCACCATAATTAGAAACTTTGCTTAAGCACATCCCCCATCTGCAGAGTCACCGGGGCCAATATCAACATTGTAAGCAAGCTACTAGCTGCTTGCCTTTCGTTATGCTCTACACTCTTTTGGCACTACTCTTGGGTAGTTTGCCTGCCTGTGGCTCCTAGGCCTTGTCCTTGTGGTGCTACATTTGGTGCAGAAGCTTCTCTAGATTCTATGTGAGAAGGTGAGGCAGGCATGCTCACACTACAAAACTCATCAATCTCATCTTCTAGAATGGGCTTGACATCCTTTAGGTGCTCTTGGACCGCTCTCACTCAGTTCCTTGACCTTGTCAACCACTTTGAATTGGTGCCTCAGATCAGGATATTCCCTGACCTTGGCACTCCCCTTCTCTGTTGTCTTAGGAGCAGATGTTTTCACTTATGCATTTGTGACTTGCTTACCCTTCGGTAGTGTAGTGACACTGCCAGTTTTTTGAGTGCAACTTTTGTCTCAGCTCTCTTCCTTCTCCTTCTACGACTCCTCTTCCCTATGGAAACTACATCAATGTTGCTAGATTTAGGTAATAAGATACCAGCCTACCTAGTCTGTGCGTTGGGCATGAGATTCAATGAGATGGGAGTGGCCTCGCCATCAAGTGTCTCGACTCCAAATAGCCCAAAGGTACGAATGGCACAATAGCTGAACTACTGAAGAGTTTTCGCCTAGGGCACTTGGCATACAAATGAGTGATTCCACATGCACGACATCTCAAGTTGACATTTTCTCAATTAGCTTGCTCTCATTCAGGGCAACGAGATGAGATGTGTCTTGGGTGGGCCGCAAGTCCCCAGCATGTAATAGGTTCTTAGTTTTGACCTCCTAAGCCTCTGCCCCTTCCCCGACCTAACACCATTACTAGTATTGGTCTAAAATCCATTAGAACGGGATTACCCTCTTTGTCATAAGAGACGTAAGGGTTTACGTATGCCTCTTCCTCATTTGGCTCCTCAACATAATGCACTAGAGCGTCGTTTTGGTGGATGGGTCACGATGGGCCCATGTAGTCTAGGTATCCCTGTGGGCTTGATGTCCATCCTAGGCATAGCCGGCCTTCAAACATTGGATGCTTGAAGAGTTAATGGAGCTCCCCTTCCATAAGGTGGTGGTCTATCTCCTAGGTAGTAAGGCTAATTGTATGGATGTGGGTATGGCAACTGCCTTAGCAATCGACGATGCACTGCATCATGGCCAAACCTACCGTACTTGGCACCACAGGGTCTAGATCTAGGATCCATGCACTCAATCGGAAGGTGGTGTCCTCCGCAATGCACACATTGCATGTGAGGTCTTGCGGGCCTTCTCATCATCTCTTGAAGCTTAGCCAACTCTAGGTTCATGTCTACCAACTCCTGGCTTTGATCGACATTCTTTCCTTTCTCCTGGGTGCTCTGGCTCGATCTCTATACACTAGTTAAAAACCTATCATTTTATGTGAAATAAGGCGATAACCCTATGATTTTATGTGAGTAAAAGCTATCATCTCATGCATAAAATCTTATGCGAATTCCAACTCTACCGTTTTGTGCATACAACTTAGTACTTAGAGTAAACAAAACCCTAAGACTCGTTCTTGTTCCATGCACGTCACAAACCATTTCATCTCTTCCACGAGAAATAATAACTAATTAATTTTTTTAAAGTTTAGAACCTAGGTTTGATTCGTTTTTGTTGCATTGGTCTCTCCACTTGCCTCTCCAACATTACCGGTAGCTTGGGTGCCTACGCTTCCTATGACTTTCTTCTTGGGAGCCATTCGCCTCGTGGAGATTGAGTAGCCCGGACCTTAACGGTGTTTGATTTGATAGGTTCGGGTGGGGAAGACCGCTGGATGGGGTCCTTCGCCGAGGGAGTGGTTTGGGTGTGGCAATTTGCAGTCCCTCACCAACTCTCACTCCCTCTCCTTCTTTCTCTCTCTTTCTCTCTCTTCTTCCTCTTTTTCTCCTCTTCTCCTTCCCTCTCTTTCTCTTCCTCTTCTCTTCTTTCCTCCTTCTACCTCTCTCCTTCCCCTTCTTCTTCTCCTCTCCTCTCTTCTACCCCCATTTATTTTCCCTTTTCCTTCAACTTCTCTCACTCCTCTTCTTCTCCTTCTACTTCTCTCCCCTTCTTCTCTTCTCTTCCTCACTCCTTCTTCTTCTTCTCTCCTTCTCCTTCTCTCCTTCCCCTTCTCTCCCTCTTCTTCTCTTCTCTCTCCCACTCTTTTTCTCTCCCTCTTCTTCTCTTCTCTCTCCCACTCCTTCTTTTCTCTCCTTCTCCTTCTCTCCTTCCCCTTCTCTCCCTATTCTTCTATTCTCTCTCCCACTCCTTTTCTCTCCTTCTCCTTCTCTCCCTCTTCTACTTTTCACTCTCCCACTCTTTCTTTTCCTCTCTCCTTCTCCTTCTCTCCTTCTTCTTTTCTCTCCTCACTCCTTCTCTCCTTCTCCTTCTCTCCCTCTCCCTCTTCTTCCTCTACCTCTCTCCTACTCCTTCTCTTCTTCTACTTCTCTCCCTCTACTTCCCTTCTTCACACTCGCCCTCACTCTCTCTCTCCCTCCTTCTTTCTCTTCCCACTTCCTCACATATTTCTCTCCCTCCTTCTACTTCTCTCCCTCTACTTCCCTTCTTCACACTCTCCCTCACTCTCTCTCTCCCTCCTTCTTTCTCTTCCCACTTCCTCACCTACTTTTCCTCCCTCACATGTTGGCCTGCAGAACACGTCAGAGGAGGGTGTCACCGCTAGCTAGCACGGGTGTGGGGGGGAGGGGCGTCTGAGTTATCGGGTGGCGGAGCAGTACGTCAGTCCACAGTTGCCGTTGCAATGGGTCGCAGGGGGACAAACACCGTTCGGAGGGCCCCGGAGGGGTGGATAGAAGGGGGTGACTATGGACGAAGGCCCAGGGGGCCGTTTCAGTAGGACAGCGGGGGGGAAGAGAGCCCAATTGAAAGGCCCAGGGGAGGGGTATGCAGCGTTGCCAAGCGAGGAGGGGGGAAAGCCTTCAATCGGTGGCCCAAGGGCCTTGCAGCAAGCTGACGGGGGGCGATGACGTGCATGGAAGTGGGGTAGGCTCTGTCTGTTCTAGGGGAGGGGAGAAGTCTCCCCTATATAAGGGGCGGAGAGGAGGTCGGTGGCATGGCCACCCCTCCCACCTGGGGGGCTGCATGCCTCTAGCACCATCACTCCCTCTCTCTCTCTCTCCCCGACGTGTTGTCGGCGGGGAGAGAGGGGGGAGTAAAAAAAATTATACTAAAGGTAATATATTTTTCTCTTTTTGAAATTACAGGGGGGGTCTTATGGGATGTTACATCCTCTCCCCCGCAAGATGTCCTCATCTCAAGAGGACCTGGGGGTATTGTTGGTTGAGAGTATCTTCATCTATCCAGGTGGCATCCTCTTCGGGATAATCTTTCCACTGGATGAGGTATTCTCTCAAGGTCCTTGCCCTCAACTGCCTCTCCCTGACATCTAGGACTCTATCAGGCCATAGCTCAAGGACTCCTTGGCTAGGCATTACAATTTGCTGATCATCAAGTACATGATTTGGATTAGGTAGATACTTTTTCAATAGACTAACGTGGAATACATTATGAACCTTTAGTCTTGCGAGCAGTTGTAGTCTGTAAGAATTAGGTCCTAGGCACTTAGTGATCTTATAAGGTCCACAATACCTTGGACTTAGCTTCATGTACTCTCCCAAGGGCAGTGAACTCTTTTTAGAGCGTACGTAGATGAAGACCATATCACCTTCAACGAAGGATCTGTCTTGCCGTTTTTATTGAGATGGCAAGCTCAACACTTGCGAACATTGATGATGGATCACCTGGCTAGATGGGTCCGCATGTCTACACTTAGCATGTTGGTGGTCATTATGATACTCACATGGCCACTGACTTATCACTTATTATATTTAGTTTATTACACCTACCTACAGCTGGCAAAGACATAGCACCAGTCGATTAGTGTAGTCGATTATGCACTGTTTGACTTAGTAGGCCACTTTCCTTTATGTTGTATTTTATTTATACTTTGTGTACATTGTATAGCGCATGGAAGAAGAAGAAAAAACTAGCAAGAAAACGTTTTGGCCTCCATCTCTCTTCTTGTATTCTTGACATGGTATCAGAGCCGCGCCACTGAGAGAGGTTGATTTCAAGGCTGAAGTGAAGGAGAAGAAGCAAAGTTCAAGCAAGCAAGCAACAGGTAAGAAGCTCTCCCATTTTTCCACTCCCTCTCTTGGATAGTGCTTGTGGAGGCATTGGAAGAGTAGGATGGGGCAAAAATCTCAGGTTGCTGTGAGATTTGGAGTACAAGCAAATCACTGTATATTCTACATATAAGCCCTTTAGGTCTTTCCCGCAGTTATTTTGGGCATCTAAGGCCATTTCAGGCCTCGTTTTAGAGCCGCAAGGTTGCAGACAATAGTTTCAGGGTACAATGTGATTTCGACTATATTGACCGAAAGTGGGTGCGTAGGTTATAGATTGCGAATTTGTAATTTTTGAGGTGTTTGCAGGAAGCAAACATAAGGTTTATCTGCAAACAGGTTGCAGATTACATGTACTATTGAGCAATCAGTGAAAAAGGTTGCTTGGTGTATTATTGTGCACGTGTTGTGGAAGATTGCAAAAGAGTAGCTTGCTGTGTTATTTCCTTATTTGTGATAATGGCAGAGAACAATGGAGATCCCATTATTGAGAAGCTCGACAATAACAACTACCCTTCATGGAAGTTTCGTGTGACGAACTTCCTCATTGGAAAGGGCCTTTTTGAGTTTGTCTCATGTGAAGAAAAGGAGCCAGAGTTGGGTATCCCTCCGACTGCAGATGAGTTAAAAGCATGGAAAGAGTGAAATGCGAAAGTCAAAAAGGTGATGTACTGGCTATCTGCAGCAATTGATAATACTATGCTGGGACATATCAGGAATGCAAAAACTTCACATGCAACTTGGACAATTTTTTAGAGCATGTTTTCAGTAAATACAAAGGCACAAAAGATTCAACTCAAGCAAGAGTTGAATGCCTTGAAGAAAGAAAAAATGTCCGTCAATGAGTATGTGTTGAAGGTGAGGAGCATTGCAAATACTTTAGCAACAATTGTGCAATGCCGGATGATGATGATTTGGTTTCATCCACTCTGAGTGGCCTTAACAATGAGAAGGCATGGAAATCATTTGTCACTTCAGTATATGTACGGAAGCCATTTCCAGATTTTGATGAGCTGATCTCTCTCATGATTACTGAAGAGATCAATATGCAGGGTGATTCGTCTGAAAGAAATGGTGAACAGGTCCAAGCATTTTACTCGAGTTCAGGAAGGGGACGTGGAAGATCCTCTTTGAGAGGCCGTGGTATGGGACGTGCTGGCGATAACTAGCAAAACAGGTTCAATCAACAGTTTGGTGAAATGCAGGTTTCTGGAGGCAAAGGAAACTTTAGAGGTAGGGGGAGCTCTAGAGGAAGAGGTGGATGGCATAATAGAGGTTCTGGAAATTTTGCTATTGTTTTCCATTATTGTGGCAAAACAGGCCATTTTGCAGCCCATTGCTATGCAAAGAAGGATGATATTCGAATTGGAAAATTGCAGCAAAGAAGCTATGCATCGTCTTCACGACAAAATGAAGACAAAAATGAGTGTCTGTTTGTTATGCAGCATATGATGAATGTAATTACAGGAAAGGGGGCACATGATGATGTATGGTATGTCGATTCACATGCATCTAATCATATGATCAGTCATGTTGAATGGTTTGGAGAGAGGCAAGACTCACAAAACCCATGTTATATGCAAAGGGGTGATGATTCATGCCACCCAATTTCACACATTGGAAAGGTTCCCTTGTCCTTGTATGATGGCCAGACAAAGAGTCTGACAGATGTATTACAAGTTCCATCAATTACAAAGAATCTAGTATCTATTGGCCAAATGGTAGAGCAGGGGTTGTAGGTCCGATTCAATGCAAAAGGTTGTTTTGTAGAAGACTTTAATGACAAGTGCAGGTTGGTCGCAAAAGGAAGTAGAGTTGGCCGAATGTTTACTTTAGAGGTTGGAATTCCAGCAATGGATGCTACTATGTATGAAAAAGGAAAAGGAGTAGTTGCAGTTATTGAAATATGTCATAAACGTATTGGACACATAAATGTGCAAAGGCTGAAATTAATGCAGTCCAGAGGATTGGTTACAGGGTTGCCTTCATTTAGAGTTGCAGAATTGCATAAAGTCTGTGAAGCATGCCAGTTTGATAAGCAGGCAAGACAACCCTTCACGCATGAAAGAGAAGTGAGTAGAAAAATACTTGAGGTAGTGTATACAAATGTTTGGGGACCTACATAGAATGTATCTCTTGGTGGCAGCAAATACTTTGTCACATTTATCGATGACTGTTCAACGAAGTTATGGGTATACTTCATGAAGGAAAAAAGTGACGTGTTTGAGCACTTCAAATCTTTTAAGGCAGCTGTTGAAACAGAAACAGGCTTAAAAGTAAAGTGCTTGAGATCAGATGGAGGGGGAAAGTACCTATTTAATGAGTTCAGTGGCTTCTTGAGGACTCATGGGATAAAGAGGCAATTTACTTGCAAGTATACCCCACAGCAAAATGGTGTTGCAGAAAGAAAAAACAAGCATATTGCAGAAGTTGCACATGCATTAATGGCTGAAAAGAATATGCCCAAACATTTTTGGTCTGAGGCTGTCCATACTATTGTTTACATTATGAATAGAACTCCCACAACTGCAGTTCATGGGATGACTCTTGAAGAATGCTTTACTGGCAAGAAGCCTGATGTATCGCACTTGAAGGCATTTGGTTGTGTTGCATATGTTCATGTGCCAGATGAGCTACTGAAGAAGCTTGATCCAAAGGTAGAAAATGTGTTTTTATTGGATACTAGCAAAAAGGGTATCACTATTATAACCCTGTCCAGGTGAGTTCAGAGCGAGCAAGGATGTTATCTTTGATGAGATGGGAAGTTGGTATACACCTGCTGGTGATGTTTTGGATGATGATAATGATCAGGACAGCTATGTACAGAAAGCTAAACAAGAATCACAGAGTCTTAGTGGACCAGAAACATCATCTGGTACTACACCTATAGTGAGCCCTTGGTCTGGGAGACTAAGGAGTAGCCCCACATCTTCAAGTGGATCTATAAGTGTTGCAGGGAAGGACAAATGAAAGAAGAAAGTGCTGGATGGTAATGATGTATCTACCAATCATTTGGGATTTGACGGAGATTCCAGTGGTTCAGAGAGTTTGGATGATGAGCTTGGTATTCCTTTAGTCAGGACACCAGGTGTACAAAGAGCTCATAATAATGTAAAGGCACCATTGAGTGATCCGGTGGTACGCAGATCTAGCAAGGTCAAATACTCTATTAAAAGATTTGGTTTTGAAGGTTATGCAGCTCACCATTATGCTTATATGGTGAAACTAGTTGAGGATATTGTTTTGAGGATGTTGTTGGTCATGCTCATTGGGATGCAGCAATGGATGAGGAGATGGCTGCATTAGAAGCCAATAAGACTTGGGATTTGGTACCCTTACCTAAGGGTAAGAAAGCTATTGGCTGTAAGTGGGTTTACAAAGTCAAGCATAATGCAGATGGTTTAGTTAGCAAGTATAAGGCTAGGTTGATTGCAAAAGGCTATGCTCAAACATATGGCATAGATTATGACGAGACATTCAGTCCAGTTGCTAGGATGGCAACAGTTAGGCATGTGATTGCCTTGGCAGCAGTCAAAGGTTGGAGTTTGCAGCAAATGGATGTTAAGAATGCCTTCTTGCATGGTGAATTGCAAGAAGAAGTGTATATAGAGCAGCCAGCAGGTTATGAGGATTTAGAGCATCCCACATATGTGTGCAAGTTAAAGAAGGCGCTCTATAGGCTGAAGCAAGCACCTAGAGCATGGTCCGACAAGATTGGAGAGTATCTTGTCAATATTGGATTTTGTATTTCTGATGCTGATCACTCACTTTATGTAAGAAAGGAAGATGCAGGGTTGGTTATCATAGTCATCTATGTGGATGACTTGATTATTGCAAGTGATAGTGAAAATGGGATTACTGAAGTTAAGGACTTCTTGAAGAAGAAGTTTGAGATGAAAGATTTGGGTGAACTGAGATACTTTCTTGGTATTGAGGTGATCAGATGTGATGATGGTATATGGTATCCCAAAGGCAGCATGGCTTGGATATGTTATCCAAGTATGGCATGACAGCATGTAAGCCTCTTTCAGTACCATTGGAGCAAAATGTGAGGTTCTCCCTCTAGCCATAACGGTGGCTCCTTGGCCATGGGCGGCTCCTTGGAATGGCCCTTGGCGATGTCCTCTGCTAAGCTTGGGACACTACCTCTTGAAGTTTTTGGGCTTGTTGCAATGGAAGCAATGTAGATTGCGGTCATTACCTTGTGTAGGAACAAAGTTGTTGACAGCATTGGTCCTAGCTTTCTTCCTTTGTCCCTGATTCTGACCCTGCGCTCTCTTAGTCTAAGCCCTATACATTCCCTTGTTCTGATCCCTATAAGGCCAAGTCCTGTTGTTCCTTGGCTTGGTTTGCACCTCCTGTATTATTGGTGCAGCTCGAATGAGTGCGTCTTGTAGGTCCATTGGGCGCATTGATTCCACGTAGGTGTTTATGGGGGGATTTAACCCAACACAAAACTTTGACGCCCGTTGTGTCATATCCATTGGAGGCACGTACTTTAGGAGAGAAATGAACTTTGAATAATATGCATCAAGGGATAGTCCAAGCTGCTTCAATTCATAGAATTCGTTCATCTTCTATGTGCGGTAGGCAGGTGGCAAATACCTCCCTCGCACAGCTTCCTTAAGCTTCTCCCAAGTGATTGTCCCTTCCGAGATCGCTTGGTCTCTGCACCACTATTTCCACCAAAGTCTTGCTTTGCCTGTAAGCTTAAGTTTGGCGAGCATAGCTTGGTTAGCAGGTGCAGTTCCTGCTGCCTCAAAATAGTCCTCGATCCAGATCTCGGCGTCAGTTTGAACAGTCCTTCCCTTGCCATCGAACTCAGGTGGCTTGATTTGTTTGAGAAGGAACTTCTTCTCTTGAATCACAGCTGTACTTAGTGCCAGAGTCGGACTTGGAACCTACACTTGGGGTTGCGTCTGGACAATAAGATTCTTTATGTTAACAACTTATCAAACGTTTCCCATATTACGTTAATACGACTAGCACAGCTTTTAGCCAAGTGATTTAATTGCTTAACATATTAGCTAACATTTACAATCAAGATAGATGACAGTAAAAGTCTTGTTGATTCATGAGGGCATAGCCCTTTGAATACATTTATTTTGGGAAAGTAGAACAAGCTAATTGGTACATTAGTTTAGGAAAAATAGGATTGTGTTACAATCAGCTACAGGGACTGAGTAATAATATGGAGTGGGGTCATGGATTTTCAAGAAACGATAAGTCATAGGAAGCTTGGGGTATCCCTTCCTTTGATACCCGTTCTTCTCATATCGCCCTAGCACTTTGATTCTGTCAGTAGGGATCACCCGAGTCACTTCTTCGTACACATACTTGTTCTGTTTGACTTGTCGACCGCCAACATGCAGGGTTGCGTTTGCGTGAGCTTCGACAAAGATGAATAGCTTCACGATCTTTAAATCCTCCATCCACTTGATTCTCTTCAAGTTGGTCTAAAGGTACGTAAGTCGGTGGACTGCTATCTATCAACATCTCGGAGTACATCCAATATCACGCCCGAAGGCTATCCCAGCAATCTATAAGATTGCTGCTCCAAGTTCTACCCGTTGACTAGTACACGGGCCTCGAGATCCCATCTTGAGTCACATCGGCCTCTTATGCAGGATCCGAAGTCAAGGGATTTACAGCCAGAACCTCCCCTGGCACCTGTGTCCTCCCACTCCAAGCAACACCCACGGAGAGACCTCTCGCAGTGGGTTAGGTCCATATACCCGGCACAGCTAACAACCCCCTTTGATAGGGCCAGGCAGACAGTCGGAGGTAACTGTTCCTGCTTCTCCCTCCAAGCTTTCAACCTGAAGCATTAAGTGTTTTCCTTAAATTAGTTCCTTGAGCAAAGAGATCAAATAATGTACCTAAGTACAAGCACGAACATTTCGGAGGTCGTTTGCACGACCGACTGCTAAGGTGTGACTCCTTTTTTCCCCGGATGCTCCCAGCATCCGATCTTGGGTCTTTTCGCGACTTGGCAAGAACCCAATAATTTCAAACAAGATTATGCAAGCAAATGGTCTTGGTAAGTTGACTTATACTTGCCCTTTTCCCTTGGGTTTTACCTTAGGGTATCTTAGTCCCTAACTCAAGCATTAGCTGGTCCGTCAAGGCAACAGACATGCCTTATTCGCAACCCAACCAAGGGTCTTTTAATCTCTAATTCCAACCAAGCTCAGTTAACATACATGACAACACATGATTCTTCATTTAGACCTTCAAGATGCAGTCTAGATGCATGCGATCCTTCCAATTCTCTTAGTGCAGTTCTATGCAGGATTTCCTAATCAACCTTAACCATCATGCACATTGTGTGTTTTAGTGTAGTTGTACCTCCTAAACGAATTTTATCTCTCTTTATTTCCAACAAAAACGAGTACTTATTTCTAATGCACCGGATCACATGTGACTTGCGTATATGAAAGTCTAGGGTTTTGTCTAATGATGCAAGTGCATCTCATGAACAGAAATTAACATTTCATGTGTTTCTTTTAACCATGATTGCAAACGTGAATTCTAAATGACTATTCATGCACTGAAGTAGTTAAAAAGCTATCATTTTATGTGAAGTAAGGTGATAACCCTATGATTTTATGTGAGTAAAAGCTATCATTTCATGCATAAAATCTTATGCAAATTCCAACTCTACCATTTTGCGCATGCAGCTTAGTACTTAGAGTAAGCAAAACCCTAAGAATCATTCTTGTTCCATGCACGTCACAAACCATTTCATCTCTTCCACGAGAAATAATAACTAATTAAATTTTTTAAAGTTTAGAACCTAGGTTTGATTCGTTTTTGTTGCATTGGTCTCTCCACTTGCCTCTCCAGCATTACCGGTAGCTTGGGCGCCTATGTTTCCTGTGACTTTCTTCTTGGGAGCCATTCGCTTCGCGGAGATTGGGCAGTCCGGACCTTAACGGTGTTCAGTTTGACTGGTTCGGATGGGAAAGACCGCTGGATGGGGTCCTTTGCCGAGGGAGTGGTTTGGGTGTGGCAATTTGCAGTCCTCACCAACTCTCACTCCCTCTCCTTCTTTCTCTCTCTTTCTCTCTCTTCTTCCTCTTTTTCTCCTCTTCTCCTTCCCTCTCTTTCTCTTCCTCTTCTCTTCTTTCCTCCTTCTACCTCTCTCCTTCCCCTTCTTCTTCTCCTCTCCTCTCTTCTACCCCCCTTTTTTTTTCCTCTTCCTTCAACTTCTCTCACTCCTTCTCTTCTTCTCCTTCTACTTCTCTCCCCTTCTTCTCTTCTCTTCCTCGCTCCTTCTTCTTCTCTCCTTCTCCTTCTCTCCTTCCCCTTCTCTCCCTCTTCTTCTCTTCTCTCTCCCACTCCTTCTTTTCTCTCCTTCTCCTTCTCTCCCTCTTCTACTTTTCACTCTCCCACTCCTTCCTTTCTCTCCTTCTCTCCCTCTTCTTCACTCTCCCACTCTTTCTTTTCCTCTCTCCTTCTCCTTCTCTCCCTCTTCTTTTCTCTCCTCACTCCTTCTTCTTCTCTCCTCCTTCTCTCATTCTTCTTCTTCTTCCTCTACCTCTCTCCTACTCCTTCTCTTCTTCTACTTCTCTTCCTCTACTTCCCTTCTTCACACTCTCCCTCACTCTCTCTCTCCCTCCTTCTTTCTCTTCCCACTTCCTCACCTACTTTTCCTCCCTCACACGTCGGCCCGTAGAACACGTCAGAGGAGGGTGTCACCGCCAGCTAGCACAAGGGGGCGGGGGGCAACGGCTGAGTCGTCGAGTGACAGAGCAATACGTGAGTCTACGGCTGCCGTTGCAGCAGGTCGCAGGGGGACAAACGCCGTTTGGAGGGCCCCAAGGGGGGGGTGCAGCGTCTGGCATACAGGGGGGTGACTATGGACGAAGGCCCAGGGGGCCATTTCAGTAGGATGGCGGGGGGGAAGAGAGCCCAATCAGAAGGCCTAGGGGAGAGGTATGCAGCATCACCAAGCGAGGAGGGGGGAAAGCCTTCAGTCGGCGGCCCAAGGGCCTTGCAGCAGCTGACGAGGGGCGGTGACGTGCATGGAAGGGAGGCGTAGCCTTTGTCCGTTTCGGGGGAGGAGAGAAGCCTCCCCTTATATAGGGGAGGGGAGGAGGTAGGTGGCATGGCCACCCCTCCCACCTAGGGGGCTACATGCCCCCCAGCACCATCACTCCCTCTCTCTCTCTCTCCCCAACGTGCTGTCGGCGGGGAGAGAGGGGGGAGCAAAAAAATTTGTTCTAAATGTAATATATTTTTCTCTTTTTGAAATTACAGGGGGGGTCTTATGGGAGGTTACATGTCGGGATATCCCCCAGGTCAAGCTCATTGTTTTTGGGATTTGTGTTGGATCCTTTCGTCAGTCTCTTGGGCTACTAGGGCATTGATCAGGCTAATCAACTCGAATAAGATTGAGTCCCTAATTGTCTCAGCTCCTTTTGCTCTCCAAGTGGCTTGCTTTGAGGCTTCGTATCCTCAATCACACATTTCAAGATCTAAGGGTTTTCTCCTATTAATGGGTACATTCAATCTTGCTTATCTTTCATGTGACTTCCTTTTTATTTCAAACAGTCTCAATTTTAAGTGCACTCAGGTTCTAATGGGGTGCTTCCTTTCGTGTGTAGTGCAAAATCAGGCTTTCAACTTTCTAAGTGCACTTCATATGATTATTCATGCAGTGTGTGATTGTGATGAAAACAATGTGGTGCAGCATACACTTTTCTAGTCTACTCTTGCAATAGTGGTGGTTTCTCTAACTGATTCGTTTGGGTCCTTTAAGATGTCTCGAATGGGCGGTCTAAGAGGTTGTGTTCACAGTCAATTTGGAGGCTTTATGAGCCTTTCAAGGTGTTTAGAGGCCTACACGGGTGCTGCTCTGCTCTAGCTTTGATCTAGAGGGCATGCTAGCTTTGTTAGCTTTCAAGTTCTATTTTTAGTGTCCAAGTATTAGTCATTTCATTCCCAGAATTAGACTCTCCAATTTTGGGCTTGTTTGAATGGTCAACTCGAACGGTGCGAGTCCGAGGGGTCGAGTCAAATAGTTGAGTCTAGCTGCTTGATTTTGGGCATCCAAGTGATTGGGGTTCGAGTTGGACTACGTCCAAGTCTAATAGTCCAATCAAGGTGGACCGATGAGCGTGTCCAAGTGGACAAGTTGTTTGAGTGTCCGATTTTGATGACTCAGACGAGGAAAGATGCGTCCGAGTGGACGAAATTCGGATAGTCTAATTAGGGCAATCAGACCTTGGGGTGAGCATTCGAGTATGATGACGGGCTACCGAACGGTGAAAAATCTTAAAAAATCATACTCATACCTTGCTAATGATTGCACCTAGAGAGTCGACACTGATCAATAAGCACCAAGCAACATCCATAACATACATGAAGGACTAAAATACACTATGATAAAGATTAGCATGCACAATCTCTCCTCTTTGCCTATAGTTCTCTCTCTCACTCTAAAATGAGAAAATGAGCTCTCCCACATGTTCCTAGCCTATTAAAGCCCTTCTCTACTCAGTTCTGATATTTTCCCTTTCTTCCTTTTGATGCATTATACATTAGAGCTCTTTTTCTCTCCCTTTTTTCTTGTTTGGCTTGTTTACAATGGCAAAAACCCTACTATGCATACCCTTCTTTTTCTTGTTTTTTCTTGATCCTAATGCATTCAAGTCACAACCAAATGCCCACACTAATCCATCCTACTCATCTAGACGCAAAAAATTAGAAAACTTACTTGCTAAGGAGATCAAATACCTATTCAAACTCCCTCATTTCCTACCTATCTACCTCAAGTACCGATTCAGGGAAATCCCTACTTCAATATGCTTGATTCAAAGCATGCAAGCACTAAAGCTTGAATCCATTGGTCCCCGTGATGGAACCAAAATGTGGGAGCTTTCGCTCAATCGCCAAGATCCACGAACCATTTATTGCTTCAAGCATTTCAAGCCAAGTGCAAAGGCTACCTCTCACATAGCCATACGTTCTCTCACACCTACAAGTGTATGAGGCTGCCTCCATGCTTGATCGAGTTGCCTCCTTCCTCAAGCACTCCGATAGCTCCACGATCCAAAATGCAAGCTCGATCCTCAAGCTCCAAGCTTCATGATGTTGGGGGTAAAGGTGCCTCTGCCGCCTAGCCACCCGTATTTTACTACTACATTGATAGTACCCATGCACTGCACACTATAGAGGCGCAGACGCCCATCACTCTCACTTCATTCTTTATTCTTTCAATGACATTTGAATAAAGGAAAGGCAATCACACATTGTGACTGTTGGAGTTCCCACATTGTGTGTGTCTCTCTCTCTTGCTCTTGCTCCTTCCATCATAGCTATTGCTCCCACTTGTGCTTCTAGTTGAGGGCTCACCTCCCTTCAACTGGTGTCAGAGCCTTCTTCTTCGTGAGCTCGAGCTTGCGGCACAATCTTAGCTTCCATTCTAATACCTGCAACAATCATCTCTTTGTTGGGAGCCATAGCCACTTTTTTTCAAGCTTCTTAATGGTTGCATTCTTCTTGGGCACTCTTTTTTAGCTCGAGCAAGTTGGAGCAGCACCCATAGCCCTCACCCTATTGGTGTAGCAACATGTTGTGTGAAACATGCCCTTTTTTCAACAACAACTCACGTTTTTAATCTCCTACAACATATTTTCTTCAATGGGCAACTATACTACAAGCACTTATACACTTGATTTTGATGCTTGGCATTGATCCTTCCACTCTTGGAATTGGATTATTATAACAGTCCACAGACTGTCATAAAATAGGGCAACACTTATCTTTGATGTCTACACTCATTGCCATTGGTTGGATTATGCCCATTTATGCTTGGTTGATGCTTATATATTCGAGGATGCTATGTTATTGCTTGGAGTTGATTTTGGACTGATTTAACCACTTCATTTACACTCTTTTGGTTGAGATTTGCTGGCTGGAAATATAGGGCAGCATTCTCTTTGATGCTTCTATGATCAACTTTGTTGGTCTTATGATGCCCTATTATGCTCGAGTGATGTCTACATGTATGGGAATGCTATGCCCGTTTTATGGATTGGATTTGGAGTTGATTTTGGTACTGAAATAGCTTGTTTTGACAGTGTATTCACTGCTATATATATCAAGGATAAACCTCATTTAACAAGGATTTTATATTCCTATTGCTCTTGGCCAGGATTTGGGTGTTAATATGCACTACTAATGTGTACCATTGATGCTAGTACATTGGTATATCATATGCCCATGTTTTGAGCTGGCTTTGAGCTTGTTTTGAGGACTAATTTAGTTAGTTTTGATAGTGAATTTATTGCTGTAATAACCAGGGTTGAAGCCTATTTGGTCAATGTATGCTCTACATATTGGTCACACGGGTGCTTCTCGAGTGACTCATGTGACTACAAGGATGTATACAAAGGTTGGCACATGTCTTGTATTGCTTTAGAATTCCTTTTGAGCTTTGATCAAGCTTCGTCTTGGCTGGCATTTGATTGACATTGGTCTACAGTGGCATGCTTTGTGACAGTCATTATGTCTATGGTCTGTGCTTGACCCTTTGGTACATGCTTTGACGCATATGTCAGAAATGCATGCTCCTTACATTGTTTGTGTTTAATTGCCACTTGGAACTTTAGTTGGGCTTTCATTTGCATACTTTGGAGCTCTTGGATGCTTATTTGGGTTGTTAGAGATTTGACATTGACTGTTATATGATGTACTAAATGTTATAGGTGATGCTTGATCTATCCCTTGCTTTGGATGCTCCATTGATATACGATCTCAGCTCCATGATTCCTTATCTATTCACATGATATCTTTGGGCTTAGTTGCTCGATTGACATCGATCTTTCTATCAGTGGGAGCTTTATGCTATCTTTGGATACTGCAGAGCTTGTGGTTTATACAATTGAGCTTCTTGAGTAGATGAGGCTGGGATCTCTTACATATCTATGCTCTTGATAAATCCTTGTCTGCATTAGATGCTTTTGGGATGATTAGATCTGTCTTCTCTTTGAACATACATCAACCTTTGTCAAGTCCTATCAATTAGCCATGCATTTAGCTTGGCTTAATCTCTGTGTTCTTTATGCTAGGGCTTGTATCCTTCTAGTGACATTGATTGCTCTGACACATTTGGGTATTTGGCTCATGGTTCTTGGCTGCTACAGTGTTTGTTACATGCCTGCTTTATGCAAGATTTGACCTGGGATTCATACTTAACTTTGGATCACTGTTAGCTCATTGTTTGTTGTCTTTTTCTCATTGTTATGATTTATTATAGTAAGCTATTTTATGTGGACTGTGATGTATTTACTAAGCTTAGTGATGTCATTTTGATGTACTTTTGGTACGATTTAGTGGGCAGCTGGTCATTTTAGCAGTTTCTCTTATTTTTTCTGCATAGTTTGCCTTTGTTTGACTCATTATGGCTAATCATCTCAAAGATATGGCTTTTTTTAACATTGCCAAGTTGGATGGCACCAACTATGGCTACTAGAAGTCTCAAATATGGCAGGTTTTGGTGCAAAAATTGCAGATTAAGCCACTAAGAAACAAATGTATTAAACTCAAGAACATGGATGACGATGACTGGGCTGATTTAGATACATTATGCAAGTCCACTATCATTTTATCACTTTCATGCTCCTTTGCCATATGTGAGATAAGAGAAGATAAGAGAAAAAGAAGAAGAGAGGAGAAGATGGAGAGCTTCTCCACCATGGTCCCTCACCGTCACACACTCACTCCCTCACACTCCCTCTCTCAAGTACAAGCTCAAGCAAGCAAGAAGAAGAAGAAGAAGAGAAGAGGAGAGCTAGTTTTGCCACACACAAGAATGAGCTTTTCTATTCACTTTTTGGCTTTAATACATGTCCTAATCCCTTTTGGGAACCCACCCCTTTTTTACATGACTGGCCATTTTAGCCTAGGTCCTTTTTTTCTATTTCCTTCTGTTTACATTGTGGCTTCACCCATGCCCGTCTACTCTTTACAAATTGCACAGGAGGGAGCTTGGCGCTCTTTTACAAAGATTTAGGGGTGCCTTTTCATTTTAAAATGTGCTTCTTCCATTTTTGCACTCGCCTTGTGTTTTTAAGGTGTCTTTGCGCTTTTGGCCCTTTTCCCTCTTATTTATGTTGTTGTTAGGTCATCTTTTTTCGTTTTGGCTTGTATTTTTAAATTTTCTTTTGCTTCCTTTTTTTTTTCCTTTCTTGCATTGGGGTTAACAATTGGGATGAGAAGATCTAACTAGTAGCTTTCATGGTATATTTTATCCTTGGAAGTTTGCATAAGGAAAGAGGTGGTAAAACGATCATTGCTTGAAGTGGCCTCAATCCAAAACTAGTTTGGGTACATGGGATATGCCACAAAAGTAAAGTTTTTGTTAATATGAGCAAAGAACTGGTGCAAATATTTCTATGCATGTGTTCAATTCTTAGCAAGCTTCATTGTAAGAGGCTCTCTTGACCAAATTCTAGTAAGTGTATTATTTTGGTGAGTGACTTGAATATGACAACTAACAATGTTGACCACTCACATGGCACCTCTTGCACAATTGAGGATAAAAGATAGAGCTAGAGAACATTGGTACAAAACAAAAGATTGGAAGATCTTGTCTTCTTCTTTGATAACAATTATGCCTTTACTTGGCATAGTAAGCACCCTCATTCATTTTTTATTCATTCTTGCATTATTATTGAATCTAATGATGGAATCCTTCATAGGTTACTATAAGACTACAAATCATTCATTTGAATTCAAAAATCCCATTGTAAAAGTCTAACCAAATTTTGATCAAGGATTGTGCACTTGAAGCTCATCGTCAAATTTTCTTTGATGATTTCAATGTTAAAAATAGCAAAAAAAAAGTCCTTTGTGATCAAGAATGAGGATACTTTCAAAAAATGGCATAGTGAACATATTTAGGAGGCATCTAGTTTCAATTGCTAGTTGAGGCTTTATTTGCTGTGAGGGCTCAAAATCACATTTGGCAATCATTCTCAAAGTGCTACATGCTGTTGTTTTTTGTAAAAACTTTTCTACATTGATCTAAGATTTCTTTGTTAAATGCTTTGGCTAAGGTGTTTATCAATTATTATTGTTTAAGAGGTTTTCGACTAGATGAGCACACATTAAGACAAGTAGTATACATCCTAGCACATTGCATGATACTCTCACATGCTTGCATTTCATCAACACCAACCTTATGGACATAGGCACATGACATTGGTCATGTATTGTAGAAAGTTGTAAGTCCAACCTATATTGGTAGTGCATTGGTTGCACCACACACATCGCACCCTATTATAGATACTCATATACATGTACACATATATGTGTATAAGAAAAAATGGAGATGCATATAGAGTATAAAAACACATAAACAACATATGTACACGTGCACACATATGTGCAAACACATACACACAAGTATGCATATATGTATACATACTCATATACACGTACACATATGTGTAAAAGAAAAAATGGAGAGAGAGAGAGAGAGAGAGAATGGATACATAATGATAAAACACACACAAACATGTATACATACATATATGCAAGCATATACATCTACACACAAAGATGTATGTGTACATATACATGTAATGCATACGCACATATGTATACATACATATACGTATGCATACATATACACATATATGAGGTGAAGGAGGGATAGGAGGAAGAAAAAGAAAGGAAATAAAGTAAGAATTGTGAAAGAGAGACACAGGATACACACTTATGAAACCACACAAATGGACACATATGTATTAAACACATATATACATACGTATACACATACACACACACGTGTGTGTGTGTGTGTGTGTGTGTGTGTGTGTGTGTGTGTGTGTGTGTGTGTGTGTGTGTGTGTGTGTGTGTGTGTGTGTGTGTGTGTGTGTGTGTGTGTGTGTGTGTGTGTGTGTGTGTGTGTGTGTGTGTGTGTGTGTGTGTGTGTGTGTGTGTGTGTGTGTGTGTGTGTGTGTGGCATAAATGTACACATAGAGCATAGGAAAAACAAGAAAATATAAAAATGAAAAAATGTGTGAGCCATGTATATATAGCATGAAGAAGAAGAAGAGAGATATGAGAAAGAGAAAGAAAGAAAATAGAAAAGAGAGAGAGAGAAAAGAGGGAAAAGTACTCATAAGACCACACAAATGGAGAGAGAGAGAGAGAGAGAGCAAAGGAGAGAGAATGAATATACACTTATAACATGCACACTTACAAATATACACACTCACATATGCATGCACATATCCACACACAAATATATACATATATGTATACATGCAATGCATACACAAATGTGCATATACATGTACATGTATATGCACACAATATGCGCACACATATGAGATGAAGAAAGAGGAGATACAGGAGGAAGAAAAAGAGAGGAAAGAAAATAAAAATGATGAGAGCAAGAGAAAGGAGACACATTTATGAGACCACACAAATAGTTACATGTGTATTAAACAAATATACACATATCTACACACATGCATACATACATTACATATATGCACATACACACACAAAGCGTAGAAACAACAAGAAGAGGGAAAAGGGAAAAAAAAGCATGTTGTGCATGTGCCATCCATAGATGCACGTGTGTGTGTGTGTGTGTGTGTGTGTGTGTGTGTGTGTGTGTGTGTGTGTGTGTGTGTGTGTGTGTGTGTGTGTGTGTGTGTGTGTGTGTGTGTGTGTGTGTGTGTGTGTGTGTGTGTGTGTGTGTGTGTGTGTGTGTGTGTGTGTGTGTGTGTGTGTGTGTGTGTGTGTGTGTGTGTGTGTGTGTGTGTGTGTGTGAAAGCTTTTGAAGTTTGGATTATGTTTCTTATATCAACCTCCCATAAATCCTCTTGCTACATGTAACATGCTTTTGAACCCTAATGTGAAGCACAGGAGAACATCCGCACGAAGCGAGTAGTGTTTATTGCCATGGTGAGATAAAAATGGCCTCGAAGGGTGCCTTTGTCATTGGATGTCCACTTTTAGACATAAAGTGGAAAATATCACTAAGATGAAATTGATGCCATCATAGCATACTTACATAGGAGCACTATAGCACCACTAACACAACAATATCAAATTGGAGATTACCCTTCAAAGCACCACAACAACACGCTACAGACTGATATTTGCATCGTGGCTAAGCTCTCACTTAGATAACAATTGTCCCACTTATTATAGAGCACAATATATCCCAACAATCGCCTTGAAAAGTCAGTAAGTAGCCAAGCTTCATGACCCTGGGACTTTGTGTCATAGCTACATTGTTTTGTACTTGGATTCTTGTGTAGCAAACATAATCTTTTAGGTTGAATTAAATTGGAGCCCCAAAAATATTATTCATAAGTGGATTTGTATGTTGTATAAGGCTTGAGCCAAAGCTCTTACATGATAAATACAAACTACAATTGAGTTTCTTTGGTTTCTTGTATTCATGTTGATTCTTGCCTTCACCTTCTACATCTTGTCTCTTTATTGTAAACTCTTTTTGCCAGAACCCTAGTGGTTTAAGGCCAAACACAACAAATACCTCAATAAATTTGGTGAACCTAACGTAAAACTAGCTAGGGTGGGGGGTTTAATCATGGAGTTTTGACTGAATACGTACATTGATGCAAGTGTTTCACGAAACCATGGGTGAGATGCTAATTTTTCAAGAAACTATGGAAAACCAACAAGTGATGAATGCACTTCAAGCAATCATTAGCGAACGGGATCAATTTGATGAAAAGATATATCTAGATATCTCAGAAGCTATCAAATGCATATGAATCTTTACGGTATTCTAGAAAACCATATGACAAGTATTGTGGAGAGTAGAATCAAGACACAAGTTCAACATATATAATGCCAGCATGGTGCAACATGGAAAAACTTTAAACAAGCTCTTATTGAAGAGTATTATCTGGAAGATCTAGACCTGGATCACCAGGATGCTTTACTTGGGATACAACAAAGATTATGCAAGTTAACCTTGGGAATTTGTCACATGCATCTTGGATGGTTTTCTAGATGCTAAAAAAGTAAGAAACTTGCTTGATGTATTGTTTGATGCTACAAATGTATTACCTCTAAATGCTTTGATTGAGGGTGCAAATTATGTATTGACAAAGGTGGTTGATGATACATGGATTCAAGATGCTAATGATACAGATGTGTTACGTAATGATACAAACATATTGACTAAGGATGTAGATGATGCACTCATTGTAAATGCAGATGATACAATGACCTAGGATGTAGAAGATTTGGATGCTTTGATGGGCGATGTCGATGTGATGGTTACAATTGCTATCCAATTTAAAATAAAAGTGGAGTGTATAGAAGAAATTGAGATGGAGTCACCACTTGTGTTGCACATGTGCCAAAGAGCTTGTAAGAATATGAAAATTATGATACAAAGTCAGTATAATATATGGCAAATATACATGGTATATGTGATTATATTTATTTATAAGTTGAAGAATCTTTAGAGGGGATTTGTGATTCACATGATGAGCTTCAGTCTATGCAGTTATTGCATATGCAAGATGAAGATGCTTTTCAAGATGTTTTCCTTGTTCCAAATGCTGTGGAGTTTGCTTCTCTATGGATGCATAGTGCAAGCTGTAAAGCTAGAGGGGGTCAAGCGGCTTATGTTTCTACTCATGTTGCAAGGCATGGAGATATGGATGTTGGATATAGGGACAAAATGCTTTTTATGGGTATAATGATGGGACACATGCGAATATGTCGTATGGATCACGAGCATTTGAATACATAGTAAAAAGGCTGTAAATACTCAGTGCTACTTTTTGATCCAGGGGGGTTTGTAGACTATGATACGCTTCAAAGGTATTATGGGTTCAGTATGCCATTTGATCCAAGTAGGTCTAAGGCTTTCATGCAGCAGGATGCATATGGTTACATGCTATTAGAGCTATATGGACTTTTGTTGCCATATGACCCTAGGGGTGGTAATTGGATTGGTTGCATGCATATATGGGCAACAAGAATTTGAATTTATGATCCAAGTAGATGATATGATTCTTATGACTTATGCAAGAGTACTATCTTGATTTTTTATCCTAGAGGTGACCACATGCTTCTATGCTCAATACTTTGGGAGATTACTGTCTGGCCTTTGATCCAAGTGGATTACATAGTGTAGCACATGCCAGAGGATGTGTAGGTCTAGAGGGAGTGGATGTCCTATGGATTCGGAAACCAGAGCCCGAAACTCTGTGAGAAGACATGAAGGTTAGATTTTACAAGCTTCGGTTTTGTTCAGCAATCTACAAGGGAAACTGTGACACCTTGTGTCCATGACAAAGCCATAGCTCGAAAATTGTCAAGGCATAATGATCTAATTTGCATGGCTATGATGTTCAAGCCAATAGAGTTAAAAGCTACTCCTTAAAACACGGAGAAAGAGTAAACAAAAGCAAGCATGGATTGGGAGGCTAGTTATCGGATTGCGTGCTTTTCCCTTCGTTAGCCTCGACATTTGGATATTCTGGGAGCGCTATTCATGGGAGGCCCTGCTTTGTGAAGAGGGAGCCAGCGTGCTTGTTTGGGGGAAGGTGTCATGTGGGTGTTTGCGGCTATCCTAACTGATTGCCTGCGCCAATTCCTCAAATGATTTGCATGCATGTCGTTGCTGGGAGCTTCGACGTAAATCAGGAAGGCGTGATAATCGGAGGAGGATTGCAATTGCCAACATGCAGACACTGAATAGATCAACGTCACTCATCTCGCTCACAACAACGGCCAAAGGGCGGCTAATGCAGGTGATAGACTTGACAGGAGAAGCTCAGCTACAAAGCTCAAAGGGAACTTGATTCACGTGGGATGAAAGAGCCCGCATTAGCAACACCACCAAAAGCAATATTGGGTGACAGCATGATCAAAAGAGGAAGCACTATCGACTACAAAGTCATCATGATATTTGCAAACATAACATGGAGAGATGGAAAAGGAGGAAGCAGAAAACTAATTACTATCTTTTAAATATGTCTGGGTTCTTGTTCATGTAACAGCTGGATTTCAAAACTTGGAAATGTTCACCCCCATGAGCCTGATGGAAGAGGCTTAGTTGCAGTTGAAGATCTAAATAACTAGTAGGATCTCGGTGCACCTACGCATCACAATGAGAGGACCCCATGTCTACCTAGTTATGCTTGCCCAAAATTATCCCAACCATGTATATGACCTCCAAGTCCAACCTACCACCTAGCAAACAAATCAAGCTTTACCAATGGATGCCTTTTAGCCACCTAAGGGCCAAAAATTGTTTCCCTCAAAACCCTAATGCATGCATCCCACGTTTCTGTACTCTTCTACCTCTTACAATGTTATGTCATCTTTTGTTTTAAAAATTAGGTAATAGTAAAGTTTTCACAAATCAACTCCAAACTTGTCAAACCTAAGATATTTATAGTCTCTTGAGAAAAGACATGTCATGTGTTGTTTTGAAAAATGGGATAGTAGTAATATTTTTACAAATCAACTCTAACCTCCTCAAACTTAAGACATTCATAGTCTACTTCTCAAGAGCTTTCCATCGATACATAGAATGATAAGGTTTTGGAAGTGAGGAATGAAAGATATGGTTGAGCATATAAACTAAAAATTTATTGGACCTTAAACTTGTATACCATGAGAGAGATCCAATATCCTTCTGTCATATGATAGGGTTTCAATGTAAGATTGATAGGGCTCAAGGAGTTTCCCATTTTCCAAGTGATTGATTACATTGCATTCCTTAAAGGCTCATCAAGGCCGAGACATGACCTAAAAGGCATCAACCTGCCTGGTAGTGTTAGACTCCCAAGAGCACGTGCACCACTTTTCTACTCTTCCTTTTTTGTAGCCATTGCAAGCTTCATATGTCTACTCCCAACTCCATATTCAAGCCTATCTTGCATTTGCACCTCACAAGTCATATGGTAGGGTTTCATTTTAAGATTGATAGCTTCATACATCCATTCTCAACTCCATATTCAAGCCTATCTTGCATTTGCACCTCACAAGTCATATGGTAGGGTTTCATTTTAAGATTGATAGGGTTCACCATTTTAAGATTGATACTTTTTTGCGCTCTTTTTAATTGCCATTGCAAGCTTGATGTATCTGCTCTCAACTCCATCCTAAAGCCTGCTCATGCATTTGCACCTCACAAGTGGCCTCAATTCAACCTATGACTGATTATTGCCTTCCCATACAACTACCCCACTATTCCAAACCAATTCTTCTCAATGGCCATCATCCACCTGGACATCCGTCTTCACAACTGCCATGGGACTAACCCTTTGATAGCATGCAAGTCAGCATTGATGGATATATAAACCTTGCTTTTATCCCCTAAATTTTGGAATAATGTGTGCATAAGAGACCTACAAGCTTGCAAGCACTCATTAAAGAACTACAAGTGGCAACTAACCACAAGCGATAGTCCACAAGATGCATTAGATATGAGGCTAACAAAGGGCACAATACCCCTTAGATCATAGGTATGTTCCGGGCTACATCATATTTGTACTAACATTCACTATTTGTACTTTTTTGAGAGATTCCTAGCATGTGATACAGATTCAATGCAGGATAATACAGTCATGTAGTTGACATCTTGAAAACGGTATTGTCTGCAAACAAGCTCCAAAAGGAGCTTATTATATCCCTCACAAGGTGGTGGACATCACGGTTGGTATGTGCGATTTTCTATTATGGTTATTAGTTAGTTATAACCATTATAACATTGGTTCTCCAGTCGTGCACAAGTTCCACATATGATGTCAAGGATTTGAACCACTTAACAAAAGTATTGGGTGTAAACAGGCTCCAAGAGGAGTATAGGACATGAGATTGGCATTAAAGGGAACTATTGAGAAGCCAGCCCAATACATGTAGACGACCCACTAAGCTGATTATTTCACAATTATAACACTCACAAGGTGGCAGACATCACAGTCAGTATCTGCAAATGATCCTCTATTATGATTGTTAGTTAGTTACACCTATTATAGCATTGGTTGTGTTCATGCACAAGCTCCAATGGGTACATAAATCTGGAATTTTCAGGTTGTTAGTTACACCTATTATAGCATTGGTTGTGTTCATGCACAAGCTCCAATGGGTATATAAATCTAGAATTTTCATCTTTCAAAACATTTACAGGGGAAAATACTGAGTAGTGTGTCAAGGAAAAAACCATCCTAGTTGAAATGAATATTAAACTGTGTAAAAGGGGCACTTACATCCCATTCATGCATGATGAATACATCAGAAATCCTTCCAAAGCCAATTCCATTAAGTTATGCATTTCAGAGCTATCAAGAATTAAACTGCGAATATTCCAATGCTAGAAGAACCATGTAGCATTTGCTTGTTCTAAATATTACCATGACTCAAAATGGTAAAATCATCATTCAGCTTCTACAGAGTATCCAAAATTCAGTTCAAATACAGCTTAGCTCGTGTTCAAGCATGCTTCTTGGAGGATTGATTTTCTCGTTTACTGTTTCTCAGCTTCACCACTAAAGACTGACACTCACGGGTAGCTTCTGTCAATGTTTGTTGCGGGATCATCAGTACCCTATATGCTAGACCCAACCAAGCTTTAAATTTATTGGAAAAAGCATATCATCAAGACTCATATCCCAAGCTGCACTACCACTAGCACATTCCTCCCAACAAGAGCCATAAACTAGGGCCATCAATTATGCCCCTTTCCTGTACACAACATCTACGCAGCTTTGATCTGTTGAGTTGCGTGGAAGAGTCTTTCAAGATACACCAGTACAGGGCACTCAGGCATCCCTCACTGTTGTCATAGAAAATGGAGCCAAAGCGGCAACTGTTTTACCCCGACCTAATGTGAACCCTTTTGTTCCATCTGGCATCCGAGGGCCAGGAGGTGGCTTCGATTCACTTGAAAAGCTATTAGCCTGCGGAGGGGTACCTACTGGATGACTCCGACCACCATTTGAATGGAACTGCCCACGTCCCCTCCCTCGTCCACGTCCCCTCCCTCTTCCTCTTCTTGATGATGCATCCTTGTCATTGTGTCTTTCAACGACCTACACACAATGAGCAATGCTCATGAATTTGGTTAAAAATCTTAATGTCATGAAATTAGCAGGGTTTTTGTAGCAAGCCCAGCAATTGAACATCAGACATTTACAAGACATGCAAGACACTAGATTATAATAAATATTTATTAGAATGCAACAGATTCAGCAAACATAGCCCCTTAATTTCATTACAATCTTACTTTCTGCTTCTAGATCATAGCCCCTTAATTTCATTACAATCTTACTTTCTGCTTCTAGATAACATGGAACTCTATATCAATAGCTGACTTCCGACAGAATGGTCTAGAGGATAAGAAATTTGGAAGATCCTGAGATCTAAAACGGAAGCCTCAAGAGCAAAAAGTAGACGTGCATCCCACATAATCTCCACCATAAAATGTAGTAACTTAGTGTCACACACTAAATTTTATCTTACCTTTAGTTGTCACAAATTACTCACCCAGCACAAATCCCACCCCCCCCCAAAAAAAAAAAAGTGCCTCCAAATATTGTTTATTTGTACTTGATTTAATATACCAATCTTTCTCTCCATGATGCATTGGAATTTCGCACAGCCAACATGCTTTTTAACACTGTTTCCCAACTCCAGCTCAAGCACCTTCCTCCAGAAAGCACATTGCTCATCCACGATTGACCTTAACACATTTGAACCTTTTTGAACCCTCTTAGGCACAACCATGCATATGATGCATTTGAGGACTCGTTTCAGAGTTCTGATTTTTGCCAACTTATCCTACCAATATGCACTGTGCTCTGCAGTTTGAATGTCAAATCTAGAACTCACAATTTCTATAACTCCTATAGTAGGTGTAACCAAGCCTCATAGTTGTGACCCGAAAACCATCAGAAATCAAAGCACCAATGCTTCAGTCATATGCGTCCATGCCCTCAGGTTGGTTCACAAGCTCAATGCATTATCGTATCAGCTGCAGAATTACAGTCAAATTAGAGTCATGACTCATAGTCCATACAGACCACTCCAAAGTACATATCACAGTTTCCATTTTGGTCCAAAAACTGGTTCCTGGTCACAAGACACGTCTTGCACAGGTTATGACCAGGGTCCAAAAACTATATTCTGCTTCTAAAAGGTGTTCTCATTTTACCTCTGAGCTAGCTGCCATTAATGGTACCAGCTAAAGCATCATTGTGCCCATAATTCTGCATGCTTGCTCATGCTTGCAGGTTACAGCATGGTAAGCAGTGCACTTTTTCTAATTTTAAGAACTAGATAAGGTCATGCTTTTATAGGATAATTTTTTAATTCAATTTTTAAAAATGAAATCTACTGCAATTAAGATAACCTCGAATCACACATACTTATAACTCTTCTGCTCAACGTACATTACCATGCTCAAAAAGGGGTCTAAAAATCATTCTAAGGACACACCTTTATAAGTTCAGCTTACTATTATGTATGATTTACATTCCACTAGGCCCTTTCTTGCTGCTACTGCTGCAGTGCAGACTCTGGGCCGTAGAGAAAGTAGGGTTTGCAAGACGGAACACATTGTTGTTAGCAAGCATGTATCGTGTATCGTCATCTCCTAGCTGTGAGCCTCAGTCTGAGTCAAATGACGACATAAGGAGCTCTGACATCGTCTTTGTCTATTCTTGTGTGCACTATAGGCACTTTAGATGGAGGGCACATTGGTGCATTTCTTTTTGGACATTGTAGGTTGTCCTAAGCACTCACATTATGGGCTTGGCCCCAGTTTGCTACATATAGGGCCGCATGCCCTCTCACTCTCATCATCCATCATTGATCCTTCATGATCAGTTAGCCCTCCTCATTCTCTCATCCACCTACTACAATCTATCACCTACGCTCACACGTGAGCTATGTGTTGGGCCTGACTATTGCAGCCTTGTGACCTTCAGCCATTGCCATCAGATTGTTCCTTCTCTCACTTGTGTTCTCTTTCTCTCCCCTTCTTTCCGTATTCACTTTCCTTTCCATTGCAGACTTACATGGTATCAGAGCCACGCGTGGGAGCTGGAGATCTTCAAAGAGGAGTCTCCTGTACATATGGGGAAGAGGAGGAAGTCAAAGCCATTGCCATCAGATTGTTCCTTCTCTAACCTGTGTTCTCTTTCTCTCCCCTTCTTTCCATATTCGCTTTCCTTTCCATTGCAGACTCACATGGTATCAGAGCCACGCGTGGAAGCTAGAGATCTTCGAAGAGGAGTTTCTTGTCCACATAAGGAAGAGGAGGAAGTCAAAGAGCCATCTTCTAACTCTGTTACAGATTTTGTGGGAAGCGCGGAGCATATTCCATGTGTTCTCATTGTGGAAAGACCTCACACCCCGAGGAGAAGTGCTAGAGGAAATACCCTCACCTTTGTCTAGGAGCAAAGGATGAATCTACATTGGAACCTCCATCTACATCTATGTTTCTTCACATTCATCAAGTGGAGAAGCCTTCTTCGGCTATCTCAACTTCTAAGCAACTACAACAATGTATAAAGTCGAGGAGCTTTGCTACAGGATCCTCGTCCATCAGAGGGTATAGTCAGTACTGGTGACATTTATTTGGTGCCTATAAGTAGTGTTGCCACTTTGTCATTATTGCTTGGCCATCCATTGTGCTGCATTTTGGAAGCCCTACATATTCCCAACTTGGCTTCCCACTCCTCTCAATTAATGGCCTTACTAGTCTCAAGACCCAAGTTATCTTCATCAAGCAAGCCACACATGGGGCTATACTGCTCCATTCCCCTCCATTGGGAGGCCCTCTAAGGCAAATTTCTATCGTTGCACCAGTTCCCGATTATGCACTATCTATCCCATAAGTTCCATCCCATCCCCACCATCTCCTCTAGTAGTTTCCTCATACCTCCCATTCCTTTCAAAGGGGGACAATATTGATAATGTGGCTATGGATTCCCTAGCCCTATGTGTTTCCAAGGGGGCATTCCAAAGAACTTGAGGAGCTTCTTTGGGTATTTCAATCTACTTTGGACCCTTCCTTTATATGGCAATCTCTTTTCTTCGTCATTGAGCCACCATCCCCTACCACTAGGCCCGTGATCTGTGTTGTTTCTATGCATGGTATGGTGCCTTTGATAGTTCCTCGCTATCATTTCACAATTGGGTTAGAGGGCCAAGGTTTAGCTCACTCATCCCCAACTTGAGTTTTTGAGTGATCTATTCAAGGCCTCTCCATTTTCCTTGGCCTGTGTTGGCCTTCCGTTGGATTGGATTGTTATCTGGAGAGAAAGTCTTGCTTCTTGGCTAGCTTTCTTCATTGACGAACTTCATTAACATCAGCACTCTTCCTACCACCCTTGGATCCGCATCTCCTTTGGCCTTTTGCCACATGTAGATCTAAGAGGGGGTGTTAGCAAACATGTGCCTGAGTCACACAATGACATCAAGAGCTCTAACATTGTCACTTTAGAGGGAGGGCACATTAGTGCATTTCTTTTTGGGCCTTGTAGATTGTCCCAGGCACCCATATTATGGGCCTGACCACTTCATTACCAATCGTGGCCCCAATTTGCCTATATATAAACAGCCTACCCTCTCATTCTCATTGTCCATCATTAATTCTTCATTATTAACCAACCCCCCTCATTCTCTCATCCCCCTTCTACAATCTCACACCCACATTGGCGTGTAGAGTTGCATGTTGGGCCTGATTGTTGCAACCTTGTAACCTTCAACCATTGCAATCTGATTATTCCTTCTCTCACCGGTGTTCTCTTTATGTCTCCTCTCCATGCTTGCTTTCCTTTCCGCTGCACACTCTTGCAAGTGTATACGACAAACACCGAGACACAAAACTCAAAAATACAAAAAATAAATGAAATCATGACTCATGTACAAATGTTGATACAATGGAGGAGCCTCAAGATTTCGTGTCTTTGGGACCAGTACCAAGGTGAGCAAAGTTAGTCAATGACACCAATCAAGGCCACGATTACTACAATGTCCTGGTCGATCAGGTGGCAGCACTTGTGTATAAGAATGATCTATGGAGGGAGCTCCACTAGCCAAGGGGACATCAAATAAGACATCGGAGCTCCTCCAAGCAAGGGGACATCAATGAAGACATCAGATAATGATGGACAACAATAGAGGGAGTAAAACAGCATCCTTGGAAGTTATAGGTGATGATGAATATAAGAAGTTGCTCTGAATGATGACAACTGCAGTCCAACAATGTGGGACAGCTGCAAATGGTGAATGTCAGCTCAAAGAGGCAAGATGATGATGCACAAAAGTGTGCCAATGATGCCTATTGCCCGTAGAACACCTGCCCACCAAAATGCAGCAGTGAGACATGGCTATTAGCTGGTCAAAGACTACAAGAATGATGTCGCCAGAATGAGGAAACCTCCATGATGCAAAACACAGGTGTGATGGCTGTATCCAACCACTGACAACTAGAGAGAGTAATGATGATGCAGCTGCTGCACACCCTCCTACTCAGCAATATGCAGCAGTTGACATGCTGGAAACAGGTTGCAATCCGCAGTAGTAGAGTTGTGTGCCTGCAAACGCAGATGTTGAAGCAAAGAGGGGTATCCTAGATAGCAAGGCAGCCTGCTGGAGACTAAAACGCAGCAATAGGAGAACAAACAAATCAGATTGCCAGCTTGTTGGAGGAGAGAGAGTCTGTCAATGAGTGTGTGTGGAGAAGAGACTAGAGAGTCACAGCATGCCCTATTTATAGGGGATTTTGGTGCATTTGTCCTACCATGTGAAATAAGTGCCAATACATACAAATAGCGCCTTTTTGGGGCTAGTAATAAAGACCAACACTTACTATTAATGCACTACAATTGATTGTTAATGCATGTGAGAATTTTGGTTGCTCGATAAGGGTGTAGTTACAAAGAAGACCAAAACCCATATACCAATATTTTGCTCTTGGTGCATCACCTACTCACACTTTTGTTGGAGTTTAAAGGTTGCTTGTGCCTAGCTGCCCACATTTATTGTATACAGACCCACACACAAGTATACTGCAAATGACATGCGCCCATCACCGTCACTTTATTCTTTATCCTTTTAGTAACAAATAGAATAAAGGAAGGCAGGTCACACATTGTAATTGTTGGAGTTCCCACTCACCGATCTCTCTCTCTTTTTGCTTGAACGTCAATTGCTCTTGCACTCTTCTTGCTTCTGCTCGTGCTTCCACCTTCCACTCACCTTTCAATTGGTATCAGAGCAGGCATTCGAGGAGCCTCTTCATCATGTGCTTCAGCCGCAATTCAAAGCTTCAGCTCAAGGTTCCATGGCACCCATTGCTTCTTCTCCCTGAAGTTTGTATTGGGCTCTTACTTCTCCCGACTTGCTCTGCACTTGTCAAGGCTTGTTCTAGGGATCACATCAACCAAGTCACCGTGTTTTGCACCTAATTTCAAGCCCTCTATCTTTGGCAATCTATGGTCTCTAGTCTCCTTTCAGCTCATACTTGAGCTCCAAAACTTAGCAATCCTTGGAACTTCCCTAGCATTGGATACTTGCTTTTCAGCATCATTTTGGAGCTCCCCAACCTTTGTCATTGCTGTTACATACAATAGAACTGCTATACACAGGTCTAGGATAGTTGTTCTTCAATGCTTGGAGCTCACTTATGCTTCTACTGGTGCTCATATGCTCATATATAGTTGCTTGGATACTTGGAGGATGTATTAAGGTCCTTTGGGGACACGTTTGAGCTTACTTGGTTCAGTTTTGGCAAGGTATTCACTGTTGTAACAGTGTGGATAGAAAGCTTTTTCATTGAGAAGGTTTATGCCAGTTGTGTCAACTAGCCTTTCAGATATGCTACATGTCTACGATGATATCTAGCATTGATGTATGCACCTGAGTATGCCTTTGGTACTTGGATTTGAGCTACATTTGATATACTTGGGCTCTGGTTAGTTACTTTAAGTTTCACTGATTACTCACTTACGAGCATTGAAGATTCATTGGATACTTATGCTCCCGGATGTATCTTCGATGCGCTTGGGCTTTCCAGATGCTTTGATGTATATGCCTTGAGCTTTGCTTGCTCACTTTGCATTCCGGATTCACTTCCACTAAAAGATGCTTGTGCTTACTTGGCAGAGCTTGGTTCTTTGAGATAGTAGGACTCTTGATTCATGTATATGCTCTCTCGTATGCTATTGGATGCAATTCCTTCCGCTTTTGGGCTGAGTTGACTCTGTATGCTTTGGACACCAACACTTACCTCTATCAACAATTTATCGGTAATGTATACATACATATTGGTTATGTAATGAGCGCCATTGCCCTTTGCTCACTCAATTGTGCATTTGCCAGATCTCTATAGTTGCTCTTGAGATCTTCTATATGCATGATGTATATACTTACGGGATGTATTGTCTACTGACAATTTGAGTTTGTGATAGTCTTCAGTACCAATGGTCTATGCCTATTCACTACTAGTTACATTCAATGCGTCCCAATTGATACCTACATATCCTTAGCAATGGGAGCTTGCTTTCTAATCTATTTGCCCACAATTGAATTGACATACACTGCTGCAATTATTACATCCGTGCTGCAATTACTATTTTCAGCATTCTTTTGGAGAGCAAACAATTCATTTTGGCATTGTATTGCTTGCAATATGTGGACAGCTATACCCTCCTTTGTTCCCACCCTTTAGGATCAGTTTTCGTGCTGTTTTGTTGTGATTCTGTTAGACTAGGGAATGAGACTGCATTGGATATCATTGGCATAGGTGATATTAGTTTGGAGTTTGGTACTCATATTTGTGTTTGAGCTTCTATGTTTGAGGTTTGAGTTTTGTGCTTAGGACTTGAGTTTTGCTTTCTGTATCTGTATCTATCTCTTTGTGTTTCTATCGTGGTCGTATACTTTGTGTTTCCTCAGTACAAACCCTAGCAATTTTCTTCACATGGCATCAGAGCCGATGCTCCTGTAAGGAGTATCCTATAGATATTATGGAGAGCTTGGTATTGCCTGAGGCACACAATACGACTCATAACCGAATCACAATGTCACAGACACCTTCTCTAGTTCATGTGATATCCTATCAAGCTTCTCCATCACTGAAGGCCCTAAGACGGCATTATAGACTCGGTGAGGAGGACGACACTCCACCCTCACCATCACCAAGGAGGACTTGAGGAGTATTATCGCAACAAGTACGGTGATGTTTACACCCCTCCTCCTAGTTTTACTACCACATTCGGAACAGTTGGCGAGGCTGGCCATCTCTCCAATCATGGAGGATATACAGCAATCAAAACATCTAGCGATCCATCTTCATCATCTCAGCCACGTCCAGTGTTAAGTTTGTACAATCCTTTTGAGTTGCATGAATCAAATCCCTCATCTATTTCTTCTTTTGAGGTACAGGATCCGGATGGCTTTGCATATGTAAACTACAATAGAGAGGGCTCTCGAAGCAGGCATAATTCATCCCACCCTCTTCTACATCATAGCTTAATCACCTCTCATCATCTTTCTAAAAACTTGGATTACACTCCACATCCACATCACACACACTAGGGGTTGGATCTTATTTTGCATTTCTCAATTTTGTAATAAATATTACTACTGTAACTAAGTTGTAATCAAGGAATTAACCAGCCATCCACGTAAGGAAGGCTGGTGGTTCCATTGCCGAGAAACCACTCAATCCCTTTGATTGGGTGGGCCCAAGGCACCTAATTGCAAGCCAAAGCTTTGTACTAGTGCTGATTTTTACTCTTAGCTGAGAAATTACAAAAATATGACTTCATACAACGAGACGGACTCAAGCAGTAATGATACCTCTTAGTATGAACATCACACACACTAGGGGTTGGATCTTATTTTGCATTTCTCAATTTTGTAATAAATATTACTACTGTAACTAAGTTGTAATCAAGGAATTACCAGCCATCCACGTAAGGAAGGCTGGTGGTTCCATTGCAGAGAAACCACTCAATCCCTTGATTTGGTGGGCCCGAGGCACCTAATTGCAAGCCAAAGCTTTGTGCTAGTGCTGATTTTTACTCTTAGCTAAGAAATTACAAAAATATGACTTCATACAACGAGACGGACTCAAGCAGTAATGATACCTCTTAGTATGAACATTCATATGGGAATGAAAAAAATGCAATGTCAAACCTTGGACAAGGCTCAGACTGTGGACAGCAAGCTGAAAATGTTGTTGTTGGGCAAGATGCACGACCTTCAAGGCATAAGGAGACTAACTACTAATAAAGTGAAGAGGAATTTGATGACCAGTTCAAGAATTGAATGAGGACAGCAACAAATCTCTTTGTTAAATTGGCAAAGGATCCTCAATTTACCCAATTTTTTAATACTCCGAAGAAAAAAAAGACGTCTTTTATACCTTGGAGACAGCTAGATACACTGAAGATAATGTAGCTGGGCATGCATGCTATGATAGGGCAATCAAGATATTTTGGTGGAGGTACAATTTTTCATGCTATGGTTGGACAAGGAACACATACGGGAATGTATGACACAAATCCCTATGGTGCAGCAACCAATGCATGGTGTGCAAGGCCCAATGTATTCGGGTATGGCTAGAAATACGCAAAACCCTATGTATGACAGCGTTGGCTCAATGCCTGGGACACAAAGTAGCAAGTTGGTACTGCATCTACACCCCCAAATGCTTATGGGGCTCAAGAAATGAATGCTGGTCATGCAAATGCTCCACCTGGCATTGGTTTTGATGTAAATTCAGCAAATGCACTCTTTCTACAGCAGCCAATGTATGACAACTTGACGCCCAAAGGGGCAGCGAAAGACTATGATAAGGGTGGAAAAGCAATGAAGTTTGAGTCCTTCAATGGTGCACAAGATAGACTGAAAGCTTTGACTTTCATTCAGCAAGTTGATGCAACCTACTCAAGGGGAAACTTCACCAAGTCCTCCAAGATTCAAAAGGCAGCTACTTTCTTGAAAGGGAATGCATTACACTGGTAGTCCACTCTTTTGATGCAAGGTAAAGCACCATCAACGTGGATACAATTCTAGCAAATGTTTGCATCGAATTGGTTGACAAGTACCTTTGAGGTGGACATCATGACAACTTGGAATAAGCTAGATGCTAAGGAATGTAAGAATTTGGAGCAATATAATAAGAAATTTTGGGATGCATTGCTACCTATTACTTGTTACACCCCATGCTCCTTCATGTTGAGCAAGTGGAAAAAATATGTTTGTGGGCTACCCAAAGGAATCGAGGATTTTTGCATTAAATCCACCGTGTCTAGCATGTCTCGGCTCATAGAGACTGCTACTACAGCCAATGATTTCCTCCATGGAAAGGATTCAAGCTTCCTAGAGAGTGGGGAGAAGCCGAATAAAATGTTGTTTAAGGCTGAGAAAAGGGGCAAATCGGAAAATCACCCTAAAAAGAGGCCAAAACAGCAAAGAAAGGGCTCAAAAACATTGAGCACAGTGTAGGGAATTGATGGCAACAAATAAATGTTTTATTTGTAAATAGAAGAGTCACATTGCAAGGGACTGCCCCAATAGGTAGCAAGCTGGAAAATCAAAAATCAAAAAATCAAGTCTAAAGGAAAGAAGCCTAAAACATCAATGGGATTGGTGCCTAATATTGTTAGTGATCAGCCCAATGATGATGCTATTGAGTTGTGCAAAGCATGGGGCAAAATTAAGGATTAGCATGCATTGATTTTATTTGATAATGGTGCACAAGCCAACTTCATCTCTGTTGGCATGGTAGCCCGTCTAGGCATCAAAGAGGATGAGATGGAACACATTGGGAAAGTTGGTATGGCATGTAGAGACCATGCAAAGCCCCTGTCACACCACTCATTGAAAAGCTTCGGTTGCATACACAAGGATATGAGGATAGTGAAGAGTTCTTCATTGCTCCACTTAAGGGTTGTGATGTATTGCTTAGTCACCATATGCATGCAGTGATTGATTCTTGTGCAAAAAATATTACTATTCAACGTAAGGGAAAGATACTCGCACTTGATGTAAAGTTGAAAGGTCCTTGTTGTATCTACAATTGTCATTTCTAAAGTAATGATAAATCATCTTTCAATGTACTTGGTTTTTACTAAGGATAAAGATGATAGTGAGAATGTTGAGAACATATCTAAGTTAGAGAAGGATCGCATGTCATTTCTGAAAATGTATACTGATTGCTTCTCTCAATCACTTCCAGAGCAACTACCGCCTAAAGGGCCAAAAAATCATGGCATAAATCTTATTCTTGAAAGAGCCCACCTAATAAGCCAACCTATAGAGTTAGTGCAACCCAACAAGAGAAGATTATGAGTCCGATGAATGAGCTATTAGAAAAAGGGTTTATTCAACCTAGCTCATCTCCTTTTTGTTCTCCAGTGCTTTTGGTGTACAAAAACAATGGTTCATGGCGTATGTGCATTGATTATCGTGCTCTGAACAAGATCACGATACAAAATCACTTTGCGATTTCTCAGATCGATGATGTTATGGATAGATTGCAAGGGGCAAACATATTCAGCCATATAGATTAGAAAAGTGGGTATCATCAAACACACATTACACCGGAAGATGTGGCTAAGACATATTTTGAAATGTATAAGTTCCTTGTTATGCCCTTTGGACTTACAAATGCTCCTACCACTTTTAATCGGATGATGGATCGCACTTCAAACCACAGAGGATTTGTGGGCACTTTTCTTTGATGACATAATTGTCTATTTAAAGAACGAGGTAGAGCGTACAAGACACTTGGACATTGTGTTCAATAAACTATGTGAGCATAGGCTTGTTGGTTATCAATGACAAGAAAAGTGAATTCTTCTTACATGAAATCCACTTTTGGGGGCATATTGTATCGACCGATGGTATTCACACGGACCCTGCAAAGATTGAGGCAATACGATCATGGCCACCTTTGAGGAATGTGCATGAGATCTACAGCTTCTTGGGTTTATATTCTTACTACATGAAGTATATACGCGGGTTTGCTGAAATTGCATCTCCATTGCACGCTTTGCAAAAGAAGGATGTGTCACTTAGATAGACAGCAATGGAAATTTCAGCATTTGAAAAGTTGAAGGAAAAGATGACTTCAAATCCTGTGCTTGTGTTGCATGATCTAAGAAAGTCATTTGTAGTTCAATGTGATGCATGTGGTAATAGCATTGGGGTTATTCTTATGCAGGACGGCCGAGTTGTGGCTTGTCAGCCGAATTCTCCATGGTACAGAAAAGAATTTGCAAGCCTATGAGAAAGAGCTCTTAGCTCTAATTCATGCACTGTCTACGTGGAAACATTATTTGTTGGGGGCTGATTTTATAGTGCAAGCAAACCATCAAACTTTGAGGTACTTTCTCACACAAACAAAGTTATCAGAGAAGCATATGAGATGGGCAAATTTTCTCTCTATGTTTCATTTTTAAATTATGCATATTGATGGTAAAAAAAATGTTGTGGCTGATGCATTGTCACGTAAGCCACAAATTTCAGCCGTCAGCATGGTTTCACACACTGAATTGAATGCCATGAAAGAGCAATATGTTGCTGATTCGGACCTTGCTAATGTTTATTATCAACTTTGCAATGGCCAAAGGCATGAACACTATTGGTGAGCTCAACTAAGAGTAACAAAAGTTCGAGAAGTGAGCGTGAGGGTGTCACCGTTGGAGAGAGAGAGAGAGAGAGAGAACAGAGTCAAGAACGATTCGATAAGAGTGTACCAACAAAATGTGTGTTGGTACACAAAGAATAAAATGCATTTATACTTAGGGCATGTAAGGGTACATTCACATGTATAATGTGCATGTACTATACACGGAAGGTAAACCGAGCCTTTATCCCAACAACCTCCTACTTAAAGGTCTGATGTAAACCTCTAACCAACTCCCACTAGTCGTATGCAATGCTCGTGCTAAGCTTTGCTTAGGCTTTTAGTGAGAACATCTGCAGGATTGTCTTGTGTTTTGATCTTGGTCAATGTGATTTGACCATCTTCCAGAATCTGTCTGATGAAGTGATATCGCACATCTATATGCTTTGTGCGAGAATGATACATGGCATTCTTAGCCAAATACACAACACTATGGCTATCACATCCCAAAACTACAGTACCCATAGACATGCCGAGATCCTCTGCAAGTCTACTCAACCATATAGCTTCCTTAGAAGCATCAGTAGTAGCTGATATGTATTCAGCTTCAATAGTACTAAATACAACGATGTTCTGTAACCTGGAGCACCAAGACACAGCTCCACCAGCAACTGTGAAGACGGTATATACCTACTGGTGGACCTACGAGTGTCCAAGTCACCTGCCGTATCTGCATCACAATAACCCTGCAAACTAAGTATACCCTACCCATAGCAAATACACTTTCTTTGTGTACCCTTAAGGTATCGAAGAATACACTTGACATTCTCCCAATGTGTTTTGCCAGGATTCGACATAAACCTGCTAACAACTTCCACTGCATGAGCAATGTCTGGACGAGTAGCAACCATAGCATACATAAGAGAGCCACAAGTTGATGCATAAACCTGCTAACAACTCCCACTGCATGAGCAATGTCTGGACGAGTAGCAACCATAGCATACATAAGAGAGCCACAAGTTGATGTATAAGGGACTCCCTTCATAGCATTTGCTTCCACGTCATCATTTGGGTTGTTGGCTTTGCTAACCTTGAGATAAGACGGTAAGGGTACCCTAAAAAGCTTAGCTTCAGCCATGTTAAATCTGTCCAATACCTTTTCAATGTACTTTTCTTGAGATAAAAACAGAAATTTCTACATTCTATCTCTACGAATCCTCATGCCCAAAATATACTCTACATTTCCCAAATCTTTCATGGAGAAGGCTGATTTCAGCTAATTTTTGAGAGCATCCAAGCTAGTCTTTTGTTTCCCAGCTAGCAACATATCATCCACATGCAAAACAAGTATGATGGGGCCGCTATCTGTATCCTTTTTCATATACAAGCAATGATCTGCATGGCTGTGTGTAAACTCATGAGATAGCATAAAGGTGTCAAACTTTTTGTACCACTGCCGTGGTGCTTACTTCAGCCCATACACATAGCGTTTTAGTTTACACACCATCTGCTCTTTTCCAAGAACTACAAAGCCCTCAAGCTGTTTCATGTAGATTTCCTCATCAATGTCACCATGCAAGAAAGTTGCTTTTACATCCATTTAATACAGCTCTAAATCTAAAACAGCAATGAGAGCAAAAAGCACACGTAGAGTGGTCATCTTCACAATAGGTGAAAAGACCTCTTGGAAGTCAATCCCTTCCTTTTGTGCATACCCTTTGGCAACCAGTCTTGCTCTATACTTCGGTTCCCCATCAACTATCTTTACTTTGTAAACCCATTTATTTGGGAGCGGCTTCCTTCCCTTGGGCAATGACACAAGACCCCACTATCATTTGCATATAGAGAATCTCTTCTTGCATAGCTAGCTCCCACTTACTGCTGAATTCACATGACTTGGCCCCTTTGTATATAAAAGGCTCACCCTCATCTGTAAGCATCACATAATGCAAGGAGGGGTCAAACCTATGTGGTTGCCTTCTTACACGTGTAGACCTGCGTACCCAATGATCAACATTTTCAAGAATTGGGTCTACATCTGGAGGTAGATTATTTTCAACATTTATTGGCTGCTGTAAGCCATTTTCAGCATGCTGCTATATAGCACCTTCATTTTCATTTTCCAGCACCTGCATTTTCATAATCAACAAGCCTATCTTGCTGTCCGTGACCTCCTTGTGCTCCTATTTGCTGTCCATCATCATCTGGCTCAAAAATAACCAGCTGATCATCAGTTTCAGCCTGTGGTACAGCACCATGAGGCTCATTTTCTGAAGTAATAGGTGGCTGTAAACTCTGAAACTTCACCTTTTTCAGATCTTCATTAGAGGCTAAAGTGCCTTTTAGCAATTTTGCCTCATTAAACACAACAATACGGCTGTGAATAATTTTCTTGGACTGAGGTAACCACACTCTGTAGCCAAATTCACCCTCATCACCATAGCCCATGAAAATGCCTTTGGTAGATTTTGGGTCAAGTTTGTTCCTCCGCTCATCCCTAACATGCACAAAAGCATCACAGCCAAATATGCATAAATGGTCATATGAGGCCGATTTGCCAAACCAAATCTCCTCAGGGATGCAATTATTTAAGGACCTGTTTGAAGAGCGGTTGCAAATGTGAACCACGGTTTTGAGTGCCTCTCCCCAAAATTTATGAGGGAGATTAGCAATGGACGGCATGCACCACACTCTTTCACATAGTCTGTTATATCTTTCAACCACCCCATTTGAAAAATGGGTGTAAGGGACTGTAAGCTCCCTCTTAATACCATGCAAATCACAAAAGGACTTGAATTCAGTCGATGTGAACTCACCCCCATTATCAATTCTCAAGCATTTCAGCTTTCTACCTGTTTAAGTGGTCACAGATACATGAAAAGTTTTAAAAACAGCAAACACTTCACTTTTCTTTTCAGCAAGTATACCCAAATCTTGTTAGAACAGTCATCAATAAATAAGACAAAATATGCAACACCACCCAACGATTTCACGGGCATACTACATACATCAGAATGCACTAAGTCCAAGACATTGGACTTACGAGAGACACCAGAGTAAAAGGAATTTTTCATTTGCTTTCCAAACGGACACTCATTACAAAAGTCAAGTTTAGAGCCTTTTCCATCAACCCTCTTCAGAGAGGTAAGGGCATCAAGTCCTTTTTGGCTCATATGGCCCAATCTCTTATACCATAACTCCAAGTGGCTGCAAATTTCAGCAACTGCAAGAAACTTGCCATTCAAGGCTTTACAGTGCAAACAGTACAAAGTGCCCTTCTTGGTTCCTTTTGCAATCAGCATGGAACCCTTTTTTACTTTCCACAAACCACACCAAACAGTGTGGTGTAGCCATGCAAGTCAAGCTAACCAACAGATAGTAAACTCTTTTTAATGCCAGGCACATATCTGACATCTTTCAATAGAAGCTCTTAACCATTGTCTAAAGACAAGTGTACAGTGCCAATCCCATCAATGCTGCAAGCATGGTTATTTCCAATATACACCTTTCCATAGCTGCCTGCATTGAACATAGCAAAACACTCCAAGCAAGGAGTTGCATGGAAAGAGGCACCAGAGTCTACAATCCAAGTCTGAGTGACACCATCATCCACTGACAAAAGTGCATCAATCACATCAGCCTTGGTAATCTCCATATCTTGCATGTGACACACAAGGGCATCATAATCAACTGCACATAATACATCGACCTCTATATCTGAAAGCTCCTCTATGACCACACTAGAGGCCACATTGGCCTTTTCTTTGCCTTTGGTTGCCTTAGATGATGCATATGTCTTATCTTCCTTCTTCTTTTTATCTCCTGCATTCTTCTTTCTCTCTTGTTCCTTCTTGTAATACCTGCAATTAGGTTTCTTGTGGCCCTTTTGACCACAGTAATAGCAAGTAATGTCACTCTTTTCCTTTCCTTTGCTCTTGCTCCTATTTCTCTGTCCTGCATTTGCATTTTTCTTTTCAACCCTGCCTCTTACATTATAAGCTGAGTTGCTGCCTTCTCCACTAGACATACGTCTAATTTCTTCATTCAAGATAGAACCCCTCACCGCATCATATGAGAGATTGGGGTTATTGCGGAGTGAAACCACCAAGGTCTCCCAAGAGTCAAGCAATCTCATGATCAAAAAGATCACCCTCAACTTATCATCAAAGTCCAAATTGGCATCTTTGAACTAATTTAGAATCCCTGTAAATGCATTGAAGTGCTCAACTGCAAACTTTGACTCATCCAGACGCATATTCACCAACTTGCACATTAAATGCACCTGATTAACAGGTGTGGTGATCTCATAGGTAGTTTTCAGCTTCTCCATATTACATAACCTGTATCTAAACCCTTAATGTCTGTCAAAATGTCATCAATGACACCCATCTTTATGTAAGCCATAGCCTTTTTATTTACTCTGGCCCAATCTGCATCAGACACTAATGTAGGTTTATCTTCCTACAAAGCATCCTCACAATTCTTTAGAAACAAAATGCCCTACATACGGTCTTTCCAAAGGTCAAAGCCATGACCATCAAAACGTTTGATTTCCATCAAACTCTTGATGTCTAAACTGCAGAAGTTGCAGCCATTTTATCACAAACACAAGAGTAAATGCACTAAACTACAGAAGCACAAGCTGAACCAGCAAAATAAACTGCTATTCTTTCCCAACCAGAAATAAATCTCTGTTGTTTGTACATGAACCATTCACCACACGGGTAAAAAGTGCAGAAATTTACCAAATTATACGCAAATCCCCAAAATTTCAAGTTCAAAATTGCATAAATGTCAACCAATCAAGCCCAGCTGAGCAAAACTTTGCCAATACATAAAAAGCCCCAAATTTCTAGGATCCAATATCAAGAAATTTTGCTAAGGAGCAAAATTGTGACTAATTTGGCAAAATCCCTAAATTAATTGAGGTCACCACACGCAATGTCTGCAATTCCTGACTTCAAAATCACTGACAGGCATAAGCAATGTCAAATCTGGGAGAAGCCCCAATTTTTCTGGGCCAGATTTGCACAGATCTAGAAACTGTACTTCCACACAGGAAAGGGGATAAAATGGATTTTTTAAAGAAAAACCTAAATTTTAGAAAAAATATGACGAGGAGGGGGGTCTGTTGACCCACCGGCCTAGGTCGCAACCGTCCAGCCGGCATCTCCTCGCCATGCGCTAGACCTCCTCACGCGTGTTGTAGACGTCGTCCGCCAGTCATCGCTTGCAGCCCGTCACCTGCCTGTGACCAACACACCTGGTCGCTTCCTGCATGCATGGTCTTCTGCCTGCCATCAACCGGACACGCCACCAATCGCCTGAACTATTCGCCTGCAACTGCCCGACACACAAGTCGACAAGAACTCCAGCTGTCTGCTAGTCATTAGCACTATCAACTGATCCCGTCAGATCTCGGAAGCGCGTGGAACCTGATGCTCTGATACCACTTGTTGGTGAGCTCAGCTGAGAGTGACAAAAGTTCGAGGAGTGAGTGTGAGAGTGTCACAGTTGAAGAGAGAGAGCAGAGTCAAGTACAATTCGATAAGAGTGTACCAACAAAATGTGTTGGTACACAAAGAATAAAATGTATTTATACTTAGGGCACGTAAGGGTGCATTCACATGTACAATGTGTGTGTACTATACACGGAGGTTAAACCGGGTCTTTATCCCAACAAACACTTTGTTCTAAGAGATGGACTTTTGATGATGCATGGATGATTGTGTCACAACGCAGTTAAGGGCCAAAGTTATCACTGAAAGTCATGCTCCTCCATATGCAAGACATAGAGGTATTGATACCAAGGTCAAGGCAGTGGAGCATTTCTTTTATTGGCCAACTTTGAGGCATGATGCAATGTCATGAGGACATGTATTTTTGAAACCTCACTTAACATATGGATTAATTTTTAATCACATGGTTAAGTAAATGTTGCACATGTGAGTTGTAACTGGGGTTAGAGTAAATTTACAAGCCCATGACCTGAGGAAATCACGGGATGTCAAAGGCAAAAGTTGCTATAAGTTATGCCACACATGTACTTGGAGATATCTAGTGCTAGTTATTAGCCTAGGTCATTCATTTGGCCATAAGTATCAATTAGTGATACTAGAGAAGTGACATTTGATGATACTTAGCGCCAATCTAATGGTCAAAGATGACGCAGAGACACTCGGGAATGGAAGTTGCCTAGCCAATTTAATTATTGGCCAGTCAGTTTATTTTTCAAGGCACCGAAATAGTTATTAAATTAATTTTCAGTATTTAAAAATTGAAAACTAATATTTAATTATGGATAATGCTGGATAAACCATTTGGAAAGGCTGTCAGTTGTCCAAAATACCCATGCAAGACTGCAAAACGTCTTTAGAGGCTAGAGAGAGACATTGTAGTATATTTAGCCTACAAGAGAGAGAGAGGAGATATTACTGGTCTGATTTACACCCATTGGAGGACCTTCTAAGACAGCCAATGGCAAGAGAAGACCAATCAACAGCAAGTGACAGCATCTACAAGCTATTGAGACAGGGCAGTAGCAATAAATGACTGATTTTCGTCAATTCTTTGCATCTAAAAGCTGTTGAGACATTGCAACAGCAGTAAATGACTGATTTTCTTCAATTCTTCACAAAGAAAGTTTGAATTTTCTCTCTCCTCAGCATTCTCTCTCATCTCCCAACCTTTCTACAAACTTGCTCCAAATATTACAACATTGAGGTCACCAAAGGCTTAGAAATTTCAAATTTCTCTACTGTAAACCCTAATCTGAGTAAAATTTAGGATTCAACAATAACCTCAAGAAACATGCCAGAAATTGGAAGCTTCAAGACTTCGATTTAACAAGACTGAGGCTATTTTTAGTCAAATTCAAGTGGAGGGACAAGTAAATCAATGAATTTGGGGAATTTTCCATCTCCATCAAAGCGGGTGAAGGCCAATTGATTGCCCAAATCAAGGGGCCAATCACATTGAAGACTTGCTGGTCATTTTGGACAGCAAGGGGAGTTGGAATACCGAAAGGGATTGGGAGAATCCCATTGTAAATCAACTTCTTCTTCAATTAAGTTAAATAAATACCAAAAGGGGCGCTAGTTTTGGGACCAACAGGATGTCCAATGTCCAAGATTATATGGTGAAGTGTGCATTTCAGTTTTGTGAATTTATTAATTGCTGTAAATAGTGCTTAATCAGGTTATTTACTATCCTATCCGATGAGGAACGTTGGTTTCATGTAGAACAGTTTGTTAGGACATCCATCGTATGTCAAAAGGTAAGACATGATAGGCAAAAGATGCCGGGTATGTTACAACCCTTGCCTATTCCAAATAGGCCTTGGCAAAGCATTGCAATGGACTTTATTTTTTAGCTTCCTAAGACACCTACAAGGAATGATACGATATGGACTATCATTTGCAAGTTTAGCAAACAAGCCCATTTTATTTCAATAAGGAAGAAAATAAAGGTTGATCATATGGCACGATTGTTTTTACAGCACATCTTTAAGTATCAGGGTATGCCAAAGTCGATCAATAGTAATCGAGACTCTTGGATGATCAATTTATTTTGAAAGGGGTTGTCTAAGAACACGAGTACCACACTGAAATTCTCATCATCCTTCCATCTGCAAACAGATGGTCACTCAGGAAGCAAATTCCACACTGTTAGATCTTTTGACATGCTATGTTTTAGACCACAAGAGGTGGTAGGGTAGCAAGAAGGTATCACCTATTCTGCAAGTTAAGGATAAGATCTTTGAGGTTGATCGTTATGTGGAAAACTTGGATGTAGCCTATGCAAAGATAAAATATGCACTTTAGAGATCGCCGGAAAAGCAAAAGAGAACAACTGATCACCACAAACGTGCTTTGCAGTTTACAGAGGATAATTATGTATTGCTGCATTTTGAAAAGACAAGGTTGAAAAAGATGAAAGTAAGAGAAAGATTGAATCTGAAGTTGAGTATAAGATACTATGGACCCTTCCAAGTGTTGGAGAAGATCAACGATGTGGCATATCGGCTGAAATTACCTCCACATTGGCGGATACACAATGTCTTTCATATCAGCTTATTGAGGCCTTTTCATGGTGATGTGACAAAGGATATATCGACTGAAATTCAGCCTGAGGTCAAGGAGCTGGATGAGATTTTGACACATAAGGAAAGAAAGGTCAAAGTTAAAGTTTCCAAGAGCTACTTCGTGAAATTTCAAAATTATTCACCAATGGATACCAAATGGATGGAAGAGGATGACTTAGTAGACCATCCTCAATTGTTGCAGCTTCACCTAGATGCCTTTCAATTAGAGCCGTCTTTAGTTCGGGCTCCATCAAGTTCAACAAAACAAGGATCCATAGTATTGCCTGATGCTCAAGGGAAAGGTAGCACTTCCACTCCTCCAATTAAGGACAACTCTCGTGTTTAGTGGATCTCAAATGTATTCAGCATGCATCCAATGTACTGTGGTGACAATATGTTTGCCATGAGGTCACTACTTAGTGTACTAGTCACTATGAGATGTATGCAGATAAGTATGAGTTTCACCTAGGCACTGAAACTATACTTTTACATCAGCTTATGATCAATTTGGCATGAATTTCACCTCAATTTTAAGACAAAAATTTTGATCACTTTCAGCTCATTTTTTGTTCAGCTTGAGGACCATTTATGGTCACTTTTGGAATCAATTTTTGCATTGTTTGCTGGACTGTTTTTGCAATGAGTTTGTCATTAGTTTGGGGTCACTTTTGCAGCAATTTGTGATCAATTCTCAGATCAACAAGTGATCAGTTTTTATGATCAGATTATACTCAATTTTCAATGGCTTACATCTAGTTCCATGGACAACAGCATATACTATGAGACGATGTTCTAGCCATGGTTTATGCTTGGTTATGCTATGCTGTGGTTTGGTTTTGCCAAATGAGTTGAGCTCATGAGAAATAGACATGTCACATGATACTTTGGTAATGTTTTTGAGATTCTTTGTAAGTCTTACGTTATATTATGATTGCTTGGTAATTTTCAGCAGGTGTTGGGCATATGGAATGGTTGAGCAACAATGCGCAATGTTGTGTAAACTATGATGCCTTTGGAAATTCTAGTCCACTATATTGCTCTTGATGCATCTGACAGTGCAATTGAGAATGATTGCAAGGATTTAAGGGAGAGGGCTGTCATGAGAACATATATTTTTGAAACCTCACTTAACATATGGATTAATTTTTAATCACATGGTTAAGTAAAGGTTACACATGTGAGATGTAGCTAGGATTAGAGTAAATTTACGAGCCCAAGACCGAGATGTCAAAGACAAAAGTTGCTATAAGTTATGTTCCAAAGGTACTTGGTGGTATCTAGTGCCAGTTCTTGGCCTAGGTCATTCATTTGGCCATAAGTGTTAGTTGGTGACACTGAGAAGTCACATTTAATGATACCTAACGCCAATCTGGATCAAAGATGACGCAAGGACACTTGGGAATGAAAGTTGCCTAGCCAATTTAATTATTGCTCAATTAGATTATTTTTCTGGGCACCAAAATAATTATTTAAAAAAATTTAAAAAATAAAAATTGATATTTAATTATGGATAATGCTAGAAATATCATTTGGGGAGGCTACCACCTATCAAAAATGCCCATGCAAAATTGAAAAACGTCTTTAGAGACTAGAGAGAGGCATTTTAGTGCATTTAGCCTGCAAGAGAGAGGAAGAAGACGCTGCTGGTCTGATTTGCAGCCATTGAAGGACCTCTTGAGGCAACCGAGAGCAAGAGAAGACCAATCAATAGCAAAAGTGCCACATGTACAAGCTGTTGAGACAGGGCAACAACAATAAATGACCGATTTTCTTTAGTTCTTCACTAAGAAAGTCTGAACTTTCTCTCTCCTTAGCATTCTCTCTCATCTCCCAACCTTTCCACAGCCCTGCTCTAAAGATTACAACATTGAGATCACTAAAGGCTGAGAAAATTTAGATTTCGAGATTCAACAAGGCTGAAGCTCTTTTGAGCCAAATTTAAATGGAGGGGCCAACAAATCAATGAATTTGGGGCATTTTTCATCTCCATCAAAGTGGATGAAGGCCAATTAACTGCCTGAATCAAGGGGCAAATTAAATTGAATACTTGCTTGTCATTTTGGACAACAAGGGGAGTTGGAATACCGAAAGGGATTGGGAGAATCCCATTTAACATCAACTCCTTCAATTAAGTTATAGCTATTAAAAGGGGCGCCAATTTTGGGGCCAACAGGGTGTTCATTATCCAAGATTATAAGTTATTTTGCCTTTCTCAGATTTGTAATAAATGTTACTAATATAACTAAGTTGTAATCAAGGAATAACCACCCATCCAAGGAAGGCTGGTTTCAACTCCACTCCCATCTCCTAGTCGAGCCATAAACAAGAGACTATTACTACATCTTCAGCTAAGGCTGAATACCAAGCATTGTATAATAGTACCACAAGGAATAAGTGAGGCTCCTATAATGCTATACTATGACAATCAAAGTGTTATCGCACTAGCTAGCAACCTAATTTTCAACAACAAAGCCAAATACATGGGAGTACATTATTATTTCACTAAACACTAGGAGTAAGGCAACATTTGCCCTGAGTTCATGCCTTCATCAAAAAATTATACCGACATTCTAACGAAGTCAATCAACAAACCAATACTCAAGCACCTTCGACATCGTATTGCTTTTGGTCCATCCCTCGCTTTCCCCCTTTCGATATTAGCATATTGAGGAGAGGCGGTCCATAACTTTCCCTTTCACCTTTGGTTGGTGAGAGGGGATAGCATATTTAGTGATGAGAGGACTTTGGTCACAGTATTGATATTCTCATATACTCACATCATTTTCTATTGACATCTTGATGGTGGTCATACGTGCAAAAAGGCACACAAGAGCATGCATACATAATGCAAAAGTTTTTACCTTGGAGGGAGTCTACTCTCATAGGTTTTCATCCCTTCCAAGGGCCCTATGCCACAAGGGTTTTCAACTTGGAGGGAGCCTTCTCTCATAGGTTCTCATCTCTTATAAGGGCCCTATTTCACGTAAATAGGATGCAAATACATGGGTGATCCAAGGGGAAATGCAAGGTGTTGTGTACTCCTCTTTCACCTCGTGAAAAAGTGGTTGATTTAAATTCACATGCATAGCAATTAGTCTTGGGCAATCACAATTATGCAATTCCATGGCAACTTACCCTTAACATTACCTCATTATGTACCACTACTTCACCAACACCCTTGCCAAAGAATGGTTCTTAAATCTTTTAGCAAAGGAGACTATTTTACCCTTACAGTTCATTTATTGTCTTTAAAAAAGCATAAGACCCATCAAATTGGGCTACTCAAAAGAAATGCCCATCACTTGTTGAGTAAAACATGGGTGAAGTATGACTCCACCTTCTCTTGGACCCTTTCGGACTTGAGAGGAGATGTTAAGCCACCAAAATTAAGGCATGTCTTGACTTAAACTATCTTTACTAAAAAGAAATGCAATCCTAAAGAGTTTCAATGTCCCACATGTAAACCCTAATTTGAGAGGCCCCAAACTTTCTATAAATAGATAAGCTGCCCTCCCACTCAGTTTAATCTCGTTTTCTCAAATTGGAGGCACTAGAGTTTCGTTGTCCACACCCTGTTTATGGAGGACATCTCAACCCAAGCTGCCCCATACCATCTACCACCTTCAACACCTGTTTCACCATCTACTATTGTCACCAACTGACCACCATCATCTAGAAGTTGTGTTTACTGCCTGGCAATCAGCAAGAGGCTGTTTGCTAACATGGAGCTACCATCTCCTGCTCCTTAAGACATTAGAATTCGAGATTCAATATTCATTCACTACATAGTATGTTTGCTGCATTGAGCATTGTATATTCAGTAGTTTTCATTTCAGATTATTCACTCCATTCATTATCTCTGAGTTACCCTAATCCTAACTGTGTTCTATTATCAATTTGTACTTTATTATATGATTGTATTTGTGTTCCTGTGTTAGGGCATTTCTTTACAACTGGTAGAAGCAGGAAGATCTATGGCCGACACTCATATAAGTCAAATTATGCCACCATAATTTATCTTTTGCTTGCATCGGATTTCTACATGGCCTTATGTTCTTGTGCAATCATGCTCTTTGTTTCCAGATGCTTATGCCCCCCCTTCTCATCTGTGCCATTACTCCCATGCTTCAAGCACCATCCTCGCAGGCTATCATTATATGTCAGCTTTTGCTATCTACACATATCTGCTCCTAGTAAAGTGTACTTTTGGATTTATTTGCTGCCATGTTGACAGTGTCAACATGTATTTTCTTCATTAAATTTTATCTATTACTGGGTCTATGCTGTGCACCAGAACAGCTATCCTTTCAGAGGTTTATGAATAGCATGTGCAGTTCAAATGAAGCACTTAAGTCGGGTCAAGTGCCTTGCAACAGAGCAATATGTCTGATTACAGAGAAGCAGCATGCAAACCATCACGAAATCTGATTTTTGATGGCCTTGGCATTGCAACACCCCACAAATTGCATATTTCTGACAACATATTGCAAGTTAGGCAAGAGTATGATATGGTAACGACCTTGTTCAGCTAATGAATGCCAATGTTCAAATGAGTACAACTAAGATGAACTAATCACAAGGAGGCACATGTTGACTACTTAAAAATTGTATCTGTGCCTCGTGATGAACTCTAATGGAAATAGCAGTGATGTGCAAAAGCAAAGTGAACTCACCAAAGGGTCATCAGACTTCTCAATGTTAACATGAATTTCTTCCCCACAGTTCTCAGGGGTAGCATCAGAAACTAAAGAAGACGGATCTTCTTCAGCAGCATTCCCATCAATCACATCATTAGCATTGTGACTTTTACCAGCTGATGGCTGTTTGTTCTGATGGTACTGCAATAGCACAACAAGGTGTGCACAATTAATTCCTGCAATTACAAACTTTGCAATTTTTGTTTGAAAATAAACATGACCTACCACCCTCCTCAGCAGTAAACGCACGTGCAGTCCAGTTCTCCAATTGCGCTGGTCAGTGAGGTCTGCAGCCTGAACATAAAAACAAGACACTTGACTTAACACATCGAGGGGAAATGCATGACACCAGTCAGTGAGAGTGACATTTTGAAATGAAGCCAACATTATCAAAATGTAAACCAATTTCTGTAACAGTACAATAAGGCTTGCACTTACAGCTCGCTCTGCTTGTTCAACAGACTCATACTCAATGAGGGCATGCAACTGCACAATCAAAGAGTCATATATAAGCATAACGTACAGGTTCATCCAAAGAATGTGGGAACTGTGCTGACTACATGGGTGAACTTTCTTGCAGTAAAACAGAGGAGAGCTATGCATATGCATTTCTAGCCTTCTCGGTTCCAAAGAGCTTTCTATGCTTTAATTGCTAGAACATTGAAAGTATCACCTTGTTACTGACAACCACGTCTGCTTTTGTAAGTTTTGCAGATGATTGACTAGCACCATTAACTGCCTCTGGTTGGCATACCCGAACCATTTTCACACTGCCATAAACAGATCAAGTAAGTACATTGATAGCATAGAGCTAGTCCAAAATGGTAGTTGAACAATGTTGTGGTTTACAGGAAAGAGACCAACTTGCCAACAGAGCTAAAAAGCTTTTCTAAAGATTCATGAGAGTGATCTTCTGGAAGGTTTTCAGCAATAACTGTTCGAGACTGTTAAGCAACAAACATGACATAAATAAGTTGCCAAGCATTTGATTATCAGACTCTCAGATGCACTGTGAAATAGCACGGACAGCTTGCAGCTTCAGAAGCACACACCTTGACTTCATCTAGGTCAATATGTGGAAGAGGATGAAGCCGGCGGACCTTTTTGCCATCTTCACTTACTACCTTAGTGGAGAAAGAGACATTTTCAGTTCAAGATTCATTTTATGTAAAGCACCATGCACACACAAAGCATTGAAACAAAAAAAAGTACTTACCAGCTGTTTTGAGCTACGCAGGGCAGCAGTCACGAGTGCCGGGTTTTTGACAAGTTGTTTCATTTTTGGAAATTTTGCCACAATTGCAATGGGAACTACAAAAACCCAATTAAAAATTGTTTAATGTCTTTTACTTCCTAGCATTCAATTAACAAAAGTAGACAACGTATCATACATACCAAAACCTTCTGGATCCTTTTTCACAAGTTTCATCAAATAGTTATCTGTTGGAAGGTTGGTATCACTGAAATAGAACTCTACCTATCATTTAGCAGTTTCAATCAGTCAGAGAAAGGTAGCCTGCAACACACGTCCAGGCTATCTAGTTGAAAACATCTGTGCCAAGCTAACATCCTGTGAAACTACTTGTCACTCAAATATGCCACAAAAGTAACTTGCTGGCAGACAGGCTGATGTTACAGTTATAAAGCTGTCAACTGTAAGAGCATGTTCAAACAAAATACCTGTTTCACAATCTTTGCCTTCAATTCATCTGTCAGTGCAGGCCTTGCATTTGCAGATGAAGCCACGGAAGGATTCAACGATTCAGGCATTTCTCGATCCGGAATGACCTCAACTTCTGTATTGGAAGATTGATTTGCAAACAGATCCCGCACAAGTCCAGACTGAAGATGGCCTGGGAGACCCAAAGGAGGTGGAGGCATCATAAGCGTTGGTGATGGTATTGATGGAGGTGGTGGAGGTCCTGATAACTGCAAATTCAGCATCCTAGATGGGGCAGGCCCAAGCAATGCCATAGGGTTCATCATCGAATTAGGTATGGGAGGAGGAGGTGGACCAGCCATGGGTGGGGGAAATCCTCCCAGGTGTGGAGAATGTATAGGTGGAGAAGCAGGAAATATAGGTAGGAGTCCTGGAGTTGAATTCAGTGGTATCACCAAAGGTGGTGGCATCTGAGTATGCATTGGGGGCGGAGCCATAGGAGGTACTGTACTAGATGGTGGCACAACTTTGGGTACAAATTCTGGTGCCTTGGCATTTAACGATGAAGCTCTGCTAAGAGACCGCTGTGGTGGCTGCTGCGGCTCCTCTTCCATAGACATATCTGTGCATTCCTGTGAATTAGATTCCAGAAGGGATGAAGAAACTTGATTCCCCGATCCACTCTGAGAGAAGGAGCCAGAAACTCTGTTATCCTGCATAATTTGGCACTGCAAATCCTCGCCAAATGCAGGATCGTCATTGGTATCACTTTGACTGCCTAAGGACGCAACTTTCTCTAGTGAAGCGTGAACCTGAGGGGCTATAACCTCGTGAGTAGACAAATGGGAGCACTCTTTCAACATGGTAGAGCCGTCAACCCTGATCTCCTGACTGGCCTGTACATTTTCGCTCAGGGAAGTCAAATGCTCGCTCCCTCTGGACAAAAGAGAAGAGGAAACAGTTACCTGCTCGAAAGCTTGATCTTCATTTGCATCCCGGTGATCTTCCGCTAGAAAATCCCTTCCACCATACCAACGAGGATGCTCACTACAATCCCTGCGAGAGACAGTATGTGCAGAAACCCTAATATTTTGAGAAGCCTCGCGCTGGGGCATTTCCGCCAGATCAGCCGAGCTCGATGACGATTCAAGCGCGGAATGCGCTGACTCCATGCTTGAATCCTGCGAATCCGGATCGGAAGGGGCCGTTACCAAGCTGGAGCTCTCCGATCTCGGGCTGGAGGAGGCAGAATCGGCGTCGGGGGCGTCTTCCAGGCTGGCAGCAGATCCGCGAGGGTGCGGCGGGGCGCGGCAAGCGGAAGGACAAGGCGCGGGCACGTAGCTCTCACCATCTGCGGAAAGAGGGACAGGATCCATGGACAGGAGGCCCGCCATGGCGGCGATAACGATATGCGGGTGAGGGATCGGGATGATGCGTCGTCTCCCGTCTGCGGCTCTTCTGCTTCTTCTGCTTCTTCTTCTACTCGTTTGATCTTCTTCTGTGACCCTGCCTCCCTCCCTCCTGCTCGTTTCCGCCTTCAAGGACGATGTCTCATGGATACCTGTACAAAAGAAAATTGCCGGTTTGTGCCCCAGTATATGAGCCTGTTCAACTTCTCACGTTCTCAGTTGACATTCCTTAGACCACGTGCCAGCTTGCCTCGACTCCCCCCTCCCTTGCACTCGTCTCTTCTCACGTTTACACCTATCTATCTATATATATATATAAGTACATATACATATATATATAAACTTTCAAAGGTCTATCAATAATCAGGGTTCCAAAAACGTATTTTTTCAGGAAGAGGAATTCAATCCTTTTCGTTGCTATCTAAGAAGGAAGTAGCCCTACCCCAAAGCAACAGCCCAATTGGTAGGAATACTAGGTGTGCCGAGGGTAATCACGAGTTCAATTCCTACAGCAAGTAAAGGTACGTGAGTCCATCAAATAAAAATAAAATATATCGAAAAGCACAACATTAAAAAAGGAGGGAAGTTGCTCTTCTATTGAGTTGGTATTTCATACATAAATAAGAAACTACAACTATTCTTGAGAATTTTGAACGACTAAAGTTTTTGAGACGGATTATTTCCAAGGTGAAGGAGGGAAGTTTCTCTTCTATTGAGTTGGCATTTCATAGTTGAATAAGAAACTACAACTATTCTTGAGAAATTTGAGCGATAAAAGTTTTAGAGACAGATTATTTCCAAGGTGAACAAGTTCTATGTTGAAGCGAACCCGTCTTTTTCTGAACCCTAAATCACAAACTACGACTGCATACATTTTACCTATGTATAATTCTAAAGGCTTCCTCGCGTCTTAAAAGTGGTTGCATAGGTTTAATTTGTGTATAGTTTTAACAATTTCCTTACCTTGATTTGTTATCACATCCATCGATTATCGCATTTGCATTTAGGTTACATTTGTGCATATAATAAGCTTTAAAGTTACAGTAATGCCATGCCCAAGTCACCTTGACTAGACTTTCAAAGAATTTAGCAAGTACATGCTAGCATATACTCAATAAGTAAATAGGCAAAATAGCATGTCACACCATGTTCACTTTACTTCCAAGACTCCCAAAAAGTGTACAAGACCTCGATGATTTGGGACAGGATCGTCTAAGGATGAAGAACACCTCATAGGCATTATTTATGGGTTGAAAAATGAAGAATTTGTGCAACTTCATTTCCATGTAATGGTTGTTGTGTGATTGCCAAGATCTTAGGGTAATTGCTTGAATACACGAGTTTAAGCCCCCAAAACTACCATTGAGCATGTGTTATTCCATTGGGCATAGAAGCTTCCTCGAACAAGTATTCATCCATTATTCTTTTTTCTTGCTTGTTTACCTCATTGGCAAGTGTTCTTGGGCATCCGCTTTTGGTGGATGCTAGGTGGCTTGTAAGAGGCCTTAGAATAAATGTGTAAAAGTTTACTTGGTTGCCCCTCATTGCCTATATCATTCATTAAAGTAGTGATCGTTCAAAGAATTTGTATCTAGATTTTTATACTTGCAAAGGTCAAAGGCCTACTATGTTTTCCATGGAAAGACCCATCAATGTTATATTACGTTATCAAATGCAAATCAAACATGTTTTCACTCTACCATGGACATCTCATTGTTGATGAATGTGTTTATAGCAACATTTCAAATGGTATCAAAAGTATACCAATGCATAATTGAACAATATGAAAATTTGGGCACATGTCATAGTTTCTATGTCAATCTGTATGGATTAATAATCATCTTGAAGATTTGTGAATTGAGATTAGGAAGAGCCCTTTACTAAAGATTACATCAAATGAGTGGTAGTGAAATACAATTTATTTGGCGATGGAGCCACAACAAAAGTTGTAAGGGAGTTTGGGATTACCATTATTCATGTTTTTTGTAATCATACATTTGGTTCAACAATCATATCCTAATACCTTGATCAAAAGGTATAATCAAGCTTCAATTTAAACAAGTAAATTGGACCACATTCTAAAGTTTAGTGTTTCTATATGAAAGTCAATTGTTGTTTGTTTTATGAATGGCTTAGTTGAACCGTGATTGAGAGGGTGTAGATTTGGAGCCTCGAACTTGTACACAATATCGTACTATATTGTAGGTTAAACTCCCTTTGAAAGTTTATTGGCATAGCTCTTAAGCTATGTCTCTACTCATTTTGTTCTCCTCCTCCGTCCCATCTTACTATTAGTAAGGGAGGGGAGGACCATGAGGATACATGATTGATTTAGCTCATCCATATATGTGATCCTACTCATGCCTAAAGATAATATCGGATATATGAGAGGCATCAAAGGTGGATTGATTAAGTTCTCTCTCTAAATATGATACAGCACTATTTACTTAGCAATACCATTTGACTTGCATCTCTCACTGTGTTTCCATGGCTATAGTTTGCAATAGTTTGGCTTCATATTGCAATATACAAGTTTGTCAAATGCAAGTGGAATGTTGTAAAGACTTTAAATGGAATAACTTGGTAAACTCACATTAAGACTTCGTCACTCAATAGGAGTTGTAAGTGAACTAGCAAAGTGGGAGGCATTTGCTAATATTCACTAAAGTAGGAGAGAAACTTGGATTGCTTGATAAGGTATAATCGTTGAAGTTTGCAAATAAAAACCTTGAACAAATAAACATATTTGCACACGAAAGCATTGATGCTTATTTTGAACATCATGGCTTGAACTTTATGGAACTTAGTGTACATTTTAACAAATTGTAATCATCAAAGTTGCAGCCATTGGGGCTACCGTGTCACTTTAGGCATGCATTAGTCACACTTACTATAACAAAAATGTTATATAAACATTGGCATACATAATGAGAAAATAAAGGAGCTTGGAGGGTTTTGGGATTTGATTAACAATTTTGTTATTTTGTTATTGCTTTACATACGCAACAAAATCAAAATGCAAAAATCCTTTGCATTTGTAACATACACCATGAATTGTATAACAATAATCACAAAGGCCTTTGTAGATAGTCAATGCACAATGCCCTTTACATTGGATGACTTATTGTCTTCATGTTCACACCTCTGTCCATAGCAATTCCTCTTCAAACAATGTTACAATAAGAAAAAGTATGTTACAAGTTCCAAGTGACTCACTCTTCGACACGCATTCATAGGACTTACAATGGTTGCTCAATCCAAGTCACGGTGATTGCATTATCCAAGTCATACGTGTCATGATGATCACAATATTTGGACTCATGATCACAAAGCTTAAGCTATTTAAATGCCATAAATACAAACTTGTATGACTTCAACAAAAAATAACATGTAAAAACTATACAAAAATTGAAGAATATTGCCAAAATTAATCCCAAAATCAATGAGAAAGGAACAAGATCCAAACTCAAAACAACTCCTACCCTTTCCTAACATTTGATAGACTAGGAAAAACCCACCCACTCCCTAACAATCACCATAAACCCATGATCACAGAGATTAAGCTATTTACATAAAACAAATACCAAATTTTTGTGACTCCAACCAAAAGCAACATGGAAAAACTATACGAAATTTGGAGTTATTTGCCAAAGTTAATCCAAAAAATAATGAAAGAGGAACAAGATTCAAACTCAAAATAGCTCCCACTTGTCGCAATATTGATAAAGTAGGCAAAACCCACACATTGTCGATGAGTTTTTTGATCCTTAAGGATCTCAAGAAAAAACTAAAATTTAATGGAAAACTTCACATATAGATAGCAAGACAAATCTAGTTTAAGTATTCCAAGAAGAGTACAAGTCAATTGAGAAAATATAAATGAGTGCATACATGTTGTAAACGCCCCGAACAACGTAGTATGCTTAACAATTATGATATTTGCTTGTTTTCGAGATTTAATATAAAAGAGAATGAACACTTAAAGCTGAAAATGAAAATTACTCACAAAATTACAGCCATGAAAATGTAAAAGTAATGGAGACAAGATTGAGGGTTGAAGATGGGCAACCCCCCCCCCCCCCCCCCCCCCCGAAGGAATGTATTTCTGCTCAACCCAAGTCCCTTAGGGAAGAGCTCAGTTACAATCAACCTGAGAGTGAGAAGAAGTAATTCTCACTCTCACAAGATCATGCAAAGATGTACAAACACACATGCATTATCTATTATGCAATGATAAGAACTGATTTCTTTACAGTATGAGAGAAGAAAAAGGGGAATTCAGCCTTTCTCCATCGTTGATCAGCAGTACATGGATAGAGCTTGCTTCTTGTAGCTAAAATGGAAGAAAGAGCTCAAGAAGGAGGTGCTGTAATGAATTTATAGGCTTGCTGTCTTGTAAAACAACAGTGATAGAAGAGGGAATATGGAGGAATTTGATAATGGAGAAGTGGGGGATGATGATGGGGATGGATGGGGCCAGTTTCTGGCCATCTGTGGGTGCTGTTCATGAGTTTACAGCAAAGAAAAATGATGATGAATGAGGAAAAACGAGCTCTTATTTATAGGAGAGGGGAGAGCTAGTACAAAAGGGGAAAGTGGAGTAGCACAAGACAAGTATCCAGCCACATGTCATGAGATGTGACAAGTGGTGGGACACTTGGAAACTTGTGTGACAAGTGTCTTGACACTTGTCTCTTCTCTATGGCCTTCCTTTTTGGGTTGAATACTGTCAAGAATAGAAACAACCAAATTTAGTAAGCACAGTCAGAGTACAGAACTTACTATTTTTAGAATGACATCCCTATTTTTTAGGACTAGCATTTTTAGGCTAATTCGAGGCTCCTAAAATTTAGGGACCCCCCCAATATGGGTATCATATGAAAGCTTTTTCCGTGTACATCGCAAAAATGGTATCCGAATCTTCATGTGATTTTCCTATGCAAAGAAATGTGCATTTCAAGCTTTCAGCCCACACATGCACATTATACAAGCATTTCATGATCATGCCATCTTGTTGATTGTAACTGTCTGTTCTGGTGGATCTAGCCCACACTTCAAGGCATCAATCCTTTCTGTGTGCGAGTCTAACCCTGATATGCGTGAGTTCTAGTCACAGGCGCCCAATCGGGTCATATAGGTGGAAGTGTGAACTATCTTTTCTCTAACCCACCGCGTGGGTCCACCATAACCTGTGACCACTCATTAGTGGCCAGCTCCAATGCACTTTTCTTTATATCTAATTAGTGCAAAGGAAATAAATTTAATAAATCATTATATAGACAAATTAATGAAAAAGGATACAAATTCTGTTTCTATAGAGTTGTGACAGCCCTCTGGCTTTTATTCAGCTGTCCTCAGCTGAAAAGCTTCTTGATATTGCTGTAGAATATTTGGGTAATCCTTCATGAATTTTTCATCTACCCACTGTGCATCTGTTGTGGGTAGATTCTTGAATTTTAGTAAGAATTTTCGCGTCACAAGGCCACTTCTCGTGGTTCGATCCTTGAGAAACAAAATCTTTTCAGGTTCCAAGAGTTGCTCTGTTTCTTCAACTTCTGGGGGATCTTCAGTAATGGGTTCCTTTGGTTCTGGTCCTATGTAAGGTTTTAGCAAACTTACATGAAAAGCATTGTGTATTTTCCAATGAGTAGGAAGCTCAAGTCGATAAGAAACTTCATTTATTTTCTCAATCACTTTGAAGGGTCCAAAGTATCTACTGGAGAGCTTTGGAAAAGATGAATTTTGACCAGAACCTTGTTTGAGCCTGCTTTTATCAAACTTTAGCAAGACATATTGACCTTTTTCAAAAGCCAAATGTCTTCTTCGTTTATCTGCTTGCTTCTTTTGTCGCTCTTGGGCCACTTTGATAGTGGCTCGAACTTGATCCATTGTTGTTTTTAAATCTGAAGCAAACTCATCAGCAGCAAAAATCTTATATTTAGTGCGAATAATTGGAGGAGGAATCACTTTACCCTGTACTATTTCATTTGGAGCTTTCCCTGTGGATGAGTGCACTGTATTGTTGTAAGCAAACTCCAATAATGGAAGATATTTCTCCCATTGTGACTTATGTTCACTAACATAAGCTTTCAACATATCCAAAAGAGTGAGATTCATCACCTCTGTTTGGCCGTCAGTTTGAGGATGAAAAGCTGAAGAGAACTTTAAAGTGGTTCCCAAATTCTCAAATAAAGCACGCCAAAAGTTACTTGTGAATTTGGAGTCTCTATCTGAAATGATCTCAGAAGGCATACCATGTAATCTGAAGATATGTTGAATGAAAAGTCTTGCAGCTTGTGCGGATTTCAATGTTTTATGACATGGAATAAAATGTGATTGTTTGCTGAATCTATCAATTATGACCCAAATCATATCATGACCTTGAGGTGTTCTTGGAATACCTGAGATGAAATCCATTGTGATAGATTCCCATGGATCTTTGGGCACTGGAAGAGATTGCAACAATCCTGGAATCTTCTGCCTATCATATTTGGATTTTTGGCATACCAGACAAGCCTCAATGAAGTTATGTGTATCTTTTCGTAATGTTGGCCAATAAAAGTAGCGCTCAATTGCACTCAGAGTGGCTGCCCTCCCTCTATGCCCTGCATAAGGGGGTTCATGACTTTCTTTAAGCACCTTTTGTCGAACAGGAAGAGTGACACAAAGGCGATTGTTCATGAGAAGGTAACCGACTTTGATGGAATAATCTGGATGAGAATCTCCTTGCTGTAAATTTGACCAAATTGCTGCAAAATCAGTATCTTCATCATAAGTATTCTTCATCGTTTGAAAATCTTCATGATGAGCCACTGTAATAGTTGCAATGCGAGGCACTCTAGAAAGTGCATCAGCAACTACATTTTGTTTCCCTGGAGTGTACATAATTTGAAAATGAAACATAGACAAGAAATTTTCCCATCTTGCATGTTTCTCCTGCAAATGCTTTTGAGTCTTGAAATACTTCAAGCTTTGATGATCGGTTTTAATAAGGAATTCATTGCCTAAAAGATAATGTTTCCATATCTTTAAAGCATGAACCACTGCTAAGAGCTCCTTTTCATAAATGTCATACCTTTTCTCCACATCATTTAGACGGCGGCTTTCAAAGGCTATGGCATGGCCTTCTTGATTTAGCACTGCACCAATACAATCACCGCAAGCATCTGCTTCCACCACAAATGGTTTTACCAGATCTGGAATGATAAGAACAGGTCCAGAAGTAAGAGCTGCTTTCAGCCTTGTGAAGGCTGCCTTCTCTTTTTCCTTCCATTGGAAAGAGATCTTCTTCTTTGTAAGGTCATGAAGTGGAGAAGCCATATGTGCAAAATGCTTGATGAAGCGGCGGTAATAAGAACATAAGCCAAGAAACGATCGCACCTCATGTACATCACGAAGATGAGGCCATTCTTGGATTATCCTGATCTTTTCAGGATCCATCTGAATCCCTTCAGAAGAGATGACATGCCCAAGGTAATTTATTTTATGCATGAAAAATTCACTCTTTTTACCATTTACCAAGAGTTGATTTTGTTGTAGTAATTGTAGAACAATTTCCAAGTGTTGATGATGCTCCTCTTCATTCTTGCTAAAGACAAGAATATCATCAAAGAAAGTACCGACATATTGTCGATGCTCTCTAAAGATGCGCTCCATCATTCGATTAAAGGTGGCTGGTGCATTGGTTAATCCGAAAGGAACCACCAAGAATTCATAAAGACCGTATGAAGTGCGGAAAGCAGTTTTATGTACATCTTGTGGTATTACCCTAATTTGATGGTAACCACTCTTTAGATCAATGCGGCTGAAAACCTTTGAGCCTCCTAGACGATCCAAAATGTCGTCAATTCTGGGAATAGGAAACTGATTCTTCACAGTGATTTTGTTGAGGGCTCGATAATCAATGCACATCCTGAATGTGCCATCTTTCTTTTGAACAAGAAGAACCGGTGAACAAAATGGTGAGGTACTTGGCCTAATTAGCCCACGGTTGAGTAGGTCTTCGACTTGCTTTCTGATTTCTTCTTGTTGAGGACGGCTCACACGGTATGGTGCTATATTAGGAGGAGAACTACCCGGGATAATATCAATATGATGGTCTTCTGGCCTTTCTGGGGGAAGCTGATAAGGAAGATCTTCCGAAAAACAATCTTTATACTTTCCAAGAGCTGAAGTTGCTCTTGGTTTTCAGCATTCATATTATCTTTTACATCAGTGACATAAAGCAGACAACATTGAACACAATCCTTAATTGCTCTAGAGACTTGCATATGGCTTACCATAGGTATGGTGTCTCCAGAAACTCCAGCTTGGATCTCGTACTTCTTGCCTTTTTTGGTGAGTTCTACCTTCTTTTTCTGAGAGAAGATGGTTGAATCTACTCTATGATTCCAGGGCATGCCAAGAATCACATCGCAACCATCAAGGTCTCCGATACAGAAGGTATCTTCGTCACTGTAGCCTTGAATTTGAAACTTGAGCTTGCCAATGTAGGGTGTCACAGTCTTCACTGTGTCACCTTCATCAGCATTTAAAGCTTGGCGAACTTCTGCCGGAGTGTCCATCTCTTCGTTCTTTAATCCAAGCTCTTTAGCTAATTGCAAGGAAATGATATTTTCATTCGCCCCAAGATCTATCAAGAATAGTGCTTGCTTACCTTGCAACTGTCCCCAAGCTTTTAATAATTTGCGCGTCTCTGGAGTGTGAGTTGTGTTTGCAACTACATCACTGATAGCATTGATTTTCACTAGCGACTTAGGCTTGTTGTCAGAAACCTTGCTTTGTCCCTTGTTTGGACATTGCTTCGCTATGTGGCCTGTCTGTCCACATTTAAAGCACTTCCCTTCTTTCATGAAGCGTTGCTTTTCTTCTTCGGAAAGTTGCTTTGCTTGTGGGCATAGATTGGAGCGAAATTGAGGAGCATTAGGAGGTGCATAGGGCTTCATCTTCTTTTGATTTGATGGCTGCTTTTGCCACTGTTTTTGTCCTTCATTTGGGGCTGAATACTCCTCATCATCAGCTACTCTCTTCTTATCATTCTTTTGGAATGATTTGTTGCCATTGTGCTCCATTTCCCATGTCTCAGCATGGTCAATGAGTTCCCTGAGACTAGAACAATGATAATGATTAAGAGCAGTACGAAGTTTAAAATGCAAACCTCCTTGAAACTTCCTAAGCTTTTCCGAACTGCTGATCTTCTTGAAATGTTGGACCTTCAAAAGTAGCTCCCAAAATCTCTTGGTATAGTCACCAAGTGACTCATTTTTCTTTTGCCAAAGCCGATCCCATTCCATTTTTACATCTCTTTTGAAATGAACAGGAAGAAATTGGCTTTGTATCAGGCGAACAAAGGACCGCCATGATTTTGGGGCAGCATGATCATATTCCAACCCCGTCCACCAAGTATGGGCTAAGTCGGTTAAATGTAAAGCTGCAAACTTAATCTTTTCTTTTTCTTTATACTTGTCACGACCATACAAAATTTGAAATTGACGAATAAACTTCAGAAGAAGATCAGGATTTCGGGAACCATCATACATACTGACTTGATCTTCTTTTCAAGTTGAGATAGTGACTTAGTCTTCTTCTTCTTCTTATGTCTTCGTCCATGCTCGGATCTTGAGGTTGAAGATGATGAAGTGCTTGATGGGGATGAAGATGGAGACGAGGGTGAAGAATGTCGACGCCTTTGACGATGAAGAGGTCTTCCACGAGAAGGGTGTGACTCTTCATTACTAGAAGAGGATCCATCAGAATAGGCGCCAGATGACTTTGAAGAAGAGGATGAGCTTCGACGCGATCTCTTTCTTTGTCTTGAAGTAGAATGGGACTGCCTCTTAGAAGTAGTTGGACTTCTTGATCGGCTCCTTTCATTGGTATGGCTTTGTCTTCTTGAAGTAGATGGGCTTCTTTCCTTGAATTCTTTGGGATTCTCAACTTTTTCTAGTTTGAGAAGTTGCTCACGAATTTGCTGATTCTCCTCTCTAAGACTTTGAATGGCTTGAAGGATAGCACTCGATTGATCCATTGAGACTAAAGAAAAAAAATATGCTCAAGCACTCAATGCAAGGGCTGAAAACAAACAAACTTATAGTTGTAAGCACTACCAGTGTTGGGGGTGAGGACCGAGCCAAAGCTCTGATACCACTGTAAACGCCCCGAACAACGTAGTATGCTTAACAATTATGATATTTGCTTGTTTTCGAGATTTAATATAAAAGAGAATGAACACTTAAAGCTGAAAATGAAAATTACTCACAAAATTACAGCCATGAAAATGTAAAAGTAATGGAGAGAAGATTGAGGGTTGAAGATGGGCAACCCCCCCCGAAGGAATGTATTTCTGCTCAACCCAAGTCCCTTAGGGAAGAGCTCAGTTACAATCAACCTGAGAGTGAGAAGAAGTAATTCTCACTCTCACAAGATCATGCAAAGATGTACAAACACACATGCATTATCTATTATGCAATGATAAGAACTGATTTCTTTACAGTATGAGAGAAGAAAAAGGGGAATTCAGCCTTTCTCCATCGTTGATCAGCAGTACATGGATAGAGCTTGTTTCTTGTAGCTAAAATGGAAGAAAGAGCTCAAGAAGGAGGTGCTGTAATGAATTTACAGGCTTGCTGTCTTGTAAAACAACAGTGATAGAAGAGGGAATACGGAGGAATTTGATAATGGAGAAGTGGGGGATGATGATGGGGATGGATGGGGCCAGTTTCTGGCTATCTGTGGGTGCTGTTCATGAGTTTATAGCAAAGAAAAATAATAATGAATGAGGAAAAACGAGCTCTTATTTATAGGAGAGGGGAGAGCTAGTACAAAAGGGGAAAGTGGAGTAGCACAAGACAAGTGTCCAGCCACATGTCATGAGATGTGACAAGTGGTGGGACACTTGGAAACTTGTGTGACAAGTGTCTTGACACTTGTCTCTTCTCTATGGCCTTCCTTTTTGGGTTGAATACTGTCAAGAATAGAAACAACCAAATTTAGTAAGCACAGTCAGAGTACAGAACTTACTATTTTTAGAATGACATCCCTATTTTTTAGGACTAGCATTTTTAGGCTAATTCGAGGCTCCTAAAATTTAGGGACCTCCTAAAATTTAGGGATCTCCTAAAATTTAGGGACCCCCCCAATATGGGTATCATATGAAAGCTTTTTCCGTGTACATCGCAAAAATGGTATCCGAATCTTCATGTGATTTTCCTATGCAAAGAAATGTGCATTTCAAGCTTTCAGCCCACACATGCACATTATACAAGCATTTCATGATCATGCCATCTTGTTGATTGTAACTGTCTGTTCTGGTGGATCTAGCCCACACTTCAAGGCATCAATCCTTTCTGTGTGCGAGTCTAACCCTGATATGCATGAGTTCTAGTCATAGGCGCCCAATCGGGTCATATAGGTGGAAGTGTGAACTATCTTTTCTCTAACCCACCACGTGGGTCCACCATAACCTGTGACCACTCATCAGTGGCCAGCTCCAATGCACTTTTCTTTATATCTAATTAGTGCAAAGGAAATAAATTTAATAAATCATTATATAGACAAATTAATGAAAAAGGATACAAATTCTGTTTCTATAGAGTTGTGACACATGTAATGAGGCACTTCATGGAATTCACATTTTTCTTGGAAAAAATGACACCATCAATGGTGTCGTTGTGGATTTGTAGAAACTAAAAATAGAAATTTACATGCAAGAACACTCTTGTGTGTGTTTCTCATAACCATCTCAAACCAATAGATAAAGCGCATAATAGGGTTGTGTCTCTCTCTACTCTATTAGGCCCTCTAGATTTCTTGTACCCTTGCATCCATGCTTATGAAGTTAGTGGTCTTATTGGCACCATACCGCACTACTCAGCCACTTTGCTAACAACAAAAACCATACTAGAGATGATGCAATACCATAATCATGGCTAGCATTTTCACACTTTTTCTTGCAGACTATGGTCCCCCCCCTCCCCAACAAAACAGTGCCTTCCTATGGCCTCAACACTTCACATGCTCTAAACCTTCCTAGCCAACTATGGCTACCTCGTGCTATTTTAAAAGCTACCAAGCAAGGGAGGAGAGAGAGAGAGAGAGAGAGAGAGAGAGAGAGAGAGAGAGAGAGAGAGAGAGAGAGAGAGAGAGAGAGAGAGAGAGAGAGAGAGAGATCACAACATTTTGGTTAGTGATTAACAGACTAAAAATAGAAATTTACATGCAAGAACCTTCTTGTGTGTGTTTCTCATGACCAACTCAAACTAATAGATAAAACACATAATAGGTTTGCCTAAATCTATTTTTTATCAGGCCATTCGGATTTCTTGTACCATGGCATTCATACTTATGCTTCCTCCTCCTAATGGTATGTTGGCACCATAACACACTACTCCACCATCTTGCTAGCAACAAAAGCCATATTGGAGACAATGCATTACCATCACCATGGCTAGTATTGTCTCTCTTTTTCTTGCAAACTATGGCACCTCCCCCCCCACCCCCCCTAAATTGCACATACTTATAGCATTCTACAAAACAATGTCTTTGTGTATCCTCAACACTTTGCATGATCTAGACATTCCGAGTCAACTATGGCAACCTCCCTTGCCCCTCATTCTATTTAAAAACTACCTAGAAAGCACACATGCACACACACACGCACGTGTACTCACACGCGCACACACAAAATCTTCTATTGCTTCAAAGCATAGTTGAGAATTTAGCAATTCATAAAAAAGGGGGTAGAGCTAAGGTCACAGGACAACCTGTTAAAATTTGCTTGTCTCATCATACTAGTAAACTGGGTATCAATTCATCACTTTTTCTTCCCCTCAAAAGTATTGTTAATGAATGCCTCCTTTTAATTTGGAAGTGTTGAGGTAGTGCTAACATCAACATTCTTGAAGAGCATCATGATTGTTATTTCTACTCCACATAAGCCCTACATGGTTGGCCTTCTTATCATAGTTTATGTATCGATTTCCTAGGTATGCATCTTATCATAATTCCTTTGGTTATTCAAATAGAGTCATATGAGACATGGTTTGTTTAGAAAATATACTTTATTGAAGCATTTTATGTGGAGATACTCATTTTTGCCAAGTGAATCAAACTACCATTCTCATAGAATGTACTACCAATATCATGATTAAGAGTAGGCCATGAAAAATGTCTAAAATGTATTAAATCTATGGGTGTTCTTGGCTAAGTAAATCAAAATTTTCCAAATCTACTACAAATAGAAACTTTGGTTCATGAGTGCTTTCATGGGTATGCATGTCATCAAAATTTTAATGGTTAAGAATATGTGGTTTGTTTAGAAAATGTACTAGATTGAAGCATTTATATGGACATGCTAAATCTTGCCAAGTGAATTAAATCATCATTCTCATAGAATGTAGTTATGATATCATGATTAAGAGAAGCCTATGCCAAAGGTCTAAAATGGATTGATTTAAGCATGTTCCTAATTAAGTGATCTAAAAGTTCCCAAATCTACTATAGCATAAAAACTCTTGTTGGAGTGAGACAATAGCATTGTTTACTTGTAACAGTAACAACCATAACTTTTACAACAAGTCATAGTGCACTCACAATGTGATGAGACGTTTGCAATTGTAATCTTTCGATTGGGAATAGTTGCACACAAGAACGATACATTGGAAACATCTTATCCTTGGTTGTAAGAAATCAAAAAGCTTATATGAAGAAGGTGTTGAGGGTTTATCAATGTCGTACTCTTATCTAATTATAAAATTTTGTGATGCTAAAGTGCTAGGATTATAAGCAATGTTAGAGTGGGTGAGAAGAAGACTTGCATTTGAAGAAAAAGGGTGAATTTCATCGACCAATCTACAAGAAAGAGAAAGGAGAGTTTCATGGGTTGATTTCAACATAGGTGGCAAGAGAACTTGCTTTTTATAGCAAAACTTTCAATAAAGAGGACACATTATTACCTTTAGACAATAAACTACAAAAATTATCTATAAAAACATGACCTAGATGTGAAAGACCCAAATAAAAGCATTTGAGGAGAATGAAATCTAGATATAAAACTCCAAGAAACACAAATGATGGCTCCATGGGATGTTAAATACTTCTATGCAATCGCATATCTTCCTAAAGACTTAGCAATTATCTTCAAATTAAGACAAACTTGAGAAGAATGTTGCAATGAAGCAATGATAATAACAAATGATAACATGAATCAAATGAACATCTTTCTATCGTGATGTGGGGCTCTTTTTTCTTTTTGTTATAATTTCAGCACTAACAATCAATCTTATTGATTTGTAACCGATGATATAGCCTCGATGCACTATGAAAAGCTTATCGAGGTCAACATTATCCTTCTTGATTTCCCTATCATCCTATGATGTGTTGATACTTTACACTGGTGCGCAAATCGGATGCTGTACGCTCGCGTAGTGAATGCCGAAAGGTCCCCAAGAACAATAGAACTCTACTTTTTGCACAAATTACAAGGTAAAAAGCATGAACGACATGAACAAGAGACCAATTGGGTGCAATCTCCCCCCATGCCTTGTGTGAGTGCTCCACAAAGCATGTATTTTATGTATTATTCATCTTCAAGCTCAAATAATAGCCCAAATTACAAAATAGCAAGCTTTTAGCTTTTGAGTTTGCTTTAACACAAAATAGGAATAAAGCTAATGGGCGGTGCCCAAAGAGTTTGGCATGCCCAATACAATGTCCAAGTAGAAATAACATAATCGTGCGTCCATGCACATACAAAATAATAATAAATATCCAACGCCTCAATAAATAGGCATGACAAAATATAGGCGTCATGCCTAAGATATGCGCCCATCAAAATATAATCAATAAATCGAATACTCGCTATCCTCCAATGCTTTCCTCCGCCACTGCTGCTATCTCTACACATCAATTGAAGCATTCACAATCGTTAGTAAAATAATACAATTAAACCGACAAAAGTGAATACCTAGCAGTCTTCAGCTACATAAATAAATCAACTGGTTAGAAATAAATCCTAACCTTAATTTATTACGAGTGCGCACTCTAAACTCATAAACGTTTATTAATTTAATATGCATTTTGCGGAATCACCCGCTATGGAATCGCCCATGTACACACTAAATTAATGAAACGCCCAAAAAGGACATGCGTCCCCATCAACTTCTCGCACAAAGAATCCACTTTGTGTATGAGCCCCGAACATCAAAGTTTACGGAATCCATCGTAAAACCTCACGGAATCCACCGTGAAATATGCCTCCTGGCATCATACCCCCGGGGTGGGATAGCAATTGACCTCAATTGCTATTAGCTCAATGTGGAGCTAACAGAGTGGGGAAAGCATTTAAGTCTCTAGCGTGCATCCATTGTGCTTCTTCTACAGGATGGTTCTTAAATTTAACTAGATATCTAGAATATCTTCGGCCAGTTCTAGTGGTCATAAAGTCAGTATCTATGATAGCTTATGGTTGAAGTATTTCAGTCTCTTCCTCTAACAAAGGTGGGTTTTCATAAACAGGGTGTACAAGTAGTTGGCCTCTAAATGGTCTTAATAAACTAATGTGAAATGTGTTGTGAATTTTCCAGTGAGGTGGTAATTCTAACTTGAATGCATTGTCATTAATTTTATGAATGATCCTAAATGGTCCATAGAATCTAGGGGCTAATTTGACAATTGGATGTCTATCTACACTTTGTAGTCTACGTTTTTCTATTCTCAACCAAACATAGTCATCAACTTTGAAATTCATTGCTTATCTTTTCTTATTGGTTTGTTTGGTATATGATTGCTGGGCTTTGGCAATCATGGTTTTAACCTCATCAAAAATAGTATTATGCGTATTAGCAATATCATCAGCACTCTGAATTCTATTTGACAAAGATGCAACAGGTGTAGATAATCTATAACCATAAATCACTTCAAATGGTGCTTTCTTTGTAGATGTGTGTGGTGTATTGTTATATGCAAACTGTAATAAATGCAAATGTGTATCCCATGTCTGTGGTCTAGAAATAGTATAAGCACGTAAAAGATCTAGAATAGTGCTATTGGTGGCTTCTGTTTGTCCATTAGTTTCAGGATGAAATGCAGATGAGAAATCAATTTTTGTGCCTAGGTTAGGAAACAGAGTAATCCAAAAGTTGTTACAAAATCTAGAATCACGGTCAGAAATAATAACTATTGGTAATCCATGGTTAGTGAAAACAGTTTTAAAAAACAATTGTGCTGCCTATGATGCTGTTAAAGTTTTTTTACATGGAATGAAATATGCTTGTTTACTAAACCTATCTACTACTGTCCAAATCATATCATGGTTAGATTTAGTATTAGGTAAACCAGTAATAAAATCCATAGAAATTTGTTCCCATGGTCTAGATGGAATAGACAAAGGCATAAGTAATCCATACTGTTTACCATGATGTCTCTTAACTCTTTGACAAATCAAACATTCAGAAACAAAGTTAGATATATCAGTGTCCATATGCGGCCAATAAAAAATCTTCAATGAATGTACGTAAAGTAGATATGATACCTCTATGACCTTGATATGGGGGACAATGAATCTCATTCAAAACAAAAGATCTGAATGGAACTGTAACACACAATCTCTTTTCATAAAACATAAATCCATCATTATATGATAATGAATCAATAAGAATCAAGTTATTTTGAACTAATTTATTCCAATCAGCATGAAAAGTAATATCCTAATGATAAGTATCTTTCATAGCAATCAAAGAATCAAAAGATATAACAGAAATATTATAACGTTGAATTATGAAAGAGTGGAGTTTGTGCGAATGTTATATGTGTTAGCGATGCATCTTGGGGCCAATTCCCGAGGTGTAGGAGAGTCGCAGTGGAGCCGCGGCAATTAGCCAAGAGGTGCTTCCCTATGTGTGTATTACGAGGCATTATGCCTATATGTTATGGGATCTCCCTCTGAGGAGAAGGGAAGGTGAATATTGGACTACATATTGGATACAAATGCAAAATCATCATAAGCATTTAGTGCAAAGTGAGTCTTAGACGCTCCTAGCCCGCGAGGCCATGTGGTGGGGTTGTTTGTCATATGCATGAGGTCCAGCTAGTGCCGTAGCCAGTGCCAGCCCATTTTAGGTCCCATCAGTGGTGCATCTACCGGGAGCCGCCAACAAGTGGTGGTTCTTTAATATAGGGTTTTTAGGGACCAAAATAGTTGGTTTATATCCTCTGATGACAAGGACCGTCAAGCTGAAATACAAAAAGCAGAACGTGCTGAGAGGACTCCAAGTCTTCTACTTAATACATCAGCCACTACATTTTCTTTACTGGGTTGATATTGAATGATAGGATGAAAACTCTGAATAAAGGATGCCCATTTGATATGTCGGTCAGATATTTGGGGTTGGCTAAGTAAATGTCTAATACTTTGCTGATCGGTCTTAATCATAAATTCTGAACCCATTAAGTAGTGTTTCCACTGTCTTAATGCTTGTACAACAGCTAATAATTCTTTGTCATATGTCGAATATTTCAGTTCAGAGGGTTTCAACTTACAACTAGAATAGGCTATAGGATGATTATCATGAATAAGTACGGCTCCCATTCCTAATCCACTAGCATCAGTCACTACTAAAAAGAATGGTCTATTAAAATCATGCAACTGTAAGACAGGGGCATGGGTTAATGCATGTTTCAATAAGTCAAAGGATTTCTGTTGATTTTCGGACCAATGATAGACAATACCTTTCTTCAGAAGTTTAGTCAGTGGTAAAGCAAGTAATGAAAAATTACGTACAAACTTCCTATAGAAACTAGCAAGACCAAGGAAAGATCGTAACTCATGCACATTTTTAGGTACAGGCCAATTCAATATTGCATCTATTTTCTTAGGGTCAACTTTAATTCCATCAGATGATACAATATGACCTAAATACTCAATTTCTATTTTAAAGAATTCACTCTTTTCAGGATTTGCATACAGTTGATTATCTTTTAATAACTGGAAAACCAATGACAAATGCTCATAGTGTTCCTTCTCATTTTGACTAAACACCAAAATATCATCAAAGAAGACAATTACACAATACTGATATTTCAAAAATATACGGTTCATCATTCTACTAAATGTAGTAGGTGCATTAGTCAATCCAAATGGCATCACTAAAAATTCATAATGACCAAATTGTGTCCTAAATGCAGTCTTGAATATGTCAGACTTATCTAGTCTCACCTGATGATAACCAGACTTAAGGTCTATTTTACTAAATATAGTAGATCCTTGCAGTTTGTCCATAAGGACATCAACTCTAGGAATTGGATACCTATTCTTTACAGTGATCTTATTTAAAGCACGATAGTCAATGCACATACGATAGGTATTATTCTTTTTCTTGACTAACAGAACAGGTGCACCAAATGGAGAACTACTAGGTCTAATCAATCCTCTATTTAGTAATTCCTCAACTTGACTTTGAATTTCTTTTTGCTCTATCTGGTTATGCCTATATGGTGCTTTACAAGGTGGTTGTGTACCAGGAATCAAATCTATTTTATGGTCTTCTGGACGTGAAGGAGGTAAACCAGGTGGTAGATCTTCGGCAAAACAGTCTTTAAAATGTGCAAGAAATTCTTTATGCCTAGGGTGCATATGATTTTCTTTAACTTGCAATTCATTCACCCAAATGAGATAAGATTTACTACTTTTGCGTAATGCACGTTTAGCTTGAGTATGCGAAAGCAGTGGAAAAGCATTAGATGCATGCATACCATACAATGTAATATGTTTTCCTTGAAATTTAATATTAATTGAATGCATGGAATAATCTATATCTGGGTTATGCTGATGACGCCAAGGCATACCTAAAATAATGTCACTCGACTGTAATGGAACAACTAGAAAATTTCTTCTTTCAGTGTATTGACCAATTTGAATTTCTAAATCATGCACTTCCTATGTACCATTATACCTAGTGCCTAAGAATGCTGCTTTGATGCGATAATGCGTAGGTACAGTTTGTAACTTCAATTCCTTTACTAGCTTTGCAGAAATAAAATCATGAGTACTACCGTCATCATGCAAAATAATCTTTTCCTTACCATGCACTAAACATTTCATAGTCAATAAAGAATGTGGAGTTGGCATACCTGGTAAAGTATCCGAAGGAGTAGTAATGTCGTCCTCATCTTCCGTGAAATCAGGCATATCTTCATGTTCATCATCTTCCATTGCTCCAAGGTAGTTGATATGGACATGTGGCTTCTTTGAATGGCAATTTGCTGCTAGATGTCCAGGCTGGTGGCATTTATAGCATACTATAGGCTTGGCTTTAGTTACATTGTTTGCAATGGTGGGAAGTCTATGGACATTAGGATTTGGTTGTGGAATAGGCTTGGGGTTTTGATTGATATTGGATGGTAAAGCAGGTGGTTTTTGTTAGAAATCAAGCTCACCGTCAGTGTGTCTTCATCTATGACTGACATCTATGATAGCTAGTGTGTACAGCTGTCTACATGTGACTACATTAAATAAGTCGGGTTAGTAGTCAGTCAGTGACCTGACTAGAGTTAGTCAGTCTAGTCTACATTTACACTAGGTCACTTTATCTTGTAGTATGTGTGCTTTTCAGTTGAGTGTGTGGAAATGAAGGAATGAGCTTGAGAGCCTGAAGGCTCATGGTTATGGAGTCTTTCCCTTTCTCTCTCTCTACTCTTTGAACATGGTATCAGAGCTTCATCCATGAGGCTGTGGGAGAATGGGCATGACAACTTGCAGTGCAAAGGAGATGGAAGTAAGGAATGAGGAAGAAGCTGGACACTTGCAAATGAAGCCATAGTCAAAGGAAGGAATCAGCGTGGACTGCCTTCTGAAAATCGTGGACTGCCTCCTGAAAAACAACAACCTGTATCTGAAAATCTGCGCCTGCTGATCTGAATGGACAGCAACTTGTATTTGAAAATCTGCGCCTGCTGATCTGAGTGGACAGCAACCTGTGCCTGAAAATCTGCGCCCCCTGGTCTGAAAATCTGCGCCTGCTGATCTGAGTGGACAGCAACCTGTCAATCTTCAGTGGGGCACCTGGACAAGGTTCATAGAGCATGTATGCTTACTATTGAAGGTATTTGAAGTGTGCAAGGAGTAAATGCTTGTGTGGGAGCTTTGTTATGAGCTGGAGTGACAGACACAGACCTGTAATCATTTCTGAACTGCTATAAACATGAATGGACAGCATGCATTCAGTCATTATTGACACACAGGAGCCTTGTACTACACTCAAAAGGCATCTTTGGAGCACAAGAATGTGTCAAAGCATGTATACATTGGATCAAATGTCTTGGAGCTGAGATCTCTTGCTCAAAATACTCAGATCTGAAAATCTGAAAACTGTCATACACAGTCAATGACAGAATACTCAGATCTGAAAATCAATGACAGGCTGAAAACTGTCATACACAGTCAATGATAGAATACTCAGATCTGAAAATCAATGACAGGCTGAAAACTGTCATACACAGTCAATGGAGGTTCCATCATCTATATGAACTGGCCTATACATGCTGAATGCATGGAGAATTGAAGCAAGCAATGAGCATCATTGAAAACTGAATTTTGAAGCTGAAATAAATGCAGTTACACTATCCTGGTTAATTACAAACAGCTCATGAGGTTTACGCCATTGGTCAATGAAGACAGGTTGTCTATGCCTACTCAGATGCTCATGTATTGAACTTGCCACTACAAAGTAAATGTATGACATGGTCAAAAGACATTTTGGAGCTGCTTGGAGTTTGGTATGCTGAATTCTGGTTGACTGCAACCTGAAACTGAATTTGTTGACACACTCAGTTTTGGACTTGAAATTGTTGCTGGTTACTCACAGTTTACAGTTTTCAGACTGCATGTATGTACCCTGGCAGTGAGGTTACATAAGCTTAAGCTGAAGCAATCACATAGCTTATGTATTGATAGTTATATCTACAGTTGAGACCACTTGTTGAGGGTTGTTTTGGGGTGTTAGTGGGCTAAAATACCCTAGTTTTTTTCTGCAATTTAGTGCAGAAAACTGTCATAAACTGTTACGGACTGAACTTAGTCAGTCATACTTATTGGACTGCAGGGAGTCAGGCACTTGATAGACAGTCTATTGCATCATGGCTAATGCACATGGGACTGACAATATCACTCAGATAGTTGGAGAGAAGTTGGATAATAAGAACTTTACATTATGGAAATTCAGAATGAAAAACTTTCTGGTTGGCAGAGGTTATTGGGATTTATGTACAGGAGATGAAGTTGCTCCTGAGTTGCCTGCACACAATCCAACAAATGAACAGAAAAGAGCCTACAGGCTATGGAATGAAAGAGCATGCAAGGTGCTACATTGGTTTTCCTTATGTATATTTGATGCTATGGTAATTCAAATCACTGGATGTGAGACTCCGAAGGATGCTTGGGACATACTGATGAAAAATTATGGAACCATGACACATGCAAGAAAGATCCAGTTGAAACAGCAGTTCAACAACATGTCTAGGAATGGCAAGAGCATCCAGACGTATACCACAGAGATTAAGACCATAGCTGATCAACTTGCTACTATTGGCTCAAGTGTATCAGAAGATGATATGATTGCTGTTGCTTTGAATGGCTTAGGTAAAGAGTACAAAGCTTTTGACACTTCCATTTCTATCAGAGAAGAGCCCCCTAGCTGGGAAGAGCTAGTTGCTTTGTTGCTGCATGAGGAAGTCAAACTTGGTTTGAATACAGGTTCTAGTGCATCTCAGAGTAGAGATACTGTGTTGTACTCTAGCCAGCGTGGCAGAGGATCTAGAGGTCATGGTTCATTTCGAGGTCGTGGTGACACTCGTAATGCCTATGGACAGCAGTAGCAGCAAGGAAATTGGCATGGTGCCAATACACAAGGCCAGCGAGGATCTGGTGGTTTTAGAGGCTCAATTTAAGGGATTCTTCTTCTATAACAATACTTTTGGGTTCATTTTGATGAAGTACCGTAATAACCATTAGTTAGGGTATCATTTTCTTTTAGTCCTTTTGTTGACTAGTTGGCATGATTTCTAAATTTTTATGCCTATAAAGTTAATACAAAAACAATGAATTATGCATATCATAATTAGATCCCCTACTTGGACATTATGAAGGACATGACCAATTTTAAGCCATCTTAAAGAGTCACCAATGTACGTGGCCTATGGCAAAGCACATTGCATACCATTATTGATAAGTCTATTATCGTGCATCTTAAATCTCCTAATTAGACTTTATAAAGTGTATTACTAATTTTTAGCCCTCTTAAGGAGTCGATGTAATGGTACCCATAAAAAAAGCAAAGTGGATACCATTACCATAATCATGGATATGCTATCATTCCAATATATGTTATCTTTCTCTTTCTCTCCCTCTCTCTCCCTCTCCCTCCCTCTCTTTCTCTTTCTCTCGCATTTCCTCTCCCTCTCACAATATATCTTAACACTCTCCAAAAGCAAAAGGGAGAGGGAGAGAGAGAATGCACTCTCCCTCCCTCTCCCTCTCCCTCTCTTTCTCTTTCTCTCACTTTCTCATTTCCTCCCTCTCCCTCTCCCTCTCTTTCTCTCCTCTCTCATTTCCTCTCCTAAACAAGCAAAAAAGAAAGTGATTTAAACCTTTAATAAGCAAAAGGGAAAGGGAGAGAGAGAATGCACTCTCCCTCCCTCTCCCTCTCCCTCTCCCTCTCCCTCTCCCTCTCCCTCTCCCTCTCTTTCTCTTTCTCCCCCTCTCTCATTTCCTCCCCCTCCCTCTCTCCCTCTCCCTCTCCCTCCCTCTCCCTCTCTTTCTCTCTTTCTCTCTCATTTCCTCTCCTAAACAAGCAAAAAAGAAAGTGATTTAAACATTAAACAAGCAAAAGGGAGAGGGAGAGAGAGAATGCACTCTCCCTCCCTCTCCCTCTCCCTCTCTTTCTCTTTCTCTCCCTCTCTCATTTCCTCCCCCTCCCTCTCCCTCTCCCTCTCTTTCTCTCCCTCTCCCTCTCCCTCTCTTTCTCTCACATTTCCTCTTCTAAACAAGCAAAAAAGAAAGTGATTTAAACCATAAACAAGCAAAAGGGAGAGGGAGAGAGAGAATGCACTCTCCCTCCCTCTCCCTCTCCCTCTCCCTCTCCCTCTCCCTCTCCCCCTCTCCCTCTCCCTCTCCCTCTCCCTCTCCCTCTCCCTCTCCCTCTCTTTCTCTTTCTCTTTCTCTCCCTCTCTCTCCCTCTCCCTCTCCCTCTCTTTCTCTCTCATTTCCTCTCCTAAACAAGCAAAAGAGAAAGTGATTTAAACCTTAAACAAGCAAAAGAAAGAGAGAGGGAGACTCACCGATGAGATATGGCGAGTATGGGGTGGCTCCTCTTTGTGATGAAGGCTCCTCCTCTCCTTCACGAACAACGGCGGCGGCAAGTCTTCTTCCTCTCCTTCTCTCACGACGGTCGCTCTCTCCCTCGCTCTCGCTCTCAAAACACAAAACGTGCAAACGTGAAATGAAACCGCGCTTGGTTTCGGCCCGCTTTTTTTCCCTGTGGAGCATCGCTATTTGCGTCGCTATTGGCGTCGCATTTACGATGCAAATAGCGATGCCGCTACCCACCGTCGCTAATTGGCGTCGCTACTAGCTCAAATCCTTGTAGTGATTCAAACTGTCACTAAAAGAATAAAGAATAAAGTGACGGTGATGTACCCGCCGTCGCTTATCGGCGTTGCTACTAGCTCAAATCCTTGTAGTGATTCAAACTGTCACTAAAAGAATAAAGAATAAAGTGACGGTGATGGTTGCTCGCCACTTGCAATGTGCAGTGGTGGTGACTGTCAGTGTAGTAATACACGGGTGGCTAGGCGGAGGTGCCTTTACCCCTAACAATTTAATCCCCACAAGGTTTCGTGTTATGAAGCAACTATATGATCTGAACGCTAGAAAGTGCGTAGCGGGGTGCTAAGTTTATAGATTTCGATGTCACAAAGCCAGTTGTCCAAACGGATCTCAATTCCAAGCACATTTTTCCCCTCAAAAGAGAAAAAACCACTTTCCGCATAGTGTGAAACCTCCAAAGTGAACCAGTTTTTTGGGGTTTTAAGCTTGGTTTAAGCTTGTGAAATGAATATGGATGTTTTTTTTTTGGGTGGGGTACCATTTTTTCAATGCCTTCTCCAATCATTAAAAAATAATTTTCTGAGCCTACAACCATTAGAGAAACCCTCTTAGCTGTGAGATGCTCCATTTTTTCACTCATCGTTGCTCCAAAAATGATTGAATTTGATGCAATATTCAGTAAGATCTCATTCTAGTCTTTCTCTCTCCTCCCTCCTCTCTCCTCTTGTGGACTACTCTTATGGATCAATGTAAAAGAGAGAGAGATGAGTTGAGATAGACGTTTTTTGTCAAACGATGAAGCGGGAGTAGAGAGACATGTGAATCAGAATTGGATGGATCATCAGCGGGCCTCCAATGTCGAAAAACACGTGTCATAACAATGAGAAATTTTATAAGAAAAATGTAGATTTTATCATTTTATGATCAATTGTTGTTTGAAATGGTTAGCAATGATTGTATTTGATTGTCAATTAGGCGGTTTTAGGGTAAATATGTGGTTTTTTGGGTTTTTTGTGTGCATTTGCCATCCCCATGGAATGAAATATGCTAAGAAAATCATTTAATATGAGAGTAATCAGTTTACATCTGAAAATAAGTAATTATTTGTAATTTTTTTATAAATAAATAGAAAAATTTATAGAAAAATTAGATTTTTTGCATCATAAAAATAAGAAAAAATAAGATTAATGTGTGTGATTGTATAATGGAGTTGAAGCATGAGGTTTTCAACCTCGTTTCTTTGTTAGAGTGAGTTTTAACTACTTTTTTCAATAAAGAGAAACACATGGAAAATATGCCCTACACATATCAATGCATGAGGAAACTCGGTGCTAGCCCTTAGCAACAAAGCACTATCGCGTAGAAAAGGAAATCATGAAAAGAATTGTCTTTGCACTGTCATGTTGTTGATTTCCAATGAATATTTGTTTGAGCATGATGGTCATATTCACACTTGCATTGATGCACCACATGGTATCGTATCTTGGATGCATAGCACCTCTTTGTATGAGTGATGACCCGACGCTGAGAGTGTGAGGTATCCTGAGCCATAGGGCTAGATACTTGATTCCTTGGAGTTTATTTGGTGAGGTTTATATATCATCTCCTGGATTGATTTATCAAAAGAGTGGACTTTGTTTTGAAAGTGCTTTATGTTCATGGCATATTTGGGGCCAATCCCCCAGGTGTAGGTGAGTCGTAGTAGAGCCATGGTGATCAACCGAGGGGTCCTCCTTATGTGTGTGCTATGCCGTGTATAACACCAAGATATTTAGGGACTCCCTTTGAGGAGTGGGATTATTTGTTGGACTACAAAAAATGCTACAAACACAAAGCTCTTAGATGCGCCTGGCCGCAAGGCCATGTGGGGTAGTTTTAGGCAAGTCGTAGAGGCCCGACTAGTGCCTTAGAGCCAATGTCAGGCCCGTTTAGGTCCCAACAATGAGCTATGATGTCATGACATGAATCTGACATGGCAGGTTAAGAAAAAGGCAGCAAGCTTTTGTTCATGGAAGAAAAGCAGGTGAAGTATGGCCTAACGGTAGAAATAAGGGCCTACAACTAGTTTAAGTTCAGGAACATCATGAACTTGGAAGACATGGTCATGAAAGAACAAGCTGTGAAGCACATTGTCAACCAATGCAACTTGAGTAAGTATGTAGAGAGAAGGTCAAGCAAGGTGTGGATTACAACAAGTGCACAAAATTCCTACAAACTTTTGATGCTAATAAGAACTGATTGTAATGGTGAGATAAGGAGAAGAAACCCATAGGGTCAAAGTTGAACTGAGCCCTGAAATGGTGCAAAGAGCACTAGGATTGGTCAACAAAATTGAGAGGTGGCCTAAAAGAGATGTCTACAGCATGCTAAGAATGGATAAGGCCCTAGTCTGCACCAACAATGGAGTCAACCTAGTCGACATTCCAGACCCTAAGGTTAAGCTTTAGGCGAAAACAATCCATGCCCTATTCTCTAATCAGATGTACAACACTTTAATGAGTAGGATTAGAGTGACATTTCTAGAGAGCCTCATAGCCAAGTCCTTAGACAAAGTGAATTGGAACGACTACGTGCATAAAACCATTGAAGCTTCAGCAAAGGCACTATTTACAGATGCAAGACTAGAAGGCAAGGAGTCCCCAACTTCCATAGTGGGGAAGGCACGAAAGAAACCATCGGTAAGGCCTCAAGCATAGAATTCAAATGTGTGCTCACCACAATTATTTAGGAGGCAGTTGGAGAAACCTTGAAGTAGTGGAAGAGACTCCAAAGTGCTCCCATGTCCATGAATCACCAGCTCAATCACCACTGCAAGTATGGACTCTAGTCTTCTTCTCCACATGAAATCTAGGAGACAAAGAAGCAACAAGGGTGCAAAGAGAAGAAATGGAGCAAGTTGTAAGAAAGAGGAAATAACTAGACGAGTCAAAGAAGCTGGAGTATGAGTGAAGGAAGAAGCAGGAGGAAGAGAATGAGTGGTTGAAGAATATTGAAGAAGAATCTTGAAAAGCAGAGGAGGAAAGCAGCTAGAGGAGGAGGAGAGGTTGAAAAGAGAAGATGATGAGCAGCTAGCCCTGGCCATGAGGCTATCAATTGAGGAGGCCTCCCACCCCCTAAAGAGCCAATAGAGAGAAGCCCAAGAGAAGAACCAGGAACAAGCACTATTGTAGAAGAGAGGGCTTAAGAACCTATCGTGATGGGCAAGAGAAAGGCCCCACTCCACTCACAATCTCCAACCTTGAGTGTCACACCTACCACCGCTCTAGAGACCTTAGAAATCCAAGTGGACCAAAGAAACGTGGTGGCGTGGGTGCAGTACTTGTTGAGCTCAAAGAAGCTAGGCCTACTGCCCAGTGGAGGAGCTCCTGTGTTAGGGAAAAAGAGGCCGACCGCAAGGGACACACTGAATCTAGAAAGGATCCAAAGAAGCCCAAAGTAGAAACATTAATGACATCCATGCCACTAGCCTTGCCACCAACGACTAATTATGATGAATATGTATAGGAGATCCAAGGACAGTTGGAAAATATGAAAGAGGAAAGAAAGGCCGCTACAACAGAACTAGATATTAAAAAAGAGGCACTCGTTGCCTATTAGCTCAATAAGACAAAGTAGGTGACTGTTTATCAAAGGTAGCTGAATGACCTGAAGAAGGAGTTAGAAGCAAAGAAGGAGATGGAGGTGAGAAAAAAGAAGAAGAGGGAATATGAGAAGCTCTAGTTGGAGAAGGTGGAGGAGGAAACAATCTTGGAAATGGATTTTTCAAACCTTGTGTAGGGACAAAAGGACATGGAAGAGGTCCTTGAGCAACTAAAGAAGATCTCGGATGAGCTCACAGAGGAGTAAAAAGAGTGAAGACTCAAGCTCATACACAATAAAGGCAAAAAGAGCTACTACTAAAAGAACTGCAGAAGGCCAAGGCATAGAAGGATGAGAAGTCAACTCAAAAGCTATTAGAGGCAAAGAACCAACTCCTCAAGATCGTCCAAGAGCAGGAAAGACTACAAGAAGAGCTAAATTTCCATAAACACGACAATATAAAAATGCTTCACATCTAGAAAGAACAAGAAGAAGTGATAGTGACATTATCAAGAGAGCTGGTGGGTGACAATCTTGGAAGAGAAGGTAAAGGCCTAGGAAGAGAGAAATCTTGGAAGGGTGAGAGACCTAGCCAACTGCCTCACTCTAGTAGAAAAGTGGAAGGATCATGGCATAGGCAAGGGCCAAAGCAGCGAAGGTAGGGCTAGAGGTCCAACAACATGCCTTCTTGAATATTGTGCTTCATGTAACTCAGGTAGGAGATGAGGGCAATGTAGAAAGCCTAAAGAAGAAATCGGAAATCACATAAAGTGCCATAAAAGTATGGGCTCCAAGAACACCCCCTGAAGCAGTTCGAACCTAAATCTAGAACAAAAAAGGCAAATTCTGCTATAAGCAGGGCTCTCTCGAGAAGACTTAGAGCAGTTAGGAATTAGAGACCAAGGACAGCAAGAATAGCCAACCACAACCACCCAAGCAGAACCATCAATAGAGGAAGGCCTTGATTTGGAGCCGCTTGTTAAAGACCCCGAGGGGGGTCAGTTTGCTAACCAGAGCCCACCCCTACCGCCATCAATGGAAGTAGAAGGCCAAGAAGAAGACCTAGCCACCTTAGAAAGAATAATTGAGGCAAAAAGAAAATGTAGGGAATTGGCAATCTCACAAGGAGAAAATTTAGTTCCAGGCCACAAGCAACACCCAATGTCCAAATGCTGCAAATTAAGGAACAATTGCCAATCAACTGGGCATGGGAGTTGAATCATTGGGAGCAATGGGAGAATAGGTGCACACAATTCGAATTCGAATTCTTGTACCCTGATGCTTTGAATAAGGTGCTACCTTCACAAGTGATTGAAGGGGCCATACAGATCTCCAAGAGGCTAGGTAAGCAGTGACAAGATGAGAGAGTCAAAATCCCATACTGTGGAAAAGAGAACATGCCCAATACTAGGAGGATAAGATGAAGGAGGAGCCAAGGAAAGTCAAAGGCTACAAGTCCTAGTCTAAATGTGCTAGAAGATCTAGGATAACAATTTTGAGGCATGGATGGCCTTTTGTAATACTCTTCCATATGAAGGGAATGACTCCACCTACATGGCTTACCTGAGGCACCACGGTGTGGATTTTGACCAGGGGAAGCATGACAAGCATGACTTTCCCTTGATATATAATGTCAATGCCTCCAACCGCCCTAAAGAGTGCCTCATTTTGGAGCTTAAGACCTCCAACCTTCCATCACTCACTTCCTAGATGAGTTTACAGCATGCCCTAACCTCCCCTTCCTTACCCCCTATAATTACCTCTGTCTCTTACAAATCCTATTAAAACAAAAGCTAGTACCACAGGAAGAGCGCCTATCACTGCTCTACTTTGACATCAATGCTGGAATAGATAGTTGTGCAATGACTTGCCTCATGCTGAGGGGCACTCTCTTGCTAGTATTTTGCATGAGTCTCTTAGAAGATATGAGTGATAGTAAGTCCTCGAAGTGTAACCATCCCTTCCTCTCTACTACCCCACTCAATGTAAGGATTAATTAGAGAGACTATATGCTAAGCCTTGCATTCCTTAGTAAATCCCTTAGACCCCCTCATGAAGCTCCTAAAGAGCATGACGATGACACCTAGCTTGTTTCTAAGGTTAAAAACAACCTTAAAAACAAGCTAGGTGTCATTAGAAACAAATTTCCTAGCTACGTATTATAAGGATAAGTCATTAGAAATAACCTTAAAAACAAATTTATTGGTAGATTATATATAGAATTGTTATTTTCCACATGGCTAGCGACAATCGGTGAATAATTTTAGCATATACATTTCCTACTAGTTGAGTGACTAGTTCAAAATAATTTTGAAATATAAGTAAGGGTGTGAAAAAACCTATAAATGACACATTTTGTCATTATATACATGTCCTAGCATATCCAAGTTTCATAGGATATAGAGGTTGATACAAACAAACATTATATTTGTATATGAAGGTGAACATTGTGTGTGTTGCATGAGATAAACTAGCATGCACTATGTTAGAATAATAACATTTAGTGATATATACTTCCTTGTTTCCAAGTCTCTATGAGTGCCTTAATGTGGTCTAGTATATTTAGATACTATCCTTGTTAATATGACAAGTAGAGGAGGGGTGTAGTTAATGGGGTACGTTATGTGTAGAGATTTATGGATGGACTAGTTTTCTATTCCAAGGTTAAAGACTCCCATGCTTAGGGAAAAGTTTAGAGAAGAAGAAGGCATTATGGGGACAAAGGTGAGTAATATGAGTGGTTATGAGAAAATTAATATTATCTGGATTTATGAATTATTACAATTACCTACATGAAGTACATTATCACTCAAACAATTATATGACAATAGTAAGTAGTGTGGATGTCAATAAGAGTTTATGGCATTGGATCCAAGTGGAGGTATGAGCATGCAAGGGAGATCCATCTCCTTTTGATATACTTGTTGGATTTATAATCATGTTAATAGGATGGTAATTTGAGAAGTAAAGTAAAGGAGAGAGATAGGCATAAAAGTACCCACCCTGACTTGCATGTTGAGGGAGACCTAGGAGTAGGTAGGTGCCACATAGAGGGACCAACCCACTGGTTGGGTCCCTTCTATGTGCACACTAAATGAGTGTTCTTAGCTCAAAGATGTCAGACATAAGTCCTAGAAAATCATTTTCAATGAAACATGTCATGAATCTCTGTGTTTTTTCTTTTTCAAAACCATTCGTGCAAATAAAAATTATTGTCATCTTGATAGAGGCTACAACTTCTTGAACTGAGTTTGTTGAATATAGGCACGATTGAATTTGTGATAGAATAATCTTGTGTGCCCAATTTGAAAGTCTATTACCACTTCTACAAAACCTTGTTGGGTTAAAGGGGGTACTATTTCTCTTACTAAATATTCTCAACAAATGACAATATTTAGAGATCATTATTTTCAAATTAAGAAATGCAGCATAGATTGAAATATGGTGGCCATCATTGATCAGAATAAACTTATAGCTAGAGTAGTCAAGATCAATGAGATCTTTTGGATAAATATAGAGAATATACTCATTGTCTTTGATTGTGGTATTGAAGAATATCAAGGGGTTTGGAAACATTGATGAGAAGATGATCATCATAGAAATAGAAACAATATTGGAACCACTTTAGAATGTTCCAACTTTGTTGCCTAGGTAGTCTTCGGTAAAATGTCTATTCAGTGTGTGTGTGTGTGTGTGTGTGTGTGTGTGTGTGTGTGTGTGTGTGTGTGTGTGTGTGTGTGTGTGTGTGTGTGTGTGTGTGTGTGTGTGTGTGTGTGTGTGTGTGTGTGTGTGTGTGTGTGTGTGTGTGTGTGTGTGTGTGTGTGTGTGTGTGTGTGTGTGTGTGTGTGTGTGTGTGTGTGTGTGTGTGCGTGCGTGCGAGAGAATGAATAAAAATTGTAATAGGCTCACATATTACTCGCCTTCTCATTATAGTCTGTATTTGAAGGAGCACTAGATGGCAGCACAATGATGTAAACTATTTCCACAAGCCAATATTAATTTTGAATTGATGTTGTCATGCTTCCTTTCCAATTTGCCAAGACAAGCAAAAGAGGAGTGGAAGCTTCTCCTATGTGGTCACTCACTATCTCACTCTTTCACAAACTCTCAAAAATTTAACAAAGAACCTCACTCTCCAAGTCTCTCATATTCTCTCACTCTCTCTTTCTCACTAGCAGTGGTGGATGCATGAAATGAATAAAAAAGCTTGAACTCACAAAGCTGCACACATAAGAATAAGCTCTCATTTACTCTTTTGCCTTTTATACACTTTGGTCAAGTTTAGGGCTTCCGTGCAAAGTCAGGCACCCTACCCACTTATGAGGCTCTTGACTAGTCCTCTTAATGCATGTGCATACCTTAGCATCATTGGACCTAGCCTAGGTAGAGAAAGAATAAAGGTTGCATGTAACTCTCATATTCTTTGCGGGTCTTCTAATTTCACATGGAGAGTGATAAACTTGCATAAGAGTGAGCATGGCTCATGCAAAATGTTACAAAAATATAATGTTATTGTATTCACAATTAATAGATGAAATAACTTGCATTGCACGTTACAAATGGTGCCTAGATTATTATATACATTAAAGTCCACAATAATTATTTCTTTGAAAATCAGTATTGGCACTTGACTTGCATACTTTTCCTCCTTAAGAACTTTGAATTTAACTTTATAGACTTAACTCTCTCTTACCTTTTGTGATTATCAACTACACCAAATACAAGCAAAAGTGATTAATGGTTGCCCTTCTACACTCTCTTTATGTTGTCATCCACTAGGCTTTTGGTACTAAAATGAAATGAAACTTTCTATCATGTAGCCATGTTTGATTAAAAGGAGTGATTTTTAATCAAAAAAATAGCCAAATTTTCATGTATTGGGCCTCAATTGGCTATATGCAACTTTTTTCCCAAAAAATTGCACTATAGTGGCACATTCACTTAATATTGTCTTAAGAAGTTGTGTATGATGCCAAGAGGCATATTTCACGGTGGATTCCGTGAGGTTTTACGGTGGATTCCGTAAACTTTGATGTCCGGGGCTCATACACAAAGTGGATTCTTTGTGCGAGAAGTTGATGGGGACGCCTGTCCTTTTCGGGCGTTTCATTAATTTAGTGTGTACATGGGTGATTCCATAGCGGGTGATTTCGCAAAATGCATATTAATTTAATAAACATTTATGAGTTTAGAGTGCGCACTCGTAATAAATTAAGGTTAGGATTTATTTCTAACCAGTTGATTTATTTATGTAGCTGAAGACTGCTAGGTATTCACTTTTGTCGGTTTAATTGTATTATTTTACTAACGATTGTGAATGCTTCAATTGATGTGTAGAGATAGCAGCAGTGGCGGAGGAAAGCATTGGAGGATAGCGAGTATTCGATTTATTGATTATATTTTGATGGGCGCATACCTTAGGCATGACGCCTATATTTTGTCACGCCTATTTATTGAGGTGTTGGATATTTATTATTATTTTGTATGCGCATGGGCGCACGATTATGTTATTTCTACTTGGACATTGTATTGGGCATGCCAGACTCTTTGGGCACCGCCCATTAGCTTTATTCCTATTTTGTGTTAAAGCAAACTCAAAAGCTAAAAGCTTGCTATTTTGTAATTTGGGCTATTATTTGAGCTTGAAGATGAATAATACATAAAATACATGCTTTGTGGAGCGCTCACACAAGGCATGGGGGGAGATTGCACCCAATTGGTCTCTTGTTCATGTCGTTCATGCTTTTTACCTTGTAATTTGTGCAAAAAGTAGATTTCTATTGTTCTTGGGGACCTTCCGGCATTCCCTACGCGAGTGTACAGCATCCGATCTGCGTACCAGTGGTATCAGAGCATCTCTTTGGTGGACTGTAGTACATAAGAGTATAGATTATCCCACTACCTGGGAGAATTTCAAGAAGAAGTTTATGCAGAATTTCCTTCCTCCACAATTTCATGAGAAAGCCATAAAGCAATGGGATCTTCTTCAGCAATGGGATCGTGAACCTATTCCTCAGTACACAGAGCATTTTTGGAATGCATTACTCTAGTTACGCATGCTTGAAGATGTACCTGAAGCGACACACAAGCGCAAGTATATGTCTGGACTCCTTGGGCATTACTACGCTGAAGTTAACATGTTCAAGCCTGCAACTCTTGAAGACGCAATTTCATTAGCTCACGACACTAAAGACAAGCTGCAAGGTAGAGACAGACATCCACAGCAATTCCAAGCCAATGGTAACTATGGATCTAAGCAATTCAACTCAAACTTTAGAAGATTTTATCAAGGTCGTTTCACTTCATCATCTTTCCGTAAGAATTGGGCAAAACTGTTCAAAGAGTAGAGAGAGAGAAAGGGAAAGGCTCCATATCCATGAGCCTTTAGGCTCTCAAGCTCATTCCTTCATTTCCACACACTCAACTGAAAAGCACACACACTACAAGATAAAGTGACCTAGTGTAAATGTAGACTAGACTGACTAACTCTAGTCAGGTCACTGACTGACTACTAACCCGACTTATTTAATGTAGTCACATGTAGACAGCTGTACACACTAGCTGTCATAGATGTCAGTCATAGATGAAGACACACTGACGGTGAGCTTGATTTCTAACACTCCCCCTCAAGCTCAAAAACAAAACTCAAATCATTTGCATCACTCCAAGTAGCTGTCTAAAGTGAATGAACTTATCTTTACCAAGTGATTTGTAAAGATGTCTGCTACCTGGTCTTCAGTCTTCACATGCTCCAAGTCAATCTGATCTGCTAAAACCATTTCCCTGATGAAATGGTAGTGAACCTCAATGTGTTTTGATCTTGCATGATAAACATGATTGCTTGCTAGCATAACACTGCTCAAATTGTCACAGTACAGCTTGACTTTGCTGTCCAAGTGTCCTCCCAAGTCATTCAGTAACTTCTGTAACCACTTAGCTTCACAGGCCGCTAAGGCCGCACCACGATACTCTGTTTCCGTACTGGACAATGCAACTGTAGGCTGTTTCTTACTCTGCCAACTGATCATGCTACTACCCAATCCAAATGCATAGCCACTGGTTGACCTCCTGTCATATGTGCAACCAGCCCAGTCAGCATCAGTGTACCCCATCAAGTCAAGGGGTTTCCCATATGCATAAAACAGCCCATGATCTGTGGTACTCTTTACATATCTCAGAATTCTTCTGATTGCATCCAAGTGTGGTTTGCGAGGCTTCTGCATGAACTGACTAATCAGCCCCATAGCATAACTCAAGTCAGGTCTAGTGATCGTGAGATAGATCAAGCTGCCTACCATTTGTCTGTATATAGTAACATTCTCAATCTCTGTCCCAACATCAATTTGCAGCTTGACATTCTGCTCCAAAGGTGTATCCATAGGCTTGCAATCAGCCATACCATATTTCTGTAACATGTCATGAGCATACTGCTTTTGTAGCAGCCATATGCCTCGAGGTGTAGAGACAACCTCAATCCCCAAAAAATAATTCAGCTCTCCAAGATCCTTCACCTTAAACTCAGCCTGTAAACACGTCTTTATTTCAGCAATCCCATTTTCATCATCTCCTGTAATGATTAAGTCATCAACATAGACAACTAGAAAAACATAGCCACTATCTGTCTTCTTCGCAAACAGACTATGATCAGCATCTCCCAATCGGAAACCATGGTGCTGTAAATAACTGCTGATGCGAGCATTCCATGCTCTGGGTGCCTGTTTCAGCCCATATAATGCATTTTTCAGCCGACATACATGTGCTGGAAATTCAGGATGTACATAGCCTTCAGGCTGTTCCATGTAAACCTCTTCCTGTAATTCTCCATTGAGAAATGCATTCTTTACATCCATCTGCCATAGTTTCCAGCCTCTAGCTGCTGCCAAAGCAATCACAGTTCTAACTGTAGCCATCTTTGCTACAGGGCTGAAAGTCTCCTCATAATCAAGACCATACTGCTGCGCATACCCTTTTGCAACCATCCTGGCCTTATATCTTTCCAATGATCCATCTGATTTACATTTTACCTTATACACCCACTTGCATCCAATAGGTGTTTTGCCCTCAGGCAACTGTACCAAATCCCATGTACAATTTTCAGCCAAAGCTGAATATTCCTCATCCATAGCAGCACACCAATTCTCATCTGAAACTGCCTCATCAAACTTAGTTGGTTCTCTAAAACCTGTTACTTTCGTCATATAAGCATAATGACGGGCTGAATATCCAGTGTAAGTATACATGTCAATAGGTCGTCTGACCCTCTCTGATCTCCTGAGCTGTGGCTCACTATGAGCTTGCCTCTCATGAGGCGGCACATAACGGCTCTGTCTAGCACCTGGCGTCATAACAGATGGAATCCCCAATTCACTATCTAAGCTGTCACTGCTAGATGAATCATAACCTACAGTGAGTGGACCTGTTACATCTTCAAAAACCTTTTCTTTTCCCTTATCTGTTCTCCCCCTCACTGTCATATTCGTGTCAGTGGATGCAGTAGTGTGACTCCGTAATCGTCCTGTCCAAGGACTCACTGTAGATGATACATCACCTGTCTGACCAGTCATGGAAGTACTCTCTACAGGAGTATTTTCAGCATGACTCATACTGGGTGAGCCATCAGTAGGCACTGCAATAGGATTCCCATACCAAGATGCTAACTCATCAAATACCACATCTCTTATTATGAGTGTCTCATGCGTAGAAGGTACATGACACTTATAAGCTTTCCGTTCCTGTGCATATCCAATAAACACACTTTTCACTGCCTTAGGATCCAATTTCTTCCTCTTCTCATCCGGTATATGCACATATGCAATGCTGCCAAATACCTTCTAAGTGTGAAATATCAGGTTTATGACCATACAGCCATTCATACGGAGTGACATCATGAATCCCTGCTGTAGGGGTTCGATTTAGCACATTTACAGCAGTCACCACTGCTTCAGCCCAATAACCATTTGGCAGACATTTTTCATTCAGCATAGCTCTAGCTGACTCCATCAAAACCTTGTTTTTCCTCTCTGCAACACCGTTTTGCTGCGGTGTATAACTGCATGTGAGCTGTCTTCTGATCCCATGTTTAGCAAGATACCTGTCAAAGTAGTTTGAGACATATTCACCTCCTCTATCTGATCTCAAACATGATATGTAGCAGCCTAATTCATTTTCAACATGTTTCTTGAAGTCTTTGAATGCATCAAACACATCATCATTATGTTTCAAGATATAAAGCCAAGTGTACCTGCTGAAATCATCAATAAATGAGACATAATATCATGCACCGCCAAAGGAAGCATTATGTGAAGGACCCCAGACATCAGAGTGTACCAACTGTAAAGGCCTAGTGCTGTTTTTTACATGTCTCATGAAAGGAAACCGTGCCTGCTTCCCAAACTGACATGCAGGGCATACATGACCAAAATCATTATACTTGAGTTTAGGTAATCCAAGTACTACTTCTTTCTGCTGCATAGATTTCAGCTTTTGTACATTGACATGTCCAATCTGCTTGTGCCAAATCTCTATATCCCGAATGGCACTCTCATCATGAGCAAACATAGCTGCTTTAAGTTCAAGAATGGTCGCTTCCAAAGTAAACATCCTGCCATCCCTTCTGCCCTTGGCAATTAGCTTGTAGCCATTTCCATACTCCTCAATGAAACATCCATCCTTGTTAAACCTCACTTGCAGATTCTGTTCTGCCATTTGACCCACAGACAACAAATTCTTTGTTATGGTCGGTACATATAAGACATCATGCAGGCCTTTCTTCTTGCCATCAGGCATCATCAATGGAACAATCCCTTTATGCTTTATGTCATGTTGGGTATCATCCCCAGTACATACATGACCATGTGTACCTGCAACCATCTCATCAAACCACTCTCCATGCGGGGTCATGTGGTTTGACGCACCAGAGTCAATGTACCACCTGTCATCTCTGTTCTGCCTTGACACAATCTTGGGTTTAGCATCTAAGCCATTATCCAATCTTTTAATCAAGTCCAAACATTTAGTCTTCGACTCATGAACCTTATGAACCAATGCTTTTTTTTAAACAATAATGAATAATTATCTACCGGGACAAAAAAATCCTTGAGCATGATATAGGGCTGAGATATAACATCAATAAATCTCTCAACTACTATGTATAATGCAAGAGCTTATGGTCAACTTGCAACTTGACATACATCTCCATAAAGCTATCCATTTGAGCCTCGTTTGCTGTAATGTAGATAAGATGGAAAATGAAGAAGGTATTATTGTTCAAGATCGCGAGGCATATCTTAATCAGTGTGTCCCATGTCCTTGCTCTCAATGCAAGTTGGCAATTAGACGAAAACGCCGATTGTCTATAGAACTCGTACGACGATTTGGCCAGTTTCAATCTGAGATCATTGATCAGGCGATTGCGGATTTTCAGTAAACGGTAATTTGAAGTTAATATTAATCATGCATTGTACTCGCAAGCTAATTGAAAACCATACACAATAAGATTAGGTCTTGTTGGAAAATTTTCTATCCAGGGAGGTGATGTCTCGTCCCAAGGGGGAGTGCACCCTTTGCGGCCAATTAGAAGAGTTCGTGGACGTGCGATGGATGGATTGCAGGAGCCAATCCACCACTCACAAGGCCCATCTATACCGTCAATGCTAGAGGAGACAGACAACCCTCCCGACCTACCTACAATCTTGGAGCCTGAGATGGAGGCAATGATCGATGCAGACCTCCGTTCTCGCTGGTAATATCTATATTTTATCTCATTCAATCAAGTATTCACTAGGTCGTGGCTCGCCTTACAGGTCTGGTTACCTCAGGTTATCATGCATGTCCATTGTGTGGGCCACAGTTAGACTCCCCGAAGGTCACGAACCACGAAGAAGATGGTATATCAAGGACACGTCACTGTCTTGCCGGAGGATCATGAACTCAGAGAAGGTTTCCTTGGACGACCTCCAACACGTATGAACGCCGCAAGCTGGTACGAGCTGAAAATGGTAAACCCGGAATCACATCCAAATGGAATGCGACGGTTCTCGAGAGCTTTGGTAAGGTAGACAAGCAAGATTGGAAAGACACAAGAGTCGTGATTTAGAGGATGAATTTGGGGGTTGTGTGTATGGTTTATATAGGCAACAACATCAATATAGCTTGAAGCAATCAATGTAGCAGTTCACTATATGGGAGGTGATTTCAATGTCAGTCACGGTGGGTGGTTATGGCAAGCCGTTGTGTAACATAGTGAAGGAGAGATTCAAGTGACCACATCAAGAAGATTTCATTGATTGCAAGCTGGAAAACCTCATTATGGTGTTGTGAGTTTACCTTTACTAAAAGGTACCAAGACTAATGTTTCTTGCATCTTCATATTTGTAATGTCTCACTTCTTATATAAAATCTATAATTCCCTCCTTATTGTGGAATAACAAAATGTGGAAATCAAGCATATGCGATTGTGCATATCATTTGCGAAGAGAATAGAGGCACATTTATTCATGATGCATGACTAGTCTTGGTTTAAATGTGTGTGTGTGTACCCATGTGAACACACATACTTGTGAGTCTATGTGAGGGTATACATATCTGCACCTTGCAATCTTAATACCATATACCCTAAGTATCTAGCTCGAGAATGAAAGGGGTGAATTCTCATATATATAGGTGATGAAATCATCCATGGCTCGTGCTTACTAAGATCTTTAGAAGACCAAATTTGTCTTCTAATCTTAAGTTACATGTTGATGAATCATTTTTAGTAAAATAATTATCATCTCACTTCTACAACTCCTACCTTCACCTCATAAAACATTGCTAGCTACATCCTAATAAATTATGATTGAAGCAAGCTACAATCATGTCATTCCCAATGCATTCTTCTCCCATGTAAATATTTTGGATGATACCAAAGTTTTAGGCATTAACCATAGTACAAGAAAGGCAAAAAATAAAAAAGAAGGAAGCAAAAAAAAAGGCAAAGTAAAAAATGGCGACCCGACAGTAGCAATAAGAGGAAAAAGGGCCAAAAGCGCAAAGGCACATTAAACTCATCTTGTTGGCCACCCATGACACATCTCATCTTGTTGCCCTAAACGAGAGCAAGCTAATTGAGAAAATGCCAACTTGAGATGCCCTCAGTGCGAAAACACTCATTTGTATGCCGAGTGTCCTAGGTGAAAATAGTCCACTAATTTAGCTATCATGCCATCTATACATTTGCGGCTATTTGGATCGAGACACTTGATGGCGAGGCCACTCCCATCTCATTGAATGTCATGACTAGGGTGCAAAGGTAGGCCGTTATCTCATAACCTGAACCTAGCAACCTTGACGTAGCCTCCATAGGGAAGAGGAGTCACAGGAGGAGAAGGAAGAGAGCTGAGACAAAAATTGCACTCAAAACTGATAGTGCCCCTACAGTACCAACAAAGGCTAAGCAAGTCATGGATGCAGAAGCAAAAACATTTTCTCCTAAGATAGCGGAGAAGGGGAGTGCCAAAGATTGGGGAATATCCAAATTCGAGGCACCAATTGAAAGTGGTTGACAAGGTCAAGGAGTGGGTGAGAGAGGCCCAAGAGCCCCTAAAGAATGCTGAGCCCATCCTAGAAGACGAGGTCAACAAGTTCTCCAGTGTGAGTACTCATGTCTCGCCGACTCACATAGAATCTAGAGAAGCATCCGCACCCCATGTAGCACCAGAAAGATGAGGCCTAGGCACCACAAGTGGACAAACTTCCCAAGAGCAGTAGTAGCAAAAGAGTGTAGAGCATAATGAAAGGCAAACAACTAGTAGCCTACTTACAACGTTGATATCGGCCCCTATGACTCTACCGATGGGGGATCTGCTTAGGTAAAGTTCCTCATTATGGTGAGAGTTAAAGCAATGGGTAGAGGGATCTAACGAGCCAGGAGCAGCTGATGTGCATGACCATGACGCAACCATAGAGATAGTGAGCCTAACATTTAATTTAGTGCTTAAGTCCTTGCATGTCAATGCTTTCTGGGAGGACACAAAAATGCATGCAATCCTGACAGTGGTAGCATTAGGAGACGTCACAAGAAAGGGAATCGTAGACATAAGAGCAGGAGTCAATGTGCTTAGTCATGCAATCCTATAGGCATGGGGTAACCCGCGAATGGAGACCATAAGGTTTAATGTCATATTGCCTAAATGGCATGAAAGTTAGGCCATTCAAAGTACTAAAGGACTTGCCCTTGAAAACAGCAGGTGTGTAGTTCTCATTGAACTTCATAGTTATGAAGGGAGTGGACTATGACATTCTATTAGGTCGACCCTGGATGCAGAATTCATGAGTAATCGAATATTAGGGTAATGGCCTTATATTCCTAAGTAATAGGTAGGATACAATACGAGTTGAGATGGACATCTGGAAGACCACATTGATCGACTTGGATGCCATCTCCTCTATCTTAAAGGGAGACTCATAGGCTAGGAAGTTGTATGTACCATTAACAAAGTATATTCCCTGTTATATTGGATGCATGTGCTAGCCACCATCGACCTACCATTTTCAAATGAAGAAGAGGATTATAAGTAAGCTACAAGGACATCAGATGAGTCTCATAAAGCCACCACATCCCAGCTAGCAAAGGGTAAGACCCCACCTTTAGTGCCACTTTGCATGATGACCAAAATCCCTAGCAAACAACAAACTCCCACCCCTTTCCATATTCCTTCTAATAGACTTGAGCTCCAAGGGATTCTTAAGGGAGCTAGCTCGTTACCCAGCCGCCAATCTCAAGCCACTCCAAGATCTCATGGATGGGCCGATGCAATGGATCAAGTTGCACAGCCTAAACATTATGTACAATTGGGCATTGATCATGGATGAAAAAAGGGCTGAGAATAGATACTTGGACAACAACGAGTAGTCAGAATATAATGATTTAGATGATGAGTACGAGGACTGCTACTCTGTGAATGAGGAAAGTGAAGAAGAAGCCGAGATGATAGAGTACGACACACATGGCCGACTAATCAAACAAATATGAGTAGACTCCAAGCCAAGAAGGGCCAATGCTTTTAGAATTGAAAGAGGAGTCTCCAGAACTGAATGTGATTGCACTTGGTTAAAGCACTTAAGCATGATAGAATATGAGCAAGTAGGGCTAGTCCAATCTAGTGCCGCACCTCTCTTCAAAAAAAATCAGTCTTAGAGCTATGACCGTCAAGGGAGACTCCATGCTCTAGTGAGGGTTGCGAGTTTAACTTAGAATTGGAAGTAATCTCTGAGAGCGATCCGACCACCTAAAACCAGATGCACCAAGGGGGACTTGCCGGTCCATCTAAGGTGCAGATGGTTGAAGGAGGAAAAGAGAGGGCAACCAAAGGAGTCGGAGGTTGAACAACAAAGAAATCCCCAGGACCTACCAAAGTGCTTCACTAAATTCAAGAAGGGAGATAGGGTAGTGATCTTGTTGTGAGTGAAGAGGCAAGGACAGGCAAGCAAACTAATAGAAGGGCCTGCCAAAGTCAAGGAAGTCAACTTAGCAAGGGAAGGGGGGAAGTCTCAACCCATGTTTATATAGCTGATGACCTAACCAAGTGAGAGGAGGCTAATCTCATTGCTCTCTTGCGAGCTGGGTCCTTAGATAAACCCAAAGGAGTCGATCCAAGAGCCGTAATGCATAATATTCCAATGACTCCAGATGCAACACCAGTAAAAAGCGATCTTACTCGATGAACCCGAAGAATGTTCACACCATCAATGAAGAGATTGATAGACTATTGAAGGCCAGATTCATCTATGAGATTGAGCACACAGACTGGATATCACCCATCGTGATTTTCCTAAAAAAGAACAAAAAAATCGAGTGTGTGTAAACTACAAAAAGTGAATGCCGCAACTAAGAGAGACAATTATCCATTGCCCTACACAAAGCACATGCTTTACAGAGTAGCAGAAAAAGAAGCCTACAATTTTGTGGATGGCTTCTCGGGCTATAACAAAGTTCAAGTGCACCCGGACGATAGACACAAGATGGCATTTGCCACAGAATGGGGCATATTTGCTTACATAGTTTGCGAGCCATGAATTCAAGCATAACATTTCACATGCACATTGATACCTCAAAGTTTTCCGTAGGAGCTGTCTTGTTCTGGCTTGGTGAGCACAATCTCTTGACTATCCTGTGAACTTTGCTAGCAGAAAACTCATGGATACGGAGATGAACTACTCCACGACAAAGAAGGAAGGCCTAGCCACGGTATTTTCTGTAAAGAAATTTCCAGATTATCTTTTGGCTACTCATTTCACCTTCTTTGCATACCATCAAGCTTTACTTTATCTTGTAATGTTAACCCCAAGCCGAAAAGAAGGAAAGGCGAATGAAAAGGCAGAAAGAAGATGGAAAAGGAGCAAGGACACACAGACGGACTCCAAAGCTAAGCCGGGTCCAAAAGCATAGTTTTAAATAAAAGGCACCTCAAAAACTCCAAAATTTTTTTGTAAAAGAGCGCCAGGCTCCCTCCTGTGCCATCTGTAAAAGAATAGCCGAATATAGGCCTGGAGCACTAAGCAAAAAGAGGGAATTAGAAAAAGGGACATTGCCACAATGGCCGGTCATGTAAAAAAGGATGGGTGCCCATAGGGGTTTGGTCCGATTGCTGACGTGTCCTATTTCGTGAGTCTAATTTCCTTGATCAGACGATCAGGCTAAAAGTCCAATCGGACGGGGTTGGTCCGAGTGTCCGAGTGTCCGAGTGTCCGAGTCCGAGTCCGAGTGGTCCGAGTCCGAGTGGTCGGAGTGCCCAAATCGGACGGGTTGGTCCGATCAGACGGTTGTCCGAACGTCCGATTCTCAAAATCGGACGTTTGAATTAAGTGTTAGTGGTGACACTAGGGACTAGCATTAATTATTTAATTAATGCCAGTCCAAGGGTTGATTAGGGTTGGGGACCACTCGGGGTTGCAATTGACCTAGCCAATTTAATTATGGATGGGCAATTTATTTTTGGGTAGGGTCGAAAGGGTTGAAATTAATTTTCAAAATTAATTAATTTTAAAAAATAATTAATTGGCTGAAAATTGTTGGGAAATGGGATTAGAAGGCTGTTGCTTGGCAAAAATGCCCACGCAATGGGGGAGAACCCACAATTAGGAGAAAACCCACGGACGAAGATAAACCATCATCACACAGAGTGGGACCAAGCAAGCGGCGCAAGCGAAAGGGATTTGACAAACCCACTCAATCTGATTGATAGCTTGGCAAAGCGCGAGAACTCAGCATGGCGGAGGAAAGCGCGGACCTTAGGGCTAATGAGGAACTCGACTTGGGCGTCTTCCCAGAGGCTATTTAGCAACTAGTCAGCAGCTACGATGCACATGCCCAATATGAGCACCGCGGTCGAACAACATATGCTATCATCCCAGACTTAGAAGAAGAGAGGAAGCTAGCCCATAAGGCGTTGCAAGGCATAGCCGCGTACAATAGAGACCAGCAGGTCAAGAGCCAAAGGCAAAGCATGAAATTGCGTGAGGTATAGCGAGTGTTGAACTTAGCCGGCCGAAACCGAACGGATCACAAGAGAGCCCTAGAAGGAGACTTAACGCTGAGCAAACTTCTTATGAAGCGCTTGTTAGACAACACCGCAGCAAAGCAAAAGTGCTGCAGCGTTAGCAACCTTGTTGCTTGCAGGGTTAGAAGCAACCCAAGGCTCTAAGAGCCAGTCTAAAATCCCGATAGTCGCAAAGCATCTCGACAAGTACCAATCCCATGACGACCCATATAGCTTTGTAGAGCAGTTCGAGCAAGTCTGCGAAGCAAACGGCCTCAACGACCTGACTCAACATTCTCAAGCGTTCGGACTCTACTTGGGGGACAAGGGCATGACCTAGTATACAAGTTTAGACTCTACTGAGCGGGCAAACTTCAATAGCCTCAAGGATCTCTTCATTAAGAGATTTACCGAGCCTGGATACTCCGATAATCTGCTGGTGCGATTGATGAATGTCAACCAGAAAGAGAAGGAAAACATTCGTGATTACATAACCCACGTAAGGAGCCTCTTCAAGAGGATTCGTATAGGCGAATGACCGATTGAGAGAGCAGTTTCGACTGTGTTCATCAATGGAATTCGAAACGAGGAACTGTATAAGGCTTTGGTAGTCAACTCGAGCCTGCAGCGAGATACACTAGCTAGGGTCTTTGAGGAAGCTATCAGAGTTGATGACCAACTGAAAGAGAGGAGTTCCAGGAACTCCAGCTCAGAAGAAACCAGCTCGCGAGGTTTGGAAAGAGCACCAACCTCTGGGGAGCGACCCGCACCATCATCCCAAGATAAGGGAAGGCCACCAAGATGAGCCATGACCTGGCTGATGTCAAGATGGAGATAGTCAAGCTGCAAGACCTGTGGAGACGACCAACGTGGCGACACATCCAATGTGTGTACTGTGGCAGAAATCATTTGCCAGTCGAGTGTCAAGACCCTCGATCGAGACCTTGCACTAACTGCGGCAAGTTCAAATCACAACGCTATGCACTACAGATTGCCCAGGAGACTTTCGTACTCCCAACCATATGGCCAGCCTTACCTAGCCAACAAACCGCAACCACTTTTCAGAAGGGGAGTCCCATTGTCCCCTTCCTGCACCTAACGACCTGAAGCCGGCTGTCCCCAGGATAGGACATGAACCCCACAGGTATACCGAGGCCGCCCGATCCCTATGTGACCCATCCACCGAGTGACGCTCCAATCCACTATATTGAAGAGCCAAATGAGGAAGAGACTTATTTATACCCTTATGTCTCTCACAACAAAGAGGGTAACACCGTCCTCGTGGACTATCGACCAGTACCAGTGATGGCCTTAGGAAGGGGATGAGGTAGAGGCCTAGGGGGGCAGCTGAACCAATCATCTGTTGGACATGTGGACACCCAGGCCATGTCTCATTGCGTTGCCCAAAAAGGGAGTAGCAGAACAAAGACAAGGTTGACCTAAGGTGCGTAGAGTGTGGAATCACCCACCTCTTCATCGATTGCCCAAAGCGGAAACCATCTACAAATCCAACCGAAGTACCATCTGTCCCATTGGGGCTATTCGGTGTCGAGAACCTTGATGGGGAGGCCATGCCCATCCTGTTGCGGGTCATGACCCGTGCCCAGACAAAGCAGGCCGGCATATCTCTACTAGGGCCTAGTAACCTCGATGCAGCCTCAACGGGAAAAAAGAGCCGCAAGCAAAGGAAAAGGAGGCCAGAGGCTAAAATCGCACTGAAGGCCAAGAGTGCTACAACTCTACCTATTGAAAAGAAGGTCAAGGACGCAGAGACGAAAACTTCAGCCCCCAAGACGGCCGAAAAGGGGAGTGCCAAGGTAGGGAAATACCTGCGTCCGAAGAGCCAACTCGAGGGCATAGAGAAAGTGAGGGACTGGGTAAAAGAGGCACAAGCACATTTGAGAGGCGTTGAGCCCATCTTAGAGGATGATAGCAAGGATCTCATCAGCATGACCACAACAAGCTTACCCCCTCCACCAAAACTAGGAAGAACAACTGCACCCCAGACAACACCCCTGAGGGCAAGCCTTGATGCTAAAGGGCCACAAATTAGTCACGGCCATTGGCCAGGGCAGTTTGGCATAGGAGAAGGACGAGCAACCAACGGACTCCTCACCACACTAGTGACCACCCCAGTGACATTAAGCCTAGGAGACCTGCTTAAGCAGCACCCCACCCTATGGCGAAACCTCAAGCAGTGGGTTGAGGAGTCACGGGAACAGGCATTCGACCTGCAGGATCAGGACGTAGAAACACAAATACTGAGTTTTACGCTACACTTTGTGCCAAAATCCTTGCACATTAACGCTTTCTGGGAAGGCACCGAGATGCATGCAGTGTTACTAGTCCTAGCCTTAGGAGACACAACAAGGAAAGGGATCATAGACACGGGAGCCAGGGTTAGTGTGTTGAGCCATGCGGTATTGCAAACCTGGGGAAACCCACCTATTGAGACCGCTCGGTTTAACGTCACACTAGCAAACGACATGAGGGTAAGGCCATTCGGAGTACTTAAAAACTGGCCAGTAAAAATCGCAGGTATCCAGTTCTCGGTCAACTTTATAGTCATGAAGGGGGTGGACTATGATGTTCTGTTAGGCCGGCCCTGGATGCGCAATGCCAGAGTTATTGAAGATTGGGGTAACGGGTTGATCTTCTTAGGCAACAGGATGGAAGCTGTGAGGGTGGAGATGGACACTTGGAAAACCTCACCAGTCAACTTGGATGCCATCTCCTCGATACTCAAGGGCGACAATCAGGTCAAGAAGTCTTATGGGCCCTTGACCAAATATATCCCATGTCCAGAAGACGAGCGGGATTGGATGCATGTCCTTGCTACAATCAACCTACCATTCTCAGACGAAGAAGCGCACGAGCAAGCCATCATGATGATGGGCACGACCAATGGCACGCCCACTATACCAGTGTGCATGATGGAAGGAACCCATCTTGGGACACCTAAGCCCGTCACCCTCCAAGTGCCAGGCAACAAGAAAGAACTCCAAGAGGCCCTGGAATACTTAACAAACAAGCTGGCTAACAACTCAGCAGCAAACCTCACGCCTCTCCAGGACCTCTTAGGCGAATCTGAGTGGCAATGGACCACAGTGCATGGCTTGAACCTTATGTACAACTGGGCCTTGGTCCTGGAGTAGCGACAAGAGAAGTACCAAGCCCTACGGGACGTCAAACCAGTTAGTGCAGAGGACTCTGACGATGAGTACGAAGACTGCCAACCCTTCAAGGATGAGAGTGGAGGGAAGGTGGATTCGATAGAGTACGACACGGAGGGACATGTAATAGAATAGATACGGGCAGATTCCAAGCCGCAAAAAAGAAGTGCCTACCAGACAAAGCAAGAGCTCATGCACATGAATTGTGACCATGCCTGGTTAGAATACATAGCAGCCATAGACCTTGAGCAAGTAGGCCTAGCTCAACCAGGGACGACACAAGTGCTTAGAGTAAAATCACCATCTGAACTGTGACCACCTGAGGAGACCCCCTCCTCTAGCGAAGACAGCGAGTTCGACTCTGAGTCAGAAGTGAGCTCGGATAGCGGCCCAGAGATACCTAGGCCGCCCAAGACCCGACGCACCGCCGGGGACTTAACCTATCCATCTGAGGTGCAAACGATTAAAGTAAGAAAAGGCGAAACAACCCACGGACACCCGAACAGATGAGCAATGAAAACCACAAGACCTTCCAAAACGATTTACAAAATTCAAGAAAGGTGATAGGGTAGTGATCTTGATGGGTGCCACACAGTAAGGACAAACGAGCGAACCAATTGAGGGACCAGCCAGAGTCAAAGAGGTGAACTTAGCCCGAGAAGGGGAGACATCCCGACCAGTCTTCATTGCCGATGACTTGGCCGAGGATGAGGAGGCGAGTCTGGTCACCCTCTTGTGAGAATATGTGGACGTGTTCGCATGGTCCTTGGAAGAGCTTAAAGGGGTAGATCCGAGTGTGGTGACTCATAACATACCCATGACACCAGACGTAGCACCAGTAAAGCAGCGACCGTTCCCAATGAATCCGAAGCACGCTCACATTGTCAAGGAAGAAATTGATAAGCTGATGGAAGCAGGATTCATTTAGAAATTGAGCACACTGACTGGGTATCACCCATAGTCATCGTGATGAAGAAAAACGGAAAAATTAGAGTATGTGTCAATTATAAAAAGGTGAACGCTGCTACTAAGAGGGATAACTATCCATTACCATACACCGAGTACATGCTTGAAAGAGTGGCAAGCAAAGAGGCCTACAGTTTCTTGGACGGCTTCTCAGGATACAACCAGGTGCAAGTGCATCCTGCCGACAGGCATAAGACTGCCTTCGCCATCAAGTGGGGTGTCTTTGCGTACATAGTCATGCCCTTCGGGTTGACTAATGCCCCTAGCACCTTCCAATGTCTCAAGTGCACCATATTTAAAGACATGCTTCGCAAGGAGTTAGAAGTCTTTGTCGACGACCTCTACATTCACTCGAATTGGATGGAACACTTGAACAAACTCCAAGCAGTCTTTGATCGGTGTCGCCTATATCGTCTCTCCTTGAACCCCTTGAAATGCCAGTTTTGGGTGAAACATGGATGCATCCTCAGCCATGTGGTATCAAAGAATGGCATTGCCACTGACTTCTCGAAGGTTAGGGCTATTTTCAACCTTCCACCACCAACCAACTACAGGGGAGTTCAATGATTCTTAGGCCATACAGGATACTATCGACGGTTTGTGTTGAATTATGCATTGATACCAAGACCTTTGTACAAACTACTGATTGTCTTCGAATGGATTGAAGCCTGCCAATGCGCATACGAAGAGCTGAAGAAGGCTCTAACCACAGCACCAATTCTATGAGCCTCGGACTGGACCATAACCTTCCACGTGCATATCGATGCTTCTAAAATCGCAGTGGGGGCAGTGTTGTGCCAACCTGGCAAGCACAACCTAGACTATCCAGTAAGCTTTGCAAGCCGATACCTGACGGAGACGGAAATGAATTACTCAACGACCGAAAGAGAGGGCTTGGCCATGGTGTTTGTTGTGAAGAAGTTCCGACATTATCTATTGGCTACACCCTTTACCTTCTTCGTAGACCACCAAGCCTTGCTATACCTAGTGAACAAGCCTTGCGCTATGGGACGCATCGCTCGGTGGCTCCTTCTGCTCTTGGAGTTTGACTTCTCGGTGGTTATACAAAGGGAAACAACACTACATGGTTGATCATATGTCACGCATCCCCACAGGGGACCCGCTGGTGAAGGCATCACAGATGAATTGCCAGACACCCACCTCTTTAACCTCTCCATCGGGAGGGATTTATTCAAAGCCGATTTAACACCGTATTGGGCAGATGACATAGTCCAACTGTTGTAGCATGGACTACCGGAACGACCAATGGAAAATGCAAGACTAAGGCAACTTATTCTCAAAATCCAACCCTACCAGTTGATAGTAGGCCAACTGTATCGCTTAGGGCAAGATGAATTGATGCGCAGATGCATGTGTGAGCATGAGATGCATGACGTGCTCTCAGAGGCGCACAGTGGGATTGCGGGGGGACACTTTTGCAGAGACACAACAACCCGCAAGGTGTTGCAAGCTCAACTATGGTGCCGACGTTGTTCCATGATGTCGCGCGATTTGTTAAGCATTGTGACGAATGTCAGCGGACAAAGGTCTCGATTTGCAAGGATCAGATGGAGTTGACCCCAATCATTGCACAATAACCCTTCGAAAAATGGGGAATCGACTTCATAGGACCCATCAGCCCTACTGCACAGTATTCTCAGGCCAAATACATCATTGTGGCCACAGACTACCTAACAAAGTGGGCAGAAGCCAGAGCGACCCGAAAGAACGATGCTCAAACAACTGCTAAGTTATTATGGGAGCAGGTGATCTCACGATTTGGATGCCCCATCGAACTAGTCAATGACTAGGGGACACACTTCATCAATGAAGTGAGAACTCGTCTCCTATCCACCTTCCTGATTATCCATCGAAAATCCTCCCCATACTACCCTTAAGCAAACGGCCAGGCGGAATCCACAAATAAGATTCTTGTCAATGTCCTAACCAAGGCAGCCTCGGCCTCACGTAGTGACTGGGATAACAAGCTAATGGTGGCCTTGTGGGCTTACCATACAACTTACAAAACAGTCGTCGGACAGACCCCCTTTAGGCTCACCTACGGAACCGAGGCAATTCTCCCCGTAGAATTCTTTGTGCCTAGCCTATGAATTGCGCTTCAGGAGCGATGGGAAGGAAAGGAAGCATGGATGCAACGACTAGTAGAACTACAAAACGATTGTGGTACCCTTTGGACTAATCCATGAATCATTTCATATGCAAATCCTTTATAAGAAATGGATTAAGAAGAATAGGCCTTCCTTTGGCAATAGCTCTTGTCATCCAAAGTTACCCTTCCGTAAAGAAGATGATGATGATGCACCCTGCCAACAACCCTTGGCCCTAGAGTTCAAACAGAACGCAGGAAGTTCATGTTATGTGACATTCTTGGATGCATCACGTCGATTATGAGTGGCAACGCATTCACCTCACCATAGGCAACATCCGTATTGATGCACCTTTCAGCAAGGGTGGCACGATGGAACTGTCCACACGACCACCGGTAAAACTATTAGCATCCGAATCTAAGAAGCAGGGTAGTGACCGGCCACCTCCCACCACTACTCAAGAACCACTACTCGTGGTGACAAAAGCTAAGGCACAATAGCATAGTTTCCAATGGAGGCCTAAACAACCACAACCGCCGCCTAGGAGTCACCACGCACGATCGCATAAGACCCCTAGCGCTAAAACTAGGACACCTCAGGGCATGATTTGGCGCAGGTGGCTCCCCAAAGCTCTCCTGCTCGTGCAAGGCTACTATGAGGGAAACACCTAGTTGTATATCCCTAAAACCCACCCGTCGAAGACCGCCATTCGTATGCTACCCCTGAGCTTGATCACCCCCAGCCCCATCAAACCTCAACACAACGAGCTGTAGTGCTCCCCAGGACCACATCTAGCAAGCCCATCTACACATATGCCCGAGAGACTCGAACAAGCCTGCCGGCCCAAACGACAGGCACCATCGCATAACCCATCATGCACTAGAGTCCATCCGACGACGATGATCCATGCTGAAAGCAGTAATCAATCCGAAGTAGCTGCCGCTCCACTAGCCCTAAGCCAGGGCACCCAACCGCAACCGCTGGCACACTCGCAGCCACAACTATCCGCTGTGAAAGGCTCTTAGGCCATCAAACCCTAGCCCACCAATAGGTCTTAAGCCCTCCTACAAGTGAAAGTCATTTTTGACACTGGCCTCAGATCTGGCCATAGATACAGGGGAGGACGTGGTTGATTGCATTAGATGGCTCGATGCCACCTTCAGAGACCTGGCTCTAAGCTATGACCGCTTGGACTTAGGCTTGTTGCCCGAACCTTTCGCAACCGAAATTCACACGATTCCTTGTTCTTGGGAAACATTTGAACTTGCCTTTGCAAAGGCAGCAAACTCCGTGGCTCTATTACTCGACAGCAAGGTCTCCAAAGAGCAAGCACTCAAACAGTGTCTCATAACATCATACGATCAGCGAACCACTTCTGCCATCACCGACCAAGAAATCGCAGAATTATCCCAACTTGCTGGGACGAAATCCCATTTTCGCGGCATTGGTACACTCTTAGGTTGCAATGGGAAGTTGAGGGCTACCGAGTTATGACCAACGCGGAGCAGCGCCGCGAAATCAAAACAGCAGAGTACGACCCCACTTATATCATGCCAACCTCATATAGAGTGTTGACACTCTTCGCAATCGACCCTTGGAGGAGCACATCGAGGGACATCCTCACCTCAATCGCCTACTGACATAGGAGGAGCTACACATTGCTAGCCGCAATGCCTCCGGTGACTTCCTAACAGATGTTCTCACTTACATAACGCACGTAGGCACTCGCCCGGTTGATCTCAACCGCACAGCTCAGTTAGAGTACAATCCGGACTTTTACACGGTTCCTACACCGATGACTCCTAAGACCCATTCCAAGGTCCTCAACCCCCCGCACCTTCAATCCTAGTAAGGATTCTTCTCAAGCTGGGAGGGAAAGGAGAGTAAGGAGCATCAAGAGATTAATTAAAAATAGAATCAAGAGATCAATTAAAATTCGTGGAAGTCAAGCAAAATGCTAAGCACGTAGGCAACAAGCAAAGTAGAAAAATGACAAGAGAACTTTAATAAAAGGCAAAAAGTTAAAGCTGAAAAGGAGGGCTTCGCGTTGGATAGGATTTTAAGGCTTCCGTTCAATAAACACGTAAATCTTTCCTTTTCAGTCTAGGATGTTTTTGTATTGTCAATTTGGAAGAACTAATGGAAACTGGGGTTCATGATAGGAACAAAAATTGTTGCAACAAGACCGTGCCCACCGGGTTCCATTCACAGAAGAAGAGAGAGCACGGTACAGCATCACCCTGGAGAGCCGCGCCTACAACTAACTTAAATTTTAAACTATTCACAACATAGAAGGATTGGTGGCCAAGGAAGAGGCAGCCAGGAGAGTCATTGAAAACTGCAACTTCACCAGGTACCTTCAAAGATTCGCACAAGAACCCGACCACACAAGATGTGTGGAATTTCTCAGGTCTTACGACCCCGACAACGAATGCGACACCGTCACAATGGGAAAGGGACAAAACGCCAAGCAAGTACTGGTTCGCTTAACCCCCGCCTTAGTGGAAAAGGTGCTGGAACTAGAACCCAAAATAGAAAAGAAGCGGAAAAGAGATGTGTACGCCATGCTGGGGATGAGAAAGGAGGACGTACTGACAAACGACGACATCAGCATTCAAGATATCCCTGATGCAGAAACCAGATTGCAAGCAAAACTGGTACACACGCTCTTTTCTAGCCAGTGCTACAATGCATTGATGCACCAAATCAGTGTGCCGATATTGGAGAATGTGGCGGCTCATACCCTACATGAAGTCTATTGGAACAGCTATGTGCGTAAAATGATCGACCAGGTGGCTAAGGCACTGGCTTTAAGAAGCATGCCCGCAGGAGGAGAGTCTCTGGTATCTAAGGCAGCAGAAAGAAAAAAAGCCTCGTCCAAGGCCTCGTTCATTGCCTATGGAAGCATCTTAATAGCAATCATCCAGGAGGCCGTGAAAGAGATGCAGGATGTAGAAGAGGGGGAAGGGGAAACGCCCGACAGGTCACCCCCTCAGCAGTACCAGGAGAGGTCCAGCGAGACAGGACTGAGACCGATAAGGAAGGACAGGGGCAAGAAGAGCGATCAAGCAAAAAGCAGGTCAAGGAAACCAAGAAGAAGACAGCGCAGAAGAAAAAGAAACCTGATGAAGGCCGCAGGAAGGAAAAGGAAGATTTGGAAAAAGCAAAAAGACAATCCCTCAGGGAGGCCGAGGAGAGGGAGAAGAAGAGAAGGCAGGAAGAAGAAGAAGCAACAGAGCAAGTCAAGCGAGCTAAAAAGGCATCGAAGTAGGAGGCTAAAAAGAGAAAAAGAGGGAAGCAGGAAGAAAAGAAGAAACTGGAGGAAGAATACAGAAAGGCCAAAAAAGAAAGGCAACGAAGAGCTGCAGAGGAAGAAGAGGAATTAAGAAGAAAGGAAGAGGAGGACTTGGCCGAGCCCACACGCTAGTCCATCGAGCAACAATGCAAGGCGGACGATCCAGAAGCCTGGAGCCAGCTGCGAGAAGAAGGGCCTAGCTCTAGCGTGCAGGCACCAGAAGCTGCGCCACCCGTAGTCCCAGAAGGCAAAGCAAAGCACCCCTCCATCCTATCCCCACCCTCATGGCACCCTCCACTGAACCCGCTATGCTCACCCCTAGCATCCTCACCAGCATGGAGGTTTCAAACTTTGTGGCCTGGATGCAATACTTCATCAGTAAAGAAATGGCCCAAGCGAAGAGCACAGAAACCACGGCCACGGGGCAAAAAAGGCCAGCCATGGATGCAAAATCAAGGCAGGACTAGAAGCGCCCATGTGTGGAGGCCTCAACCACCCCCACCCACGCAACAATGACGCCACCAGCCAGTTATGTTGAATACGTCGTCGAGCTGCTCTCCCAATTGGAGAAAGCGAAGGAGGAAAAGAGAATGGCGGTGGCTGAGTTGGTGGCAGAGAAAGAGTCAATGGCCACCTTCCAACTGGAGAAAACCTGCATCATAGCCATGCAACAACGTCAAATACTTGACCTCAAGCAAGAATTGAAAGCAAAAGAAGACATGGAAGAAAGCTACAAACAGCAGCTCGAGGACGAGAATCAAGAACTTGTGCAGATGCAACAAGAGTACAAGCTCCTCCTGATGCAACATGGGGAACTAGAGGCAAAAATCGCCAACATTGAGCAGATGATGGAGGAACTAAACGCCAAAGAAGAGGAGAGAAGAGAAGAGAAGGAGCAACAGCGAAAAGAGACCATGACCGATCAACTACACCTCAGAAGGAAAGAGCACGAGAGTATGAGCAAAGAACTCAGAGCCTAGGAGTAGAAGCTCATAACCCTAGGACAAAAGCAGAGGAAGAGCATGGAAGGAATGAACAGAAGGGCCGAGGAGTGGGCCAAGCAGAATGAGAAATGGGTGAAGGCACTGGCACGGCGCCTCGCTTTGGTGGAAAAAGAAAAAATCTTGGCAGAAAGCAAAGCAGACGCCGCCCAAATAGCCTTCACTGCCCAGCAATAGACCTTCCTCAACACATTACTGGACACAACCCGGCCGGAGGGAAAGGAGTCGTTGGAGGTGGTGCAGAAGAAACTGAGCATCGCACGGAGCCCTGCATGCGGGGCTACAAATGCCACCCCAACCTGCGGAGATTAGGTTGGGCTTAGAAGAACAACGAAAGTACCTGCTATTGGCCAGTCTAACCTCCCAGGAGACGGATGCACTCGGCTTTTGGTGCGCAGATCGGACGCAGATAGCTCACGTGGTGAATCCCGGAAGGTCCCCAAGAACAAAGTACTCTACTTTTTAGCACAAAAACCCATGTAAAAGCAAGCACGACATGAAGCAAGAGACAAATTGGGTTCAATCTCCCCCATGCCTTGTGTGAGCGCTTCACAAAGCATGTATTTAATGTATATTTCCAATCTTTATGCTCAAAAATAGCCCAATTACAAAAATATGACAAGCTTTTAGCTTTTGAGTTTGCTTTCTACCAAAAATAGGAAAATAAAGCTAATGGACGGTGCCCATAGTGTCTGGCACGCCCAATCTCAATGTTCAAATAGAAATAACATATCCAGGCGCATAAGCGCATACAAAATAATAATAAATAATCAATGTCTCTATAGACATAACAAAATATAGGCGTGGCGCCTATCAAAATATAGTCCAAAGGTCGAAAACCCGCTAGACTCCAATGCTTTCCTCCGCACTGCTGCTATCTCTACACATCAACTGAAGCATTCACAATCGTTAGTAAAATAACACAATTAAACCGACAAAAGTGAATACCTAGCAGTCTTCAGCTACATAAATAAATCAACTGGTTAGAAATAAATCCTAACCTTAATTTATTACGAGTGCGCACTCTAAACTCATAAACGCTTATTAATTTAATATGCATTTTGCGGAATAACCCGCTATGGAATCACCCATGTACACACTAAATTAATGAAACGCCCGAAAAGGACAGGCGTCCCCATCAACTTCTCGCACAAAGAATCCTCTTTGCGTATGAGCCCCGGTCATCTAAGTTTACGGAATCCACCGTAAAACCTCACGGAATCCACCGTGGAATATGCCTTCTGGCATCATACCCCCGGGGTGGGATAGCAATTGACCTCAATTGCTATTAGCTCAATGTGGAGCTAACAGAGTGGGGAAAGCATTTAAGTCTCTAGCGTGCATCCATTGTGCTTCCTCTACAGGATGGTTCTTAAATTTCACTAGATATCTAGAATACCTTGGGCCAGTTCTAGTGGTCATGTAGTCAGTGTCTATAATGGCTTCTGGTTCAAGTATTTCAGTCTCTTCTTCTAGTAAAGGTGGGTTTTCATAGACAGGGTGGATATGTAATTGTCCTCTAAATGGTCTCAATAAACTAATATGAAATGTATTATGAATTTTCCAATGAGATGGCAGTTCTAACTTGAATGCATTGTCATTAATCTTATGAATGATTCTAAATGGTCCGTAGAATCTAGGAGCTAATTTGACAACTGGATGTCTATCTACACTTTGCAGTCTACGCTTTTCTATTCTAAGCCAAACATAATCATCAACTTTGAAATTCATGGCTTGTCTTTTCTTGTTGGATTGTTTGGTATATGATTGTTGGGCTTTAGCAATCATATCCTTAACTTCATCAAAAATAGTGTTATGCATAACAGCAATATCATCGGCACTTTGTATTCTATTAGACAAAGAGGCAACAGGTGTAGATAATCTATATCCATAAATAACTTCAAAAGGTGCTTTCTTTGTAGATGTGTGCGGTGTATTATTATATGCAAACTGTAATAAATGTAAATGAGTATCCCATGTCTGAGGTTTAGAAATAGTGTATGCACGTAAAAGATCTAGAATAGTGCTATTTGTGGCTTCTGTTTGTCCATTTGTTTCTGGATGAAATGCAGATGAGAAATCAATCTTTGTGCCTAGATTTGCAAACAGTGTAATCCAAAAGTTATTACAAAATCTAGAATCTCTATCTGAAATAATCACTTTCGGCAATCCATGGTTAGTAAAAATAGTTTTCAAAAATAACTGTGCTGCTTGTGATGCTGTTAAAGTTTTCTTACATGCAATGAAATATGCTTGCTTACTAAATCTATCTACAATTGTCCAAATCATGTCATGGTTAGATTTAGTATTTGGTAAACCAGTAATGAAATCCATAGATATATGTTCCCAAGGTTTGGATGGAATAGATAAAGGCATTAATAATCCATACTGTTTACCATGATGTCTCTTTATTCTTTGACAAATCAGACATTCAGAAATAAAATTAGATACATCTGCATCCATATGCGGCCAATAAAAATCTTCAGTTAACATGCGTAATGTAGAAATGATACCTCTATGACCTTGATATGGGGGACAATGAATTTCATTTAAAACAAAAGATCGGAATGGAATAGTAACACACAGTCTCTTTTCAAAGAACATGAATCCATCATTATATGACAATGAATCAACAGGAATGAAATTATTTTGAACTAATTTTTGCCAATCAGAATAAAAAGTAATATCCTGGTGATATGTGTCTTTCATAGCAATCAAAGAATCAAAAGATATGATAGAAATGTTATGAATTGCAGGTCTTCTACTCAATGCATCAGCAACTACATTTTCTTTTCCAGGTTGGTATTGAATGATAGGATGGAAACTTTGAATGAATGAAGCCCATTTGATATGACGGTCAGAAATTTGGGGTTGGCTAAGTAGATGTCTAATGCTTTGCTGGTCTGTCTTTATCATGAATTCTGAACCCATTAAATAATGCTTCCATTGTTTTAATGCTTGTGCAACTGCTAAGAGTTCCTTGTCATAAGTGGAATATTTAAGCTCAGAGGTTTTCAGCTTAGAACTAGAATATGCTATTGGATGGTTGTCTTGCATAAGCACGGCTCCTATTCCTGATCCGCTAGCATCGGTCACAACTAAAAAGAATGGTCTGTTAAAGTCAGGTAATTGTAGAACAGGGGCATTGGTCAATGCACGTTTGAGTAAATAAAAGGATTTCTGCTGGTTTTCAGTCCATTGATAAACAATGCCTTTCTTAAGAAGTTTGGTCAGTGGTAAAGCAAGTAATGAGAAATTACGTACAAACTTCCTATAGAAACTAGCAAGACCAAGGAATGAGCGTAATTCATGTACATTTTTAGGAACAGGCCAATGTAATATTGCATCAATTTTCTTAGGATCAACTTTAATTCCTTTTTTTGATACAATATGACCTAGATATTCTATTTCTGTCTTAAAGAATTCACTCTTGTCAGGATTTGCAAACAATTGATTTTCTTTCAGTAATTGAAAAACTAATGATAAATGCTCATAATGCTCTTTTTCACTTTGACTGAATACTAAAATATCATCAAAGAAAACAATCACACAATATTGATATTTTAGAAAAATACGGTTCATCATTCTACTGAAAGTAGCAGGTGCATTAGTTAATCCGAATGGCATGACTAAGAATTCATAATGACCAAACTGTGTCCTGAATGCAGTCTTAAATATGTCGGATCTATCTAGTCTCACCTGATGATATCCAGATTTAAGGTCAATTTTACTAAATATAGAAGATCCTTGCAGTTTGTCCATAAGGTCATCAACTCTAGGTATAGGATACCTATTCTTTACAGTGATATTGTTTAATGCTCGGTAGTCAATACACATCCGATAAGTATTATTCTTTTTCTTGACTAAGAGCACAGGTGCACCGAATGGGGAACTGCTAGGTCGAATTAAACCTCTATTGAGTAATTCTTCAACTTGAGTTTGGATTTCTTTTTGCTCTATTTGATTGTGCCTATATGGGGCTTTGCAAGGTGGTTGTGTGCCAGGTATTAGGTCAATCTTATGGTCTTCTGGACGTGATGGAGGTAAACCTGGTGGTAGGTCTTCTGCAAAACAGTCCTTAAAATGTGCAAGAAATTCCTTATGTCTAGGGTGCATATGATTTTCCTTTGCATGCAATTCATTCACCCAAATGAGATATGATTTAGTATTCTTGCGTAGTGCACGTTTTGCTTGAGTATGCGAAAGCAGTGGAAACATATGAGATGCATGCATACCAAATAATGTAATAGATTTTCCTTGAAAATTAATATTCATTGTGTGTGTGGAATAATCTATATTGGGATTATGTTGGTGTCTCCATGGCATTCCTAGAATAATGTCGCTAGACTGTAATGGGACAACTAAGAAATTTCTTCTTTCAATATATGGACCAATTTGAATTTCTAAATCTTGAACTTCTTGTGTGCCATTGTACCTAGTGCCTAAAAATGCAGCTTTTATGCGATAGTGCGTAGGTACAGTATGCAATTTCAATTCCTTTACCAATTTTGCTGAAATAAAGTCATGCGTACTACCGTCATCATGCAATATAGTTCTTTCTTTTCCATGTACCATACATTTCATAGTCAACAATGAATGTGAAGTAGGCATACCTGGTAAAGTGTCGGAAGTAGTAGTAGGATCATCTTCTTCTTCAGTGAAATCTGGCATATCCTCATGCTCGTCTTCGTCCATAGCTCCAAGGTAGTTGATATGTGCTGATGGCTTCTTTGAATGACAATTTGCTGCGAGATGCCCTGGCTGGTGACACTTGTAGCATACGATGGGCTTGGCTTTAGTCACATTATTTGCAATGGCTGGGAGTCTGGGTATATTTGGATTTGCTTGTTGGATAGGCTTAGGATTTGGATTGACAGTGGATGGTAATGCAGGTGGTTTAGGCCAATTCTTGTGGAAAGATGGTGATGAAAAACGACCTGGATTAAACCTTCTGAAATTTGAATTGAATTGTTTAGATCCATAATTACCGTTTGCTTGGAATGGCTGTGGTCGTCGATCTCTTCCACGTAACTTATCTTCAGTGTCGTGGGCTAAGGAGATGGCGTCTTCAAGGGTAGCAGGCTTGAACATATTCACCTCAGCGTAGTAATGTCCAAGAAGTCCAGACATATACTTCCGCTTATGTGTCGTCTCTGGTACGTCTTCAAGCATGCGTAACTGTAGGAGTGCATTCCAAAAACGCTCTGTATACTGTGGAATAGGCTCACGATCGCGTTGTTGAAGTAAATCCCATTGCTTGATAGCCTTCTCATGAAATTGCGGTGGAAGGAAATTTTGCATGAACTTCTTCTTGAAATCTTCCCATGTAGCAGGACATTCTATGCTCTTGCGGACTACAGTCCACCAAAGTGATGCTCTATCTATCAGATGATTAGTAACACACTTGATTTTATCTTTCTCGGGATAAGTTTCCTCATGGAAATAGTCATCAAACTGGCTAATGAATGATAAAACAGTCTTTCCTTCTCTTATGCCATTGAAAGTGCGAAACTTGAAACTTCGTTTACTTATCTTGGATTCCTTGCGAATGGTTTGTGCTTCAAGAGTGGCGTCGATGGTACGGCGAATCAAATCTTCAGCTTGAGGTTCTTCTTTATCAGTGGACGCTCCTTGTAGCTTTGTCAATTACGCTTGCAAGGCTTGCCTAGCTCTTCGCTCTTCTTCCAATTGCAGCATGATAAGATCCAGCTTTTGTTCCATGGTAGGCTCGGGTAAGTCGTCTTCAGCCATAGGATCATCCATATGTGGGGTAGTCATCCTGTAAAACTCAACAAACCTTTCTCACTCAAAATCAGTTAGCGGGATGAGCGTAGCTCAAATTTGGGGTTACAAGGCTATGTATTTTTGGGAATTTTCTTCTTCAATTTTCAGAAATTCTGAAATATTTCTGTCTCCGTTTGCTGAAAGTACTTCAACGAACTTGTAGATAGGTAGAACAGCTTGCTGCGAACAACTTTCCAGTTCAGAGTTTTTGCATACGAACAAGTCTTCTATGAGTTTTAAGCACTAGTCAGTTCTGATTTAGTCTGACTTGCAGAGTTGCAGACTTAGCAGACTTGCAGAGTTGTTGACTTGCTGGACTTAGCCGACTTGCAGAACTTGCAGGACTTGATTCCAAGTGACTTACTGAACTTGACTTCTGGAGTGTGTGACCCGGAGTTTACAGACTTGTTTGCCTTAACTGACTTGCAGAGTTTGGAGTAACTTAAGCTTAATGAATTAAGCTTAAGCTTAGTAAGCTTAAGTTATGAAGGAAGCAGCACGTCGTGAATTTTCGTGGGGGGGGGGGGGGGGGCGTTTTGACAGCGCGGAAATTTCGGAGCCTTCTCTTGCCAGTCGTTTTGACGATTTGAAGCTTATAAAGCTTCTTAAGCTTAAGACTAAGCTTTAAGGTAATAACAAACTTGATTATGAAAGATCTTATCTCTGTTTGCAACGACTTGATGAAGAGAATTGATGAGTGGTCCTCCGCCGACAGAGCCTGGTCCTTCGCGATCTGACAATGGAAACAGGGGTTCTTGATCGCCAGAAGTCTGCCTGTATCGACGGTTCGCGACGAGATTGACTGTAGAGGCCGTTTGTTCCTGGAGCTCCGCCTTCGCCCGAGATTGGTAGCGATTGGAAGCCCTTGATCTCTGCTCCGCTCTGATACCACTGGTGCGCAGATCGGACGCAGATAGCTCACGTGGTGAATCCCGGAAGGTCCCCAAGAACAAAGTACTCTACTTTTTAGCACAAAAACCCATGTAAAAGCAAGCACGACATGAAGCAAGAGACAAATTGGGTTCAATCTCCCCCATGCCTTGTGTGAGCGCTTCACAAAGCATGTATTTAATGTATATTTCCAATCTTTATGCTCAAAAATAGCCCAATTACAAAAATATGACAAGCTTTTAGCTTTTGAGTTTGCTTTCTACCAAAAATAGGAAAATAAAGCTAATGGACGGTGCCCATAGTGTCTGGCACGCCCAATCTCAATGTTCAAATAGAAATAACATATCCAGGCGCATAAGCGCATACAAAATAATAATAAATAATCAATGTCTCTATAGACATAACAAAATATAGGCGTGGCGCCTATCAAAATATAGTCCAAAGGTCGAAAACCCGCTAGACTCCAATGCTTTCCTCCGCACTGCTGCTATCTCTACACATCAACTGAAGCATTCACAATCGTTAGTAAAATAACACAATTAAACCGACAAAAGTGAATACCTAGCAGTCTTCAGCTACATAAATAAATCAACTGGTTAGAAATAAATCCTAACCTTAATTTATTACGAGTGCGCACTCTAAACTCATAAACGCTTATTAATTTAATATGCATTTTGCGGAATAACCCGCTATGGAATCACCCATGTACACACTAAATTAATGAAACGCCCGAAAAGGACAGGCGTCCCCATCAACTTCTCGCACAAAGAATCCTCTTTGCGTATGAGCCCCGGTCATCTAAGTTTACGGAATCCACCGTAAAACCTCACGAAATCCACCGTGGAATATGCCTCCTGGCATCAGCTTTGAGGAAGGAGAGCAACTAGACGATCGACAGAGGGAGAACACTGACATTAAATTTGTCATAAAAAATACCAGCGAAGAAATAATCCCACAATCCCCTCGCCGCACGACCAAGAATAGCAGCAACTCGACCCGCACCCGGACAGACAAACCACGCTCAAGGAGTGATGGAGAAAATTAGTGGAAGAAACCAGAAGACAGTTGCGAGCCAAACCAGTTGTGCGGCCATCCGCGTCCCTCCCACCATGCCCCGATGACCTCCCAACGCAATTCCACGTGGAACTGGTAATTTGGGAACAACAGGAAAACGAAAAGGACCCTTTTACTTTCAGTTTCCTCATGCCTAACAGCCTGAGAAGGGTCCTGCCAATTAAGGTAATGGAGGAGGTGATCGCGGTTGGCAGTCGGCTGGGCCAAAAATGGTCGGAAGATAGGGCAAAGACCCCCACTCTATGGGGCACGGAGGAAGCAGAGTTTTGGCAAGACAAGGTGTTTGAGGTACCACACACTGTAAGGGGCTACAACTGCCAACCTCTCTGGAGAAGGCAAGTATGCGATATTAACATGCTCGCTTGGATGGCGTTTTGCAACACCCTACCCTACAAGAGGAATGACCCCACATTCATGGTGTATCCTCATAGGGTAAGCATGGATTTTGTTGCCACCCTCCACGGGCGGCATGACTTCCCCATCATCTACAACTCCAATGCCACCTCCTTCGAGCATGCCCTCCTTTTTTATTTAGGAAGCCTAAGTGAATCCATGACGCGCTTTCTCGCAGACTTCTCCTCATGTCCAGATCCCGCCTTTATAACTACATGTAATTACCTTAGGCTTCTTAAGTTATTGCTCAAGCAAGATCCGACACCACAAGAGAGTGGCTTGGCCCCCCTCTTTTTTGACCCCAATGCTATTGATAGCTGCGCTATGGCATGCCTAATGATGAGAGCTAGCCTAATTCCCTCCTTTTGCCTAGCTCTCCTTGAAGACATGAACGATAGCTAGTTTACTAGTTGCAACCACCCCTTCCTTTCTACCACCTCTCTCCATGTCTGCATGAACCTCAAAGTGTACATACAAAGCTGCCAATTTTTGAGCAAATCCATCCGACCCCCTTCTCCACCTCCATCAGACAAGGAAGATTAGGTACTGGCCGTTTAAAAAAAAACACTCTCCTACTAAAAAACTCTCCCTACACATGGAATAACTATGCTTCCCTACGCATGGAATAAGCCAAACAACTCACTTCCACAACCACTACGAACCACATAAAGCACAATCACCGCACCTAGGGGTCCTCAAGTTAGGCGTGCCCGGTGGCTTCAGTCGGCCGGCTCCACTCCTAATCCCCTAGCCCCTCCCCCCCCCCCCCCACTACATGCTTAGGGCCCAACAAGGTCAGGACATACCTAGGGAGGCCACTTGCCTATGGTTAGACATGTCACCCTGAGCCACTCGCACTACACACTAAGATAAACATCCCCCTCCTTACGGAGTGCACCACCCCCTGTTCTTCCAAGCACCACCACCGCGCCCACCCACCAACTTCGAAGGCCCTCATCAACATCCGTTACTTCTCCACCCAACCTTCCTCCCACGCTTCCACGAGCACCCGAGTCTACATGCTGACGTGCCCCCACATCACTGCTCCGCCGGCTGCCCCTTCACCCACCAACAGTCGACAAGAGTGCCATGGGATTGGCACCCGTCTCAGAGGGGGGTAATGTTAACCCCAAGTCGAAAAGAAGGAAAGGCGAATGAAAAAGCAGAAAGAAGATGGAAAAGGAGCAAGGACACGTAGGTGGACTCCAAAGCTAAGCCAGGGCCAAAAGCGTAGTTTTAAATAAAAGGCACCTCAAAAACTCCAAAAAACTTTTGTAAAAGAGCGCCAGGCTCCCTCCTGTTCCACCTGTAAAAGAATAGCCGAATATAGGCCTGGGGCACTAAGCAAAAAGAGGAAATTAGAAAAAGGGACCTTGCCACAATGGCCGGTCATGTAAAAAACGATGGGTGCCCATGGGGTTTTAGGGTTTGTATATATAAAGTTCAAAAAGTGAATGGAAGCTCATTCTTTGGTGTGTGCCCAACAAGAGCTCTTCTCTTCTCCTCTTCTTCCCTTCTCCTTGCTTGTGTGTGTGCCGTTGCGAGAGTGAGGGAGGGAGTGAGAGGGAGTGAGGGATCAAGGGGGTGAAGCTCTTCATCATCTTCTCTTCTCTTCTCTTCCATTTTCTTCTTTTGCGCACGCAGCTATGGAGGTTAGGGCTTGGAGAAGGAGGAGGCTTGAGCATGCTTGAGCTAGCATCTAGGATCGTGGAGCTACTGGAGTGTGAAAGGGAGAAGGCAACTCATATTGGCATCAAGGTAAGCTCACTACACTCTTAGGATCGAGGGCGTGTCGGCTATGTGAGAGGTAGCCATTAGAGCTCGCTTGGAACGCTTGAAAAAATAAACGGTTCGTGGGTCTTGGCGGATGAGCGAAGGCTCCAACATATAAATAAACCCTGCACTACAAGATGCATAGCTAGATGACTACTTCTGCTTTTAGAGTTTGACTTCTATGTGGTTGTATGCAAGGGCAAGCAACATTACATGGCCGATCACATGTCTTGCATACCCACAGGAGAAGCCACTAGATAGGGGATTATAGATGACCTACTCGATGTGCACCTATTTAGCATGTCCAACAAAAAACTTGTTCAAGGCAAACTTAATGCCATATTGGGTAGATGGCATAGTAGAATCTAGATCCTGGAGCACGGATTACCTGAGAGACCTATCAAAAAGGCCAGGATAAAGTGCCTTATCCTTAAGATTTAGCCCTATCAATTAATTGTCGGCCAGCTCTATAGATTGGGACAAGATGGCTTGTTGCAAAGATGCGTGTGGAGCACGAAATGCATGATGTGCTGACTGAAGCGCATGCTAGCATCACTAGAGGGCACTTCAACGAAGATACCATGGCCGCAAGATGTAACAATCTCAATTGTGGTGGCCCACCCTATTTCGCAATGCTACCAAATTTGTAAAGCATTGTGATGAGTGCCAAAGGACCAAGGTCTCTATTCATTAAGGATAAGATGGAGTTGACCCCGATCACAACACGATAACCCTTTGAAAAATGGGGATTTGACTTCATTGGGCCAATTAATCCCACGGCACAGTACTCCTAGGCCAAGTACATCATAGTAGCCACCATTGACTACCTCACAAAATGAGCTAAAGCTCGAGTCACCCATGAAAAACAATGCTAGGACTATGGCTAAGTTCCTTTGGGAGCAGGTGATCTCACGATTCAGCTGCCCCACTGAGCTAGTTAATGACTAAGGCACACACTTCAATAATGAAGTGATTGCTCATTTGATATCCACGTTCTTAATCATCCACAAGAAATCATTACCTTACTACCCTCAAGCCAATGATCAGGTGGAATCCATGAACAAAATCCTAGTGAATGTCCTGACTAAAGTGGTCTCTGTCTCGTGTAGCGATTGGGGACAGCTTGCAATATGGCAATGGAGCAAACACCCTTGAAGCTAACCTATGGGACTAAAGCGATCCTACTAATAGAGTTTTTCATTCCAAGCTTGAGAGTAGTAGTACAATAGAGATCGGATGGAAAGGAGGCAGGCACGGAATGCCTAATAGAGCTAGAACATCTTTCTGAGACCCGGCTCTTAGCCACCCATGTGTTAATCTGTGAAAAAGCATGATGCAAGAGTTGGTTTGACAAGCATGTCAAGCAGTGTGACTCTGAGCAAGGCAATGTCATGTTATACTCTATGAAGGGCCATAAGCAAAAAATGAAATTCAGAGGATTAGGGTCCTTTGAAGTTCACAACATTAGTCGAACCAACAATGTCAAGCTCAAGACCTTAGAGGGCAAGAGCATAGGCTTCTTCAATGGTAGTTGTCTCAAGAAGTACTATCCTCCAACCCATCTGTTGCATAAGCCACCAATGTTGCAACCCCCTGTAAATGTAAGAGTGACCACTATCTCTCAAAGTTGAGGACATGAACGAGGAAGCTGTAGCACCTGCTTACTTGTTGCGAATAATAGCCACTGCTCAAAAAATACACACCTTTGACGTGCTTATTGATGAGAGAGCTGACTTCAACATCCTTACCCATTAGCATTGGACTCTCATTGGTCAACCCCAATTGCAGCCCATGAATGCTAAGCTCAATCCATTTGGGGGGTAGTCCTATCCACTGCTGGGAAAGTGCAAAGTAGCAGTCTTTATTGAGACTAAAAGCCTCCTTATGATCTTTTATGTGTTACCTAACACTAAGGCTACTAGTCGAGAATCGTTGCTGGGTTGCACATTCAATAAGCAAGCCCATTGCAATGTTGACTACGACTCACAGTGCATTCACCTTACTAATGCCAGTGTTTGCCTACTGACGGCTTTTAGCAAGGGCAGTGTGGCTCCATCTAAGCCTCTACAAAGCCACCCGTAGGGAACCTAGTGCAAAGTCTAAGGAGGGGGGTCATGATTCATCCCACCCACTAAGACAAACTGACCCCAACCCAAAGAAGGCATGACCCAAACCATTGAGCCATGGCTCAAATGGGTACCTAAACGGCAATTACGACCACCTAAAAGCCAACTGGCAGCACAGACCCATAATTCTCAAACATCACACCCTAGGCCTTGGGGACAAAGTCGGTGGTATAGAACCAAATGAACGACCAAGCTGTACATCGGTGGTATGGAACCAAATGAACGACCAAGCCGTAATAGATGCCTAAAGCCCAATTGCATGCTCAAGGCTATTATAAAGGCAACAACTAGATTTGGTTGCCTAAGATCATGAGTGGCATGCACGCCCCTCAACCACCAACTCCCAGCCTAGAGCTCCAAACCCTTTTAGGCTGCCTAGAACTGACAAGCTGCCCGAACTAGAAGCCACTAAACCCATAGATCCTCAACAGGTCTATCAACCAAAACCATAGCCTGTTACCCCTAAACCGACAGAGCCCGACACTCCCAGTGTCCTTCTTGTTTCACAAGCAAGAAGCAGTGTAACCTCAAAGCCCCAAGAAAACCCCTTACACTAGTCACTAATGAGCGCTCTACTGACCAATTCATGCACCAAGCATCAATTTGTTGAGTTATCTAGCCCAGTCAAACCCCAACCTGCCACAGGCCGTAGACCCTCTTATGAGTGTCGATCTATTCTCACTTTGGCCTCCAATTTAGCTGAGAACATGGGGGATAACTTGGTCACTTACATTATACGTTTGGATACCACCTTCACTATGCTTACAAAAGCTACAAGCGATTGGACTTAGGTCTTCTAGAAGAGCCTTTGGCAATGGACACACACACCCTGTCATGCACCTAGGAAGAATCTGAATTCATGTTCATTAAAGTCCCTATGGTAGCCAAGGAGCTGGTCACCAATGAGATTTCTCGAGAGCAAGCTTGTAAATGGAGGTTAATCATCTCCTATAGCAAGAGCAGAGTCTCTGCCACGTGTCAAGAGCTAGAAGAACTTCGAAAAAAGCTAGTCAACATTAACTCTTCCTTTCTACATAAACAGTATGCTCCCCATCCCCAATGGGAATAAGAGGGTTGCCAAATCGTGACCAATTCCGAGCACAGACGTGCCATCAAAACTATTGAGTGTGACCCCACCTATGTGGCTCCTACCTCATTTAGAGTCTTGGTGTCCATCATGTGCAAATGACCTTTAGAGGAATATGTCATAGCCCACCCCTATTTTGATCAAATCCTGACTGAGGAAGAACTACATATTGCTAGTAGAATGAACTTCGGTGACTTCCTAAACTGATGTCCTAACCTACATTACACACATAAGCATTCACCCTCACGACATGGACCAACATGCTCACTTGGAGTATAACCCACACTTCTATGCTTGGATCATGCAAAAGTGTAGCACAACATGCGCTTAATGCCCTTAACCCTTCATCTTCCAATCCTAGGAAGGATTCACATCATTCCCAAGGGGGGAGGAGGTAAGGTGGAAAAGAAGAAATGTCTTAAAATCTCAACCAAATTTTAAAAGCTAAAAAGATGGATGAAGGTCAACTTATGATCAAGGAATGCTTCAGGAATTCTTGTTGGAATGTGTCGGCTGCTTGAAGCAAAAGTTTTCATTCTATACTTACGCATTTCACCTTTCCATAACTTGCATTCATTATCTACTTATCTTGTCAAGAGTTGTCTAATGGTGAGTGAGAGTGGATTTTAAAAACCATTTTTTGGAAGTGGAAAAGAGCCTAGAAGGTCATCAAAGACCAAATTTTCATGCAAAATGAAACGGTTGTAGACTGATGAGCTAGAGTTTTCCTAAATGGACTTCAATGCTAGGAAGCCAATGCAAGTCTCTGTTTGTCAATCATAGTCCATTTGACCCCCCATTTATGAAAGGGAGAGAAGGACCAAAGCTTGGACTCGAGAGCTATGACGAGAGAGCAAGAGCAAGAGAGAGAGAGAGATAAGAAATGGGAACTCCAACAGTCACAATGTGTGACCGGGCCTTCCTTTATTCAAATTGTCATTAAAAGAATAAAGAATAAAGTGACGGTGACGGGTGCCCGCCACCTGCAATGTGCAGTGGCGGTGACTGTCAGTGTAGTAATACATGGGTGGCTAGGCGGAGGCACCTTTACCCCCAACAACCTCCCACTTAAAGGCGAATCTGCCCTAGATAGGAGTGAAAAGAAAAAGAAAAAGATAGTACGACATGTACACATGTACAACAAGATGAGGAAAGACATCATCTCATCCCACACCCATCAACCTCTTGAGGAAAGCAAAGCGCTCTATAGAGAGGCTTTTCATGAGCAGATATGCAGGATTTTGGTCAATCGAGATCTTGACAAGGTCAACAGACTTGTTCTCAAGGACCCCACATATGAAGTGATACCTCACCTCAATGTGTTTCGTCTTCGCATGGAAGACCGGATTCTTGGCTAACTGAATAGCACTCATAGAATCCGAATGCAGTGTAGGGATAACATCAATACAAAGGTCAGCAACCAAACGACGCAACCAAATGGCCCCCTTGCAAGCCTTAGTGGCTGCAACATACTCAGCCTCTGTAGTAGAAAGGGCCGTGCATTTCTGCACCCTGGACATCCAAGAAACAGCACCTCCAGCATATGTGAATACATAGCCGGAAGTGGACTTCCTACTATCTGCATGTCCTGCATAATCAAAGTCAGTGTACCCCACGACTCCTATATCCTAGCTGCCATAGCATATGCACATATCTGTAGTGCCCTTCAGGTACCTCATGATACCCTTCACGACATCCCAATGCTTCTTGCCATGTATAGCCATATAGCGTGCCACAACACCAACTACAAAGGCAATATCTGGATGAGTGGCTATCATGGCATACATTGTTGACAATCAGAGTTTGCAGCAGTAGAAAGTGTGCACAAGAGGGAGAGAAGAGCTCAAAGTACAAGAATGAAATCTTGCTTACTAAGTTGCTTAGAGTACAACTTGGGTACACTCTCTCTCAAGTGATAGTGACCCATAGGCTGTTTATATAGCCCTTTGCCAGCTAGGGTTAGGGTTTCCCCTGCCCTTAGGGCTATTCACACCCATCTACCCTTATACTCCCTTGCTTACAGTGGGTTTCTATGCCCATCTTCTAACACCCCCCCCAATGCCAGGGTGGCATTGGATTACAAGACATGTAAAAGATCCCCCCCTTTTTGGATGCCTTTATAAATCAGGCTTACAAGGTTGTTCTAGGTAGATGATTTAAATAGTCAAAACAGTCGATCTTCAGATGAATTGGAGACATAGTTGGCCACCAATTCTTTGGGTATTTCAGGAGTGTTGGGGCATTTACTTGTTATATGCCCTGTCTTCTTGCATTTGTTACATTTCATCTTCTCGGGATACTTCTTCCAGCAGTTGTTTACAAGATGTCCTTTTTTCTTGCAGAAATAACATTTAGTGAGAACTGTATGAACCAATGCTTGTTCACGGGAATTTGAAGTTGCCTGACTGTTGATGCTTTCTTTGTGGTTCCTCTTTTCTTCATCCAAACAGGATTGAATGGTACTTGCCAAAGTAGGATCTGGAATGTTGGTGAGAGTGGTTACAAGAGTAGGGAACACCTGTTTTACAGCTTTTAGGAGAATAGCAATAGCATCTTCTTCAAGTATTGGAGCTTGTACAGAAGCAAGTTGTGCCATAAGTCCCTTCATATGAGAAATGAATTTTCCCAAATCTTCTCCTGAACGGTATTCCAAGCTGAAGAATTCAATTTTAAGGAAGATTTTAGTATTCTTCCCAGGCTCCATAGAGCTTTTCAAGCTCATCCCATTTTTCTTTAGCAGTGTTTAGTTGATCAACATGATGAATCAGGGATTCATCTAAGTGTAGCATTATGATTGCTTGAGCCCGTTGGTCGTCCTCTATATCAATCATATTTGCAGAGTTTACAACTCTATTGCCTTGAATAAGAGGCCAATACCCTCTCTCCATCATTTTGTATTTTATAATTACTTGCCATGGATGGAAATCCTTACCATCGAACTTTTGAATTTGAGGACGGACATCAGCATATGTTGTAGTCATTGGGAAGGTCTTACCACTTGTTGGGACAAGGGCAGTGTCTAGTCCCTTACAAACCTACCACTGAATGTGGAAGCAATTTAGACAAAGTGAAGTCAAAGTTGTAATGAAGAGAAAGGCTGAAAATCATATAAGTGTAATATTTCTAGGTATGACTTTGGTGGTCCTTTCTTATGTGCAAACTTCTTCCATGGTTTAATAGTCTTTTTAGGTTTTAATGAAGTAAACCTAGACTGGACTTCAGGCTCCTCCTTGTGGTACGGCTTAGTGGATGAGGCTTGTGTTGGACACGGTTTGTCTATGATCTCAATGCTTGTTGCTGATGACTCTGAGGAGAGTATGATGACACTCATGCTATTGATTTTACTGACCAAAGTACTTGAGACAATGTCACTTACGGTATGCAATACACTTCTTGTGCATAATGGTTTATGTGTTTATTTTACACATAACCTTACAATAATGTATGAAGAGGAATAAAAAACTCACTGGTTTTAGTGAATGTCCAGCAAGCTATTCAACTGATGATTTATGATTAGTGTTAAGAGAACACTATTGTCAAGCTTAGTGAAGTGCTTGAATGGAACCCGGTTTGAAGTCGGCTTTCCGATGCTTGGTGATGTCCGTTAATCATGCCCAAGAGCTTTAGACTCTGGAATAGGACTCAGAGACTCTGCTTCAGTGATTAGAATCACTGTTAATGAAGCTCAGAGTGTAAAAATCCCAAAATGTCAAGCTTGGAGCTTGTTGGCTATGGCTGCCCAAAAAAACACAGTTAGGGTTTGGCTTGTAGCAGCCAGCAGAAGAGGAATTTCCCAGAGCCCTCTTGGCTGAGGATAGCCCACTTGGGGGGCTATCAAACCCCCATGATAGTCACTGGGATTGTGCCGTCTGCTGCCCACGATTCAGCCCGAGATTCACGCATGTCCAGACTGCACCGTTTTTTCAATGTTGGCAATGCTGGCCTCACGCGTGGACAATGTCAGTGCTTGAGCTGACAGGGAGCTGCGCCCTGATGTGGGGAAGAAGTCTCCAGAAGACATCTCAGGCTAATATGGCCTCTTTTGTCCTCCTCGAGTCCTCCAATGGAGGTAGGTTGCAGGCAGCTATGGAGGAAAGAAGGATAGAGTGAAGAAAATGACAGCTAGTGTGCACTTAGTGATGACTGATGCTGAGGGAAGCTGAGGAGATCAGAGATGGCTCTGATACCATGTTGACAATCAGAGTTTGCAGCAGTAGAAAGTGTGCACAAGAGGGAGAGAAGAGCTCAAAGTACAAGAATGAAATCTTGCTTACTAAGTTGCTTAGAGTACAACTTGGGTACACTCTCTCTCAAGTGATAGTGACCCATAGGCTATTTATATAGCCCTTTGCCAGCTAGGGTTAGGGTTTTCCCTGTCCTTAGGGCTATTCACACCCATCTAACCTTATACTCCCTTGCTTACAGTGGGTTTCTATGCCCATCTTCTAACATACATAAGACTGCACACTGCGGATGCATAGGGAATCTTGGCTATCTCGGCCTTCTGCTCTTCTGTCTGCGGATAATCATCATGTGATACCTTCACATAAGAAGGCAATGGACAGCCAATAGGCTTTACGTCCTGCATGCGGAAGTGCTCAAGGACTTTATGAATGTACTCCCTCTGTGACAAGTAGAGGAGTCCCTAATGCCTATCGCATGGAATACGCATACCAAGTATGTGAGCGGCATGTCGTCCCAGATCTTTCATCTCAAAGCTCTTCTTGAGCCGAGCCTTAAGAGTATCTAACTCATCATGAGCTCTCCCTGCTATCAACATATCATCCACATAGAGTACCAAAATTAATAAAGAACCATCACGAGCTTTCTTCGTGTAAAGACACAGATCCATACCACTCCGGATGTAGCCCTGTGACTGCATAAAGGCATCAAACTTATGATACCACTCCCTGGGTGCCTGTTTCAAGCCATAAAGACTTTTCTTCAATTTGCACACTAGGTGCTCCTTGCTAGGTTCTGCAAAGCCCTTACGCTGCTCCATATAAATCTCATCATGCAAGTCTCCATGTAAGAAAGTCGTCTTGACATCCATCTAGTATAAATCCAAGTCAAGCTGAGCAACCAAAGCCAAGACTAAGTGCAGGGTGGTCATCTTAACCACAAGAGAAAAGACCTCATCAAACTCCACACCATGCTCCTGCTTAAAACCCTTTCTACCAATCTAGCCTTGTATGCCGGCTTGGGGTATCCAAGGGTGCTTTTTAGCTTGTACACCCACTTGCATGGCAAAGCCTTCTTGCCCGTAGGCAAGGAAACCAAATCCCAAGTGTCATTCTTATGCAGGGAGTCTATCTCAGACTGCATAGCCCTCTCCCAGGAATGACTATCACCCCTGCGCATAGCCTCATCATAAGTGAAAGGCTCTCCTGCATCTGTAACTAAGACATAATGCATCGATGGCAGAAATCTATCAGGTGGACGTCTGTCTCTAGTAGACCATCTCATGGCAGGCTCTGCTGCCTGCCCAGCTGCCTGTCCAATGCCCTGACCATGAGCATCTACTACAGCTGTAGGCTGTCCAACTAGCTGTGCGGGAGCTCTCGGCTCCTCTTGAAATATGACCCTGCAGATCTCAACAACTCTCTCAGGTTGCCTATGCATCTTGTCTTCATGGAATACTACATCATGACTCCGGATGACTTTTCGCGCTTGCGGATCCCAGAGACGGTAATCCATCTCGTCTGCATCCCCATAACCAAGGAAAATGCATTTGACACTCTTAGGATCCAGCTCTTCTGGAAGATTTAGACCCATCTTTAGGTGATATTCAATACCTTCAACATCCACAAATGTCAATTGCTTTTCACCTTTCACTTTGCAGATGAATGTTCCACAAATTGCTTCTGGGTAGAGATCCGACTTGTTCAAGGGAGTGGTCTCGTTTTTTAATGATTTACTGGAACCAACTTCCTCTTTCAGTGGAGATTTAGCTTGCTCCTGGGGAAATCGAAAGGGTGTCATTGAGGTTTCAGGTTTGGGTTGGGGATGAGTTACTTCTTGGCTTGAGGATTCGTCTTCTGAGGATACATCCAAGAACGTCACATAACAAGAACCTTTTGTGTTCTATTTGAGCTTCCGAACTAGGGGTTTTTGGCAAGGTGCATCATCATCAACTTCTCTGAGGAAGGGTAACTTTGGGCGACAATAGCCACTGCTGAAGGAAATTCTGTTCTTCTGAATCCATTTCTCATAAAGGCTTTGCTTATGACATGACTCATTAATTAGTCCAAAGGGTACCATAATCATTCTATCAAACAAAAAGGGATCTTCTGTTTCTGAGACTTCAGGAACTTCAAGAACTTCTTCCTCATTTCTACCTTCTGCAAGTAGGATAGACTCTTCTAGATTGCTTTCATAATCTCGTCTACATTATCACTTTCGTCCTCTTCAGATTCTATTTTTGCATGTGTGGGGGCTCTGTAAGAGAAGAACAAGCTCTCTGTTATATCTTTTGCTTCTGCTTTTGTCTTTATCACTGTCTCTGCTCCTATCTCAATCTTTGGCTCTGTCTTTGTGACTGCCATGTAATAGGGAGAACAATACATCCATGCTTCTATCTCACTCTGTCAAATGTGATTTTAGAAGTCAATTTGAGTTCAAGTAGAAGGTATTCTCCCATGGACAAAGACTTTTCTTCCTTTTGTAGTTGGCTTATAGTGCCCACTGTTAGGGACTGTGCCTCTATTTTCATGGGAAAGATTTGTTTGATGGCCTCTTCGTCTCTCGATGTACCCTCTGTTACTTCATTGGAGGTGTCTGTTACGACTTTGATGGATGTAGATCCATTTCCTTTTTGTGATCCATGCAACCTCATCGCTACCTTGTTGGGTCCTCTGCCTTGGGTTAGGGTTCCTTTGAACCAATCCGTCCTTGCTCTTACTTCAATAAGCCAAGGTCTTCCCAACAACAAAAGGTATGAGGTCCTGTAGAAATTTGGTTTGACCACTAGAAATGTAAACCAATAATCTCTTCCTTTGAGGGTTGTTGTCTTTACATATGGGAGAATGCCCAACGGTTTGATTCTGCTTTGGTTTGCCAATCTGATAAGCCACTGCATAGGCTACATTCCTTGCAAGCCTAGATCCTTCATTGTCACATCCATCATTATATTTATTGATGAGCCTCAATCAATCAATGCATCTACTATAAAACATCCTTCAATCCATATTCCAATCTCTAGGGTTCCCGGATCCAAGAATGTGTTAGCCACATCTACTTCCTTCACGGGTTTTAAGGCTCTGTTGGACTTGGTTGCCACGGAGGGATCAATTCTTAGGCCTGTTTTTCTTATCAGTATACTTTTGAATTTCTTTCAATAGCTAGGAGACAACATCAACAACTATCGGAATGTTAAGCTTGGTTTAAAAGTGTCTAGGTCTTTTACCAAATTATATTCTTTGATGGGATCCATAGGCTTTTCCAATTGGCTAGGGAATGGAGCCACACCCACTTTTATCTTCCCTTTTTCTTCTAGGAACGTCAACATTTGTGCTTCTTCTCCATGAGGAGGTACTTCAGTATCCTCTATCTCCTAGACCTCTAGTCCTATCTCTGCAACTGTCTTTATGGCTCTTTGTGGCTCTGTACTACATTGTTCTATACTGCATTGTTTTGTTTCTCCCTAGGAAGGTTGAACTTCATAGTCTTAGCAGAGGGAGCATTCTCTTTTGGAACTACAATTTCTCCTTTCTTTGCACACATTATTGCGCCACTTCCAATTCTACCAAATTAGAAGCAGGTTCTTGGGTCTTCTGTTGGGTATCAGGAGTAGCTTTCACAGGAGCTGGACTTGGACAATCTTTTGTAGTGTGACCTTCTCCCTTTCATCGACTGCATAAGGGCTTGTAGTCCATAAACCTTCTAGGGTTTGGATAAATTGGTGAGATATCACCCTTTTCTCCACATTTGTAACACTCCACCTCTGATCTCTGGCTACCATCAGATAGTCATTCTCTGTAACTCTAAGAGGGAAACCTCCTTGGACCAAAATTAGAACTGAACTCCCTAGGCATTGATCCAATGTTGTTATTTTGGATTCCAACAAGTTGAATTGTGCATCTTCATCTTTCTTTCTTTTTTCGTGCATCTCTTTTAGAGAGCGGATATCTTCTTTATGGTTCTTCCTCAAATAGTATGAACAAAAAGCTCCAAGAATGGTTGGTTTTTGTGTACATTCAATGGCTAAATGTCCTGCTTGAAGGCACTTTCCACACCATGTTAATGCATCACATCTCTCCCACCTCTCGCAAGAGTGGATATATTGGCAGTATTTACCTTTAGTGTATGTAGCTGTTGTGTAATCATATCCATAAGCACCTTCTTGATACCTGCGACTGAGTTGGATAGGTAATCCTTCATATTTTCACCTCTTGGACTACTTATAGTAGGGTTTTGGAAAGCTTTTGTGATTACTACATACACTAGTTGGGTTGATCCAGAGGGTCCTTTGTTCTAGTTCTGATTTAGAGCTCCTATTGAGACTTGGGTTGTTGATTCTAGTTGGTAGGGTTCTACTGTTGTTGAGTCACCATTGGAGAAAATCTTTGAGGCCACGGTTGTTGTGGTTGAACCATCATTTGAGGCATTGTCATCTACGACCATTGTGGATTAGGTGCATTGTATTGCGGCATTGTTTGCATCTGGGGGTAGGGGTAGGAAACTGCCCCTAGGATTGCATTTGGTGGGTATACCATTCCTGACATGGGAGGAGGTAAGACTCCTCTTTCGAAGGTCATTGACAACCTTGCTTCAACTTTGTCATACAGTCTTGCACCTTCCACTACAGCTTGCAGGATTGACTGGTCTTCTAAATTCCATGAACTTGCAAACTTCTAGTTATAGGCATCTAAGCAAAACTCCCTTCTAGATGCCTTCATCCAAATGATGGTTGGTCAATCTCTTTAGTATGGATTCCATTCACAAGACATAAGCTTCTACTCTTTCTCTAGAGGACTTGCTTAGGTTCAGGAACTCCTCTCGCATATGCTCTTCAAAGCCTTCACATGTGAATTTAATGAGAAAAGCCAACTTCAGGTCATCCCATTTGCCAAAATTTCCTATTGCTTGTCTCTCATACCACTAAAATGCCGTGCCTTTGAAAGTGGCGAGCAAAATTGCTAAACAATTCTTGGGGGTTCTGGCATTGTTAGCCACACATGCTACCATAAACTCTGCTACATGAGAATTAGGATCTTCATTGTACTCTCCCTTAAAAATGGTGGTGGCATGTCATCAATATTTCCAAGACAAATTTGACTAAGAAGCGGACCTTGAGTTGCCATGGGGACTTTTGTAAAGAGTGCTTTTAAGGCGTCAAAGGAGGTTTCTGCTACAAGCTCATTCTCAACCTTTATTTTTTCCTTCTCTCTTCTCACATACCTCTGGACTCGTTCCAGTGCTTGCCTCTTGATTGCGTCATTCATCAGAGGTTGGCTCCAACCAGTTGGACTATACTCAACATAATAGAATCAAAGGGGGCTTTAGTCTTTGGAGGAATCTCTGGCCAACATCTCTTCTACCTCTTGCTTTTCTACATCTCTAAATTCAGCTTTCAAACTACTATAGAGAGGAAGGTATTCCATTTTGAAGGTATCAAAACTCATTCTTTAGGATCTCCCACTTGATCATGTATGGAAACTTCTCAATGAATATCAAATCTTCCATGGATAATCATTCTTCCTCTTTTTCTACACTTCAGTTGTTCCTAAACAATTTGCCACCAAGATGCATGTCTCTATTGCTTCAATAGAAAGAGAAAGTAGTCCACCACATAGAGCCTGCATCATGATGGAAATATGTTTCCGCCATTATGGGATGAACTTCTTGTGGAAAGCGGCTTTGGCAATGAGAATCTCCAATTCTTCACTGGTAGAAGGAACTTTACAAACATCCATTGAATTCTTTTCTTCTTTGTAATGCCATTTCCTTCATTTTCAACCTCTTTTGATGCTTGTTGATGGCAGTGTTTTCCCTGGCTGCGCACCAAAAGCATGGAGCCCCAAAAGTAACACCAAGGAAATAGGGTTTCTATTGCAAGAAAATCTATCTTGTAACATTAATAACTATCTTTTTCATCTTTTATATGATCTCAACAAAGAAAACAACACCAAGAACAAGAAATCTTCATGTAGCTTCATAGAAACAATTCTCCCATGGCTTTAACTTTAATAAAATCCATAATTTTTTTCATATTCTTCATAGGATTCTTTGATAGACATGAACCATCAGAACCTATCAAAACATCACTGAGTCTCATATCTGTATTGAAAATCATCATGAGCTTCCAAAACATAACCAACCTCATCCCAAAAACTTTCAAACACTTCCAAAACAATCAATCATCATGTAAAATCCTTCAAAAATCAATCATTCATGCCTCAAAAACAAGAAAAATAAAAAACCAAGTCATTTCAGCATTCAACATAGCAGAAGAGGATTTTTCCCTCTAAATGGTATTTCTATTGTGTTTCTATATTGTAAATGGATTACCATGATCCTATCCATTAAACAAGATGAAAAGAATACTTGTAATGTAGGACTTTAGTCTCTTGTAAAGAAAGTTGACTTTATATATTATTTTGGGCTTGGGTTTTTTCTACCTATACTTCTCCAAGCTACATACAAGGGCATAAGTTTTTTGTCTCTATTGACTCATACCAATGTTGTTGAAAAAAAATTGCATAGATTCATCTATATATGGATAAAAGGTATCTTACATCAATTGGTTAAAGGGGGTAATTATAGGCTATTGGGAAAAGTTACATTTATGCGTGTCAAGGGATAAGGAAGTATCTGAGTACTGCTTGGTGACAAAAGAATGTTTGTGCCTTTTGGCAAGAAAAGAAAAGGTAGTGTACAACATAGTGGGGAATATTGTACATGACCATTACAGTTGTCAAGGTGGTTGGCGAGACAAAAGGTCCGCTACAGTATTCTGGATGCCGAGAACATGTTGAAATGTTACATCAAGGGTATCAAAGAAAAGGGACCACCGCAAAAGATATTTATTCCCAATCTCATTAGGAGCCTTTTTTGTCAAATAGCCTGGGACATGTTTAAGGTCTGTCTGAATGGTGAAAGGGGCACACTCAATAAAAAATCTAAAAGATTTTATAGCTTTGATCATAGCCAATATCTCTCATTGGTAGGAAGGATAATTTTGTTGAGTGGTAAAGATTCCTGAGGCATATCTGTAGGGGTAGAGAGTGGAATAATCTTCTTCACATAAACAGGCACCCCAACCAGAATCAAAGGCATCAATGTAAAGAATTAATGGTAACCCGATGGGGAGACAGAGTAGAAGAAGATGTTTAATAAGATTTTTTATATTTTGCACGGCTAGTGTGTGGAGTGGTTTCCAATGGAAATGATCCTTTCATAGTAGAGGGTAAAGATCCTTGGAATAAGTTATCATATTGGGTGTAGAGGAATTTATCTAGTTTAGGCACCCTAAAAACTAATGGAGTTGTTTCACACTAGTGAAAATATCAAGCATATCAAGAATTTTAGTTAATACATGGTCCTGTAACTTGATTGTGCCTTGGTTGATTTCCAAACCTAGAAACTCAATAGTGGTCTGGAACATCACAGATTTAGTTGGCGATAAGACCATGCCAGCATCTTCAATGGCCTTAGCAAATTGAGTGAGGTGCTCAATATGCTTTGAACTGTCTCTGAAAAGACAAGGATGTCATCAATGTACACTAGGACGAAAGGAAATTTGGCAAAAATAGAGTCTGTCCATTCTTGGAATTTTGTAGGAGTAGTCTTTATGCCAAAAGCCAGAACAGTCCACTGATAGTCTCTATTTTCATTCTTCATCCTTTGTTTGCAGTAAAAAGGGATAGGTTTTGGGAAGGAACATGCCAGATGTTCTTTCATTGAGTTGTCATGAGCACCAAGACCCTCATAAAGAAAATCTTGCATGTAGATAAGGTATTCCTTATATAGCCTAGGATTGCATAATTTGGACTTAAATAATGCTTCTCGTGCTTCAAGCACATCATCCAGCTTGTTTCCAACTAGCTCGCCAAAGGAGAAGTTCAAAAAATAGTTGGATTGGATCTGCATGTTGGATGATAGCCATTTTGACTTGTGGGTGAATAGATACCCATTATTGTTTGAGACCTCCAACAAATCCATGTGTCATGGCATTTAATATGTCAATTCTATTTGTCTGGGGTTTTTTTACAATTTTCTATCCAACATATGCATACATCATGTATATGAGGAGTTTGATTTCCTCAGGGGATTTCCCATCTCAGATAGGGAATGAACCCACTTTTTTGGGGACACCAATCTTTTTGTAGAAACTATTATAAGATGGTTTTGAAGAAGAGGTAGAAGTAGCATTTACAGGAACAATATAAGTATTAACATGATACTTTGGAGATGTTGTACTTACATTATGAGAATTCAGATGAGCTCAAAGGACTGAGTTTGGAGAGGCCTATGATCTGTGTGGATTAATAGGAACAAAGTCTTCATCACTCACACTGTCACCATCTTCATTTGAGGGACATTTTGATGTCTGTGGGACCATGCCCTATCAGTCTTTGGGTGGTATGAAGTATTTTGTTACCTTCATAGATGATTTTTCACATAAGGTATGGGCTTATCCCATAAAGCAGAAGTCCAATGTCTTGGCAATTTTTCACAGATGGCTTGCTTTGGCAGAAAACTAGTCTAGGCATAGGCTGAAATACCTTAGGATAGATAATGGGGTGAATATGTATCACGTGCTTTTGAGCAATTATGTGATGAGAGGGGTATTAAGCATTAGTCGACCGCCCCTTTACACACCTCCCCAGAATGGTATGGCTGAGCAGATGAATAGGACCGCCTAGGAAAGGGTTCGCAATATGCTTAGCCATGTAGACCTACCCTAGCACTTTTGGGCTAAGGAAATTACGGCTATCGTGTATATCATTAATAGCTCACCCTATAGTGGCATTGATTTTCAGGTTGTAGAGGAGGTATGGACAGGAAAACCTCCATCTTATGGGCATTTACATGTCTTTGGATGTGAGGCATTCAGCCATGTGCCCAAGGACAAGCGTTACTAGTTGGATCCTAAGAGTGTTAAATACATATTACTTGGTTATGGAGATGTAGGAGAGATGCGTTACCGTTTATGGGATTCGTAGATGCAGAAAGTCATCCACAGCCATGATGTAGTCTTGCATGAAGACAAGATGCATAGGCATTCTAAGAAGATAATGAAGATACACATGGTTATATTTCAAGAGGAGCCATGTGCTCCCATACAACTAGCTGGACAGCCTATAGCAGCAATAGATACTCATGGCCAGGGTATTGGACAGAATGTTGAACAAGCAGTAGAGCCTACAGTGCAGTGTTCTACTAGAGATAGACACCCACCTGACACATTAGAGCTCTCCATGCACTATGTCTTGGTTACAGATGCACGAGAGCCTCTCACCTATGATGAGGCTATGAGCAAGGGTGATTGTCACTCCCAGGGGAGGGTTGTGTAGTCTGAGATAGACTCCTTGCATAAGAATATGACTTGGGATTTGGTTTCCTTCCCTATTGGCAAGAAGGCTCTGCCATCCAAGTGGGTGTAAAAGTTGAAAAGTACCCTTAGATACCCCAAGTTGGCATACAAGGCTAGATTGGTAGCAAAGGGTTTTAAAAGCAAGAGCATGGTGTTGACTTTGATGAGCTCTTCTCTCTTGTGGTTAAGATGACTACCCTACGCTTAGTCTTGGCTTTGGTTGCACAACTTGACTTGGACTTGTACCAAATGGATATCAAGACAGCTTTCTTACATGGGGATTTGCATGATAAGATTTACATGGAGCAGTCTAAGGGCTTTGCAAAGCCTGGCAAGGAGCCCCTAGTGTCCAGGTTGAAGAAAAGTCTTTATGGCTTGAAGCAGGCACCTAGGGAATGGTACCATAAGTTTGATGCTTTTTTGCAGTCACAGGGCTACAGTCGTATTGCTATGAATTTGTGCTTGTACTCCAGTCCATACTTCCTCTGCAACCTGAAAATCCAAACCACTAGAAGGTGATCTGTTTATGACATGCACAACTGTACTAACTGCCTCAGCCCAAAAGCTCTGTGGTAGGCCTGCATGGCTAAGCATACTGCATACACGCTCCTAGATGGTTCTATTCATCCACTCAGCCAAACCATTATGGGGGGGGTGTAGGGGGCGGTCAACTGACACTTAATACCCCTCTCATCACATAACTGCTCAAAAGCACGTGAGACATACTCACCCCCATTATCTATCCTTAGGCATTTTAGCCTATACACAAACTGGTTCTCAACCAATGCAAGTCATCTCTGAAACACAACCAAGACATCGGATTTCAGCTTAATGGGATAAGCCTAAACTTTCTGTGAAAAATCATCTATGAACGTAACAAAATACTTTGCACCAGCCATAGACTGACAAGGCATGGGCCCACAGACATCCAAATGTACCAATGCCAAGGGCTCACTCATGCATGGCCTACCAGACTTCTTATGCGTAGACCTAATCTGCCTGCCATAAAGACAATGCTCACATGAATCAAAACATGCATAATCAAGGGGCGGCAAGTACTGCAAACTAGAAAGCATTTTCATTCCCTTCAAAGACATATGGCCCAAACGGGCATGCCAAAGAGATACATGTGGGATAGAACCCACAGACAAAACATGATCAAGGGAAGAAGCTGATACAATCAAGGGGTAGAGACTACCAGCCTTAGCACCTCTCACAATCACAAGTCTACCACGAGTGATCTTCCATGCAGAGTCTCCAAAAGATACATGATAACCTGCGTCATCAAGTTGTCCAGCTGACATGAGACTGCATGTCAAAGCAGGTACATGACGTACATCCTGCATAACAAAACTGCTGCCAGAAGGAAACTACAGCCTAACATTACCAATGCCCACAATATCAAGAGAGCTGTCATCACCCAAGCACACAGTATCTGAAACAGTACGGTATGAATGAAACCACTCTTGGCAAGGTGTCACATGAAAGGATGCACCTGAGTCCAAGAGCCAATACTGTGCATATATGGAGTGTATCTCTATCATCTGCAAAGCACTAGAAGAAGCTGCTAGGATATGATCATCATCATCAACATCCTCAGGTTGCATAACATTGATCTCTTCAATTTTAACACTGGACTTTGCAGGTACTATGCTGCGATCAAAAGACTTATCCTGCACTTTGTCTTTTCCTTTATCTTTGCACAATTCATGGCATTGTGGCCTAATATGGCCCTTTTTTCCAAAATGGTGATAAATAACATCTGCATTCCTGCCACGGGATTTGCTACATGACTTCCCACGAGACTTGGACCGAGATTTCTGAGAATCCTGTCCATAGCCACTGCCACTGCCATGCTTTCCATATCCATCATTCTTACCTCTAACTGTCATAGCATGTGACACACGAGAGGCATCCAAATTCTTATGGTTAACCTCTTCCTACAGAAGAGCACTCTCAACATCAGATAATTTCAAGGTAGTAGTAGAGGCACATAATGCAGTGCGGAATACATCCCATGACTCATTAAGAGTACCAAGCAAGAAAAGAGGAGTAACATCCTCTGCAAAAGTGATGTCCTGCGAAGTCAAGTTCTTGAGTATAGCATGGAACTGGCTCAAGTGAGTAGACATAGTCACATTCTCCTTCATGCGCAGATCCATAAGCTGCTTCAACCAATACATTTGACTCGCTGGACTTTTCTTGTCATAGAGATTCTTGATTTTATCCCACAATTGCCATGCGCTCTGTTCTTCCTCAAATACATTGTAGTGAACCTGTTCTGTGAGAGAATACAATGGTGGACTTGCATAACTCATCAAGCTCAAGCCATTCCTCATCTGGCATAGTTGCAGGTGGATGCCCGCTTAACCTCAAAGGTTTGATCTGCGATTTCTACACCAACATCTGTCAAATCTGGCTCTTTCAATAAGAGTAATTCGTACCATCAAGCTTAGTGATGTTGAAAATAGCATGATCAGTGGATGAGCTCGCCATAATGCAGGATGAAAAATCCATGTCAGTCCATACATATATGCTTGCTGTAATAAATTTCAGATTTCAGTAAAAGAGAGCTAACAGTGCCAAAATCGGATCCCAAGGTAATCAGATATTGCCAAGACCAAAGCCGGCATCATGCGGGCATAGCATAAGCATATGACGATCGATAAGCATGAATCCAACACCCAAGTATGTCATACAAACATCTGCTAGTGAGTAGGCACACCCCCCAGTCAACAGGGCAAAGTGTTTCTACCACTACCAAAACTTGACACAAGTAGGTGTCAGTTCACAAAGATACGAATCCAAAACTGAGACTTAGCTCATAAGCATACAGTGAACCAAGACATATGATGTATCATCCCATAAGGTAAGAAGTCCCAAAGTCTCAAGTGTCTGTAACTACTCAATGGCATGTAACGGCGCAATGCATAAAAGTATTGCCTGCTCAATGTCTGATAAGCATTCAAGAATACTCCCATTGGCACAAAAGTCATATATACAAGCTCAAGAGCTCAAGCCAAGGCAAGACACAGTGCCAATGACATAAGTCCAAGACAATACATCAATAGTACATCCCGAACATGTAGGCGGTAGAGCATCCGTATGTAGCATCCGTAAGCGTGTAAAACATCAAATACATTCCAATCCAAACTCTGACAAGACAAGTAACATCCAAGACTACTCCAGATAATCCAAAATGCATCCAAGGTAGAGCTTCAATGGGCACTCAAGCTCAACGTATGCATAGGGTAATCAATCGTGACATGAGCATCAAGCCGTAGGCAACGGGTATGCATAAACCCAAGAAGCATCACTGTCAAAGCATATACCAATGTCAATAAGTACGGGCTGAAATAAGCTCAAGCTTCTAAAAGCATCCAGATTCAATGACAATCTCAAAGTCATCCCTCGATGATCAATACATCATAGCATAACCCAAGACATATATCCGGAACCAATAGGCATATGTCAAAGCATGAAAGATAGCTTCAGCCCCCCAAGAGTATTTAGCATGCATTTATTGTTATAAACTGTGTATTTCCAACCCCAAAATTAGGCCAAAAATCATAGCATTACATGTAGCTTCAATCCCCCAATCAATCGGGATGCAATAGGCATCAAACCGGTTATGTAGTCATGCCCAAACAAGCATAGGCATACAAATGCATGGTCTCAAACCTGAAATCTATTGAAGAAGATTTTGTCATCAGAATTTGGCAAATCCGACATCACCATCACGTCTAAAGCGTGCCAAAACCCCAACTTAGACTCTTATCTTGCCTGAATCGGGTTTCGAATGCCCGAGATATGACAAAAAGAGTGATTTTTTGGCCAAATTTTGAAACAGGCGCAAAAAAAACGTGAGTTGGCTGGGGGGGTCTACTGTCCCATGTGTCAACAATGGGGCCCAAAGGGGGCACAAATGAGGGCCAAAGAAGGCCTACACCAAGCCTCAGCAAGCCTTGATAGGCTGGAAGCAAGATCCAAGTGAAGGATGTTGAGATATCGAGCTCCACTCGTGATATGCCAGGGTGACCGTTGTGCATTTATGTCACCAACGTGTCAGTTGCAGATGCGGTTGGTACACCGCCCATGAATAATAGCTACATGATAGCTGTCCTTATCTACTCTAGTTCGTGGCTTGGTTAGTATGCCACCTTAGTTAGTTGAGTTTGGTTTGAGACCCATATATAGGGTTCTTCTATTTCTTTGTATGAGAGTTCTTTTGGCTTACACAACTAAGAAGAGAAAAACAGTTTTCAGCCTCCACCCTTGCGTGTATTCCCCCATTGTGCAAGCAAGAAAGCTACAAGTGAGACTCCTTCCTTCTCTCCCACAATCTTGACATGGTATCAGAGCCTTGTTCGTGGTAAGGAGCTCAAGAAAGCAAGCCAAGCTCGCGGTGTTCTGGTAAGAGGAGCAGTGTTGCTTTCATTTTCCGTTTTGGGAGCAGATCTCTGCAGGTAGCACAGCCGGAAAGTATAGGAGTGTATTGTCTCAGGTTGAGACGCCCTTCGCGGTGAAGCAAGAGGGCAGTATATGTTGCGGGTAAGGGCTTTAGCCCTTGGCGACCTTGTTTTTTTGATTTGAGGCCATTTCGGGGCCTGTTTTGGAGGCGGAATTTTTCTGCACGCACTCAGGAAAAGGCCCAGTTTTATGCTGTGCAGCCACTGTTCTACAGGTCGGTGAATAGTTACTGTAAAAATTGCATTGTATGCTTGTGCGCAGAGACATTGGGAGTTACAGAATCATCCCTGTTGCCTGTTGATGCAAAATCGTCACTAGGAAGTGACTGTGTGGTCAAATACCACTTTCGCCAGTTTTGCAGATTTTCCCTTGTGAGGGTGAAGCTGTGATTTTTGCAGTGACAGAATTTTTTGCAGTCTTCTGTAATGGCATCTGATTCTCTTTCACAGATTGTCACTGAAAAGCTTGACAAGAACAACTTCCAAGCATGGAAGTTTAGAATGACAAATTTCCTTATGGGAAAAGGATATTGGGAATTTGTTGCAGGAAATGAAGAAGAACCAGTTCTTCCTGATATTCCCAATCAATAGCAAATGCAAGCATTTAAAGCATGGCATGAGAGAGCCAGGAAAGTTATGTACTGGCTGTCTATCAGTATTTCAGACTCTATGATTGTGCATATTCAGGATGCAAGTACGCCAAAGGAGGCATGGGATACTTTGTCAAAAATGTATAGCACAAATACTCAAGCCAGGAAAATGCAGCTCAAGCAAGAGTTGCATAATGTGCAAAGAGAAAATATGAGCATCAATGACTACCACATGAAGGTGAAGAAGATTGCAGATGCACTTGCTTCCATTGGGTCGCCAGTGGAAGATGATGATTTAGTTTCTGTGACCTTAAATGGTCTAGGAAAGGATTATGCACAGTTTCGGACATCCATTTCAGTTCGTGAAAGATTTCCTGATTTTGAGGAGTTGATTGCTCTTCTAATTTCTGAGGAGCAGAGAAATGGTGGTGCATCTTCTTCAGGAGGAACTTCAAAAGAAGCTGTCTTCTACTCAAATGCTGGAAGAGGTAGAGGCAGAGGTAGAGGAGGCCGATTTGGAGGCCGTGGTAGAAATCAGAATATGCAGCAAGCTCAAGAAAACCAGTCCTATGGAGGAGGACGTGGTAACTCTAGAGGCAGGGGGAGCCAAAGAGGTCGTGGTGGATGGCAAAGAGGCCAAAATGCAAACAGTAATGTTGAATGCTACTACTGTGGTAAAATGGGTCATATGGCTAAAGACTGCTATAAAAAGCAAAATGACATCATGAATGAAAAACTGCAACAAGGAAATTATGCATCTTTTAGTAGACAGGGTGATGACAGAAATGAGCATTTGTTCATGGTGCAGCACATGAACAATTCTGTGACAAGTGCAGAAGAAAGCAATGATGTATGGTATGTTGACTCAGGTGCATCAAACCACATGACAGGTCATGCAGAATGGATGGAGGATGCAAGGAAAATGGAAAAACCAGGATTTGTGGAGACTGGTGATGATACTGCACATCCTATTGTGCAGATTGGAAAAATTCCCTTGTCTATGCAGGATGGGAAAAAGAAATACCTGTCCGATGTATTTCATGTCCCGAATATCACCAAGAATCTGGTTTCTGTCGGTCAAATGGTTGAGCAGGGCTTGCAGGTCAGATTTAATCCTCATGGATGCTTTGTTGAGGATATGAAAAATAAAGGTCGCTTGATAGCAAAAGGAAAGAAGAAGGGCAGAATGTTTACGTTGGATGCAGACATGTCTGAATTGAGTGCATCAATGTTTGCACATGGGACCGGTGTAGTTACAGATATTGATATCTGGCATAAACGCATTGGTCATGTTAATGTACAACGACTTAAATCAATGCAGGCCCAAAATATTGTTGCAGGATTGCCCAAATTCAAGGTTGCAGAAATGCATAAGGTATGTGAAGCCTGTCAGTTTGGAAAACAGGCAAGGAAACCATTTCCTAGACATGTTCAAGAGAGTGAGAAGCCATTGGAATTAATCCACTCTGATGTGTGGACTACTAAAGCTGCATCTCTTGGAGGCTGTCATTATTTTGTCACTTTTATTGATGACTATAGCAGAAAAGTTTGGGTGTATTTTATGAAAAAGAAAAGTGAAGTTTTTGGGCATTTCAAAACTCTTAAAGCTATGGTTGAAAAAGAAACAGGCATGCAGATAAAATGCCTAAGGTCAGATGGAGGGGGAGAGTACCTCTCAAATGAGTTTGCAAAGTTCTTGCAGGAGCATGGCATAAAGCAGCAATATTCATGCAATTATACCCCACAACAAAATAGAATTGCAGAAAGGAAAAACAGGCATATTGGAGAGGTATCTCGTGCCATGCTCAATGAAAAAGACTTGCCAGATTTTTATTGGGCTGAAGCAGTTGCTACAGCAGTCTACATAATGAACAGGACTCCCACTGCAGCAATACATGGAATGACTCCAGAGGAGAGGTATACTGGTAGGAAACCAGATATTTCTCATTTGAAAATTTTTGGTTGCATTGCCTATGTACATGTGCCAGATGAGCTGAGATCCAAGTTGGATCCAAAAGCTGAGAAGTGCATCTTTATTGGTTACTCTCTGCAGCAAAAAGGGTATAGATACTATAACCCTTCTACTCGTAAGTTTACAGTGAGCAGAGATGTTGTTTTTGATGAGATGAGTAGCTGGTATAAACCAGTAAATGTGATTGATGATGTAGATGCACAAAATGGTAATGCTGCACAGAATTCACAGCAGCAGTCACAAAACATTAGTGGACCTGGAGCGTCCTCTAGCACTGGTTCACATTCTTCGCCATAGACAGGCAGATTGAGATCAGGAGATTCTTCTCAAAGCAATGCAGATAGTGGTATGCAGGTATCACGAAAAGGAAAAGAGAAGGTTGATCAGCCCATGTTTGATGTGAATGCAGGTCACTCTTATGTGGATGGTGAATCCAGTGGCTCAGAACAGAGCATTGATGATGAGTTGGGTATTCCTTCTATTGTTACACCTGGAGTAAGGAAGACCAGGGATGTTTTGAGAGCACCTGGGAGCGAACCTACTTTGCGCAGGTCTACCAGAGCTAGGTATCCTGTGGATAGGCTGAAATATGATGGATTTACAGCCATTCACTATGCATATATGGTCAAAGTGATACAGGAACCAGAACCCACATCTTTTGAGCAAGCCATGGGAAAAGAAAAATGGGAGAAATCCATGGATGAAGAAATGGATGCCTTGGAAGCAAATGCTACATGGGAATTGGTACCTTTGCCTAAAGATAAAAATGCAATTGGCTGTAAGTGGGTTTATAAGGTGAAGCACAATGCAGATGGTTCTGTGAACAGATATAAGGCAAGATTAGTAGTCAAGGGGTATGCACAAACATATGGCATTGACTATGAAGAAACATTCAGTCCGGTTGCAAGGATGGCAACTGTAAGAGCAGTCATTGCTATGGCTGCATCAAAGGGATGGTCTTTACATCAGATGGATGTAAAGAATGCCTTCTTGCATGGTGATTTGCAAGAAGAGGTATATATGGAGCAGCCACCAGGTTATGTGCATGCTGTTCATCTTGAGTTTGTTTGCAGGTTGAAGAAAGCCTTGTATGGCTTGAAGCAAGCACCTAGAGCATGGTCTGACAAGATAGGACAGTATCTTGTCACTATTGGCTTTCAGATTTCCAAGGCAGATTTCTCACTTTATGTGAGGAAAACAGAGAAAGGTATTATGCTACTTGTCATTTATGTTGATGATTTGATTATGACATGTGACAGTGATGAAGATATCCTTCATGTGAAAATGCTATTGAAGCAGAAGTTTGAGATGAAGGATTTGGGAGAGCTGCGTTATTTCTTGGGCATTGAGGTGATTAGATCACCAAGTGGGATACAGCTCTTGCAGAGGCAGTATGGATTGGACATGCTGTCCAAATATGGGATGACAGGCTGTAAGCCTATTTCAGTTCCTTTGGAGCAGAATGTGAAGCTGAGCACAGATGCAGGTGAGCTTCTAGAAGACCCTACTATGTACAGACGCATAGTAGGAAGTTTGATTTATATGACTATTACCATGCCAGATTTGAGCTATGCTGTTGGATTGGTAAGTCAGTTTATGCAGGCTCCAAGGAAATCGCATTTGGATGCGGCTAGACGCATACTCAGGTATGTGAAGTCCACATTGCAGTATGGACTATTTTATGGGACTGGGGTTCAGATACAGCTGCATGGATACACTGATGCTGATTGGGCTGGTAGTATTTCTGATAGACGATCTACCAGTGGATATGTGTTCTCTTTTGGGAGTGCTGCAGTCACTTGGAGCAGCAAGAAACAGCCTACAGTTGCCTTGTCGAGCACAGAGGCTGAGTACAGGGGTGCAGCAATGGCTGCATGTGAGGTAGCTTGGTTGCATAAGCTACTTTATGATATGCATGAGCCTACAGATGGGCCAGTTGTCATTTATTGTGACAACATGAGTAGTATACACTTGGCAAATAACCCAGTCTATCATGCTAGAACAAAGAACATTGAGGTGCATTATCACTATGTGCGAGAGAGGGTTTTACTAGGTCTTATTGATCTAGTTTATGTCAGCATAGAGGATCAGGTAGCTGACATATTCACGAAGGCATTGGGTGCAGAGAAGCTGCGCAAGTTCAGAGACCTGCTTGGTGTGCAGGAATTGGGATTGAGCTCGAGGGGGAGTGTTGAGATATCGAGCTCCACTCGTGATATGCCAGGGTGACCGTTGTGCATTTATGTCACCGACGTGTCAGTTGCAGATGTGGTTGGTACACCGCCCATGAATAATAGCTACATGATAGCTATCTTTATCTACTCTAGTTCGTGGCTTGGTTAGTATGCCACCTTAGTTAGTTGAGTTTGGTTTGAGACCCATATATAGGGTTCTTCTATTTCTTTGTATGAGAGTTCTTTTGGCTTACACAACTAAGAAGAGAAAAATAGTTTTCAGCCTCCACCCTTGCGTGTATTCCCCCATTGTGCAAGCAAGAAAGCTACAAGTGAGACTCCTTCCTTCTCTCCCACAATCTTGACAAAGGAAGCTCCAAGAGGTGTGAGCTATGGTTGCTCACAACTTGTTTACAGCCTATGAGACCTGAGAACTGAAGTAAAACTTTGAAATAATGAAGCAATACCTCAATGTCAATGCCCTGATGGTGCCTCAATAGGCCAGGAAGAAGTTCGGGAAGCCAGGGAGTGACGAGAGCTCAAGAGAATGAGCTATGGCTGCCGAGAAGGAGACCCAATGTGAGTGGGGAGTCGATGGAAAGCTGAGAATGCCACGAACCAAGCTCAAGAGTCGGGAAGCCGAGCTCTAATACCAGTTGAAAGGGAGATAAGGATCGAATATTGGACTCGAGAGCTATGGCAGGAGAGCAAGAGCAAGAGAGAGAGAGAGACAAGAAATGAGAACTCCAACAGTCACAATGTGTGACCGGGCCTTCCTTTATTCACTACAAGATATAGACCTTATACCGACGTTTAAAGCGACGAAAATACAAACAATAAAATTTGGCCCCGTCGTCGCAAAAAGCGTCGTTATTGACGACGCCATAGAAACGTCGCTATCGGCGTCGCTATATGTGCCGCATATAGTGACGCATATAGCGACGCTAGTAGTAAATTTGCGACGCACATAGCGACGCCAATAGCGACGCGAGCAGTAAATTTGCGACGCAAATAGCAACGGTAACAGGAAAAAAAAATTATGGCAGGGCAGCAAGCTACCCTGCCACATATAGCACTGTGTGCTGTATGAGAGCCATACAAAATAGTTTCTGCACTACTGTATACAAAGCGCTTGCAAACAAAAAGAATGTATACTGAAATCATAAAACTGATACATGAAATAAATACATGATCGCATAAAAAACGATTCGTACAATCATGACAGGATATTACTAATACATAGAAAATGTCTACATAGATCAGGCGACTAAAAAATAAAGGTGTGTGAGCTCCAAGGATCCAAGGGCGAGCTAGAAATCCTTGTCCCCCGAAAGCTCGTCCTGCCGCAAAGGAGCATCGAACGGATTCTGCAGAAAAAGAAACAACACATCAATCCACCATACAATAATGCATTCAAATATCTCATGGTTAACTATGTACAAGAAAGATGAGTGACTTACAGGGCCGCCGCGTCTATACAATCGATCGATCAATGCATTGAGGCCATGCCTCTCTGCATATCAAGTCTCAAGGCCTTGCGGCTCGCGATTTGTAATGGAGTGCTGCAAAGAAAACAAAATGCTAACTGTTAGAAACATGATTGTCAGTACAAAGAATATTTCAAAAAAACAAACAAGCAAAACAAAAGAGAAACTTACAAAGTCCTCCAAATATGTCCTGTGGCCGCCACTCCCAAGATGATGGGCCACTCCGGCCTCAAGTCATGCCCTCGCTGCCTCGCGCTGCTGACTCCAACGTCCTGGCGAATCTGTAGCCTCCTCCCTCAGTCGGCGCCAGTCGTCTGCATCTAACCACTCGGGCTTTGCAGCCCCACTCTTGATTGCCTTGCGTGCGTCGGATCGTCTATGTGACATGTATGCACGCATGCAATCCATCATCCAGCCCGTAGAGAATCTATCTACTGCGGCTGGCACCGGAAACTCCTCGTGCAAGGATGCTACTATGTAGTCCTTACTCCCCTCCGATATGTTCTTCCAATGATCCAGGACGTTGTACCGAAAAACTTGTTGGCACAACTCTCTCATGCGAGCCATCACCCTCCTCCCCTCATCATTCATGATGTTGGCTCCTGACCTACTATCAACCAAATATCCATAACCCCTAGGAGTCTACCTAAGATGGGTCATCTTCCATCTCCGTCCACGCTCCTGGGCATATCCAGGAGACCCCTCTACATCCGGTGTACTGATGGGGATAACCTCTCTCGGAGTGGCACCCAAAGGGGTGCCACCAAAAGGGGTGCCACCTGCTGACGGCTGCACAAAAGCCGGAGTAACTGGAGTAAACATCCCCACAGGTGTGACAAATCCTGGAGGTGACACAACTCCAGCTGAACGATGAGACCGAGACACCACATCCGTGTCTCCACAGCAGCATCCCCCTGATCCCGATGCAATCCCTCCCTCTGGCCCAAGTCGTGAGCGTCGAGATCGTCTGCTCGAAGCTAAAGCCTCTGATCGTGCTGAAACAGATCTAGCAGAGCGCCCTGACGAAGAACGAGACAGCTCCTGGTCTGCCATCTCTTTGAATCTCACAAGCTGGTATGGAGACATGCATGCGAAGATGTCCTGAAACTCCTCATCGCTTATCCCTTGACTCATCCTGAAAATGTCACCTGCACAGATAAAGAATGGTGTTAAAATAATCAATTTATATTATACAAAGCACAATAATATAAATCATTTTTAAAAAATCCCTCTTAAAATGCATATCTTATGTACCTTTATAAGAGATCTAAACAACGAATTGAGTAAGTGGATGCTCCAAGAATGAAGTATTCTATGGTCCCATGTTAATCTCCTGACACAACTCCGCATACACTGAAAGGTCGATAAACATGTCACCACAAAAGAATGAGTCTGTCTCGTTCTCAAAAAATTCTTGGACTCCTGTATTTCCATTATTGTTAGCCGATGCGGGCTCCAAGCTTGCGGCGGCCTCCACCCCTTGTAATATTGACCCCTCTATTTGCATATTATCTTCATCTATGCCCGGAACATCGCTTTGATCATATACTCTCACACTTCGGGGAGTTGAAGGTATAACATACTACCATCGAGGTTGTCGGGGGTTTGGATAGAAGATTACATGTTCACAAACACGTACAAAGCGAGTTCAAACCATTGTGACATAAACCATGTCGTATTACAATTTGCAAGCAAATGACTCTATGCACCTGTTCACAATGGGCCGGCAACACAAAGGTGTCGCGCAAATCCGTCCATTTTTTTTTGGAATCTATTTCGAGAAATCCAGATGGACCTCGTCGAACTGTTGCTCCAGCTCCTCCAAGTACCACTTTGAACCACTGCACATCGAATAGTATTATGGAGAAGCTACGGTAATCCACTGTAATAATACTTTGTAAGTTCCCAAAATACTCCATCTCATCCACAACCGTGTTCGGATCCGTTGCTCGTCGCTGGCTCTCTTGCTCAAACCTTGCCATGACACCACAGTCCATTGTGGAGTGCATTTTGTCAATACGCTCCACGCGAAAATGCCGTCCGCGCGACCAGTTGCACTATATATTTTGTACTGTACATTGAAACACTCAAATTAAATGTCGCATATAAAATTTAGATACGACATATTCTAAAACCCTCATCACCTTTGGACTACATCCCCTCGAGAATTCCCACTCCTCCATTGAGACCTCTGTCCCTTCGCTGGATGCTGCAGTCAAGGCTCCATGCAACCATCATGTTGACATAAACCGCGGCATCTCCTCCATGCCTTCGGGATATCGAATCGGTAGATGATGCATACTATGTCGGAATTCAGCTCGCGCTTCCTCTCGATCTTGCCTTGCAATCTGGTACTTGGTGAGCCACGTCTCCATGGAGGCATGGTGCAACATACAAAAGCGATTCACATTCTCTTCCATTGAGGCATCCATTCTTTTTTCTACCCCATTTCCAACCACCACATCTCCAGTCAGTCTATCATCGTCCTTCAGCGTCCATAGCATTTCATTGTCTGGTTCCACCGTTGGTAGCCATTGTGAGATATGCACTAACGCCTCTGACACCAACCAACCTTCGGCCATGCTACCTTTTAGCCGAGATCATTGTCGCACAAAGCCTTTCAGGGTTTTTATGAAGCACTCCAGGAAGAACATCCATCGCATATGGATAGGTCCAGCCATCTCCACTTCGTCCATGAGATGCACAAGAAGGTGGACTTGTATCGTGAGCATGCTAGTGGGCAGGTATTTCTCAAAGAGACATACCGTCTCCACTACTCCCCGCCTCGCGGATTCAATAGAGGACGTCTTAATCTCTTTCTGTGAGATCCATTGCACCAAAGTCGACAACTTGTAAATGGTCTCGCGAATTTCTGGAGTAAGGCATCCTGCGATCGCGATCGGTAGGACAAACTGCCACAAATGAGAAAGCATTATGAATAATGGCCACTTTTCAAATTGCAAAATGCCCACGCTAATTACAATCCATTATGTTCACAAACCTGGCATATCTTATGCCAATCATGTGATTTTAGCCTCGACAATTGGTCATCTTTAGAAAATGCGGACCTGAGAAAACGCATCATACCCGTCGGAGTGCGGATAGACTTGATTACTTGCTTCACAATGCGCTCTTCTTTAGTGGACAAAACCCAAGGAGCGCGAGGAAGCTACACTCCACCATCAGCACTTGACTGCGGCCAAAGCGCCTCCATCTTACCTACCTTCTTCAAATCCATTCGTGCCCCTATAGTGTCTCTCTTTCCTGTGATGTGGTCCCATAGCAAGCTGCCCACATTCTTGAAAATATGCATGGGATCCAACAAGTGGTTGACCTGTAAGTGGGTCCTCTCTCATGAAGTTGAAATCACTCTTGTAAATCACCACTCATTTTCCTCTCCAATCTCGCTTGTCTACCCTTACCAAAGCTCTTATGGCTATCCCTCTATTACGATTTCCTTATAGCTATCCCTCACTCATGAAGCTCAAATCACTCCTCCAAATCATCACTCATGTGCCTCTCCAATCTCACTTATCTACCCTTACCAAAGCTCTTATTAGTATCCCTCTATCAGGATTCTTGTATAGCTACCCCTCTCTCACAAAGCTCTTACAAGCAATGCTCTTATAGCTATCTCTTGCTCACAAAGACTTGGACTAAAAATTTGCAAGGTAATTTGTATTGTCATCTATCTTCCCATAAATTGTGGACTCATAATAACTGATTATATTTGCACAAAGCCTACGAATTAAAGAGAGAGATGAAGGGAGTGAGCCCAAAGTGGAAGCACATGAGTGAAACTAAGAGCTATGGTGGAAAGAGCAAGAGTAAGAGAGAGAGAGACACACACACAATGTGGGATCTACAACAGTCACAATGCATGTTTGGCCTTCCCTTTATTCAAATGTCACTGAAAGAATAAAGAACTAAGTGATAGTGATGGGCGCCTGCACTTGCAGTGTACATGTGTGTGAATATTATAAGTGTAGTAATACATAGATAGCTAGACATAGGTGCCTTTACCCCCAATAACCTCCCACGTAAAGGAAAATGTGCCCCTAGTGAGGAGATAACGAGAAAAAGTGACAAAGTACAAATGTACATAAGTACAACAAGATGAGGAAAAATGTCATCTCATCTACTCCCATTAACTTCCTAAGGAACGAAAATGGTCCATTGAGAGACTTTTTGTGAGTAGGAGATTAACATACCTATCCACAATGACCGCTTTCATGAAGTGATAATGCACCTCAATGTGTTTCATCTTCGCACATGGAAGACTAGATTCTTGGCTAACTGGATAGTACTCATAGAATCCGAATGCAATTTTAGGGACCGGACCAGTAATACCAAGGTCTACCACCAAATGGCCTAACTAGAAAGTCCCCTTGCGAGTCTTGCTAGCTTCAATATACTTGGCCTCAATTGTAGTAGAGAGGACTATGCATTTTTGTACCCCGGACATCCAAGGAAACAACACCTCCAGCAAAGGTGAAGACATAGCCACATGTGGACTTCCTACTATCTGCATGTCCTACATAATCAGAGTTAGTGTACCCCATGACTCCTATATCCTAGCCACCATAATATTTGCACGCAGTTGTTGTGTCCCTTAGGTACCTCATGATACCCTTTGAGGCATCCCAATGTCATATGTCAGGTGCAACCATATAGTGTGCTACAACTCCCACTACAAATACTATGTTAGGACAAGTGGCTATCATGGCATATATCAAACTACCCACACTGTAGATACATAAGGGATCTTGGCCATCTCGGCCTTCTGATCACCATTAGATTGCAAATAATTGGCATGACTAACCTTCAGATGAGAAGGTAGAGGACAACCAATAGGCTTACTATCTTGCATATGAAACCACTTAACGGCTTTCTAAATATTCTCCTTTTGTGATAGATATAGGAGCACCTTAGAGTGATTGCACTTGATGCACATCCCAAGAACATGTGAGGTATGTCCCATGTCCATCATATCATAGCTCTTCTTGAGATGAGTTTTCAAGGCATCTAGCTGATCATGAGCTCTTTCAGCAATAAGCATATCATCTACATAGAGTAGCAAAATCATAAGGCTGCCATAACGAGCCTTCTTTGGGTATAAACAGGGATCCATAGCACCATGACTATATCCCTGTGAATGCATAAAAGCATCAAACTTGTGGTACCATTCACTAGGTGCTTGCTTAAGACCATAAATGTTCTTTCTCAACTTGCACACTAGGTATTCCTCTGTGCCTTTTTCTTCAAAGCTCATAAGTTGCTATATATAAATCTCATCATGTAAGTCCCCATGGAGAAAAGTTGTATTTACATCCATTTGATAAAGGTCTAGAGAAACGAATGCTAGTACCAAGTGTAGGGTCATCATTTTAACCACATGAGAAAATTACTTTGTGCAAGTCAACACCATGTTCTTGCTTGAAACTATTAGCTATCAATTTGGCCTTATAAGTGGGCTTGGAACGTCGAGGGATACTTTTCAGCTTCTATATCCACTTGTATGGCAATTCCTTCTTGCTCTACCTCTTCCCGCATTTTAGTAGAAGACAGCTTCTTTTGAAGTTCCTCCTGAAGAAGATGCACCACCATTTCTCTGCTCCTCAAAAATTAGAAGAGCAATCAACTCCTCAAAATCAGAAAATCTTTCACGGACGGAAATGGATGTTCGGAACTGTGCATAATCCTTTCCTAGACCATTCAAGGTCACAGAAACTAAATCATCATCTTCCACTGGTGACCCAATGGAAGCAAGTGCACCTGCAATCTTCTTCACCTTCATGTGGTAGTCATTGATGCTCATACTTTCTCTTTGCACATTGTGCAACTCTTGCTTGAGCTGCATTTTCCTGGCTTGCGTATTTGTGCTACACATTTTTTACAAAGTATCCCACGCCTCCTTTGGCGTACTTGCATCCTGAATATGCACAATCATAGAGTCTGAAATACTGATAGACAGCCAGTACATAACTTTTCTGGCTCTCTCTAAAGTGCTCAACAGAAGATGATGTGTGGCTCTAGTAGATTGTCTCAAAACAGGTTGGTCTTGGGCCACTAGAGCATCAACTATTGTAGCCTATCTAGTTAGCTATACAGAAGCAGGAGGCTCCTCTTGAAAGATTATTTTGCGTACTTCAACTAGCTACTCATGCTGCTTATGCATCTTTTCCTCATGGAAAACTACATCATGGATGTGGATAACCTTGCAAGTCTACAAGTCCCATAAGCAATAGCCCATCTCACATGCATCCCCATAACAAAAAAATATGCATTTCACAAACTTAGGATCCAGCTTATTGTGATTGTCCTTGGGAACATGGCAGAATGCCTCACAACCAAAGATGCACAAATGAGCATATGATGGAGGTTTTCCAATCCCTATCGCCTCTGGAACCTAGCAATCAATAGCAATGCAAGGGGAATGGTTAATCAAGTGTTTGACAATAGTAACCACCTCATCCCAAAAGTGATGTGGTAAGCTTGCTTGGCTAAGAATACTACGGACTCTCTCTTGAATCATCCTGTTCATACATTCAATTAGACCATTCTAGGAAGGGGTGTAAGGGGAAGTCAACTGACACTTAATACCTCGCTCATTGCAAAACTTCTCAAAAGCTTTCAAGACATACTCACCCCCATTATTTGACCTTAGATATTTTAGCCTATACCCAGATTGGTTCTCAACAAGAGCGAGCCAACATTGAAAGGTAGACAAGACATCCGATTTTTGCTTAATAGGATAAGCCCAAACCTTATGTGAGTAATCATTAATGAATGTAACAAAGTAGTTTGCATCACTTAGTAACTTATAGGGTATGAGACCATATACATATAAATGAACAATAGCTAAAGGCTCACCCATATGCTTCATGCCAGACTTCTCATGCATACTATGTGTCTATCTGCCATGTAAACAATGATCACAAGACTCAAAACACTTATACTCTAGGAGCAAAATATACTACAAACTAGTAAGTATTTTCATTCCTTCCAAAGACATGTGCCCAAGGTGATGATGCCAAAGAGATACATGTGGAACTATAGCTATAGCCAAAACATGGTCAACTGACCTAGATATAATCAAAGAATAGAGGGTATTAGACTTAGCACCACATGTAATAACAAGATTCCCATGGATAATCTTCCATGAGGAATCACCAAAAGACAACATAAATTGCATAATCTAAGGTGCCAATATAAACAAGGCTCTTCATGAGAGCCGATACATGACGTATGTCATGAAGAGTGAACATTTTGTCTAAACCAAAATGTAGTTGGACATCATAATACTAACTTTCTCCAATTCCAAGTCATTACCCAAACAAACAGATCCAATCATACTATCATAGAAGTGAAACCACTCTCTATGAGGGATCACATGAAAGGAAGCCCTTGAATCTATCAACCAACATTAAGTATATCCAAACAAATCATCAGTCAACTGTGAAGCATCCAAAGAAGAGGCTACCAATATAAGATCATCAGATACATCAGCTTGCACCACATTAATATCCTTAATCTTGATGCTAGACTTGCTAGGTACAATGCTACAATCATAATTCTTTTCATGTACTTTAATACATAGGTAGCTAGGCATAGGGGCCTTTACCCCCCAATAAGAGCAAGAGTGTGTGTGTGTGGAAGTACACACAAGCATGCCCATGTGTGTGTTTTTTTTTGTTTCACTTATATGTGGGAAATATGACATGTACCTCTATAAAAGAAAACGTTAGGTTGTCATAATACCAAATCGTAGGCAAATATTAGTTTCTAACAACGTACATCTAAAACGAGCACTCAGGGTGGAAATCAAATACATGAGGAAACGTGGTCTTATAGAATATTCTTATAATATAAGATATTTGGCTATTCAAAGGGAAACTATAAGAGTTATGTATGGAATGTGTATGGAGAGAGAGAGAGAGAGAGAGAGAGAGAGAGAGAGAGAGAGAGAGAGAGAGAGAGAGAGAGAGAGAGAGAGAGAGAGAGAGAGAGAGAGAGAGAGAGAGAGAGAGAGAGAGAGAGAGAGAGAGAGAATGTGTGTATGTGTATGTGTGGGCGAGTGTGTGTGTGTGTGTTTTGACAGAGAAGAGAGGGAGGAGAGGCAAAAGAATTAGGGAAAGAGAGAGGGGGTGGGAGAGAGAAAAGAAGGATGAATAATCAAAGATTGAGAGAATTGGGAGGGGAGAGAGAGAGAGAGTGTGTGTTTTGATAGAGAAAGAGAGGGAGGAGAGGCAAAATAATTGGAGAGGGGGAGAGAGAGAAGAGGATAGAGAATTGGAGATTGAGAAATTTGGGAGGAGAGAATGAGAGACATGTGTTTGTGATACTGATAGTAGTGGTATTAAGGAGGAGGAGATAGTGGTGGTGGTGGTGGTGGTGGAAGTGGAGATGGAGGTGGTGGTGGTGGGGATGGATGTGGTGGTGGTGCTAGTGTAGGAGGAGGAGATGGTGGTGGTGATGCAAGCAGAGGTGGTCATAAAGGGGTGGTTGCAACAAAAGGCAATATAAGTAAACTATGTGGAATAAAAATAGGAGAGCTTCCAAAAAATGTTAGCTCTAAAGCATGCTAAAAGCTTGCTTCTTGCACATATTCTATATTCTCCTATTGCAAATGATAGTTCATAACTATCTAACTTGTATTTATTATTGCACTTTGTTCTTTTGACTATTATCAAAATGATGCTCTAAATGATTTGCAACAATCATAGTGTAATCTATGTTGTTTACGTGCCATTTTGAGGTTAACAATCATCAATCTTGTTAGCTATTCTTAGTGATGAGCTTATTGATAACTGTTAACCCTCAAACGAGCAAGGTGGGGAATTCGAAAAATCTAAAGCAGAAGACAAGGCTAAGGCAAAAGTGAAATGGAGGACGAAGGCATGCCAAAGAAGAATCCGGAAACACAAGAAGTGCAAAATAGTCCCAAATCAAGGAGAAAGATGCACAAGAAAAAAGCACAAGTCAATACTTTTGTAAAAGAGTGCAAGGCACACCATGATTTATTTTAAGAGCACCGAGCTCTCACCCGTGCAAATTGTAAAGGTAGATGGGCGGGGGAAAGGAAGCTAGGAAGATAGGAGGACAATGGGAAAAAGGGCTTGGCCATTGTCGGCCATGTAAAAAAGGGGATAAGGGGATGACCGACCAAAAGGGATTTAGGGTTTTGTATATAAAGTTGAAAAGTGAATGAAAAGCTCATTCTTGTGTTCTCTTGCTCACAACAACGGAGCTTGGAGTGTGGAGCTTGAGGATGGAACTCACTTGAAGCTTGCACTTAGATCGTGGAGTTACCTGAGTGCTCGGTAGAGGAGGAAACTTGATCGGGCATGGAGGTAAGCTCACTACACTCGTAGAGATGGATAACGTGTTGGTTATGTGAGAGGTAGCCATTTGTGCTTGGCTTGGAATGCTTGAATAATAAGTGGTTCATGGGTCTTGGTGGTTGAACTTGTGCTCACCTCTACATTTTGGTTCCATTGTCGGGACTAACAGATTCAAGCTTTGCGCTTGCATGCTTCTAATCGAGCATTGAAGTAGGGATTTCCCTGAACCGATGCCTGAGGTAGATAGGTAGGAAGCGAGGGAGTTTGAAGAGGTATTCGATCTTCTTAGCAAGTAAGTTTTTGGTTTTTTGGATTTGGAAAGGTAGGTTGGAGAAGTATAGGTGTTTTCTTGATGATTTTTGTTTACATTTAGGTAGGATAAGAGTAAATAGTGTGAGCACACAATTGGGTTTCTGTTGCTGTATAGCAGGTTGAAACATGGAAAATAAGGGCAAAAAATAAAATTTTGGGTTAAATGTTGGTAAGGGGAGCAATGCTAAGGTGAATGCAGACCTGGGCAGGGTAATAAGGGGCCAGGAGTGGCAAAGGAGACTTCATTTTGGATTTCAGCAGTTAGGCAGAGCAAGAGAGAAAGAGAGAGCTTCGTTGCATGGACCTGCTTCAATCTCTTCATCGAGGAGTTCGTCACCCACTATAGGCACTCCCACACCTTCTCCTACTTGTGTAGTTAGGATCTAGAGGTGCTCAACTAGTGGGAAGACCTCAATCGTTCGGCGTGATGAATTCTGTGCAATTCGACGAAAAACGCGTCGTGTCCAACCCTCTGCCATTTGGACGGGCCGAATCTGGCATTCGGCCCCTGCAATTTGAACTTGCTCGGCCGAATTTGGATTTTTCCAAATTTTAACATGTAGACCCCAAAACTGATCTAGAGACCATACAGAGCCAAAAGAATACCACAGATCTATCACTAGATTAAAATCCATAGCAACTAGTTCAAAACTTGGCTATAGACGACCCTTCAAATCTTGTAGAGTATTTTAGCGTAATGGCCCTACGGGCGGAGGACTCTACTCCTCTGTATCTCCTCCAGGTAGGCTGGAAAGGTCCTCCAAATTAGATCCTAGTGTAGTGATGGCTCTACACAAGCATAGATTTTCACTTACAAAACAACAAACAAAAACCCACACTTGAGCAAAGACAAACAGAGACCCTAGAACCTCAATGGGCTACAACTGGGAGGATGACTAGAAATGACAGTCCTAACGATAGATGCACCTTGAATGGCATTGCACAGACGACCCAAGACATCGGTAGAGAATCCACATCGGGTTGTGCAATTGGGGACACAAGGGCATGTATCAAAAGGCTTGAATTTATAAGCCAAGACCCGGAAGATGAACACATAGTACTACCTGCTTATCTTAGAGTCAAATTCACCACAAAAAGAGAGCATTGTGTTGATGCTCTCATCGATAAAGGAGCTGATTTTAATATCTTGACCTATAAAGCATGGACCCTACTAGGCCAACCAGAGCTCACACCAACTGATGCAACTCTTAATCCTTATGGGGGACACCCACAAGTACTTATAGGGAAGTGCAAAATCCTTGTAACTATTGAAACTGAAAGCTTGCCTATCCTATTCCATGTTCCTCTAAATAGTGCTAATTGTGGAAAGGAAACCCTCCTAGGATGACCCTTCAAGCTCATGCTTCTGCTTATATTCTCTCTTGCTCCACCTCTTAATAAGAGAGACCAATCGATCCATTCCAATCAAGCACACAAGCATCCTATTCTACCACATGGTGAAATATAGGCACATCACCTAGTCAATTTCGTCCTTGTCTCAGCAACAATGGAACCAAAAATTTTGCCTCAAGAGAGTGCTCAAATGGAATATATGACAAAACTCTTATTTCTTCAAGAGTTTCAATTAGCCTTCATTAAACTATCAATCATCTAGTTGGCCACTCTAAGCTCTACACTAACATTTGTGTGTGTGTGTGTTATTGTAGAGGTGAGCATAAGCTCAACCACCAAGACCTACGGACCGCTTATTGTTCAAGCATTCCAAGCCGAGCACTAATGGCTACCTCTCACATAGCCGACGTGCTATCCATCTCTACGAGTATAGTGAGCTTACCTCCATGCCCAATTGAGTTGCCTCCTCTCCCGAGCACTCAGGTAGCTCCACGATCCAAGTGCAAGCTTCAAGTGAGCTCCATCCTCAAGCTCCACGCTCCCAGCTCCGTTGTTGCGAGCAAGACAAGAGAAAAGAAGAGAAGAGAAGAAGAGGGAAGAAGATGGAGAGCTTCTCACCATAGTCCCTCACACTCACATGCTCACTCCCTCACACTCTCACACTCCATCTCTCAAGCACAAGCTCAAGCAAGCAAGCAAGAAGAAGAAGAAGAAGAACTACTTTTAGCCACACACAAGAATGAGCTTCTCATTCACTTTTCAACTTTATATACAAAACCCTAAATCCCTTTTGGGTGGTCATCCCCTTATCCCCTTTTTTACATGGCCGAACATGGCCTATAAGCTCTTTTTTCCATTGTCCTCCTATCTTCCTAGCTTCCTTTCCACCGCCCATCTACCTTTACAATTTGCACGGGTGAGAGCTCGGTGCTCTTAAAATAAATCATGGTGTGCCTTACACTCTTTTACAAAAGTATTGACTTGTGCTTTTTTCTTGTGCATCTTTCTCCTTGATTTGGGACTATTTTGCACTTCTTGTGTTTCCAGATTCTTTTTTAGCGCACCTTCGTCCTCCATTTCACTTTTGCCATAGCCTTGTCTTCTACTTTAGATTTTTCGAATTTTCCACCTTGTTCATTTGAGGGTTAACAGTTATCAATAAGCTCATCACTAAGAATAGTTAACAAGATTGATGATTGTTAACCTCAAAATGGCACGTAAACAACATAGATTACACTATTGATAACCTCAAAATGGCACGTGTACTTTCCATGGTCTTTCGTGCCTTGCTTACCACTATTGATTGCAATGGTACTGAGATGGAGTGCGAAAAAAGAATCGTGCAAATGGGTCAGGGTGAAAGGTCTAACCATAGGCAAGACAAGCTCCCTAGGTATATCCTGCCCTTGATGCACCCTAAACAATTGTGGGGGATGTGTAAGGGGCTAGGGGGCTAGGGACGGAGCCCGCCAACCAAGGTTACTGGATGTGCCTAATTTGAGGACCCCTAGGTCCTGTGCTATAATCGTGAGTGCTTGTTTTTCTGTTTTCTTCTTCTTCTTCTTCTTCTTCTTTTCTTTTCTTTTTTCTTTTTTTTTTCTTTTCTTTTCTACTTTTTTTTTTGGATAACATGAATACAACCATTGCAACATGTTGAGGCTATCAACCTTTCATTTGGATTGGAAAATGTTGAGATCCAAAGGCTGTGAAAATGGATATTACAATGATGATTGTGTTACTAGTCTTGATGCTAGAGGAACAATTGTTGAGATGGAGAGATACACTTGAGATTTTGTAAACCTCTTTGTGATATATGAGATATCGATACAATTGAGGTAGCAACTGTAGTGAGCCAAATGTAGAGTTTGGCCAAGGAAGAGAGAGTAGCCAATGACTATGCTTTTGGCCATGCTCAAATGCAATGTGGGCATTCTACAAGGGTGATTTTCTCTTCCAGCAATGGGGCTTCCATCATGGTTTTTGGCTCTTGGTATTTCTATTGCTTTTCTGTAATGGCTCTCTATGGGGTTGGTGGTCTTGTGGTAGCTTGGACATTGAACGCTTTCGTACAAAGACCTATGTCGTTCTATATCCACTTAACAACTCGCGAGAGTACATGCAAGTCACATGTTTCAACTACAATGAACAGGTGCAATGTAAAGAGACATCATATATCTGAATCCCATGGTGTTGACTTCAATGCATATCACATGTGCTTAATTATCTTTTTCATTAAAGACATGAAATGCATTAGAAGTAGGTAAGGCACGTTTGTACAGTTGGGGAACATGCCCCTTTTAACCATCTAAAGACAAAAAGTCATGGCAAGATAGCACTTAATAAGCATCTTATACAAAATAGGGGCTATTCTATTCGTATGAGGTGGGGTGAGTCTGGGTGACTAGACGACTAGGGCATTGCTGGTGGTGAGCTCTTATTAGGCAAGGCTGGGGAGACATCAGCTAGAACCCAAATGGTGTAGTCCCTGGCCGTTAGCGTATCAAGAATGCTCTAAAATAGTTCAGCAAATTCATTCTTGATTTTAGCTTCCTTCTCCTCTTTTGAGCATTTGGTGCCCGAGCATCTAGGAAGGGCCTGCATGTCAATGGTCACTACCCTCCGGGCATTCCCTTGAGCCTTCCTCTTCCTGGTTTGGGTAGCATTCAGCCTACCTCCTAGGCAGTGCCTCTTTGGGCCTTGTCTCAACAAATCAAGCAAGTTCTAAACTCAATAGTAAATGTCAAGAGTGGACCTTCAGGAATGTTAAGGGCAATTAGTAACCTAGAAGGGCCAACCACTCTTTGAGAATGTTTAGGGGGTTTGTAGGGCCAACCACTATGGGAGGCAGAAGGATTTGGGGCAAGGGCAAGGAATGAGATACTAGCAATGCTTGACATGATAATTCAATTGGAAATTCCCTTGGTTAAATTATAGCTCCAATTGCCAACAACTCCGACATAATCCTTGTAATTATGGCCATAGTCCAAAATTCTTGTAATATAGCCATGGTGCTAGTTTGCAATGTGGTTAACTCAAGGGTGCAACCTTTTTTTTTGTTCTTTTTGAGGCAATACATAGGCCACATATGGCTCCAAAGTGATTATTATTATTATTAGTTTTAGAGTACTAGAGTATTGACAATTGTTGCTTGTAAGGGAGGCATTTAACATTTCAAACCTTAGAAATCTGATTATACAATTTTCTTGAGGGTTTTGCTTGAAAAGTCTTGCTATTTAGTCAAGCATTTATCATAGTGGTCACAAAACATATGTTTCCACTTCTTTATAGGGGTCTTATACGCCTAGTCCTCTTATTCATAGAGATCTTATTTCTTGGACATCTTATATTGCAATTTTCTTGAGGGTTTTGCTAGAAAAATTTTGCTACTTTATCAAGTATTTGCTTGGGTAATTGCAATCACTATTTTGCATTATATGTGGGCGTCTTGTATATTTAAATGTTGACACATGTAATTGTAGGGATCTTATTTTGTTTACTTGTTCACCTACTATTTCATTCTATACTTTCTAGATTCCTTTCTCTTCTTCGTACTTTACTTTTACATATTACTCTTACTTTCACATTTCCAAAAGATTATAGCTCATCCACATGGCATCTAGATAGTGTCTATTTCATCGAGAAAGAATGATAAGTGCAGAATGCAGAGCCATCAACGTGGCATCTAGATAATATTCGTTTCCTCAAGAAAGAGTGACAAGGGTAGAATGCAGAGCCAAAGTGGTGGTAAAATAATAAGTGAGTCAATGTGTATACAATGCATCTTTCCATCAACTTAGAACTTCTTCCCCAATGTCTTGAAGGAGTGAAAATACTCATTATTTTGGCTTCAACTATAAAATGTAGAGGGATTTTCTACAATGTGCTAGATCCTTGCTTCATAAAAGCAATTTTAGCCATAGAAGCATTCGTGAGGATTGCTGTCCATCAATCCCTTGAGAGGAGTTGTTATTGAAACTCTAAACATCCTTCAATGCAACCCAACAACTAGTTGAGTTCCATGATAAGAGGCTTGTTTGGGTTGTTTTCTTATAGCCATCTTGCAAGGCATGTCTAAATCTAGTTAAAGATCACAGGGTATTGAATACACATGAGCATTAAATGAGAAGATTTTAGTAGCACATGAAGAAGATATAATGGCTTGCAGAGGGTCACTGTGGAGCTTAGCTTTTGTAAGAGTTGTAAAACCCTTCAAGGCTCTACTTTTCAAATTCTTCTTCTCAAAGTACTCCACAAAAGAAGCCAAACCTAGAATTGGACCTACTATTATTGCAAGGACCCAAGGATTAGTTAGTGACAAGCTATAAAAGGTTGTACAATATTTATTCCCCTATAGTATCAATTCTCCATTGCAAGGAAAATGGTTACTTAGGAAAGCCAATAAATGATGGCCATCTTGAAGCTTCTCATTTTACTGTAGCAAGGAAAGTAGGGCAAAAATAAAAGGTAAGGCAAGCATTTGACTTGATGGCACATTTTGATCTATTGGCAGGGCTATATTAGATCTCATTTGACTACTTGATGGAAAAAAGAACCTAATCTCGCGCATTGCCTCTTTGCAAGAACTACTTCCATGCAGAACATTTTGTATTGCATTGGTGCCACATAGTGCTTGTAAGCTATAGTTACATAACATTGAGCACCTTCATTTTAGTAATGCTACACATTTTGATATCTTTAATGAGCACTCACTTGATCCATTTACATGTTTCTTAACCAATAATGAATTAGGCATTAACATCTTTGTCTAGTTTGAAGCTAGCGTTACAACAGATGATGGCCTTTACTACAAATGAGTAAGGAGCACAATCCATGTAGATATTATTGCCATTTTGAACCACTTCAACATTTGATTGAAGGTAGCAATCAATGTGACTATTGAATAGTTACACACTAAAGCCTTCAAAGTCAACATTGAGCTATGTGTTACATGTGGACCTATTTCCATAAGGACTATTGAAATTGCATGCCCTCTAATAGCTCTAATAATGACAAAATGGATCTCTTTTTCTAGTCCACAACTCAAGGTGTAACTTTTGAATTTTCCCAAGATGGGCGGCTAACTTCCTACAGGTTTTCATATTTGCAAACTATGGGTTTTTAAAGTTTGATACAATCTATTTTGGGTTCTGACTTGATCCTAGCTCATATCTAAATAGATATGCGACTAAAGAAGCCACACGCTACAGGTGAACAAGTAAAACTGATCACAAAGAGATAATTTTGCAATAAAAATTATAAAAAAGAGATGAAGTCAATAAGGCACTAAGACACAAAACCTTCCAAGAACATAACAAATAGCACAACATCATCTACAACTATACAAAGCAAGGGAGCTAAGCAACATCATTATCTTCATAATCAATGGACTACTGCTTAAGCGGGGCTAGCTAGGCATCACAACTTCCATAAGCCTTCAAATGAGTTGTGAATTCACAAAAGCAACACCTTTGCATCATGGAAGCATGTTGTCTATCATCCTTGTTGACCTAGCCTACATAGAAGAATTCACCAAGTTGCTAGGGAAGACGTTGTATTATAGTGTGATGCCCATGTGGAGGCCTAGTGAGGATGTATATCTGAATATAAATAACTTTGTGTTGACCTTTCTAATGATTTCTCTACAAGGCTACTACCTCAAACTATAAGACTCAAGAGAAACAATCTCATGAAGAGAGGTACACTCATTCAACATCTATTGTTGTATCTGAATACTTGAAGTTAGTTTCTTTTCATTCTTCTTCTATACATAAGAATTTTGCAAATGCCAAGATTGACACAAATCATGTCGCTTGGTGGCTTAAGGTAGCATATATGCAACCTGACAAAATACAAGCTCAATATTCTACACAAATTTTGTGCAAAAAATGATCCATAGTAAAACCTCTCTTTGTTGCGTATGTATTCGGTTAAAGTCATTCACAGATCATATATTATACATTACAGAATCACATACCACCATTATTGATGGACCTAAAAACGGGCCGGCACTGGCTCATGCACTAGCCGGACCTCGTCACTATGCACAAGACAACCCCTTGGCCTCGCGGCCAGGAGCGTCTATCAAAATCTCTGCCTTCCTACACATTGCGTTTGTAATACGTTGTAGTCCAACTGATCCTAACCCAATATTACTCCTCAGAGGAAGTCCCTTTCACATAGCCAAAAGGCTCGAATCACACACTCATGGGGTTCCTCCTATGGCTGAATGCCGTCAACCCTCTGCGACTCTCCTACACCTTGGGGATTGGCCCCTCGATGCGTCGCTCAACATTTAGACATTTCGCACAAACGTCGCTCAAGGTACCAAATAAGCGTGTCCAGGAATGTACCATTGTCCTTACTTGATTTCCCCTTTAGGATCCCACGACTAGCCTACAGCATGGGTATCTCACTGCCTCTCAACGTAGGTCATGTCCTCATAAACCAATTGCAATGCATGTCCAGGAGCTAATCACTGATACTTTTAAAGTCTTTTCATTCTCTATGCATTTGGTGGATGTCTAGTGCTCAAGAATTTAGCAAAACAGTATCGTGCACAAGTGCAAAACCATTCTTTTAATGGTTTCCAACTACCGTTCGTACTTCGTTGCATGGGCTTAGCACCGAGGTGATCCTCGTGCTACTAAGCTCTTGATTTTAATTATCATCCGTCCTAAATGCTATGCATAGAAATCAGCAACTTTCCCATCACTTCACACGGCATTTAGACATATTTCAACTTCTCTACCCTTCCTCGTTTAAATAGTGCATCGTTGGATAGGTGTATAGGGTATTTTGACATCATTTTATGTATAGAAAGCGGGAAAAACCACACTAGCACAAGAAGGTGGGGTTGAACTGAGGCAAATCCTCATGCTTCAGTCCCCACAACTATTCACAAGCATTGCTCTTATTTATCCTTATTTTTCGAAACCCAAAATGTATTTTTCCCCTATTTTTCATGGTTTTTCCCTATTTTCCCTTATTTTCCTGCATTATTTAATTGCTGAAAATTAAGAACAGGTTATGGGCTGTGGCCCTTAGTTCCTTCTTGCAGAAAAATGAAAGTTTAGTTGATGTTCCTATCCATTTTTCCATTTTTATGCCAAAAACCCTCATTTTCCCTTGTTTTTCATGTTTTACGTGTTTTAGCATATTATTTTGAACCACAAAATGCATATTTTTCTGATTTTTTGATCATGACCAGCAAGAACTCATAGAAAACAGTATCATGAACAATTATTATCCCACATGAACACCATTTCATCCATCAAAAGCCATAAAAACTCAAATTTCCTTTGAAAATTTTAAATTACCGCTTATTTGCGTGTTTCGGGTTTCATGTCCATGGCTGTAGATTTGGAAAACAGCAACACTTCATGTCCAGCAACATCACAAATCACCATTCTCAGCCCGTGGAGCAATCCGATCCATGCCGGACAAGCCTCCACCATTCTTTCTTCTTCCTTCTTCTCCCCACATGAACTTGCCTTTAGAAGAGAGAGAGGGAGGAGAGAGAAAGACTGAAATCAGGATTCTCCAAAGAGGGCATCATTGCGCGAGCGAAGGGCGGCGATAGAGTCAGGATACAGAGGGGAATGAGGGGCAATGATGATTGGGGGGGGTTGTTTGCAGGCTGGATGATGCATCTCCATCCATGAAGCGAAAAAAACGGCGCCTGTCTGCGTGCTCTTCTCCACGATTCCTTCATTCACATTTCATGTGAAATGTCATGCTTCATTTAAATGTTGGGCTCCCAAGGGTCACTTGCCCATTTTGGCCAAATTTTGTCCACCTCTTCGCATCTTGACCGGTTGCTTGGCCATTTCCTCGTCCGGACTCCGAATCGAGCTCTGAAAAATCCTGGGCGTCCGGCTTAGCATCCCGCATTGGCCAGTAGCTTGTGTCAACCCGCACTACTGTCTGAAAAATTATGAAAAATCAACAAGCGTCGCTCGGGCGCCTTTAA